>NC_136411.1:363219592-364419592 GCF_051521515.1 Lactuca serriola
TGAAAAATAGCTACACTTATCCAAAAATTACGAAACTTCATCAGAATATCATAAATTATATATGACAGGCAAATAAAAAGTATAGTGAATTTTAGCTACTGTTAAATAGTTTTTCACAAATTAAATCTCATTTAAGTGAATAAAACAAAGAAAAATAGTCAAACTGATTGAAAAATAACTTGTATATTTTTAAAAGCTTCTATATATTTACTAACAGTGTTACAAAAATGTTGGGTAATTTTGGAAACTTTTTTTTTATTTTTCCGTATTTTGTTAGGATATATGCACAAAAATCATAAATCAGGTTAAACTGTTTATAAATCCGTTTTTATATTTTTCCTAGCTTAATTATATTTAATATCAGTATTACAAAAATTTTGGGAATTTTTATCATCTGGATACTATTTTCACAAATTTATATTCATATGAAGGATTAAAAATTTGGAAAAATAGTTAATCACATCAAAAATTCAAGGTGTTTAAAACACCTTTAAATGTGTTGAAATACCCTCAAATAATATTATAAAAATCTGGAAAATAATATACAAAATTGTCTTAATCACTTGAGTTACAAAGTTTCACCATTTTAGAAAAATTGTTATCAATTAATATAAAACGAATATCAGAACAAAATTTGACATTTCTCTATATGTAGAATTTAGTATATTAGCATTAGATTTAGACATAGAAACTCACTAGAGTGCGTTTGTTATCATAGGATCCCGGTTGTAAGACGTGTTGGTGTATCCCGAGGAATCACTTGTAACTTTGGAAGCATTGTGAGTATTCACGACTCCCCTCTTTTTGGTTTTTATGTTTTGGGGTGGAAAAGCATGTCTAAAAACTATTTATTGTTCGTTGTATTTACTTTGACTTGTATCAAACTTGGTTGCTATATGTTGTTGTGTATGTGTATGATATTGTTAATTCATGAGGCCTTATCGCATTTATGTCCCTAGAATTAGTTCACGCAACTCATTAACTCATTTGAGCCTATGGTCATTATGGATAGCGCTATTATGAGGTAGACAACTCCTCACTCGCACGATTCGCTTGGGTGCATTATACCATATTTCCCTATGTTAGCGATAGACATAGAAGAGGGCACCATCAGCCATTAGGCATGGGTTATGAACTCATGATATAATCATCATGCACATACAAATCTTGTATCTCGTTTTAGCAACAAACTTTATTTCTTATGATGGCAACGAACTTATTTACTCATTTTAGCAATGTACTTTTATTTATGGAAACTTCCATAAAAACTTTGATTATGATTTATGAAACCATTACTTTTGTAAACCTGTGAACTCACCAACTATTTCTATAGTTGACGCTCGTTTTACATGCTTTTTCAGGAAATATTTAGTGAGTGGTCGAAAGATTCATCATCATTAGTATGCTGCATCAAGTGGGAAAATGCTTTTGTGTTTTTAGTTTTTGAACAATGATGTTTATTTGAGACTTGTCTTGGATGTGTTTTCTTTAAATATGTATTGTAAACTATAAATGCTTTTATGATGGTGATGTATCTTTAACTTTTGCTATGAAACCGTTATCGTTTCATGCTTCGTGTTTCCGCTTTAGTGGGGTGTGACCTCAGTCCTGTTATTATATTCAGTAGCTTCAAACATAATCTTAAGCTTAACAAAGAAAAATCTCTTAGTGGCTCATATCTTCTCTTGCTTAGTTCCAATGATATCATCATATGAGAATGTTTAGTAAGTGGATTCCTTTTGATCAAGTCTCGTAGACATATTAGATCATGTGTTGGAGTCCTATGTAAATTTGCATGCCTTTGAAAGTATCTTATCCTATTTTTGTCTTGATAAAACACCGCATAGATAGGTCTATTAAAAATATTATAACACTCAAGAACAGTGTTTGGGGGTAAGTTGTTATTTATCATTCCATAACTAAAAAGGATACGGCCCTTAATTTCTTCATCTTCATACTTCTGTCTTCTGTCTTCTGTCTTCTTTTTCTTTGAAAATATTTGGGAGGAGGAGGTGTAACAACGATGTTTAAATTTTGAACCTTTTCCATGAGTTTACCCAAAACAGTTCTCAATTCGTGCTACAAGCACCTCTTGTTGTTAAGCTTACTTGCATTTTTTCCTCATATTAAGAATAACCATACTTAGTGAGTTCTGAGACATGAATTATCTTAGGAAAGAGATCAGGATCACCTTTAGTTGTTATGCTCTAAAACATCTTCTTTCGGATCATTTGTGATTAGTGTTCGTAGGCTGCAACCCAGGCATGAGGAAGCCTCATGGCTGCGACGAGTTACTAGAAGCGTAGGGCCTCTCGTCACCTTTCCGTGGATATAAGGTTCTTTGGAAACGGAGTTATATCGAGGAAACTATGGAAGTTTGAATTTTTGACAAGATAGGCCCCTTATTTGAGAAAGGTGGCAACTGAGTACGTTGGGCGTACGTGTGTGTACGCTTAGCGTACTCATGTGCGTGACTTTTAAGCAGAGCCACCTAGTACGTTGGGCGTGCCAGAGGGTACGATGGGCGTACTAGGAACATAGTAAAAACCCTAAATGAGGGGGTGTCACTATATAAAGAATAAGACGACCTCATTCCTGGCCACCATCCTCAGTCAATCAACTCTGTCAAACCCTAATCCTCATTCTTGAGCTTGTGTATGTCCATTTGAGAGCATTTAAGTGATTTTTTGTGTTCTTGGAGTGAAGAAGGAGCTTTGAAGAAAGAAGAGTGGGAGTCTAGGCTATAGATCTTAGCATATATGTATTGGGAGCTTCATTTGGAGGTATAAAGCTCAAATCTTTATCACTCTTTTGTTTTGTGCATCATGTTAGACCATTTTAGGGTTTTGGTCCCAAAGTTGCATGCTTTATGAGAAAATGAGCTCCAAAGATTATGAGCAGCTCCTTTGAGTGTCTTTAGGAGTATAGTGTCATAAAAATTGAGACTTGGATGTTTGAATCAACCCATGCATGAGATATGAGAATTTTGATATAAGAAAATGAGAGTTTTGGGTGTTTGTGACTTTATCAGCCATGCAAAGGCTTAAAGTCACAAACTTTATGGAGCAAGAGCCTCTAGGGAGTCCAGATCTGTGATATGAGCTAAGGTCTTAACGGGTTAAGACCAAGAAAGTGAGAAAAGCCATACTGGACGTACGCCGAGTGTAATCCTAGTACGCCCCGCGTACAGGGTTGGTGTCCCCGATCAGAATTTGTGCATGCTTGCGTACATTGAGCGTACCAAGGGAGGTACGCCCCACGTAATTTCACTGTGGACTTTTAGGCTAAATCTTATATTGGGCCTTAAGGGTTGGGCCTAGATTTTTGGGCTTGTGTACTAGAGATTTTGAGCAGAGAAATATTATATATATGCCTTGGGCCCTTGTGTTGGGCTTGTCACTTGGACTTGAGAGTTGGGCCTTGAGAGAGCCCATTCATTTTTGGGCCTTGGTGGGACCAATGAGTTTTAGGTAATTGATGGGCTAGTTAGTGGACTACCTTTAGACCTAAAGAGTGAGGATTTAGACTTGGATCTTAATTGGGTAATTGTGGATTTTGGTCCAGTGTTAGAGGTCGGTGCAGCAGCAGCATCTATAGGAGCTGTTCATCATTCGAGGCAAGTCTTCTCACTATACTTTACCTAGAATGGTAACCTTTGTGTGACCGGAGGGTCTTATGTGCTTATATTGAGTATTGTGATATCCTGCATTATGCATTTGTGATTTATGTTGTGCATTATTCTGATCTTACTAAGTTAGGACCGGGTCCACCCGAGTTTTGAGACCGTAGGGTCCCACTGAGACACATTTACCAAAGGGTATTATCTGAGCATAGCCATGAGAGGCTAATGAGATATGTGTGGTATTTTGGGAAACTCACTAAGCTTCGTGCTTACCGTGTTATGTGATGTGTTTCAGGTTCTTCTCAGGATCGCGGGAAGGCGCCAGCTTGATTGTACACATTAGAGAAAGAGTTAAGCTTTGAGGATCCTGGATTATTAAACAAATAATTATGGAGTTGCGTTTTGTAAATTAAATAAATGGGATTTTTATGAAATGTGATATGAGAATTATATGATTTTAAAATGAAAAATTTGTTTGAAAAATTTACAGCGTTACATGCTCAATGTTAGAACTTTGTTGTTCTTAGGTTAGGAGCACATGACTTTCATAATCTTGTCATCCATGATTCTCCTGGTGGCAATATCATCATATTTTCCATGATTATCCTTTTGATTTGCATGAGATAACTTCAGTTCTCCCTTTTGCCCATTAGTTGTAGAATCTTTTTCTGAATTGCTTGTTGGTGCAAAAGAGTCTTGGGAGTGATAATATCTTGCAGGAAAATTTTATTTTGTTTCAAGGAAATGTCATTAATAGTCTTAATGTTTTTCTCATTGATAAATAAAGAATCTTCTTCAATGGAGCACATAAACTCGGATTCAACAGTGGGAATGTCATTATCTTTCTGTAACCCACCGTCACTCTTTTTAGGGTTTTTGGAGGAGGAAGGCTCTAAAGGATAATTTTTCGTTTTCTTCTTGAAAAGAGAACTAATAGGAACATTATCATCAGAGTTGAATTAATCGATAGTGCAAGAATTATGCTCTGGAACAATGGTATTCAGGGGAACAACAACAACAAACTCATTCAATAAATATAAATCATACACGGTTAACTCATTATCACCAGAGGCTTCATTATCATCTACAAAATTATGCTCCTATTAAGCTTTTTTATACCCCTTAGTATGTGTCACCAATCAGTATTCGGCTCCCCTAAGGTCTTGAACTCTCCCCCTTGTTGACATTATCAACCTATTGTAATAGTAAAGGAAGTGGAGACAATGTAGAGGTACCTACAATAGAAATGGGTGTATGAGAAGCACATATAGGTTCGACCATATGCCGAAAAGTGGTAGTGTTGGAAATTCTAGAACAGGGGCAATTGTTGATGAACCATGACCTGGAGGCCTTGAACCTTGGAGATTGGAAATATCAACAGATGAAGATAATAAATCCTTTCTTTCAACCAACTCTTTATTAATGTGGTTAACCCTGTGAGTGAGAGCAACCACTGAATTTTTTGTGGTAGAGAGTGTTATGATGACCTCCATTCTTTGATAAAGAGTGACATGGGGAACACTCTTAGGAGCTTCCAAAGATCTTATCATTTTCTCACCAGTAGTAGTGAGCACAAATTGAGGGGTGGGAGGGATTGGGAGATTTTGTTGAGTGATATAGGCTGGTTTAGTGTCCTCTAGGTGAATATCAAGGGAATAAGGGACAACTAAAATGGTATGATAAATGGATGTAGAGGATGGAGATCCTCTGTCATTATTGATTGTGGAGATTTTATCATGGAATGGAGATCTCCTAAGAGTGGGCGTAGAGATCTTTTGTTATCAAGGGATGGAGCTATGTGAGTAGGGGATGGTGATTTCAATGGTTATGAATCTTGATGCATATGCATTATACCCTAACTCATATGTCCTGATTCATTATCCATAGGAAAAGAGTTCTCCTCCTAATTTGGTCCATCATTTTCCAAATAATACGGATTAGTTTCATCTAATACATGAAAATTTGTGTTTCTATTGATTGGTGGAGGTAGAAAAATCGAAGCATTATCACCTACATCAGAAACAATAGTTGGCAGTGATTGTTCTGCATCAGCTTTTTATCTTTCATTGGAACCTTGATGAACATCTATATTATCAGTATTACTAACATCTTCATTATTGTCTACATTTTCATTGTCACCAACTTCTTCATCGTCATCACTTTCCTTCATATCATCATTATAGCCTACTTCTTCCACTGAGTTAACAACTGGTGGAATGAGTTGAAATGTTTGATTTATCTAATTTCTCATAGGAGGTGTGATGATGGATCAATTGTAGTGGAAAGTGATTCAAACATCTTGTGTGTCAATTACTTCATTTTTAGAAGAAAGCATGTATGTGTTGTGTATAATACTTATCTAATATCTTGTCCCATGGATAATGATAAGAATATGGGAAATGGAACATTAGATTGACGATTTGGGAACATTTTCTGTAGCATCACAATATGATCGAAATGCATCTTTGAAAAATCCATATTATATCCATGGAACATGAGATACAAAAGTTTTATCTCTTGTATGTTGAGTTGATCCCATCCAATCGTTTTTTGGGATACACATGGTGATTAAGCCTATGAGATACTTCCATGTGTATGGAATACATGCCATTTTGATGAGACTTGGTCTTTTTCTTTATTTGTTCATGTTGTAACCAATCACTAGTAAAATAGTGTGAATGACTTGATCTTTTTGGAGAGTGTAGAATGGATCGAAGACTACGAACAGTGCGTATGTGATCAACATTTATTATGACTGAAATGTATCCATCACTGAAAAAACCATTGATTGATTCAAGATCTTCATCATATTTAGTAGAAAACTAGAACTCACACAGTTCATGAGCTTTAATCCTAATGTATTGATGTGTTAGGGCAGTGGTGAGAGGGGTGGATTGAAGGAATTAGGCCAAGTCTTCAAAACCTATGCCTACAACTCTAGAGGGTACTTCAAAAGTAGCAATGACATTAGAATCCTTGATGGTTACAAGATGAAGAGGAGTAGTGGGATCATGAATCATATTTAGACCGGGGAGAAAGGTGAAGATAGCAGTCATGGTAATGAGAATTAAGGTGTCTTTGGAGGAACGAGATATTCTTGAAAGGTTTCGAAATCATTTGAATTTCAAACAACCTTTGATTATAAGGTGACAGAAGGTTTAGGGTTCCCGAGAATATAAAGTTGATCTCATCTGTTTATTGAAAGTAGCCATCCAAACAAGTAATCATTTGTAGATTCGGAGGGACAACTGTAGATATTATCTATTTAAATTCTCCTACCTATTAAGAACTAAAGAGACAAAGTCATCAGTGGTTATACATTAGTGATTAGCGAGGCATCATCAAGGGATGATCAGGTAGAGCATTGAGAGTGCCACTGACAAATGTTAATGATTTGTTTTGGGATATGGATTGACTTGACCACTGAAGCTTGTCAAAAGATAACTTTGAGCACACACCCTGATACATATCAGGGGAAATAGTGAAAAAAAACCTTAGTTCCAATCTAGAACAATTGTTCTTTGTCAATTACTTTTGGTACAGCGGGAAGGTTTGTTAGGTGTCATACCTAAGTCTATGTTGACAATATATTGGGTCAAGGACACCATGTTAAGTTTTGTTCCTTACATAGCCCATGTTTTAATAGGAAGAACATGGACACTTTAGTTTCATTATTGCACAAATGTTCTCCTTCAATTTTGGTACATAAGAAATTTTGTTAGGTGTCATACTTCAGTCTATGGTAAAAATAGATGAGGTCATGGTTACCAAGTGCATGTTGTGTCTTAAATAACCTATGATTTAATAGGAAGATCATTGACACTTAGTTATAATATGGAACATTCTGTTCTCCGTTAGCTCCTTGGTACACTCAATCCGTTGATAAGTAGCTCATGTTAGTGAATGAGCAACTGATGTAGTTGAAAACTAAAACATGTTGTTTACTGCTAATTCATATAAGGTAAAGTCAATGGATGATATTTATCCATTGGAGGATGATCCATTAATGTTCAACTTTTAATGACAATCATTATTAAATTCAAGCAATTATAGTTGAAGGGCTACTTGGAACTCAAAGATATAATGACATGTCTTCTCATTTGTAGAGAGAAATCTTTTCTTGAGATATGGATTTACTTTTTAGGATTAATTTTTGAAAAGGATCTCAAGAAGTGGGTTGTTGGGACTTAGAGTCTATAAAAGGATAAACTTGGTCCCGAGAAAAGAACATATCTGACAAAAAATACAAGTCACTCAAGTAGAAAATGGAGTATCAAGTTGGTGATCGTCTTGAAGTGGTGAGCAAGGAACCAAGTTTTAGAGGTTCGTACTTTCCAACACCAATCTTAGTCAAGTCTTATAGGAGGTTCAAGGTAATATACGAGACCCTGATTGAAGAGAATACAGATCCATTGGAAGAGACTTTGACAATGGATAAGCTTCGTTCCTATCCTCCAATAATCTATTTTTTACCTTGGTATGAAAATGGACATTTTCATACCAAGGACTCACTTATTTGTCCTAGATGTAAAATACTTGTCATTTATGAATATCTAAGCATGCTAACCTCTCTCTCTCTCTAACTCTCTCTCTCTCTCTCTCTCTCTCTATATATATATATATATATATATATATATATATATATATATATATATATATATATATATATATATATATATATATATGGAAAGGATCAAATGAGAACGCAAGAACAGTTGTGAACCAATCATCATATAAGGGCATAAAAGGGATTTACATTATAATTAATTATGGATAATTTATGAGTAGTTATTTAATTCCTAAAATCATGGGATTTAATATGATTAATATACTTTTTACCCAAATATTAGGAACTTATATAATCTATTTTTAATTAACAAAATCAATAAAATGATTTTAAAAAACGTTTTTAGCATAATTTAAAAAAAATGTTTTTTTTTCTTTAAGTTTTTTTTTACCAACCACATCAAAAATACTGACGCATTAATCATTTTATCTGAATATTAGTAATCATGCATGAATAAATATATATTTGTAGTCATATATGAAGCCGGTAATAATCTTGAACGAATAGATGAATTAATTTATATTCATAAATGAATAAAACACAATTAAAGAAACATCACCATAAATGAAAACATTTAAATATGAATTGCTTCAATTATTAATTAATATACATTTAATCTTCTTAATACATTTAAATACACATTTAATCACTAATTAATACACATTTAGTCATAAATGAATAGAAAACACTGTTAAGAGACAAAGAAATTCTAATATGGTATCGGCTTTGGCTTCCTCGATTAAATAGATTGATTCATTGTGGATCTCCGATGGGTCGTAGAGGCGTGGTAGTCCGACGATGATTTTTCTCAGACCGCCTTAATCTTTTGTGTCACCCAACTTCCCTTTTCCATAGCATTCTTTCTATGTGTGTATTTTTGTCTGATCAAGCTATTGTATCTGCATCAACATACCAACCCAATATTTATAAATGAATAAGACATGAGTGAAAAAAATAATGAAATATAATAAGCCAATCTATGATATTTAGTGTTCATAACTGAATAAGGTGTTAGTTAAAAAAAGAGCTTAACGTCTTAAGCCAATTTTATTTATTCATTGATGAATAGATCAATGAACAAATTCATATGTCTTGTCTTTTGACCCAATAAACAAACCTGGTGTTCGTAATTCGGTTGGATAGCAAAAAATGGTGTTCGTAATTTGATTGCAAGAAACTATAAAAAATAAACTGAACTTTAAGTGCAATATCCTTCAAATTTCTTGAGAGGAAAAGAAAACAAGAGACCATCATTCCAATCCTAATCCTAAAATGTGTTCATTGTGGCATTTTATCAAACACCAAATGGGAAAAAAACTCTAAGTAAATTGAATGAATAATAAACTCTAACAGATACCAAAAATTGCATTAGGGCTTCGTAAATACTAACTCTAAGTAAATGATTGGAATTGCAAGGAAACTCACCTGGATTAGTGGAATTAGTCGAAGGTAAATGCAATTCTAAATTTTCGATTAGGAAAGTAATTAGAAGATGATATCGCAAGATAAGAACACCATCCTCTTAACCTATCTACTTACCTGCCACCAACCGGCGCAAAACGCAGCCAAGGGCTCGCTATCTCCACTGTTGCTGCTCACTTCGCTGATTTCTTTGTCCTATCGGAACCCCTCCTTCCCACTAGTTGAACCTCTGGCACTTCTCCCCTTCCCCGATCAAGCAAAACCTCTGAAAACCTCACCCGCTTCGAATCTATTGCTGCTTGTGACACCTGGAATTCGCTCACCGCAGCCGGACGATAAGACGGAACCCTCGCTGATTCACTCACCTTCCCCTTTGGCCTCGATGAATCCCCGGAGACTCCTTCCTCTTTGCGAATCAACTGACGAAATCGTGATTGCGAGACTTCCCGTTTCCTTCTCGCCGTCCTCGATTCGACTCCCTTCATTCATCTGCTTTTTCGCATTCGTTCCATGTACCGGAAGCTTTCGTTCATTCCTTTATTTGCCCGATCAAAACAAGAGACGGGGAATTAAAAAGCCCTAACCATTTTTTGCTCACATAACTCCATCACCGTTGCTTCCCCCTCCTCCTTCTCGATCTCACTCTGAATCCTCATGTACTCTCTCATCTGTTTCACATATTTAGATGCTCTGGTGGTGTATAGATGAGGGAGGCGACGAAGCGTGTCCTAGGTATAGAGAGAGATAGACGGCAAATTAAAAGGAAAGATATCAGTGTGTGAGAGGTTATAGAAATTAAATAAACATTCAATGACTATTATACCCTTTTCACCATTTAAAGTTACAATTTAGTACCAATAATTTTCTGAATTTACATCAATGGTCTGTCTGATAATAGCTTTAGATTTGAATATTTAGATGGTCCAGATCTGTTCTCGCGTTCTCAACCTTTTAGGTGTTCTCATTTGATCCTACTCCTATATATATATATATATATATATATATATATATATATATATATATATATATATATATATATATATATATATGTGTGTGTGTGTGTGTGTGTATGTGTGTACAAAAATCAAATATTATAATAAACTATATAAGCATAGTTTATGGATCATTAACACTATTGTAACATGTTGAGCAAAGTGGATAATTATATAAAGTTATGTTTATAATTATTTTATACTATTTATTATCATGGCAAGGTGATAATTACACATACAAAGGTTTTCATTACAATAAAACGTAAACTTGTTGAATCAATTTTTGTGAGTCAAAGTCTTCATCGTACCTACCAGAGTACCTACAAAAGTCTTGTAATATAACCAGAATCTCTTGTAAGAGAGCGTGATATTTGTATATAGATCTATACAGGACTGACAATCCCGCACCGAAGCTTCTTGCAACAGCTAGACTGGCAGGTCTGGAGTGACAAATGTCTAACATTCCGACGCCTGAAGAACGTCATAACAGGCCATCTATGTCTTTAGCACTGTTATAATAACTCACATGAGGAAACAACAACACATTTAGTTTACGGGAAAACATACATTCAAACAGTTTTATATAAATTAAAATTGTATATTACTATTTTAAGTATGGAAATACTTGTACATTTCGGTCTTAGGGTTTTTAAGATTACAATTCATTTTAAGGAAAATATTGGATTTTCTGGAAACAATCACTATCATTTTACAAAGAAAGGCTTACATGCTAGTTTTGATTAGCCAACGACAGGTTGGCATGTTATGTGATGCATGGTAGCCTAAGAAGCATGGGATGTTGGTTTAGGTATGATTTGGATGTGTAAGGCAATCAGTAGCGGGAGTGGGAGCTCCTAGTATGGATGGTAGTATGTGGGATTGGATGCTTGTGGTTATTCTATGGATTGGAGTGTTACTGCACGAATGTTGCTTGCTTTTTCTTTGTCGAACTCAGAAGTGATGTGATTTAACTATTCAGTGAATATGGTTAGTCACATGTGGAAAAGGTTGGATAATCTCAGAGTGATGAATATGACCTTATTGCGCAGCTCTCGTTTGAGTCTAACCATTGTAGGGATGAATCTATTACTCGAAGGATTATCTAAGCTTTGTTGTATGTGATTGTGTTAATGAGGTAGCTAACTGACATTATGAGGAGTTCTTCAGCAGCTGAAGGCAAGGTGAGGTCGGGAACCTAGTAAAGCCTAGCGATTTCTTCGGTGGGTTTTGATGTGCTGGGTAGCGAGTGTTTGGACTATGAATTTGTGAAGGTGACTTAGAGGATTCAGGAGGATTCTTGAGGAGAGTATGGATAGGTGTGGAAGGTAGTATTTGTTGAATTAGTGTCTAAGCCCGTAACTATATTTGGTATGTACTTGACCCGATTGTGCATGTTCCTTTGGGGTTTCCTTCACTAAAGCGACTTGATAGGATGATTTGTGAAGAGAGAGGTTATTATGGTTAAATCATATAGTTTAACTAATATTAGACAAGACTTAATTAAGAATTAATTATGTGGCTAAAAGAGATTAATTAGATAAAGAGGACTAGAACTGTCAATTGTGATAATTGAATATTGGGATGAGAATCCTTATGGATTAGGCATGGACGAAATTAAGGATCTTTCCATCTTAATTTCGGCCATAAGGGCCCTATTGAAGAAGGTTCCTTGGACTGCTTAAGGCCTAAGCTATCCATTAGGGTTTTGACTGAAACCCTAGTAGCACAAGTATAAATAGACCCCTAGGGCATCAGTTTTTGGCCACTTGAAAGCCTAGAAGAGTTCATAGCCGAAATTGTACCTCTCCCCTCTCTCTAATATCATTCTCTTGCTTCTGGTGTTTGTAAGCCATTAGAGGAGTAACATTTGTGACTCTAAGCTCCAAGACAAGAATATTCAAGCCATTCTTGAAGAAGTAATCATCTAGATCTGATTTTATATGATATTTTTGAAATATGTATGCTAGATCTAGGGTTCTTAAGTCTTAGATGAATTACATGTACAATAGAGAAACCTAGATCCAAGCTTTAGGGTTTGCCTGAGCACAAAGGATGTTCTTTTGTATAAAAGCCATCAGTGGTATCAGAGACTTGATGGGTTTCTGTTGTATTGATGCCTTGAATGTTCATCTTGCTGAAAATCGTTTTTTCTGCCCTCTGCCCGACCTGACTCGACGAGTTACTAGTTGCACTCGGCGAGTCCAGTTAGTGACTCAGTGAGTTGGGGAGTCTGACAAAGGGAAAGTCGGGATTTCTTGTTGTTTTGCTGAAGGATAATTACCAAATATGTTTTTGACTAATAAAATCCAAATTTTATAATTATTATGTGATTATCCTTACCAAAACAAAAGATAATTACCAATTAATTGATTAATAAATTCCTTATATGATAAAATTTGATTATTTGAATTATTTAATGTATTATCTTGTGAATAAAATGGAATAGGGCAAATTTAGATAATCATTAAATTAAATGCTTAATTTAAATTACTTGCTATTTGATCCTATGTGTTTTGAAAAAGTTCAAAACTTGCTCTCTAGTTTTGAAATTTAAATTTTTAATTAAAAGTTTAATTTGAATTATTTAAATTTCAAACACTAGAATTTTACAAGTTTAAAATTCAACCTTATACTTTATTTATTATAAGATTAATATATATATATATATATATATATATATATATATATATATATATATATATATATATATGGCCGTTTAATGGGTATCCACTCTCACCCCACCACTTCCTTGATTAGTGAAGGGTCGTTAGCCGAACGGGTAGGAAAGGGAAACCCTTTCCTCATTAAAAGTATAATGAATTAATAAAGTAACTAAATGTTTTTACAAAAGGGTGTGAACTAGGGCAAGCTTCACATCCGGGTCACGAGGAGACTAATCAAGTGGTCGTTTAGATTAAGATTGTGTAAGTGGGATTTCAGGAAACTTCCAATCGTTGGTCATCGTCTTCTTGTTATGGATAGAAGGTTTCTGGATGGATCCACGTTGGGGTTGTGTTAGAGCCTCACTGCATGTTCTTTTCTGATGAAGGCTTTAAGGTTCGATGTATGACTCGAATACCTGGTTGGATGATGGTTTCGACTCAAGATGTGTGGGGTTGTGATGGTTAAGGTGTGGTAAGGGCATAGGTGGTAATATTGGTTGGTTAGAAGTGTTGTAAGACTGTGACGGGATCATAGCATTCACCAGTTGAGGTAGCCTATCGACAAGGTTGTCACAAGTTTAGAGGAGAACTAGTTCGTTCCTTGGGCATAACGAATAGGATTATCGAAGTGTATTTCTCTGTTTTAGACTGAGGACCATTGGGGTCCGAGGCGGAGTCGGGCTTGTATAGCCCTAGATGGGTGGGACCCGTGGGCGAGGCCACACCATGGTATATTTGGTGGGACCCGTGGGTAAGGCCCGTGTGTATGGCAATGTAGATGGGACTTGGTAGCATACATACAAAGGATACTCGGCATGTATAAACTTTATACAATGAAATTCATTATGCCTAGTGACTTAACCACAATTAATCTAGGGCTGTTAGCTATTCATATACTTTAGTTAAGGTCATTTTAGTGAGACTATATTCATTATATGATTCTAAACACTTAGCATACCCACACTACTATAACTGTTAATCTTCGGAGTGAGATACATATGTATAGATCTATACGGGGTTGGCATCCTAACTTGCAGTTTCTAGCTACAATCTCAACCAATCAATCAAAGCGGGTGATAAGTGTCTACAATTATTACTACAACATCCAATGAAGCATTGTAGGGGGTGTATCAGTCACATAGCTCAGTTATAGGACTCACTATAAACATTAACTGGAATCTCTCTCTCTTTCTCTGTCACTACAAACCATGGGCTTCATTGCTTTCAAAACTATTTTAACTGTGGATTTACTTATGTATGACTACAGTTTGGTTTTCAAGTATATTCAAGGATTCTTTACAAACAAAATTTTAAGTATGTATTTACTTATACAAAGATACATTTTAGCTTTCAAGGACTCTTTAAAAACACAGTTTTAAGTATTGTTATGCTTACAAGAAAACACTTTTTGAACGCTTTTAAAAATATTACTATTGTTAGCAGAAAACCTGTAACTCTCACCATCCTTGTGTTGACCCTCAAAATTACATGTATTCTTAGGAAATCACAAAATAGACATTCAAGACAGATTGGATTCGAAGTGACATAGTTAATAGTTGTTGTATTATCTAGCTATCTGTTAAGGCAATTCATATACTATTATTATCTGTAAAAAACTTGTATTCAAATATCATGATGGAAAATGAATGCTATATTGTTTATTGTTGTACTTGTGCTATATATTTAGTTTACATGTGATCCATGAAATTATTCACACAGCCCGACATGTTCCGCCGCCTCAGTTGGGGGTGTGACAGATTAGTATCAGAGCTAAATTGGCTATATAGAATTCGTATCCTTAAAAAAAGGAATACAGCTATAGCAACTAGCTTCTAATAAAAGTATTATTATTATTATTATTATTATTATTATTATTATTATTATTATTATTATTATTATTATTATTATTAATTACACTACTTCTTGGCTACTTACGGTACGGGGAACCTAGTTTGAAGGGTTGCATAGGATTGTTGGATTTTAGAATGACTTAATTGCTAAAATGGTCCTGACCTCCGGTGTTTCCTATCCGCCCTCGTCTGTACTTGGTAGTCTTGGAGTACAACAAAATTTAATAATACTACAAACCTCACCAACAATAATATATAATAGTTATATATATATATATATATATATATATATATATATATATATATATATATATATATATATATATATATATATACTCCAAACCGCGATGAGAACACATACTAAAATTATAACATACCTCCAACTAAAACTACCAACTTGACCCTTTAGGTCAAACGCCTCAACTAAGGTTAGTATCGTATATAAGTCATACCATAAATAAACCTGGAACGTACGCCTATGGTATGTATCTTTGGGCTGGTGCACAACCAACCTTGTGCAAGGAGTTTGACAGAATACAATGGTTGAAAGATTTTGAGATGGAAGGATGTTCTTAAGATTCATTGCAAAAATATAGTGCATTAGAAACCTTATATCAACCCCAAAACAGTATACACATTTAAAATACTTAAAAATATAGGATAATGTTCATATTTTCCTAGTTTGCTTAAACCCGATGTAAAAACAAAGAACCTATAGCATCGTTATCATCGTTGCAGAGAAACCCATAGTTCACAATAGATCATCCAGTAGTCTCCAAACTTCTCTCTATATCATTTAAAATTGGTAGGTTCCAAATCTCTCCCTATAATTTGGAAATTTGTAGGATTTCTGGAAATCGATCACTCTCTATAAGTTGGAACCTTACCATGAGAGGATTGTAGGTGACTGCTTACACCTCCCAATTTAATGATATCTCAAACCTTTGCCGGAAATGGTGAACCTAGAATACAAACAGACCAAAATGTACATTTGGGGATTAGCTTCACTAGTTCAAGGTCAGATTACTACATCCAAATCCACTACCTTTGATAGTGTTAAGCAATTGGCCAACCAAATGACTGAGCAATGTATCCGTCAGGGTACCATGACCCCCACAAACTAAAAAGAACCATACTAGGAGTACAAAAAGGAAGTTGCACAGCAAGTCAAAAGGGATCTTCAAGCATTGCAAATGAAATCCAGAACCTGTGGTTGTGTACGCCACAATCACAAACACTCCCCTCACATTAAAGACCTACGTTGGGATGTTAGCCCATAGTACTAAGTGTAATTTCCACCAAGTCGGGAATTGTATGGTCTGCAGTATCTGTAACTTTAGAGGTCACACCTCTAAGTACTACAGAAAGACCCCAAACAATGCAACCTCAACCATCACTGCAGGAGGAAGCTGTAACTTCTTAGAAAGCAATCAACCAAGACAATTTAAGAAGGACTCCTCAAAACTAAAGGACCAGTGTGGAAAAGGTAAAGAATTTGTGATAGGTGCTGGAGATGCTCGCCAGGAACCAACTGTGGTTACTGGTATGTTTCCTATCAACAATATTTATGCTTCCGTATTATTTAATATTG
Organism: Lactuca serriola; assembly: GCF_051521515.1. NCBI lineage: Eukaryota > Viridiplantae > Streptophyta > Magnoliopsida > Asterales > Asteraceae > Lactuca > Lactuca serriola. Next base: position 363,236,300 of record NC_136411.1, read on the forward strand.
ATTTCGATAGAAGATTTATTTTCCAATAAGTTTAGAAGCATGATTAACCATAAATCATGAAACCTTAGAGAATCTTACACGGTAGAAGTAGCAAACAGCCTGTTAGAAAGAACCTTAGAAATACTCACTAATTGTCTTCTCACCATGAATAACCATGTCTTTCATGTCAACATAATACCTATGAACATCAGAAGTTTCAATGTAATCATCAGAATGGATTGGATAGCACTACATTAAGTGGATATCTTATGTTACGAAAAATCCGTCCGACTAACTTTACCCAAAAACAAAGCTCATGATTTATGGAGATAAATCAGAAAAGAATCTAAGAATCATCTCTTTCATGAAGGAAATAAGGTGTTTGCAGAAGATATGCATCGCTTTCTTAGCCCGCATGATGGATACGAAAGGCAAGGGTAAGAAAATCAAAGACATTCCACAAGAATGATTACATGGACATATTTCCAGAGGATTTTCCTGGAGTACCTCCAGTCAGACAAGTCGAGTTCTAAATGGACTTACTCTTGTGTGCAGAACTAGTGGCAAGATCTCCTTATCGTCTGGCTCCATCGGAAATGCAAGAACTATCCAGTCAACTTCAAGAGCTTCTTGACAAAGGCTTTATCCGGCCAAGCATCTCTCCATGGGGAGCTTCGGTATTATTTTCAAAAAGAAAAATGGATCGTTCAGGATATGTATTGACTATCAAGAGTTGAACAAACTCTCCATCAAAAATGATCGATGACATGTTCGACTAGTTACAAGGACCTTGTTACTACTCAAAGATCGATATAAGATCTGGCTATCATCAACTCTGATTCTAAGAAGCAGACATTCCAAAGACGACATTCAGGACTCGGTATGGTCACTACGAGTTGCCAAATATGCCAGTCGAACTGACCAACGACACCAAACGAAGTAAGCTAATTCCTAGGACTTGTAGGATATTATCAGAGTTCGTCAAGATTTCATCCAAAATAGCTAAGCCTCTTACCACTCTAACCCACAAAGACTACAAAAATTTTGATTTAGGAGATAGAAAAGAGTCTGCCTTCCAGAATTTGAAACAATTGTTGTGTAGTGCACCAATTTTTTCTCTTACAGAGGGAATAAAAGGCTTTATAGTATTCTACGATGCCTCTCACTAAAGCTTAGGATGAGAACTGATCCAAAAGAATTAATTCATTGCATACGCATCCAGACAACTTAATCCAAACAAGACCAACTACATTACCCATGACTTAAAGTTGAGAGTTGTAGTATTTGCCTTAAAGATTTGGAGACATTACCTATATAGAAAGAAGTGTGTCGTGTTCACTGACCATAAAAGCCTCCAACACATCTTTGACTAGAAGGAGCTCAACATGAGACAACGAAGGTGTGTCGAATTTCTAAATGATTACGAATGCAAAATTCGTTATCGTCTTGGTAAAACAAAATTCATAGCAAACGCTTTAAGCAGGAAAGAGAGAGAAAAGTCACTTTAAGTAAAGGCTCTAACACTAACCATCCACTTCAATCTCATCACCCAAATTCAAGATGCTCAACTAGAAGCACTCAAACCCGAGAATATCGTGGAGGAGAACCTGTGAAGTATGGACTAACAGTTCGACCTTAAAGAAGATGGAACATGATATTTCATGGATCGAATTTAGATCCCAAAGTTTAGTGAAGTCAGGAGCCTAGTCTTAAATGAAGCTCATAAGTCGAGATATTCAATACATCCCGGATCAGATAAGATGTATCTCGATCTTAAGAAGCCTTATTGGTGGCCCAACATGAACGTAGAGATTCCCACCTGTAACAGTAAGTGTTTGACCTACTCCAACATCAAAGTTGAGTACCAGAAGCCATTTAGTCTACTACAATAACCGTCAATCCCAAAACAGAAGTAGGAACAAATGACCCTGGACTTCATAACGAAGTTGTCAAGAACTTCAAGCGATTATGACACTATTTGAGTAGTGGTTGACCATTTGACCAAGTTCGCCCATTTCTTAGACATCAAAGAAATTGACAAGATGGAGAAACTTACCAGGACCTATCTCAATGAGATAGTCAGACTGCATTGTGTGCCAATAGCTATTATCTCGGACTGAGATAGCATATTCACTTCCATATTTTGGCAATCATCGCAGAAGTCCCTAGGAACTAAGTTAGAGATGAATGTTGCGTATCATCCACATATAGATGGCCAGAGCGAAAGAACGATACAAACTTTGGAAGATAATGCTCTGCGCGTTTGTGATAGACTTCGGTAATACATGGGATAATGAATTACCACTAGTTGAGTTTTTATATAACAATAGTTATCATGCTAGCATTAAGGCCTGCAACACCCGGTTCCTGGTACGTATTTAATTCCAAGTAATTTCTTGTTTTGCTCTGGGACTCGGCGAGTTGGAGGCCCAACTCGTCGAGTAGACTCGATTTTGACCGGGAGGTTTAGTGACCTACTCGTCGAGTTGGGAGACCGACTCAAAGAGTAGGGCTGTCTGAATGAAACCATAATATTTAGGGTTTGCTCCCGATTTAAACAAATTATCTTGCCTCAAGCCAGCCTCCATCATCCCTCCCAACTCATAGAAACCCTAAATCGAAACCCTAACCTTGTTTGAGTGTTCTTGAGCCATTTTTGTGTGCTTGTGGTGATTGTGAAGCTTGAGAAGGAAGAAAGAGCTTGGAAGTTCGAGTGGAAGCTAGTAGATCCAGCGATTGTGCCCCATTTCCAGCTCACTTGAGGTATAAAGCTGAAACCTTGACCATCTATCTATTAGATATCTAGTTAGGGTTCATTTCTACCTTTTCTAAGCCTTAGAGGTGCCATACTTAGAATTTTGCGGTTTATTGAGCGTACAACTTCATATTTGGAACCATTGGGGGTTCTTATGCCATAAAGGTGCCAACATTATTGCCATAAGCACCCCATGCATCTTGTAGACTTCATTCTAGAGCCATTTGGGCCAAATACTTCATGCATGGACATCAAGATTGGAACTTTACGTATATGGACCCTAAGAGGTCAGATCTATGGTTTGGATGTATTAAGACCGATTAAAATCGACTGTATAGTTTTGGACAAAGAGGGACTCGGCGAGTTGCTTAGGTGACTCGACTCGCCGAGTCACCTAAGCCACTCGCTGAGTCCCTCTTTATCCAAAACTATACAGTCGATGTTAATCGGTCTTAATACATCCAAACCATAGATCTGACCTCCTAGGGTCCGAGTCGCAGCTTCCCCCAAACGTCTTCTGGAAATGGAGTTTGGTTGAGTTGAAGGAAAACTCAGCATGTTGGGGTTTTTTATGGACTTGAATGTCGAAGGAATCGACGAGTTCAAGTCAATGTCCCAACCACATGAAGACGGACTCGACGAGTTCAAGGAGAACTCGACGATTCATAGACTAAACAACTTCATACGGATGAAGATGAACATGACGAGTTCAAGGATGAACTCGACGAGTCAGTTGAAGAAGGTCCCGATGTTTTGTTGAAGGCAAACTCGTCGACCTGTTGCTAGACTCGACGGGTAGGGACGGGGTTGTAGCATTTTATGGACGTGGGGACTCGACGAGTTGGTGGACCAACTCAGCGAGTCTAGTCAACCAGATGTTGACTTTGACCAAGGTTTCGACCTTGAGTTTGCCTTGGACTTGAGTTGACCCTTGTAGGGTTATTAGTATGAAATGGTAAAGTAGAAAGGATGTTAGGGATTAAGGAGTTGAGAAGAGTTTATTTCCATACCGAGGACAGTGCAGACACTACACGACATTGAGGTGAGTTACCTTCCAGTACAGGTGGGTCTATGGCCATAATGTCGGCCTACCAGCAGGGAATGTCTTTATATGATTTTTTTGTGATAATTTTCTAGGTTTGCTACTTCATGATGTGTTCTATGTGCCAGTATGATATGTTATATGTGATAGTGGTAGTAGGAGGGGAATAGTCCCCTGATTCGGTCGTTAGGGCCGAAGGGTAGGTTGGACACCCCAGATATGTCTGACAACATGATTATGATATGATATTATGTGATAGTGGTAGAGGTGAAACAGTCCCCATGGCTGGTTGGGATAGACCGGAGGGTAGGCAGGCACCCCAGAATGGCCTGACACGGGTTGGTCAGCACCCTAGAATGGCTTCCCACGGGTAGGTCGGCACCCCAAAATGGCTTGACATGGGTAGGTCGGGCACCCCAGAATTGTCTAGCAGTATGTATGATTGTATGGTATGTGGTATGATGGGGGAACTCACTAAGCTTTGTGCTTACGGTTTTCAGTTTTGGTTTCAGGTACCTCTTCGTCTAAGGGTAAGGAGCCGGTAGGATAGCAGTGCATCACACTCACATGATTCCGCATTTGAGATTTCTGGGATTATACTCTGACATTATTACTATTTGACGATATGGTTTTTGGGACATGTAACTATGGTTTATGAATTGATATGATATCAGTAATGTTTTCCTCCAATAAATTTTATAAGCAATATAATTGAAACAAAAAATTTGGTCTCAATTTTTGGGATGTTACAAGGCCACTCCATTCGAGTTCTTGTATGGACGTAGATGTCATTCTCCGATATATTGAGCAGAAGTTTGAGATACACAGCTAGCCCGAAAGCATGCTGGAGATACTCTACTCGCTAGACTTAAGATCATTCATGAAACAATAGAGAGGATAATTCAGATAAAGGAAAATTTAAAGTCCACATGTATTCTATAGAAAAACTATGATGACATGACACGCAAACCCTTAGAATTCAAAGTAGGAGATTGTTTCTTATCGAAGGTTGCTCCATGGAAGGGTGTCATTACATTTGAAAAAAGCGAGGTAAAATAAAACCCTGTTACATCGGACCTATTGAAATCCTATAAAGGGTTGGTCTAGTGGCTTGCGAACTCAAGTTGCCTCAAGAACTCAACAAATTTCACGATACCTTCCACGTATGTAAATATAACGCCCGCAGATCCAGGCTAGTCAATTTAGATATAATAAACATTAAAAATGACTTTTTGATAGATTATTTTTTAGAACAAATTATCTTAATTAAATTATAGTATATGTCACAAGGATTCCGTACATATAAAGAACGTTGAAATCCAAGTAATAACAAAGAAGTTACGACCGATCGAAGTTTTACGGCTAAACCGGCACGGCACTGCGTAAAGTAAAAAGTGAATTTTTGATAAATTAATTTTTAGCCTTAGGAATCTAAATGAAATTCGTAATATACGTTAAACTGAGAACGTACATAAAAATAACGTCCAAATCTGACTTCTGATGAGGGAGTTATGGTTTTTTTAAGATTTAGCCTAATAGTGCACAACCCAGAAATCGAATTTTAGATCGATCAATTTATAGCCGACACAACCTAAATGAGAATTGAATATCTCATTAATAGGATTTCAATGATAAAAAGACAGTAGAAAATGTAGTCTGTATGTCGAAGTTATGAATTTTACACGGTCGTTAATAGTGTAATCTTCTCATACAGTTAAATTTAAAATTGGTTGAGAATTAGCCGATGAGGTCAAAAAGAAAGTTGTAGATCCCGTCGCTACCTAAGCATGGATATAAAGAACATCAAAACAGAGCTCGTATGAAAAAGTTAGGGATTGTTGGCACTAGATAATGACACCCCGCCCAACGTTCAGCAAGGGAATGTCCTGCGTTTGAACGGGACTCAGCCTATAAATAGAGGCGCAAATCACACCAAAAACTCACACCTTTCCCATTCTTTCTCTCTCAAACATCCCTCTAATCCCCTCCCATTCCCTAGCACTTCCCGAGTGCTAGAGGTGAGTCCCGGAGCGCCAGAAGGCTCCGAGAAGAAGAGCTTTCGGCTTGAAATTTTTGCCCCCGCAGAGCCCGGTTCCTAGCCTAACCACCTAGTAAGTGAGTTATGCTTACCCTACTTTATGTATAGCTTATGTTTAAGCTTAATATAATTATTATGAGGTTATAAACAATATATATTATAAAATATAATATACAAAGTGTTATTATAATATCTTTTAACTACTCGCGGTACGGGGAATCTTGTTTGAAGGGCTGCATAGGTTTCTTGGATTTCAGAAGTGCTGAAATGCAAAAATGGTCCTACCCTCTGGTGTTTCATGTCTGGCCCCTGTATGTACATAGTGGTTGAAAAGTATTATTTAATACTTACAAGACAATATCTCTTGTAAATAGTCATAATAAATATTAGACTAAAATCTAGTAGTAATGATACTAGGTTTCGTTAAAGGAAAATAGAATCGTTAGAAGTGAAGCACTGCCCGAGTTTAGAATCATCACTTTAACAAGTGGGTGCATAGTTACTTTCATCTTACACATAGATATGAAGTATTTAATATAAATTATGTGCTATGTGTGCATATTATCTGTGTTCTGGATATCTATGTTGGATGAACAAAATATACATGTTTTATTTGATTTAAACTGTATATGTATTTTATAGCTATAATTATGATGGGTAAAGATGGGTAGATTAATGATGAGATGAGATGAGAGATGAAAGATGAGCAGGGCCGGTCATGAGGATTCAAATGCCCAGGACGAGACAGATAAAAAAGGCACTTACACCTTAATGTGTAATGAGTTAAATTACACAAACTAAGAACCATCAACATCAGCAATAGAGTAATAATTCACTAAACTAAGAAATCATGAACCATCGACAATAGAAATAAAGTAATATTTCACTAAACCAAGACATCAGATTCTAATAATCATATTCTGATTTTTGATTTCTGATACAATTTTATAGTTAAAATCAGCAATCTATTTCACTATTTCAAAATTCAGTTACTATCAATATTCAATTTCTAATAGAGTAATATTGTAATAGTAATAATCTATTTCAGCTTCTAATAGTAATATCTTATCAATTCAGAAACTGATTAGTGGTTACCGATAAGATTTCATGTTTTCATTCATTCACCATTCTATTAAACTGATTTCTATAGTGATAACAAACTATTATATGAATCATTCAAGTATGTGATTGACATTTATGAACTTATAATCCTTAATTTCTCATAAATCATAATATATTAGACTATTATGGTATTACCTAATTAAAGATAATCGACCCTTGCTGTCTTGCTGAATGTTGAGTCAATGACTCGATGTGGCTGAGTTGTTGTCGGCCTGTCACTAACCTATCCTACTGGCGATCGCTTTTAAGAAACAAACATGATGCTTTTGGCTTCTGTTCGTCGTATGTTGAATTGTCGATACTTGATACGCCTTTTGCCTTCTCCCGTAAGCGGTGATAGATGATCAAGGATTGGTTTGCATTTTCATTGCTAGATTGGGCTGAAGATGTATATACTATTTAAAAAAATGGGCCCGTTAAAATTGTGGGCCCTGTTCTAATGCCCACTTTGCCCTTGGTCTAAATCAGGCCTGAAGATGAGATGAATGATGAGAGATGAAAAAATATATAGATGATGAGAGGTAAAAGATGATGAGAAGCGATAACCCAGTCGTCTAGCAGACTATAGATGACAACCACAGACTATTCTAAACATTCCAGTGGAACACTAGCAGGCTCACAACTTGTAGGTGTTGTGAGCAATGTGTTCACCAAATGTACTCTAAAACCCAATTGACATGTATTGTGGGTGGACTCCCTAATATAATACTGTCAATAAAAGAGATAAACCCTGGCAACTATGGATTTAGTGTCTCACAAATGAACATTGGAATAGATGATTCTTAGGGAAGATACTTAAGAATAAAGAAGATAATAGGTATGGGTAATTAGGTTAATTGCTTGATGATGAAACATAATAAATATATTATTGTGGGTTGAAAACCCCATGTACTCACCAGGTTTTCCAACCTGACCCACTCAATTTATTTATATCACAAGTATCGATATGAAGTTACATTACACTGAGAGATTAAAGGAGATGTAAGTCACTAGTGTAAATAAGGTATGTTTATGCTTATGTTTATGTATTGACGATGACATCCTAAAGTTTTAATATTAACAAAATACATTTCTTCATAAATGCTTTGATAATATATTTATCATGTTTTTTGGGAACAAATTCCGCAATATTATTCTTTAAAATGGATGCTCTGATTTTCAAATAAGCATAAATAAAATTTGTAAAATGACCGTGAGTTTGGGGATGTCACAGTAAACTCAAAAGTGTCTCTCTAATGAGGATAATGCGATTCCTCTCGATGAGATCCCGGTTAACACTAAACTTCATTTCGTGGAGGAACTGGTGGAGATCATGGATTGAGAAAAAAAGCCTCAATCAAAGTCGCATACCTATAGTAAAAGTTCGATGGAACTCTCATAGATGACCTGAGTTTACTTGGGAACGTGAGAACCAGATGAAACAAAAGTATTTGCAACTATTCAACGATGCTCCCTCCACTAGTAAAACGAAAACATAGAGGAACGAAATAATATTAGAAAAGAGTAGCCTAGAAATTAATAATATCAGGATGGAATTCTCTTAATAGGGAGGTAATGTGATATCCCGGAATTTATGTCAAAGATCATGGACGGTCAGTTCACAGTAAATCTTTTTGTAATATGACTCATTGAGTTTTAGTGCATCTTCTGTAAAATAAATGATTTCATTACAACTATTATAAGTTATCGGATGGTATTTTACTTCCAAATATGTAAACTGGCAAACGAATCAACCAACTCAAACTGCAACCCTAGTTAATGGGTCTGAAAAACAGAAATTTCTTACTAAGCAGTTGTGAGCAATACAAACACCCTAGTCTTGTAGTACGTCTTTCCCTATTTCCAAAAATATAAAGAACGTCCAAAACGGAGTTTGTATGAAAAAAATACAACCGTTTTAAGAATCCAAACCAGTATAATACTGATTTTGTTAAACCTGTTAAAATCATTTCTATCCGTCGAGGGACTTGTACACCTCAGATGGAAATTTCGAGTGCGTTTTTAGACTTAGAGTATATTCTAATATTTAATTTCATACATGAAATATTTTTAGTAAAAATATTTATAAAAGTCAAAAAATCAGACGTTTCACGTAAATTGCCACACCCCAAAACTGAGAACGGCGGAAACATTCTGGGGTGGAGGACGTCATGTCAAGTATCACAACAATGCAAAGTAGTAAACAAGCAACAACATCATCCATTCCATTAATAGTATAATTTTAATTATAAGTGTGTTCTTTCATAGTATAAAACGACATAATGATTAATCAAAATAAAAGACGATTCTTGACTGCTCCGTCTTCACAAAACCTGGTCGTCGTACATGTCTATTTGGGACCTGAGAATACAAGTTATTTTGAAAGCAAGTATCAACAATAAAGCTGGTGAATTCATAAGTATTTATGTGTCTTTGACTTGTAAAAACTGTAAAGGAAATACTTGTAAACGTTTGAAGAAAAGTATGTATAAGTACGAAAATGTTTGTAAGTAATTGTAAACGTTTGAAAACCCTAGAAAATCTCATATTTCCTACTAGTATAAAAAGTAGTCTTCTACCAAGATTCAACTGTTTTGAAAGTAGCCTTCTACCAAGACCCGACTGTTTTGAAAGTAACCTTCTACCAAGACCCGATTGTTTTGAAAGTTTGAACCTCTACTTAAGTAAAGGTTTTTCCTTGTACAACTATTATTGTTCAAATCTAATCTACCTCATCAATTATGTGAATGTGACACAAAGTAAAGGTAATAATAATATAATAACTAAAATTTTATCCTTTTGTATTTGTCATATGTAAAGTGTAAGTACTATAGTATTTGTAATAAGTGACTACTATTGTACTAATTGCCTTAAAATGAGTATTAAGGTATAATGTGATGGCTAGATCCCATACTAAACGATCTCCCTGTCAAAAGATTCTGGGAACCAAACGCGACCCCTGCAATGTTGCAAGCCGTGAACATCCACATTATTATGATCATGTATACCCAATATAATTATCACCTTTTGTTTAAAACAATGTGTTAGTGATTCATTGGTATAGTTAGATCTTGTAATTGTTCCATGCTATAGCACCTTGTCGTGTATTGTATCTTCCTCCCTGTATTCCTTTATTGTGTGTTCTCTTATGTTATCATGTATTGTATCTCTATAATGTATGTAATGTATTAGTATGTCCGTAATTATACTTTTGTAATTGTAACTCTTTATATAGTATGTATCGTATTTAGTATAGACTCATGAATGAACTGACTCTTGTGTGATTCCTTGTACTTGGAATAGTAATTAGTATCTCCTAACTATATCTATTATAGCTACTAGTAATGTACGTGTATAACCGAAGTATGCCTTTGCTACCCATAGGTACTGAACTGACTAATTGAACTTTTATGTCTATATATGTATACATGATATATAACTAATATTTAGACGACATTTGGACGAATAACCGATACCCTAAGGCCACATCCCAACGAGGAAAAGGAAATAAAGTGAGGTAGCCGTCCTAAGTCCTTTAAACATTACTTATATAACTATACATATATGGGCATGCATTTGACAATATAAAAGTATAGAAGAAGTTTCGTAAAACCTTTGAAAAGTTTAATAACTAAGAAATGATGACATGATGTCAGTTCTTAAAAAGATTTGAAAGCAGTTTGTTTGATAAGAACAGTTTTAAGTGTAAGAAAACCTTTGTTTGAAACACAATTGTAATAGAGTTTGAAAGGGAACATGCAGTATGTAAGACAGTTTGATAAAGAGTTTTAACATGTAAAAACATTTGAGAAAGTCATTTGAAGTAATATGTTTGGTAAAACAGCTAAACATGTAGTAAATCCATTTGTATGCTAGTTATTAATCACATGTGATTGATGTACTAACTAGCATGATTCAACTTGTACCCCCCCCCATAAAAGCATTTATAAACATTTACAAACATTTAAAGGTTAATTAAGGGGTATGAACTCACCTAATGTGAGTGGATCGTATGGAATTGTCGGACAAGTGCTTGGTGTCAAGTGAAGACTTACACACACACAATGATCCTAATAACATATAAAGACATATGTATATATACAATTAGTGATATAACACTAATTAGACAAGTATAAGCATCCTAATGCGTGGAAAACACTTTAGTCAAAGTGTTAGGAGGCCATTGGGTTGCAACAAAGGATTATAAGGCTTTATAAGTGAGTTTATGGTCAATGGACCATACTTAATGGAGTTTACGGCCCAGGGGAGTTTACTCCTGGCCGTAAACTCTCTAATGGGTCACTATTTGTGTCTTAAAGGTAAGATGTCTTAAGTGGTTAAGTGCTCCAATGCTTAAACAAGAGGCTAGGTGAGTTTAAGGTCCAAGAATGGCCTTTTACATGTGTGTACGGCCTGGGGACCACATCCCCATGAGTTTACGGTCGTAAACTCATGGTGTGAAGTACCATTTCGTTTCTTGAAGTCCCTAGTTCAATGGTGGTTAGTTCTATCCTAAGATCTAGTCAATTGGAAGGAGGAAAGGGCATCATTGCACCCTTATAGGGAGTTTACGGCCTTGGGAGATCCTTGGCCGTAAACTCTGTCACACCCCCAAACCAGAATGGCGAAAACATTCGGGGGTGGATGACTTCACGTAGTATCACAACCATTGAATATTGTAAAGAAAGTAACACAACCATCACATATATAATGAAAACGTATGTTGTTGCGTTATACATATTAGCAAAAGAATATTACAATAAGATGATAAATGTTGAATAATAAAACATCCTTAGTGTTCCCTTCTCCAAAAGCTGGTGGTTACCTGTATTACTGATTCCCTGAGAAATACAAGTGGTTTCGAAAAAGTGTCAACAATTAAGTTGGTGAGTTCATAAGTGTTTTGCATTGAAAAGTATGTCCTTTTTGATAGTAAATCGATGAACGAGGTTTTCAGAAAATCCAATATTTTCTATAAATGATTTGAAAAGTTTCCCGTGTTGGAGTGCGTTAGTGTTTTACATACTTGAATAATGGTGATAAAATTTGTGTTAACAATAAAATGGAAAACTGAAATGCATATATGAATCTCGTAAATCAAACTTGTTTTTATACTTTTATGTGAGTTTTATAACCATACTATTGACACTGACGGCCTGTAACAACATTCTTCAGGTGTTGTAGTGTTATGACATTTGTCACCGCAGACCTGCCGGTCTAACTATAGCTAATAGTTTAGGTGCAGGGTTGTCAATCCCGTATAGATCTATACACAAGTATCACGCTCTCTCTCCAAGAGATTATGGTATATAATACAGGACTTGAAATGCATACATACGAGTACGTTGAAGTTTAAATGTCTCACATTACTTGGTATAAACAGATTTACGATAATAAAGACTTTACTTCTTTTGAAATCATTTCATTTGTCAAGATGTACGAAACTTTGAAAATTCGTGGCGATAGCTAAATAACACTCGATCTTCAATCCGAGTTTTTAGCCCTCTACTACTGTTACGAAACTTTGAAAATTCGTAACTTCTTCATACGAGGTCCAATTTGGACGATCTTTTTATGCACGCTCACCTTTCAACGAGATCTACGACTTTTGTTTAGATACTTAAGGCAAGAATGTATTTTATTGAGATTTTACTTTTTACGTCAAATAATGTTTTAACGTCGTGTCGTAAATATACGAGTGGTTATACTTTCTTCAATATAACCCGGTTTTGAGCGTTCTTTATGTTTTTGGAAACCTTGGCATGATATCAAATATTTGAGGCATCCCAACTTAGATACTTGAACACTTTATTTTCGAGGTTAATTCCGTTGTATTTGGCTTTCGAGCGTTACAATGCTTTTGGAAAATATAGGGTTGTCACATCATCCCCCTGTTAAGGGAATTTCGTCCCGAAATTTAATCTAAGATAGAGTTTACAGTTTTAGGAAAAAGATGCGGGTACTTTTGTTTCATCTGATCTGCGCGTTCCCAGGTGTATTCAGGTCCTCGCTTGGCGTTCCAGCAGACCTTTACAATGGGTATGCGGCTTTGTTTAGTCCTTTTGATTTCCCGATCCATGATCTCTACTGGTTCCTCCACAAATTGGAGGTTTTCATTTATTGCAATTTCGTCTAGAGGGACGAGAAGGGTCTCGTCAGATAAGCACTTCTTTAGATTCGATACATGAAAGGTAGGGTGTATGTTGTGGAGCTCCTGAGGTAGTCTAAGTTTGTAAGCCACTGGACCGATCCTGGCAAGGATCTCGAATGGTCCGATGTATCTAGGGTTCAGTTTTCCACGTTTTCTGAAGCGTATTAAACCTTTCCAAGGCGAGACTTTGAGTAGGAAATGGTCTCCAACTTGGAATTCCAAGGGTTTTCGTCTCTTATCTGCGTAACTCTTTTGTCTATCCCTTGCTACTTTTAGACGTTCTCGGATTTGAAAAATCTTCTCCGTAGTCTCCCTTATGATTTCTGGCCCAGTGAGCGTGTTGTCAGTTGCTTGCCCTTTTGCTAGTTGTGTGTCCCCCACTTCAGCCCAGCACAAAGCTGACCTGCATTTGCGGCCATAGAGGGCTTCGAACGGGGCAGCTTTGATACTGGTGTGGTAGCTATTGTTGTACGAGAACTCGACCAAGGGTAGATGTGTGTCCCATGCTTTGCCAAAATCGATTATGCAAGCTCTCAGCATGTCTTCCAGGGTTTGTATAGTTCTCTCGCTCTGACCGTCGGTTTGTGGGTGATAAGCGGTACTCATGTCTAGTCTTGTCCCCAAAGCTTTTTGTAGCGACTGCCAGAACCTTGAGGTGAATCTACTATCTCGGTCCGAGATAATGGATATGGGCACACCATGCAGTCGTACAATTTCTCTGAGGTATGTCCTTGTTAACTTCTCCAATTTATCCGTCTCTTTGATTGGTAGGAAATGCGCTGACTTAGTTAACCTGTCGACAATTACCCAAATGGTGTCGAGTCCGCTTGTTGTTTTGGGTAATTTTGTTATGAAATCCATGGTTATCTGCTCCCACTTCCATTCGGGTATTTCTGGTTGTTGTAATAAACCCGAGGGCTTCTGGTATTCCACCTTGACTTTGGCACATGTCAGGCATTTGCTCACGTAGGTAGCAATTTCGGCTTTCATGTTTTGCCACCAGTACAACTTCTTGAGGTCAAGATACATCTTATCGGAGCCGGGATGTATGGAGTATCGTGTTTTATGGGCTTCGTCCATAACGATTTCTCTGAATCCACCAAACTTCGGTATCCAAATTCGATCCATGAAATAACGAATCCCGTTGCTCTTGGTCTCAAGGTTTTTATCCATTCCCCTTAGGGCTTCTCCTGTCACATTTTCGGATTTCAAGGCTTCTATTTGGGCTTCCTTGATTTGCGTGAACAGGTGTGATTGGATCGTCATAGTTAGGGATTTTACTCGGCGACCTGAGTACTCCTTCCGACTGAGTGCATCAGCCACTACATTAGCTTTTCCAAGGTGATATCGAATTTCGCACTCGTAATCACTTAGTAGTTCTACCCATCGTCTCTGTCTCATGTTGAGTTCCTTCTGATTGAGGATATGTTGGAGGCTTTTATGATCAGTGAAGATGGTACATTTTGTGCCGTAGAGATAGTGTCTCCATATCTTCAGAGCGAAGACGACTGCTCCTAGCTCAAGATCATGCGTTGTGTAGTTCGCTTCGTGCGTCTTTAGTTGCCTTGAGGCGTAGGCGATGACCTTCCCTCTTTGCATTAAGACACACCCAAGTCCTTGGTTTGATGCACCACAATAGACCACGAAGTCCTCCATTTCCTCTGGCAGGGTTAAGATGGGCGCACTACATAAGGCTCGCTTTAGTGTCTGAAATGCGCTATCTTGTTTTTCTCCCCAGTCGAAGGTCACATTCTTCTGGGTTAGGGTGGTAAGTGGCTTGGCAATCTTTGAAAAGTTCGGTATGAATCTTCGGTAATACCCGGCGAGTCCCAAAAATTGCCGAATTTTTGTAGGGGTTCTTGGAGTAGTCCAACTATCTATTGCCTTTATCTTGGAGGGGTCCACGTGTATTCCTTCTTTGCTTACAACATGTCCTAGGAAATCCACTTCCCGAATCCAAAATTCATATTTGGAAAATTTTGCGTAAAGTTTCTCTGCCCTTAATGTTTCCAGTACTTGGTGGAGATGTTGGCTGTATTCTTCCTGGCTTCTTGAATAGATGAGTATATCATCTATGAATACGATAATGAATTTATCCAGGAAGGGACGACATACTCGGTTCATCAAATCCATGAACACTGCTGGAGCATTCGTCAATCCGAAGGGCATTACTACAAATTCGTAGTGACCATAACGTGTTCGGAAAGCCGTTTTGGGGATGTCTCCCTCCAGCACTCGCAGTTGTTGATAACCATATCTTAGATCGATCTTTGAGAAGTAGCTTGCTCCCTGTAGTTGGTCGAATAGATTGTCTATGCGCGGTAAGGGATATCGGTTCTTGATCGTGAGTTTGTTTAGTTCCCGATAATCGATGCACATGCGAAAGGATCCGTCCTTCTTTTTCACGAATAGGACTGGCGCTCCCCATGGTGAGAAGCTCAGTCTGATGAATCCCTTGTTCAGCAGCTCGTTTAATTGACTGGATAGTTCCTGCATCTCGGCTGGGGCTAAATGGTAAGGTGACTTTGCTACAGGGGTAGCTCCGGGGATTAAGTCGATTCTGAACTCGACTTGACGTTCCGATGGGATTCCTGGAAGATCTTCTGGGAAAATATCCGGGAAGTTGCAGACTTCCGGAATATCTTTAATGTTTTTCGATTCTCGTTTCTTGTCTACTACGTGGGCTAGAAAGGCATGATATTCCTTACGAAGATACTTTTGTGCTTTAATACAGGAAATGATTTGTAAACTTGAACTAGGTTTGTCGCCATAAATGACAAGAGTTTCTCCGTTTGGCAGATTTAGGCGAACAGCCCTTTCGTGGCAGAGGATATCGGCATGGTGAAGGCTCAACCAGTCCATACCGATGATGACATCGAAACTTCTTATGGAAATGGGCATAAGATCGACTCGAAACAAGCGCTCGTTTAAATTTAGTGTGCACCCTACGTATAAATCGTTTGTGTGTTCTGTTTTACCGTTTGCCATTTCTACAGTGAATATTTTATTGAGTGGTTGGGGTTTTTGATTAAGTAGGTGTTTGAATTTATGACTCACAAAACTTCTCTCCGCACCGCAGTCAAAAAGTATGCATGCATAAGTGTTGTTAAGTAGGAACGTACCCGTAACCACCGTGGGGTCCGCTATTGCTTCATTCTGTCCTACTGCCAGCACTCTCCCCACACCGCCAATATTCCTTTCCTTGGGACAATCCCTCCTGAAGTGTCCAGTCTCCCCGCACCCATAACACGTCCGGCTTACTCCAGTGCCAGAAACTTGAGTGATTGGTCGTGCCGGTGCTTTACAGAAACGGGCTGTGTGCCCCTTCCTGTCACAGTTCTTGCAGTGCATCTCGCGACAAATACCATGGTGATGGTAGTTGCACTTGCTGCACTTGGGCAGATTCCCCACATATGGTTTTGTTGGTGCAGAGGTAGCAGGAGTTGTGGTGGGGGTAGTAGCAGCATGAACCGCAACCATTTGCTTCTTTGAAGGTTCTTGCGAAGCTTTCCCCTTCCTTTTGTTCCAAAATTTCTTCTTGTTGTTGTTGTTGGCATTGATCTCATTGTTGCTTTTCCCTTTGGTTGGTTCAGCCATGATAGCCGTGACTCCTTGACAGACACCATGATCAACAAGAGATTACGCTAGTTCTTTGGCGCTGGCGAAGGTCAAGGGTCTGGAAGCTAGCACACTTCCTCGAAGTTGGGGTGATAGTCCCCAGATGTATCTCTCGACCTTTTGTCTTTCTAGGGTTAACATTCCTGGGCAAAGTGTTATTAAGTCACTGAACCTGTTGGTGTAACCTGCTATATCCGAACCTACCATCGAGAGGTTCCACAGTTCCTGTTCAAGCTTCTGAATCTCGCCTCTTGGGCAGTATTCTCGAAGGAGCATTCTTTTCAGGTTTTCCCAACCCATGGAGTTCGCCACCACTAGGGTTAGTGTCTGGACGTGGCCGTTCCACCATGTCAGGGCGCGTTCAGAGAAAGTAAAAGCAGCAAACTTTACTTTGCTTTCTTCAGGACATGCACAGATTTCGAATACAGCTTCCGTTTTCTCTATCCATTGAGATAGAGCCAATACTCCCCCAGTCCCGTAAAAGGGAATAGGTTTTCCGTTGGTGAAGTCTTTGTAAGTGCATACCCCTAAACGGCTTTGGCCTTGGCCATTTGTAAAATTGTTTGTTCCTCCCCCCCCCCCCCCCCGATCCGTTGTTGCTCATTTGTGCCATTGCTGCAGTTACAGCAGCGGTTACAGCAGTCTGGAACATAACGGTGTCCATAATTGGAGGAGGTGGTGGAGGTGGTGTTGAAGTTGAGTTTCTACGTGTTGATCTACGAGGAGGCATGTTCTGGTAGAGAAAATAAGGATGAATACTATAAGTTTCTAATGTTTGGACAATAGTGTTAGTTGAAATTTGTAATTTGTTTTGACCTTAGTTTAGGGTTTCAAGGCTGGCATAGAACTTTTTTTTAGTTAACCCATAAGTTTCCGAGAGTTATTATAAAGAAGTACTTCATATTAATATATATATTGTTCACACCCGTGGTGTGTTACATGTCTTGCTTGGAAAATTTGACCTACCTAGAGGTCTCCGACTATAGTTACAAAGGAAATAAGCGAAAAGAAAAACTTTTATCCGAAATCCTAATTTATAACAAAATTGTTGGGGCTCGAACAAGCTCTACTTGCGGCGTTTGGAGCTAGATTCGGCATCCGACCGTTTGACTCCCATTAGTCGCCTCTCGAGATCTGCTTGTTGTTCCTTCATTTCTCTTATTTATGCCAGAGCCATTATCATTTGGTTCTGAAGTGTTCCCGTGTAGATTTAGGTATTCTCATGTAGTCCTTCCAAACGGCGGATGTCAGCGGCGTTACCTTGGGTAGCAGCATTGACCTCGCGAACTCTGGTTGCATGCTTGTCCGTCTCGTAGTTCTGGGTAGCTATAGCGTTCACAATAACAGGAAGTGCTCGATCAGCTGAGCTTCCCCCACTGACATTGTAAAAATCTCGGCACATGCCGAAAGGAGGGCGTACACCTTGCTGGCGGCTCCAGTAGTAGAGGTGACTTCCCCACATGGGAATGGGTCCCGGTTGATATGGTCTGATTTCGGGAGGATGAAGGATGGGAGGGTCGAACACTTCTGGCTCGGAGTCTGTCCCGCTAGAAATCTCCTCGATCTCTTCGTCGACTTCGAATTCCTCTCCGACTTCGACTTCGAATTCTCCCTCGATAACCCCTTCGGGTTCTTCCTCAACCTCTTCTTCGATTTCCTCTGGGTCTTCCCCCGGGTCTTCTTCTATCCAACCACCGTTGCCTTGGTTTGGGTAATAGGGATCTCCTGGTAAATGGAATCCGGCCATTTGTCTGTACTAGGATAGATGTATGAGAACTTTTATAAGAAAAGAAAAATCTATTTAACGACTTACTATTTTTAACTATAATTTGTACAACTATTTTTAATAATACTCCTATAATATTTCAATTTGGCGAAACTAAAATAATTTGTATTTGGTAAGTTCTTGGCTTGTTGTCCACTACGACCGTTCCTCGACGTACGTTGGTCAAATCCAGGATAAATATAGTTGATCAGGCTATATTTATTCTCGACCTGATTACATACCCCGAGGCTCAATCGTAGTGTCGTAACTTGCCTTAATACTTTTTAGTAAAACTTGTTATGATATGAGATTAATGCATGCTTGTAAAAATGTATATCTTTAAAAGAAGGTATTTTGTTCATGAAAATGTTTCGTCAGAGGGTTTTTGGTCCCCTTTGCATTTATAGTTTGTATATCGTATGTGGTTCGATATACTTAGTTCACTATAAACAATGCTCTGATACCAATCTGTCACACCCCCAAACCAGAATGGCGGAAACATTCGGGGGTGGATGACTTCACGTAGTATCACAACCATTGAATATTGTAAAGAAAGTAACACAACCATCACATATATAATGAAAACGTATGTTGTTGCGTTATACATATTAGCAAAAGAATATTACAATAAGATGATAAATGTTGAATAATAAAACATCCTTAGTGTTCCCTTCTCCAAAAGCTGGTGGTTACCTGTATTACTGATTCCCTGAGAAATACAAGTGGTTTCGAAAAAGTGTCAACAATTAAGTTGGTGAGTTCATAAGTGTTTTGCATTGAAAAGTATGTCCTTTTTGATAGTAAATCGATGAACGAGGTTTTCAGAAAATCCAATATTTTCTATAAATGATTTGAAAAGTTTCCCGTGTTGGAGTGCGTTAGTGTTTTACATACTTGAATAATGGTGATAAAATTTGTGTTAACAATAAAATGGAAAACTGAAATGCATATATGAATCTCGTAAATCAAACTTGTTTTTATACTTTTATGTGAGTTTTATAACCATACTATTGACACTGACGGCCTGTAACAACATTCTTCAGGTGTTGTAGTGTTATGACATTTGTCACCCCAGACCTGCCGGTCTAACTATAGCTAATAGTTTAGGTGCGGGGTTGTCAATCCCGTATAGATCTATACACAAGTATCACGCTCTCTCTCCAAGAGATTATGGTATATAATACAGGACTTGAAATGCATACATACGAGTACGTTGAAGTTTAAATGTCTCACATTACTTGGTATAAACAGATTTACGATAATAAAGACTTTACTTCTTTTGAAATCATTTCATTTGTCGAGATGTATATGTAAAATGTATGAATCACTTGAATACTACACTCATTATAGTTTCTCAAAAGTATGTTTCCATTTAGTAAGAACAACTTGGTGGTATATTAGCCCTTTAAACATAACGTTATTTTTGTATCAAAATCCTATAAGAACGATATTATAATTATGTTTATGAAATGATACTTTGACTTGTAATGTACTTGTATTCCCCCCCTAAAGCGTGAAAAGAATTGAAAAGTAGGGGTATGAACTCACTCGTTAAGTTTGAAGAGAGAGGCTAGAGTTGAGTAGAGTTCCGACCGCGGAAAGTTGCGTCTTCGGGTTCTCGGGAATCTCTGCAGCGTAGATCCTTCGTCGAGGGCTCGAGTGCGGAAACCAAGGTAAGGAAATGGTCTCTTGAGTTGGGAGAATGGCTGAGGAATTGTGAAGGTGTGCCAAAACTCGAAGCTCATGCCATCTATTTATAGTGCTGGAAGAGTGAGTACGCGGGGTGTAATTTTGGAGTACGCGGGGCGTACTCACGTACGCGGCGCGTACCTCGTTACGCTGGGCGTAGTATGGCGTCATGGCTTACGACTCCTGGCTAGCTAAGCGTAGAGGGGGGGGGGGGGGGGCGATGGGACTCGACTCTGGGTCTAGTATGCGGGGCATACTCCCGGAGAACGCGGGGCGTAATCTGGCCTGTCCTCTTCTAAATTTCGTAACTTTCGCGTACGAGCTCCATTTTTCGTGTTCTTTATATCCACGCGTAGGTGAGATTATGCTCTACAAATTTCATTTAGACTCCGTCGGCTAGTTTTGACTTTATTTTTAATGATATATTTTTAATAGGCCGGGCCTCCTAAAGTTCGTAAAAAAATTTCATGGGTTCTTTATTCGACGTCGGTTTTCGTTTGTCTTTTTATCGTTTTATTACCACTGAGGAGATCTTCAACTTCCATTTAGGTGGCGATAGCTAAATAACACTCGATCTTCAATCCGAGTTTTTAGCCCTCTACTACTGTTACAAAACTTTGAAAATTCGTAACTTCTTCATACGAGGTCCAATTTGGACGATCTTTTTATGCACACTCACCTTTCAACGAGATCTACGACTTTTGTTTAGATACTTAAGGCAAGAATGTATTTTATTGAGATTTTACTTTTTACGTCAAATAATGTTTTAACGTCGTGTCGTAAATATACGAGTGGTTATACTTTCTTCAATATAACCCGGTTTTGAGCGTTCTTTATGTTTTTGGAAACCTTGGCATGATATCAAATATTTGAGGCATCCCAACTTAGATACTTGAACACTTTATTTTCGAGGTTAATTCCGTTGTATTTGGCTTTCGAGCGTTACAATGCTTTTGGAAAATATAGGGTTGTCACAAACTCTCATTCAACCCTCTATTCTTGATGATTCTAAGCTCTAAGCATGTTAATCATAATGTACAACAAGTTAGAACAAGAGTACTTACGATCTAGGAGCTTGAATGATCGATTTTGGCCAAGAACACTAGTGTGTGTTCTTGGTGTTCTTGGTGAAACTTGAAGATCTACAAAATGGAATGATTTCACGGATGAAATCATGTAAGATCATTAGTTCATGTAAGATATCAACTAATTAATACAAGAAGCTTACGAGTTTTGAAGATCGGGGACGAAGATCCTGATGATACTTGAGAGAAAACTGAAGTTCTTGGGTTTGAGAAGTGAGAAAATGGCTAGAAATGGTCAAAAATCATATATATATATATATATATATATATATATATATATATATATATATATATATATATATATATATATATATATATATATATATATATATATATATATATATATATATGGGAGTTCACGACCCTCTTGATTTTACGGCCATGAACTCCATGTTTACAGCCGTAAGCTCCATCTTATGGAGTTTAGGGCATGAATTTTAGTATTGAGGCTTTAGCAGTTACTTTCTAACACTTGTTCCTTAAGTGTACAAGGCTCGAAATGCTCAAACAGACTCCTAATTGTGCTAAAAGATGGCAAAAATGAGTTTGACTTTCAATGAAGTATTTGACAGTACATGATAGAAAATTTTGGGTTGTCACATAAATTAATCGTGAAACCTTAAACACGATTTCACAGAGATCAGTATAACGGAATTTAATTTTGTCTGTGTTTTCTGGAATCACCACGACCGAAACAATAAACACGCACATTTAAAATGATATTTTTTTTACATATCAAGATCTATCAACATAAAAATTAGGCCTGACAATCGGGTTGGATTCGAGTTGGCGTGTCACGGGTTGGTGGGTTGGCCGGTCATAAAACATAAACTCAACCCAACTCATATAATATATGGGTTGGCGGGTCACAAGTTGGTGGGTTGGAAACTTCAACCCAACCCAACCCATATAACCCATTAAGTATATAGGTTTTCGGGTTCACAAGTTAATGGGTCGGATCCATCTCATATAACTCGTTTAATAAATAAGCAACACATTTTTAAAAATAAGGTTTTTTCAACATAAAGTCATAAAGTAATTAAAGTAATTAGCATAAAAAAAGTGGTTTTTAACATAAGTTCATAAAGTCATTAACATCTAAATAAAATTGAAAAATGAAAACATTCATACAAAGTGGGTGCGTTCTTCATTCGTCACTCATGCGTATCTAAAAACGACATGTGTTTTTTTCATTAGGCCACCGCATATGCAGATTAACCACATATAAATACGGAAGCAATACAATAATACAAAATATTACGGATACGGAAGGAAATCAGATTTCACTAATATTTAAATATATATATATTTTTATACACACACACACACATACGGGTTGGCAGGTTGACTTGTGAACCCAAACAGGTAACCCAACCCAACCCTTGAAATCAAGAGGTTGGTGGATCAAAAATCTCAACTCAAGCCCGTCTATTTTCGGGTTAGGTCAGTGTCGGGTTACGGGTTGGGTCGAGAGTTGTCACCCCTAGTAAAATTCATGTGCAACTATGATATATATATATATATATATATATATATATATATATATATATATATATATATATATATATATATGTTTGTGTGTATGTGTGTGTGTTTACTAGAGTTTTTGTAAAATATACCATATGTGTCAAACATATAATCAAAATGCAGTTATCTTATGTAATTTAAATCATATAACAACACTAAATATATGCATATTCAATTAAAAAATACATCTCTTAAATTGACAGCCAAAATTAAAGTACTACTTCCACAATCTATAACTTACCCAAATTAAAGTTTACTTGCATTCTTCCTTCAACCAAGACAACACCCAAAACACCTCAAGATTTTTTCTTCCTGCATCTTTGTTTCCAGCCAAGAACAATTTTGTTCTTGTTCTCGTGACTATCTGCAAACAAGAAGAACAACCTCGTTTCCTTTCCCTCCTTCCCGTCGATCACAACAAAGCCAAACAATCACTGATTTCTTCATTCTTTCTCCTGTCAAACATCAAACCCAAACATCTCTTTTTCCTCCATTGATTCCTTTCAAAAGAAAAAAAAAAAGAAAAGAAAAGAAAAGAAGAATCGGAAGCAACGAAGGCAAACTGTAGAAGCAGTCCCATCCACTCACCTATTGAACATCGAGCAACCAAACGCCTCTAAAGACACGTCTGCTGTTCTTCTTCTTCTACTTTCGTTGCTGCCAAGAAACATCTCTTTTTCCACCATTGATGGAGTGTTTTCTGACCACCAAGAGGCCCTCCGTCTCTTCCTTCTCGTCGTGTCCACAGCGAACCCATAACACCTTTCGTATCCCACTCCTTCACAAACCCTACTGCTTAAATCAAAGAATGAGCAGGCCATCGCTGCACCCACCGAGACTGACGAAATCTCTTCTGGCCTCACCCCTCGCACCCTTCTCTTCTTCTTCCGTCGAGCAAACCCCACCGGAGCCTACCTGCGATGTCGCCGCTGCCTATCCACTCCCGGACAACTTTTCCTTCGTACCTCGCAGTCGGACGAGAAGAGCGAATCCTCGCTGCTTCTCCCTTCGTTCTTCGGCCTCGTTGACCACCGGAGATCCCCCTTCGCCTGCAATCGATCCGAAATCGTCGGACCCCTAGCTGCCATCGTGCTTCCTTCTAGACTACAGGGGATGGTCCCGTTTCTTTTCCTTGATCGAGCAACAAATGACGACGGGGGCATAAAATCCCTAATTTCTTTTACCTTTTTGAAATGACCAAACTAACCTCCTTATTAAATCATTTACATAACGAGTTCCAAACCCCCAAACATTGAACCCATTTATTCAAAACAACCCCTCCTTTTGGTATTTTTCTTTACCAAAACATGCATATTCGTTTAATTAAATTACCAAACACTCCCTATAATTTAGTGAAGTTACAAAACAACCCCTATAGTGTAAGCTCATTACAAAATGGTCCCGAAATTATTTCAAAGTTCAAGAATTATGGATTTGTTGTTTTTCACGACAAGTTTCCCAAAATAATCTGAATCCAAAAAACTCGAACTCATGCTTCAAGGATTAGTGCTTGCTACCCTTTTTTAATTAATTTTTTTTGGGGGGAGGGGGCATACATTTACCTATGTACTTTGTTTATACAAATATACTATATTATCATTTTATGCGAATATACAATAAGTCTAGTTTATAAAAATGTTATTTAACAAGGTAACATATTGTTACAAATAAACTAGTATAAACTTTTCTTATACATATTATGGTTATTTTATCGTGAAATAACCAGTCCACACAACAAATACTACATGATACAAAAACATATGATTTTTATGTGACATTGTATATCATAACAAGCACGTCATAAAAAATTATAGTATTTCAATGATTCAAGCTATTACTATGCACGTATAATTATATGTTTAAATACATAAGTTTTATACATGCACATATGTTCATTACTTTGGAACGTACATATTTATAAAAGCGAGTACATTACACTTTTGCATACATACCAAGCATACTCGGCTTTTATAAACTTTATAAAATGAAATTCATTATGCCTAGTGACTTAACCACAATTACGTTAGGGTTGAGAGCTATTCATATACTTTAGTTAAGGGCTTTTTATTGAAACTATATTCATTAGTTGAGTCTAAACACTTAGCATACCCCACACTACTATAACCGTTAATCTTTGAAGCGATATATATATATATATATATATATATATATATATATATATATATATATATATATATATATATATATATATATATATATATATACGGGGTTGACATCCCACTTGCGTTTGCTAGTTACAACCTCGACCGATCAATTGAAGCGAGTGAGAAGTGTCTACATATTGTTACAATAATGTGCAATGAAGTATTGTAGGGGGTACATTCAGTCACATAGCTCGGTTATAGGACTCACTATAAACATTAACTATAATCTCTCTCTCTCTCTCTCTCTATCTATCTCTCTCTCTCTCCCTCTCTCGCTCACTCACTTACTCACTACAAACCATTGGCTTGGTTGCTTTTAAAACTATTTTAAGTATGGATTTACTTATGGTTTTCAAGTATATTCAAGGATTCTTTACAAACAAAATTTTAAGTATGGATTTACTTATACAAAGATACATTTTGGATTTCAAAGACTCTTTACAAACACAATTTTAAGTATTGTTATGCTTACAAGAAAACACTTTTTGAAATCTTTTAAAAGTATTACTACTATTAACAGAAAACTTGTAACTCTCACCAACCTTGTGTTGACTCTCAAAACTAGATGTATTCTTAGGAAATCACTAAACAAACGTTGAAGACGGATTGGATTACAAGTGACATAGTTAATAGTTGTTGTATTATCTTCCTATCTGTTAAGGCAATTCATGTACTATTCTTATCTGTAAAAACCTTGTATTCAATATACTTAAACCATAGGTGATTATATGTATTTAATAATAGAAATCACATGTGATTAAATACATATAATCACATGTGATTTTATATATCTAATCGCATATGATTTTTATAAACAAGATTCGTTTTCATGTTTTCGATTCAATAATTTTTTTTATGTATTTAATCACATATGTTTAATGTGGATAAAGAACAAATTTTGAATATAGAATACAAAAACAAATCTTTATATATAAATTACATGCCATTAAATGTATGAAAACACATTTTATCCACATAAATCAAATGTGATTATATATATATATATATATATATATATATATATATATAATAAAATATTGTTATATGTATCTAATTACATACGATTCATTTGAACAAGAGACCAATTATTGAATTGGGATGCCAAAACGAATCTTGTGCTTATAAATCATATGTGATTAAATACATATAATCATTTGTGATTAAATACATTAGAACAAATATTGAATTGGAAAAACAAACACGAATTTTGTCTACATAAATCATATGTGATTACATACATATTACGTGATTAAATGTACGAGAATAATTATTGAATCGAAAACACGAAATGTATATGCTCATATAAATCATATGTGATTGAACACATGTGATTTTATGTATTTAATCACATATGATTTTTATAATCAATATTCATTTACGTGTTTTCGATTCAATAGTTGGTCTTGTCTATTTAATCACATATGATTTATGTTGACAAGATTCGTTTTCTTAATTCAATAATTATTCACGTATATATTTAATCAAATATGATTATATATGCATTTAACCATATATGACATTGGTGACATTATCAACCAGAGTGGCTGAATTATATGTATTGTGTATGGTGTAGTGCAATTGGATGGTTAAGTTGTCATTTTTTATTGGATTGTTAAAATTGTCAATCCATCAATTATTGTAATTAAATATGAATATATATATTTTACATCATCTTAGCTTACATAAATTTGAGGTGGATAAGCTCTAGATAAAGAAAAATTGGTCACAGAATTCATACCATAACCAAGAAATAATATTTTTAAATACAACTTTTCGGTGATGAGCGATGATAAATTAAATCCCTTAAAATGTTTAAAAACTTTCTTGAACTAAAACATAACTCTAGAGTCACTATACAAAAATTAGCGGAACAAAACAAAAAATATGGTTTTCCATTAATCATAAGAAAATTAAAACCTTCGTAGGTTAAAGAAAATAAAACAATAAGATTAAATCCCATAAACTGTTTAAAAACTTTCTTGAACTAAAACACAAATCTAGAGTCACTAAACAAAAATTAGCGGAACAAAACAAAAAATATGAAAAAAATGGTTTTCCATTAATCATAAGAAAATTAAAACCATTGAAAGTTAAAGAAATAAAACAATAAGATTAAATCTCATAAAATGTTTAAAAACTTTCTTAAACTAAAACATAAATCTAGAGTCACTAAACAAAAATTAGAAACAAAACAAAAAATATGAAAAAAGTATGGTTTTCCATTAATCATAAGAAAATTAAAACCTTTGAAAGTTAAAATAAAAAACAAAAAAACAAGAAACAAGAAAAAAAAAAAAAAAAAAAAAAAAAACATTAATGACAATAATAAACTAACATATCTCATTTTATGTGTAGCCGGTTGACCAATACCCTTAGCCGACCTATGACATGATATCCATCTTCATTTGATATTCCAATTAAGGAGCACTTGGAGGTGTTTGTGGATGTTTTCAGAAATGTAGCTCCACATGTAAGAGAAAAACATCAATTCATCCGCTTTATGTATAAATATTAGTATATATCATGGAATCACAAAAAGTTTAATAAACTCTTAAGTAAACCCGATATGCAACTGCAACGGCATCATCTGCCATGGAAGGATTAGCGGTTTCCATCCACTCATCAATTGCACCAACTGAAGGAGGAGGAACAACTTGGAAAGGCTGTATAGAAGAAATTTTGTCTTAAATATATTGTAGTATAGCATCATTAACATGAATGATTCTAAAGAAGAAAGGTCAAAATTAATGTACAGAAGGAAGCTAAGAGATTAGCTTGTTAAATCTATGTAGTAATGTAATAAATATTACTATAAACCAACAACAAAAAAGATAAAACATGTACTAATTCTGATAAAAATGGACATATTTGCTTGTAAACAGCAGTGTCTTTATCCATGATATCAAACAGAGACAAACAACTATTGATAATGATATGCCTTACAATAAAACAATACAAAGTTCACAAAAGTAAAGAACAAGAAAATATTGACATTAGTAATTACGCCAATTCTATAATGTTTTTGCTAGAAACTATGATGTGACTGATGTCCATATTTTTGCTAGAAACTATGATGTCATGCTTTAAAATATAGTTATAGTATATATATATATATATATATATATATATATATATATATATATATATATATATATATATATATATATACACACACACACACACACACGCACACCAGTATTGCACTTTTTGTTAGAAAATTTGATGAACATGTGTAGTCTTCCTCCAAACCAGACCATTCATCAAGATAAGACATCTAAAATAACTCACAATGTAACATCCGGATTTCCAAGTACATTATTTATTCATTTATTTTGGAGATTTTGGGGGGGACTCGGCAAGTTGATGCTTAGACTCGCCGAGTAGAGTCGCGAATTCCATCCGGGTTAATGACTGGACTTGGTAAGTCCGCGCTGTTTAATGAAACCCTAATTCCCGGGGTTTGAGGCCTATTTAAAGGGGCTTATAGCCACCAATTGCGGCTACCAGACCCTGAGTGAAACCCTAAGCGATCTAGAGCGTTTGTGAGGAAGGAGAGGCCATTTTTTTAATCCTTGTGTGGGTGTTTTTGCAAGAAGAAGGTAACCAACGAAAGAGGGAGCTGAAGAGGGCGCTATTCTATGGATTTCAGAGCCTAAGAACTTCATATTGAGGTATATATTCGATCCTTCTTCAGTTTTGGGTGTTAATCCTTGAGAGTTAGGGTTTCTAGCCCATTTAGAGTGTGAATGATGGTGCAATTGGTCCCTTCTTGTGTTGAGGCTTCGGATCTGGATCCAAAGAGGTCCAGAGACCTTAACTCCCTAATCTTTATGGGGTGACATTGGGTAATATGAGCTTAGGGTGACATATTGAGGCCATTTCTTCAAATAGAGCCATTGGATCTTTGCATGGGCATCAAGATCCAGACTTTATGTGTTTATATTGCTTAAGGAGGCTAGATCTATGGGTTAGAGGAACGGATCTGACCTCAGGAGGTCATTTGAGCTTGAGCATGGCATGAACTCGCCGAGTCCCAAGAACAGACTCGACGAGTAGGGCTAGGGTTTCCGATAGTTCACTTAGTGAGTAACTTGCCGAGTTAAGGGAATGACTCGGTGAGTCAGAGGGAAATAAAGGATTGGAGTTCAAGGCGGAACTTGTCGAGTTCTTAATGGGACTCGGCGAGTTAAGTCGGGGGTGGCCCCGCGATTCATACCAGGTGTAACCCGTCGAGCAGGGGAAAGACTCGACGTGTCATGCGAGACTAGATGGATAGTGGATACGCATAGACTCGTCGAGTCACCCAAGTACACTCGGCAAGTCGTGTCAAAGTTTGACTGTTGACTTTGAGGGTTTGGTCAACAATGGGGTGTTTGTGTCAGGAGAGGGGTAAAATGGTCTTTTACCCTTCTGAGGATGCCAAGAGAAGGTTGAGTCTAGTCTCGAGAGTTATATTTATGAGAGTATTTACTTTATGTGATTAGGCGGAGGCTAGACCATATTTCTACCGAGTCAGAGATTTACCGAGACATCTGAGGTGAGTCTTCTCACTATACATTACCTAGAGTGGTAACAGAGTTATGTGATAGTGTATTGTATGCTATTTATGTGTTATTGTGATATGTGAATTGCATGATTCAGAGTTTCCAGAGTTAGGACCAGTGGATCCATAGAGTTAGGGCTACAGGGCCCACAGAGAGAGTTGGGACTGGAGGGTCCCACTGAGACACACTGACCAGAGGGTCAGCAAAGTTATAGCCTTGAGTGGCTAATACATGTTACAGTGGTATCTTGGGGAACTCACTAAGCTTCATGCTTACAATGTTTTGTGTTATGTGTTTCAGGTACTAGTGAGGAGCGCGGGAAGGCGCCGGCATGATTCGTACACACACACATGGAGTTTTATGTATTTCGATCCTGGGAAATGTTTTATGGAACAGAGATATGATACAATGAGATTTTATTAATAACTGTGAATGAACAATGTGTTTTGAAAATGTGAAAAATTGCTTTAGTTTTTACGGTGTTACAAATTGGTATAAGAGCCTTGGTTTGAGGGATTCAGATGCATCTTCGGGCGTATCTGAACTCAAACTGAGGATTTGAGGAAAATTGTGATAACAAAACAATTTTAAAAGAGTAAAAAGAGTTTTTAGACAAAACAGAGCAGAGCCGTGTGTACGATTAGCCAGCGCCCGAACGGTGATTTCCCAAAATACCCTTTCAATAAGTGTTATGAGATATATTATGTTATGTTATATGATGAGTTATATTATGCATGCTAGAGTAGACTATGTATTCTGGACTAGAGTGGCCTGATATGTGATGCCTTAGTCTAGGAGTTGCTGCTAGGGATGCTTGAGAGTGTTTAGATAGCAGCGAGGAGCTTATGTGAGATCTGCTAGTGAGTAGCATATGTTTAAAGCGAGTAGAGTACTTGGGATTTGGGACTCTGGGAGGAGGACTTGAGATCGATGCTGATGCGGTGTGGACGGTAGTATTTGGCCCGTACTACTGAAGACACCGGGTCAGTGCATAGTCCAAGTAAGAATCCTTAGAGTACTAAGGAACAAGTAGGGTGGAGTCATCGAGTGTAGGTATACTCGAGCGAG
The DNA here is from genome assembly GCF_051521515.1 of Lactuca serriola. Lineage (NCBI taxonomy): Eukaryota > Viridiplantae > Streptophyta > Magnoliopsida > Asterales > Asteraceae > Lactuca > Lactuca serriola. Next base: position 363,266,827 of record NC_136411.1, read on the forward strand.
TCCTTAATATTCTTATGTCATATTTCAGAGGGAGATCATGGTTGGGACACGCCACACACTAGGGAGCAGCAGTACTAGTAATGAGGAGATCCGTAAGATCATTCATGAGGAGGTGGCTGCGGCCATTAGGGCAGAGATACCAGAGATGTTTAGGTCTATCAAGACCACACTGATAGATACATTTGATGAGAGATACGCAGCTCTTTCTGAGGCTGCGGTTGCTGCGGCCACTGCAGCTATAGCTGCGTCTAGGCCGTAGGGTGGTGATGTGTTGTTGTTCCGGGAGTTCAGCAACACAAAACCACCGGAGTTTGATGGGACCCAGGACCCGATTGCAGCGATGAGGTGGATGTCAGACATTGAGGGGTGTTTCTTTACTAGCTCATCTCCAGAGCATTTGAGAGTCTGGTTCGCGTTGAACCAGCTTCGCTTGGGAGCGAAGGACTGGTGGAAGTTTGTGACGGCGCATTATTCGCCTGTTGAGCTTGCTGCAGTGACCTGGGAGAGGTTCACTGCTATGTTTCGAGATGAGTATCTTCCCCAGGTGGAGAGGGAGCGTTTGTCCCAGGAGTTTCTGACCCTCAAGCAGGGTACTGAGTCTATTACAGTGATTACGAGGATGTTCCATGAGCGGGTGATGTTCTGCCCAGAGCACATGTCCTCCGAGCAGGCATGTATGAGCCGATATCTGAGCATTTTGAAGAGGGATATACAAGAGTTCGTGGCGAACTCGACGTACCGGACATTTGCTGAGCTTCAGGAAAATGCCCGGAAGAGGGAGATAGAGCTGGAGACCCAGGCTAGGGCGGAGGCTGAGTCTTAGGGGAGAGATCGGCGACCGGCACAGTCTCAGCCGGCAGCCAAGCGGGACAAGCCCGCTGATTCGAGATCTGGGAGTCAGAGGGGCCGCACTTGTGGCAAGTGCGGAAAGAGCCACGATGGGGTGTGTAGAGCGGGGTCTTGCTACAAATGTGGCAAGGAGGGGCATATGGCCAAGGATTTCCCCAAGGGGTTTACAATATGTTTTCACTGCAACCAGACCGGACACCGGAAGGCAGAGTGTCCACAGTTGCGAGGGACAGCTTAGGGAGCATCTCAGGGATCTGTCCCTGCTGTAGTGAGAGCTATAGACAGTCGGCCCGTAAAGGCCGAGGCACCAAAGGCGCGAGGGAGAGCCTTCCAGTTGACCGCGGAGGAGGTCCACGCAGCGCCCGATGTCGTGGCTGGTATGTATTCTTTAATGTATTTATTTTGATGTTTGAGATATTGTGTTTATTTTATGTCATGCGTAGGTACTTTTCTTGTGAATTATGTACCTGCCTTGGTGTTATTTGACTCGGGTGCGAGTCGGTCTTTTGTATCTTTGGCTTTTAGTCAGCACATCAGTATTAACCGAGAGGCGTTGAGTCGACCTTTGAGAGTTTCCATAGCTGACGAGAGGGCAGTGTATGCCACCGAGGTGATCCGAGGGTGTGTACTCGAGATTTTCGGCATTGAGTTTCCGATTGATTTAGTTCCTATTGCGATGGGAGATGTCTGTGTCATCGTGGGCATAAACTGGTTGAGAAAATTTGGAGCGGTTATCGACTGCGAGAGACAGCTGGTGACCATATGAGACCCTAGTGGGGGAGTTCTTATGGTGTACGGCGAAGGTACACGTTCTGGGTCAACATTTTGTTTGGCCGCTAGAGCGAGACAGAGTCTATAGCAGGGCTGTAGTGGGTTTGTGGCGTATGTGATGGATACGAGGGTTGACTCAGGGAGGCCGAGGTCAGTTGATGAGGTTCCGATAGTGCGAGAGTCCCGGATGTTTTCCCAGAGGAGTTTTCGGGCGTGCCTCCTAAGAGGCAGGTAGAGTTTTGTATCGATTTGGTTCCGGGGGCAGCACCTATCGCCAAGGCGCCCTATCACCTTACACCTCCAGATATGCAGGAGTTATCCTCGCAGCTTAAGGAGCTGCTAGGGAAGGGGTTTATTCGGCTAAGCAATTCGCCTTGGGGAGCGCCTATCCTCTTTGTCAGGAAAAAGGATGGTTCACACCAGATGTGCATTGATTATAGGGAGTTGAACAAGTTGACGGTCAAGAATCGTTACCCGTTACCAAGGATCGACGATTTGTTCGATCAGTTACAGGGAGCATCTTGGTTCTCCAAGATTGACTTGAGGTCTGGATATCATCAGATGAGGGTGCGAGATGAGGATATCCAGAAGACAGCGTTCAGGACTCGTTACGGGCATTACGAGTTCGTGGTGATGCCTTTTGGGCTCCCCAATGCACCGGCGGCATTCATGGATCTCATGAACAGAGTGTGCAGGCCAATGTTGGACCGCTCGGTGATCATGCTCATCAACGATGTATTGGTGTATTCGAAATCCAGAGAGCAGCATGAGGAGCATTTGAGGGAGATCCTTGGAGTTTTGAGATCGGAGAGGCTTTACGCCAAATTCTCCAAGTGTGATTTCTGGTTACGATAGGTCCAGTTCCTTGGGCACCTCGTTAACGAGAATGGGATATTGGTCAATCCGACCAAGATTGAGGCAGTGATGAGTTGGGAGGTGCCGAGATCCCCCACCGAGATTAGGAGTTTCTTAGGATTGGCAGGCTATTGCCGGAGATTTATCATGGATTTCTCCAAGATCACCGTGCCACTCACCAAGTTGACCTGGAAGGGTGTTGCTTTTTCTTGGGGCCCAGAGCAGCAGGCCTCCTTCGAGACACTTCGCCAAAGACTATGCGAAGCCCCGGTGTTAGCCCTTCTTGAGGGGATGGAGGACTTCGTAGTGTATTGTGACGCATCAATATCGGGGTTGGGAGCGGTGCTTATGCAGAGGGGGCATGTGATAGCATACACATCGAGGCAGCTGAAGCCTCATGAGATGAGGTATCCCACCCATGATCTGGAGTTGGGGGCGGTGGTGTTCGCCCTCAAGATCTGGCGTCACTATCTGTATGGGGTTCTGTGTACCATATACATGGACCACAAGAGCTTGAAGTATTTAATGGATCAGCCTGAACTGAACATGCGCCAGAGGAGATGGTTGGATGTGGTGAAGGATTACAATTGTGAGATCCTGTACCACCCGGGCAAGGCTAACGTTGTAGCCGATGCCCTGAGTCATAGGGCGGAGGGCGCCCCGATACGAGATGTTTATATGAGGCTGATAGTGATGAACCCAGTGTTTGACGCCATTCGAGGGGCCCAGGCTGAGGCCGTGAGACTAGAGAACCGTAAGAGAGAGTGGGTTATCGGGCAGGTATCGGAGTTCGTCACCGATACCCGAGGGCTTATGACCTTTCAGGCTCGGATTTGGGTACCGTTTGTGGGCGAAATGCGTACCATCTTGATGGAGGAGGCGCATAGATCGAGGTTTTCAATCCATCCTGAGGCCACTAAGATGTATTTGGACTTGAAGAGAGAGTATTGGTGGCCCTGCATGAAGAGGGATGTTGCATGGTTCGTTGAGAGGTGTTTGACCTGCCGTAGGGTTAAGGCCGAGCACCAGAGACCGCATGGTAAGTTGCAGCCGTTGGAGGTTCCCGAGTGGAAGTGGGAACAGATTACCATGGATTTTATCAACAAATTGTCGAGGACTGCTAGGGGCGTCGATGCAATTTAGGTGATTGTGGACAGGTTGACGAAGAGCACTCACTTCCTTGCTATCAGTGAGAGCTCTTCCGCTGAGTGGTTGGCAGAGTTGTACGTGAAGGAGGTGGTATCACGGCATGGAGTGCCGATCTTGATCGTCTCAGATCGAGATGTGCGTTTCACTTCCAGGTTCTGGAAGAAATTTCATGAGGAGTTGGGTTCGAGGCTGCATTTTAGCACCGCATATCACCCACAAACCGACAGGCAGAGCAAGCGGACGATTCAGACGCTAGAGGACATGCTTCGGGCATGTGTACTGGACTTCGGAGGGAGTTGGGACACATATTTACCTTTGGCTGAGATTTCCTATAACAACAACCATCATTCGAGCATCGGTATGCCACCCTTTGAGCTGTTGTGTGGGAGGAGGTGTCGGACTCCCATTTGCTGGGGTGAGGTCGGTCAGCATGTGATGGGTAGTACAAAGATAGTACTTCAGACGACTGAGCAGATTCAGCAGGTCAGGCAGAGGTTACTGATGGCTCAGAGTCGTCAGAAGAGCTACACAGACAGGCGTCGCTCGGAGCTCGAGTTCCAAGTTGGTGAATTCGTACTCCTGAAGGTATCTCCTTGGAAAGGAGTGATCCGATTCAAGAAGAAAGGCAAGTTGGGGCCTCGGTATATTGGTCCTTTCAGGGTGACCTTCAGGGTGGGCAGGGTAGCGGAGTTGAGTTAGATTCATGATACCTTCCACGTGTCTCAGTTGAGGAAGTGTATCGCTGATGAGTCGACAGTGGTTCCATTAGAGGACATTCATGTGGATGCATGCCTGAACTATGTTGAGAGGTCGATCGCGATTCGGGGTAGAAGGATCAAGATTTTGAGAAACAAGAAGGTACCATTGGTTCAGGTCCAATGGCAACATCGGAAGGGTTGCGAGCTGACCTGGGAGCCGGAGTTAGAGATGCGTGATCAGTATCCAGAGTTATTTGTGGAAAGAGACTTCGAGGGCGAAGTCTGATTCTAGTGGGGGAGATTTGTAACATCCAGATTTCTAGGTACATTATTTATTCATTTATTTTGGAGATTTTGGGGGGACTCAGCAAGTTGATGCTTAGACTCGCCGAGTAGAGTCGCGAATTCCATCCAGGTTAATGACCGGACTCGGCGAGTCGACTAGTGGACTCGGCGAGTCCGCGCTGTTTAATGAAACCCTAATTCCTAGGGTTTGAGGCCTATTTAAAGGAGCTTATAGCCACCAATTGCGGCTACCATACCCCTGAGTGAAACCCTAAGCGATCTAGAGCGTTTGTGAGGAAGGAGAGGCCATTTTTTAATCCTTGCGTGGGTGTTTTTGCAAGAAGAAGGTAACAAAGGCAAGAAGGAGCTGAAACGCTATTCTGTGGATTTCAGAGCCTAAGAACTTCATATTGAGGTATATATTCGATCCTTCTTCAGTTTTGGGTGTTAATCATTGAGAGTTAGGGTTTCTAGCCCATTTAGAGTGTGAATGATGGTGCAATTGGTCCCTTCTTGTGTTGAGGCTTCAGATCTGGATCCAAAGAGGTCCAGATACCTTAACTCCCTGATCTTTATGGGGTGACATTGGGTAATATGAGCTTAGGGTGACATATTGAGGCCATTTCTTCAAATAGAGCCATTGGATCTTTGCATGGGCATCAAGATCCAGACTTTACGTGTTTATATTGCTTAAGGAGGCCAGATCTACGGGTTAGAGGAACGGATCTGACCTCAGGAGGTCATTTGAGCTTGAGCATGGCATGAACTCGCCGTCCCAAGAACAGACTCGACGAGTAGGGCTAGGGTTTCCCATACTTCACTTAGTGAGTAACTTGCTGAGTTAAGGGAATGGCTCGGTGAGTCAGAGGGAAATAGAGGACTGTAGTTCAAGGCAGAACTCACCGAGTTCTTAATGGGACTCGGCGAGTTGAGTCGGGGTGGCCCCACGATTCATGCCAGGTGTAACCCGTCGAGCAGGGGAAAGACTCGACGTTTCATGCGAGACTAGATGGATAGTGGACACGCATAGACTCGTCGAGTCACCCAAGTACACTCGGCAAGTCGTGTCAAAGTTTGACTGTTGACTTTGAGGGTTTGGTCAACAATGGGGTGTTTGTGTCAGGAGAGGGGTAAAATGGTCTTTTACCCTTCTGAGGATGCCAAGAGAAGGTTGAGTCTAGTCTCGAGAGTTATATTTATGAGAGTATTTACTTTATGTGATTAGGCGGAGGCTAGACCATATTTCTACCGAGTCAGAGATTTACCGAGACATCTGAGGTGAGTCTTCTCACTATACATTACCTAGAGTGGTAACAGAGTTATGTGATAGTGTATTGTATGCTATTTATGTGTTATTGTGATATGTGAATTGCATGATTCAGAGTTTCCAGAGTTAGGACCAGTGGGTCCATAGAGTTAGGGCTACAGGGCCCACAGAGAGAGTTGGGACTGGAGGGTCCCACTGAGACACACTGACCAGAGGGTCAGCAAAGTTATAGCCTTGAGTGGCTAATACATGTTACAGTGGTATCTTGGGGAACTCACTAAGCTTCATGCTTACAATGTTTTGTGTTATGTGTTTCAGGTACTAGTGAGGAGCGCGAGAAGGCGCTGGCATGATTCGTACACACACACACATGGAGTTTTATGTATTTCGATCCTGGGAAATGTTTTGTGGAACAAAGATATGATATAATGAGATTTTATTAATAATTGTGAATGAACAATGTCTTTTGAAAATGTGAAAATTTGCTTTAATTTTTACGGTGTTACACACAAATAGTTAAGTTAGCTTGATAAATAATGAAATTGTAATAGTATAAATGAAAATATAAATGGTGGCAAAAAATAGGATTTGTAAGTTCTCAAAGGGATACAATCTAGAATTATCTGATATCATTTCCATCATGTAACCAATATTATCATATCATATGCAAATTTGGAATGAAAAAAAAATCATTTATGATTTATTCACATAAGAGCCTTACCTGATCTTCAATAATACTAAAAAATGCTCAAGAGTTATATTTTTAATTGGTATTATTAGATGATGAATATTAGGACCCTTGTTGCTCGCTCTTTGATAGTATAGGTACAAGATAATGTGGGCTGAGATTAGGGGTCTGGGGTTCCTACATTAGCCATGGGAATGTACAGAATAGACACAAAATTCCACAAAAAAATAAGCATATATACATGCTAGAACAACAAATTAGCAAAAGCATAAGGAAATATCAATTATTTGATATGTTTACTGCAAAGTCTTTGAATGCTTGACAACAAAGACCGAGAGGGTAAAAGCCAATGACTGGTGATGATTGTGTAATTCATGAACACAAAGTTTACAGGATAAGCTACAAGAAAGGAAAAGTAAAACCTAATCGATTCAATCAAAGCCAAATTCAATATTAAGAGGATGGATTTGAATCGAAAAGGAGCTAAATCAAGTTCAAATTTTCTGCAAGACCCTAACTTGTAGATCAATCTGAATAATTCACCCTCATTCTTCTAATTTTGTGAATAGAATTAGATGAATTGGTGATTATAACAATAAAAATGAGAGATATCAACTAGAAGTATGAACAAACGAGTAAAATTCATCAGTAATCAGGTTTGAAAGATCTGTAGATAACACGTAGATGTATAGAACTGCAAAAAAAAAGTACCAGGAAGCTCCCATGGATCGTGTTTGTGGAGAATAACATCCACGATTACTGACATGCAGAGGAGCAACACAAATGAACTCCATTGTTGATTAGGACTTACGACAGAGATAGTGAATGATGAGAAGTTCATCCGTGTGGTGAAACCGGTAGAACAAAATTCGACAAGGCTATCAAATGCATCATCAATTAAAGCGGATTCGAGGACAACTTACTCCAAAAGCGCCTTGATGTTGAGTCGATCTCAATCACCTTTCAAAACCAATGATCGGAAAAGCAACATTGTAAGGCTATCGTTAGTGATGGAGAATGGAGACGGTAGGAGTGAAAGTACATGCTTTTGACTCCAAAATCACTTGAATGAGGAGATAGAGAGAGAGGGGGGGGATATATGATGGTGTGGTGGTTTCGACGAAGGCAATGATTGGTGATATTTGTGGTGGTGTAGGATCGGTAGAGTGGTGGTTTGTGGGTGGGGTGGGGGGCGAAGGTTGGGTAGGTGTTTTTAATTATATTTGATTATATTATTTTCTAAAAAATTAATTAAAAAAATTATGTGGTATAAATTTGATTGTAAGGCTGGAGAGTATGGGCGAGGGAAAGAGTGAGGGAAGCTTTCCCTCTGAGCTGAACACCATCCCTTGAATGAGGGAAAGGTGGTTCCCTCACTCTCTCTCCTATTCCTATTGGCTAACTTATTTTTATATATTTTTTAATTCTTATTAAATTATATACATACTAAAAATTACAAAAAAAAAATATCAAAACTCATGGTTTTTAATTCCCTACAAAATAAGTATAATATTTATTGGAAATATATATATTTTTTAAAATAAAAAAATAGTGAGGGAAGTTTCCAACCCATTCCTTGGGTTTAGGTGAAGGAAAGGAAAGTGAGGGGAATGGTCTTGTGGCCCACAAAAAGTGAGGGGAGTTTCCCACCCACACCCTCCGCTCTAATAAGAAATGTTCTCGTTTGAATATATATACATATATATATATATATATATATATATATATATATATATATATATATATATATATATATATATATATATATATATTGTTGTAAATAATTGGTGGATGACATAATAATTGGTGCATGGTAAATTTGTCAACATTTCTAACTAGTTAAAATTATATGTTAGTAAAATTTATAGAATAAATACCTCTCCGTTGTAAAGGATGAGACACTAAAAGTTATAAGAGATAGAACTTTCATATTCTCTATAAATATTCTTTTTCTCAATTAAAGTTCTTCCCAAAGTTTACTAGTTTGGTTTGGTTTAAAGTTTCATTAATTACACTAAACTTATAAGACGTTATCAACACGAAAGCTCTAATCAAGGTTATCAAACAAGTGGAAATTTGATATGGACATATTTAGTTATAAAATTAATGCATTATCTTAATACTTTATGTTGATTTCATCTCATTTAATGAACAAAAGATGCTTAATTAGTTTTAAATTTTGATTTTCAGCAATAAATATATGCTTGGAAGAAAAAGAAGCCGAATTGGTGATTGGAAGCTTGTATCTTGGATTTTGAAGAAAGAAGGATGTTGCTGGACAGCTTGACCCCTCGTCAGTGTTTTGGCCATATCTCATGAACTGTAACTCCGATTGATGAGATTCAAAATGTTCCAAAAACTAGACACAATTTCGGACGACTTTCGTGTTTTGAGAAAATGTTGATTCCAGGTGAACGTGATGAGTTAGGCCTCAACTCGACGAGTTGGTCGGAATGTTCCAGATTCGAAGATATCTTGTCCTACACGCTGTATACGCGGATTATCGAGACAAACTCGATGAGTTGGGTCACAAAACCCATCGAGTTGGGCCTGTTTTCAAATTTTATATATAGGAACGCTTCTCATTCGAACCCTAACACTTCCTGGAGGCTAGCTGCGATTATTGAAGATCAGAAAGGTTCTTGGAGCTTTACTTTTCGAGATTTAAACCTATGAAGCAATTTAGAAGAGATCAAAGGAAAATAATTATTCTTCTTTTCTTAATCTTTGCTTTGAACCATGTTTGAATCATTAGATTTTGAGTTTAGGTTATTACTTTCTATGTGAATATGAGCTAAAAGCTTTAAACTTCTGTTTGGATGAGATAATCTTATGAAAATGGTTTGATTGAGTGGTTGGATTAATATTAATTTGTTTATTCAAGTTATTAAGCTTGTTTAAGATCCTCATGTATTGATGATAAATATTTTCTATTAATGAGTAAAGTTATTTGTTGATACATTAAGAAGTCCTCTTAATTTAGACTACCGCAGCCCTCAAGCATCCACAATCAAGCTTCCATCAACAGCCTCAACCGAAGTCATCTAGGCAACCGCAGTCTTCTTTCTTTACTTAGTTTGTTTTTTATCTATCTTTCTGTAATACTCTCTATTGTCCAGTATGTCTTGCATGGCTACTCTTCAAAAGTGAATCAATTGTATTTCTTGAGTCTCTATAAATAGAGCTCACTCTTTATCAATCAAGACACATCTCTCTTTACTCATCTCTAAATCTAAATTTTCTTCAAGTTTTCCTTACGCATCTCATATCTTTCTTACTCTCTAAATCCTCTCGAATATAAATGATTAACACTTCTCTTCGGAGCAAGTCATTCATGACTTTATCACTAAGATTGATCTCACTCACTAACTTGGTCTGAATGCATTCCATGTTATGAATCAACTTATGTGTTTACTTGATATACATTCTGCTGTCATTTATGTTTCCTTACATTTCCATAACTTATTATTGTTGAGCTTTTAGATCCTTTGAGATTAACTAATTCTGCAACTATACTTGTTCTAACGTTTGTTCAAGTGTGTCTCAAGTTTTTTTCTCAACAATTGTTATCAGAGCCATAGTGGTTGCTTTTTGAAAAACGAAACTCTGATTTTCATAGGGCCTTCTATACCACTGAAGCTCATTTCTTAAAACAAAAAAAAACAAGGAAAAATGGCACAAGCACTTTCTCTAAATGTTTCCAACAGTGTTTGTGGTTCAAATCGAGCTCTAATATTGGTTGCAAATGAATACCATCACCGGTCTCAAAGAATGGAAAGATACTTAAGGAGACTTGGTAGAGATGTATGGTGATTTGTTGAAGAAGGACCGCATGTCCCTTTTCTTACACCTGTTCAAACTGATGGCACCACAGCCAGACTAGTAGGAGGACAACCAGTCATGAACCATCCCACCAAGGATGATCTTGATAAAATGGAAAATGATGTTGTTGCTTTTTATGAAATCTCTTGTGGAGTTGCTCCTAACAACTTCGACATTATCATAAACTGTAAATCAGCAAAACAGATCTGGGATGTTCTCAAGAACTTGTATGAAGGCTCAGAACAAGCTCAAGATAAGAAGCTCACAATTGCACTCAATGAAGTCAAGAACTTCAAAGCTTATGCTGGTGAAAGTTTAGAAGACTCCTTCAAAAGGTTCAAACTGATAGTTACTAAGTTATCAAATGTTGGCACCATTCGCAGTAACCATGAAACAAACCTTCAATTTCTCAACGGGTTAGGAAGACATTGGACTACTGCTAAGATGATAGTTCAAGGAGATAGAAAGATCCATTCCCTGTCTTTCTACAAGTTATATGGAGAATTGCAAGCACAAGAATCCACCGTAGCACAAGCTCCTCACAACCAGTCTTACTCTCCCTCGTATGACACTACATCGCAGTCATGCGAAGCTGACTCAGAGTATGATGATGAAGAAGAATTTCAGAAGGCTATTGCTCTAGATAGTAAACAGTTCAACCGACTACCACCTCACTCTTTTCGCAAAAATCAACAATTCAACAAACCTCCTTTCAATCGTAGGTTCAACCCACAAAACAATCACTCTCATTATCCTAAAAGTTCACACCCATAACCGTAATCTCAAAACACTCAACCAAAGGAGGCACCGTAGTCTATTCAAACCTCTGACTCTAGTACCCCTTCAGAAAACAAAAGTGATGTTGTAATATGTCACAAGTTCAACAAAGAGAATCGTTTTGCAAAAGATTGAAAAGCTAACATGGTGAAAGACAGAGCATTCTACATTAGAATGGCTCAAGAACTAGAGGAAAAGGAAAAGGCTAGGGCATATGTGGCTCATGTCAAAAGAGACCATCAAGTTTGGTCATCCGGAGATGAAGAAGAAAACTTCAACAATATCAAAGGAAAAGGAAAGATCTACATGCTAGCAACTGCTGATGATGGGTCTACAAAGCTGGAAAGGAACTACTGCTACATGGCAAAGGATGGAACTCTAAGCATCGTCGAACAGGTAAAACTCATGATCCAAACTCTAAATTATAACATGCATGATTGTCAACCTTTCATAGACAATCTTAATGACACATGTGCTGTCGTCCTTTTAGACTACAACAAAGCCTTACTTGAGAAGAACATAGCGTCCCAAGAGATGTTTCATGTGAAAGGACGACTGGACAACAAAAGACTCAAAATGGATATGTTAGAAAGAGATTTAGAGTTAGAAAAAGATGCAAGAATGTTGAGTGAAACACAACTAGAAATAGCTTTGAACCAAAGAGATTTAGCTCAGAGTGAGATTGTACGTTTAAATCTTTTAATAGAAAAAATGTTCAATGAAAGTGAAGCTATTGAAAATTTGGTTAATAATGGAACTGTGGACAATACATACAGTTGTGGTTGGTCCAATGGATATCCTACCGTAGAGGATTCCTCACCCCGGTTTAACAAAGATCGACTTTATGTCCCTACGGACCGAGAATTTCATTTTCCAGTCAATGACAAGACTTTTCCTGAAGATATTAGAACACACTTCGGTAGACTTCATAATCTAAGTAATAATTGTGTCATTGAGGAAATTGTGCCTGAGGTCTCGGATCACACATGTGATCAACCTCTTATCGGTGGCACAATCAACCCAAATTCTCAGACCTCATCTGTTGTTGATGAAGAAATTGTCATAGAAAGTCCCAAAGTCTCACAGGACTTTCCACCCTTGTCCTTAGACCGCAGTGCCTCTCACTACAGTCATGATCCTCAGAAAAATTCCATTTCAGTCAAAACTCAGACTTACGCTACGGTAGCTAAGTCTTCCTTACCAAAGTCCACAATCAAAGGTTTGGTGACTCTCCAACCAATTCACCATGAACTACCCATAGAAAACTTTGAAGTAGGTCAATGTTCTCAAACCACTGAATCTTCAAGTTCTGATGAGTCAAGCCCTCGTTGTCAAAAATTTTCAAAGGCTTCTAGGAAACCGCAGTTGAACACTAATGACTACGGATCTCCAAAAACTTTTGCAAAAAAGGCTTTCAAAGAGGATATTTGATCTCGAGGCATAAATCGAAAAATCTTTTCTAAAAACAAAAGACATACCAGATTTCCAAAATCTAAGAGTCCAGAAAAGTTTGTTTTTGCTCACTATTTTTCGAAAAGCTCTCCCACCAAGAAACCATGCAAAAAGGAATGTGCAGTTTCAACATCCATTCCTAACTCATCTGACAAAACCCAAAAGAAAGAAAGATCTTTTCAAAACAATGTTTTTCAAATCTACTCCTTAGATGATCCAAAATGGAAGGGTATTTTACCTACTCCAACACTTTTAAAATCACATCAAAATTTCAACAAATGGAAGGGCATTTTACCAAATCCCAAATACAAGTCCAAGGTATCTACACGTGCAGAATCTTCTTCGAGAAAAACTTTTTCTAAACCCCACAGATCATATGTCAAATCTTACCAACCTCGGACCAGTCACAAATCAACTACACCCTTCCGACCGCTGACCAAACAAAGTGCCAAAACAAAAGACAAAATTTTAGTGTGTCAATGTCAATGTAGTTGTCAAAAAAAGTTCTCTCATGTCAAAACTGATCCTTTTTAGAAACCTCGTAACTTTTCAAAAAAGGCACTACGCTCCAAAAACTCACAAACACCCATGACTAGGATTAAAAGTTGACACAAAACCAATCCCTGCAACCTGTTTTCATGCATCAATCAGAAACTCATCTATTGTCCCAGGCTCCAAACTAGTTTGGATGCCTAAACTAACCGTGTAATTTTCAGGCCTTGTGCAAGGAGGAACAAGAAGAAGAATGGTTAATCGACAATGCCTGCTCCTTGCACATGACGGGAAGGTTAGAATACCTTCGATATTTCAGGCCAATTTGCAACAATGGAAATGTCACATTTGGGAACAATGCGAACTAGATAATCCGAGGTTACCGTGTTCTCACTACGAGAAACTTCTCTATTCAAAAGGTTGCTTATGTAGAAGGCCTTAAACACAATCTCGTTAGTGTTGGTCAACTATGTAAAGTAGGCCATCGTGTTGAATTTGATGACCAATTTTGCTATATAATGACAAGCGATAGGAGCACTTGTCTGATCAAGTCCAGATCCGATGGTACCATGTACCCTCTGGATGTATCTCTGATCATAGGCAAACCGCAGTTATGCTTTCTATCCAAAGTCATATCCGAAGTCACCTGGCTATGGCACCGCAAGCTCGCTCATCTCAACATCAGATACATCAACAATTTGGTCACCGGAGAACTAGCCAGAGGTCTTCCAATCCTCAAGTTCAGCAATGATACTCTCTGTCCTGCATGTGAGTGTGGAAAGCAATTCAAAGCAAGTCACCCCACGTTGATTGATTCCTCAATTACTGAACCATTAGAACTCTTACACATTGATCTTTGCGGTCCATCTACCATAGCCAATCTTCATCACAAAAAATACATACTGGTCATTGTGGATGACTTCACACGTTTCACATGGGTCTTCTTTCTTTGACTCAAGTTAGAAACACCGCAGGTGTTGATCAACTTCATCAAGGAAATCAAACTTCAGATCAAGTTACCAGCCAGACGTATCCAAAGTGATAATGGAACCAAGTTTACTAACCATCTTCTAAATAGTTTCTTGGTTTCCAAAGGGATTACACACAACTTCTCAGCTCCTTACACACCACAAAAAAATGGGGTAGTAGAACGAAGGAACCGCACTCTAGTAGAAGGTGCTAGATCTATGCTCAATTTTGCAAAACTTCCTCTCTACTTCTGGGCCGAAGTAGTGGCCACAGCCTATTTTGTGCAAAATCGAAGCATTGTGTGCAAACGTCTCAACAAAACACCATATAAGGGCCTTAACAACCGCAAGCCAAATGTCCGATTCTTTCATATATTTGGGTGTAGATGCTTCGTAGTCAACAACAAAGATCACCTCAATAAATTCGCACTGAAGTCTGATGAAGGTATCTTCCTTGGCTACTCCACTAACAAGGTTGCTTATCGAGTTCTCATTAGACGCACAAGGTTGATAATTGAAAGCTGCGATGTGAAATTTGATGACTATCACATCCGCAACACCGCTCCATCAACTGAAACAACATCAATTCTTGAAAGTGAGATTCCTGCCTCTTTGGGTCCATTAAATATATTTGAAGTAAACTATGATGATCTCTTTGATTCGGTAGATACAAGTAAGTTATCCGAAGTTCTCGTGTCTCTAGAAGCTCAGCAACAACATGCAGATGTATCTGGTCCAACAACGTCCGAAGAAGTATCGCTAAATACTTCCACCTTGCCGGTTGAGGGGGAAAACTCCACTCCGGACCACACAACAACCATCGAGGTTATAGTACCAGAAGTTGAAGCTCCAATCCGCAGAGAGTTTCAACCATCAAACGTTTCTTCAGATTCGGATGATGAAAACATAGAAAACATTGACACAAGAACAGACCCAAGGATTATCACACTCCCATCCATAATACAGGGGGAACCTTCACAGGTTCAAGGCGAATTCCCTTCTACACTCCAGGGGGAACCTTCACCATCTACCCAAGATAACTCTGATCCCGTCTTCCCAGTGCAAGACAATTCAGCCGGATGTTCTCAAGTCCATGGGGAACTGCCTTCTCCAACCGCAGATTCTTCTGATATAGAAGACATTCCCTCCACCGCAGCTGTTGATAATCAGTAACCCCGTCTACATGTATGGATAAGAGATCACCCAACAGGTCAAATTATAGTCAACCTATCCGCAGGAATCCAAACTCGATCATCCAAGGACTTATTTGATAAGTGTCACTATGCAGCGTTCTTGTCCTCAGTCGAACCCCAATCGATCAAAGAAGCATTACTTGAACTAGACTGGATTTTCACAATGCAAGAAGAACTAGAAGAATTCAAAAGGAACAAGGTATGGCAGCTCGTTTCAAAACTGCAAGGCCACACCATTGTTGGCACTAGATGGGTGTACAAGAATAAGTTTGATGAATCTGGTCCGGTCGTCAGAAACAAGGCAAGACTAGTTGCCAAAGGATATAGTCAACTTGAAGGCATTGACTATGATGAAACGTATGCTCTAGTAGCATGAATGGAAGCCATCCGGATTTTCTTAGCATATGCAGCGCAAAAAAACATCAAGGTTCATCAAATGGATGTGAAAAGTGCTTTTCTCAATGGCGAATTATTAGAAGAGGTTTATCTTCAGCAACCTCCGGGTTTCAAAAGCATTGAATTCCCAGACCACTGCTACAAGCTTGAAAAAGCAGTCTACGGTCTAAAACAAGCCCCAAGAGCATGGTATGAGACTCTATCTGAATTTCTTGTCTCTTCCGGTTACAAATGAGGAGTGATTGATCCCACTTTATTTCAAAAAGCAAATGGTGATTATCTAATGCTTGTACAAATATATGTGGATGATATGATTTTCGGCTCAACTAATCAAAAGATGGTGGATGAATTTGCTAAGCTCATGACCAACAAGTTCCAAATGAGCATGAATAGAGAGATTAATTTCTTTCTAGGACTTCAAGTGAAACAAGTCCCTCAAGGGATATTCATTCATCAAGAAAAATACACCTCAGAAATGTTGAAGAAATATTCAATGGACAGTTGTTCTTCAGCTAAGGTCCCCATCGCCTTCGGTTATAAGATATATGTTGATCCCTCAGGTGAATCTGTTGATCACAAGTCTTGTAGATGTATTATTGGCTCTTTGA
Organism: Lactuca serriola; assembly: GCF_051521515.1. Taxonomy (NCBI): domain Eukaryota; kingdom Viridiplantae; phylum Streptophyta; class Magnoliopsida; order Asterales; family Asteraceae; genus Lactuca; species Lactuca serriola. Next base: position 363,283,097 of record NC_136411.1, read on the forward strand.
TGTACCTCACTGCAAGCCGACCGGATATAGTCTTTGCAATGGGTGTATGCACAAGGTACCGGGCTGACCCAAAAGTGTCTCACATGACCGCAACCAAACAAATCCTACGGACTTAAAAGGAAGCAAAACTATGGGATTATGGTACCCCGCATGAAATGATTTCAGTCTTCAAGCATTCACAGATGCGGATCATGCTGGATGCAAACTTGATCGCAAAAGCACCTAAGGTGGATGTCAATTTCTGGGTGGAAGACTAATCAATTGGTCCTCAAGGAAACAAAATTATGTATCATTGTCTACCGCAGAAGTTGAATATGTGGCCGCAGCCAGCTGTTGTTCTCAAGTCTTATGGATGAAAACACAACTACTAGACTATGGATACAGAATGCTACGGATACCAATCTATTGTGACTCTGAAAGTGCCATAGCGATTTCTCACAATCCTATTTAGCACTCCAAGACCAAGCATATTGAACTATGGTATCACTTCATCAAAGACCACATCCTGAAAGGTAACATTGAACTAATTTTTGTCCATACTCATGAAGAGATCGCTGATGTATTCACAAAGGCACTTGACTCTACAAAACTCAACACTTTCTTAAAAATATTAGAAATGATGAATCCGGACCCACAATTCTTTTTGAATTGATAGGTACCGCAGACCATCCTTGGTCTCCATTGCGGTCCTAGTTGAAGTTATTTATGTTAGATGGTTTTGGTATATCCTATGTACCGCAACCATATATCATCCTTATACTTCAATGGTCCTTACTGTTTGTTATTACTAATCTTTGTTCAAGTGCTCCTCTCAGTTCTTCTACCACAGTCATCCATCCGATGACATATGATCCATCCCCAATGAAGTTTCAATCCGCAGTCACTTTAATTGATTTTCAGACTGTTACATTCTATTAGAAAATATTAAAAAAAAACATAGTGTGCTTTTTAATGATCCTTCATTAAATAGAGAAAACATTAAAGAAAAACATTCTTTGTGTATCTGTCTCATCCTTTTTGAATAAACCTCGTGTCAGACCTATTTTAGGTATGATGACAAAAAGAAAGATTTTCCAAAAAAACAAATCCTTTTAATCTGTCTCCCTATTACCCTAAAAAATCAAATCTATTACAACTTCCCTTTACCCAACGGATTACTCTCACCCTCACCACACGTTCTCCAGACGTGGTCATAAATCTGACATTTCATTAAATGCAAACCTCTTTTTGGTAAATCTCAAAATACAGATTTAATCATTTTCTTAATCTGTGACTGAGATTAATGCTCCTAATTTGAAATAAACACCCAAACGTTTTACCCAAATTCACTTAGGGTAAAATCGTTTCCCGCTCCCACTAGTCACTATAAAACCCCTTTCTTCTTCCTAAAGAAAAGTTTACGCTCTCTAAACTTCAACCTTCATCTTGCACTCTGTTTTTCCTTCTCTTTCACAGCTTTCTTCAAGATCCTACAATGGTGAAATCCGGTGTATCCAAGAAATCCTCCAAGGCATCTGGATCAGTGAACAATATTGGTTCAAACTCTGCCTCAAGACATCCTTCTCCTACAATTTCCTCTAGCAACTTCAGAGTTGTGTTCAAAGAACATTCATTCTACAATGCTCCCACTAAGCTGATGATCAAGTTTCTGACAAATCACCCTCTATGTGGACCGTTTGATTCTTTCACAGACGTTGTTCCTCTTTCTACCATATTCAAATGCGCCTTCTCAACGTATCGACCACTTAAGAATCCCCAAGTAGTTCATTTAAACCTAGTTAACGACTCTTTGGTTATTTTGACAAAAGAATTTTTTTTACAGCCATTAACCTTCATGTTCATCCATCCATCAAGATCTTTACTTCATCCATGGCAGACATCCTTTCTGCACTTTACAGATGGGATATCAGAGAAGATCAAAGGCATTGGGGAATTCAAGAAAAACCAATTGCCTGCGGTCTGGCAATTCATTTTTCACTTTGTTATCCGCAGTCTATCCGGCAGAACCGGAGGCACGGACAACATGGGACTCAAGCTCCTAGAACTTATATGGAGCATCTTCACAGGTCATGACGTCGACTACGGTAAAATACTATGGGATTATTTCCTAAAATACATTCCAAAAGAAAGCCCAAGAGAGAACCCTACAAAACTCACATTTGCAAGGTTCTGGTCCTTATGCATCTCAGGCCTCCATGCGGATGCAGGAATTAGCATGGGCAACGACATCAACCTCTTTGTCACCAAGGATCTTAAAAGGTGCAATCCCTCATGTGATCAGTTTGTTTTTGGACCAATTAGAAGACTACCAACCCACATTCTTTCTACTCTCGGTCTTGAGACTGCTGATGTCTCAGATCATATTGAGGCTACAGAAGGTATTACCCCATACCTTCCTACCCCGCCTCATCAAACCCCATCCGCAATCATTTCCCCAGGTAGTACCTCAGTCCCATCTTCCACAAATCTTTCCAATCTATCATTATACCAAAGACGCAAGCAGCTAGTATCTGCTCATCAAGGCCCCCACAACACCAAGAAACAAGGAACTCCCAAAAAGGATGCTTCCAAACAAACCAAACCCTCAAAGAAAAGAAAGATCACCCCACCTTAATAACACAAGTCGAACCAAGCAAACATCCTTCCAGTAGTGATTCTGATGAGGATGATCAACCTATCGCAATCCTCAAGAAACAAAAAACCGATCCCATAAGCCATATGCATGACCGGACTGATACCTCAGCCTATCAAAAGGCTCCGCTAGTCCTTGGGATAGCCATACATCCATTTGAAACAACTATCCTATACCACTCACGCGCAAGTGGTGCGTCTGATTCACCAAAACGTGGAGACTCCCCCTAGGTCAATCCCAAGAGGATGGATCTGGCTCCCACCCTAAGGTCTCCATGGCTTCCCGTCTTCATTTCTTTTCCCCGGAGGAGTTTCACTCCATTCTTTTGTCTGTCACCCAAACACTTCAAAAACCATCCCAACCGTAAGGCGACTCTTAAGCCTTTGCCAGAACTGAGCCGAGGCCAGACTTGACTTTAGGTCAAGGAGACCAAGGAAGCTCAGGAAATACTACTCTGCTTACATCGGTAACAGGTGGTTTAGGCACGGTGAGCACAAATGTGCAAGGATCCGTGAACCCGAGGACACCTCGGTGCGATACCAAGGAATTGACGATATAGATCTGAATGACTCATGGAGTAAGTATCAACCATCCAATGAAGCCGAAGCCATGAAATATGCCGCTTTCCGTAGGGCATTCCAAGCAAGAAAGGAAAGACAAACAAATCAACTTCAACATAAGCAACAAGAAATCTAATCTGTAGCTAAGTATTGGGCAGACGCAATCAACAATGCCAATACCGTAGCTACTTTCTGCAAGGTTCATGCTCTGATGAACATGGCTGATATCATCCGCAAGGCTCAAGAATTGACTGCTGATCAGACTCCTTCAAAGCCCCCTCCATCTCCAACTGCTAAAGACTCTCAAGATGCAGGCACCAAAATCGAAGTTAGCTCTGCTCCCACCTTCGGTTTTGATGATGTTGATCTACAGGAAGTCAATCAGTCGATTCCTTCGGATGATGACCTCATGATGTTCGTTGAAGAAGAGGAATCGAGTGGCTCTCAGCACTCAACCTCAAAGCCTAAGGAGAAAAAGAAGAAGAAAAAGATGATCGTTTCAAGAAAAGAATTCCCCAGTCTTCAATCCAAAGTTGACCAAATTTTGGCCGCAGTCAAGTCTACCCAACCGCAATCAGAAGACAATCCTGTACCGCAGTCCTTGATCGAAAGGATTGAAAGGCTAGAAACAAGGGAATGACTGGCTGCTGAGAGGATTTATCTCAAGGTAGAAATGGGAATCAGGTCCCTTGATAATAATCGTCATGCGGATCACAAGGAATTCTTGGTTGCTGCGGAGCGCCTCATACTGAGGTATCTGCAATCAAAGACAACCTGTAAGCAGCCATTGCGGACCAATCTATTCTCTCTCATAAACTGATAGCTGAGACTCACACTGCTTATGAGTCCACTATTTCAGTCCTCCATGCAACCATCAACAAACTCCAATGTTCCTTATCGTCAAACTTCCATGGTCCCGAAATTCTCCAACTAACAAAGGAGATTCATATGCTACTCTTTAACACCACCATTCCTAACAATCAGCAACTGGCTGATGTTCTCAAAGCCCATTTCCAGGAGGTGTGTGCTAAAGTCGATGGCCTCAAACAATGGATTGAGGAGGCTCCGGGTATGAACTCCTCAAGAGGGGGAAGTGAAGAAGACCATCGAGAAGAAGAACACTACGAAGAAGATCATCAATCCAAATGTGCTTCTCAGAAAATCCCTTCACTGCAACCCTCACCGCAACATCAATCTCCTCCACATCAATCTCCACCACCGCAACAAAAAATCGTTCCTTCCCCTGAACGACCTGAGACTCCCCCCTACTTCAAAAATCTGGTCGATCATATGTCTTCTCCAAGCTCAAATGACTCCCATGTCACTAAACAGAAGAAAGCTGACTGGAAAGCATCTAAACTTGTAGACCTCAAATGGAGAGAAGGCGGTTTTGACACTGTGATGGATGAATCCTTGATAAACTCTTGGATCAATCCCCACCGCAGACTGCTGGATGGCGACTACAAACCATACCTCACGTATGTTGAACCCCTTTTGGATGGCTACTGGGATGTTCCTATCTCTCCAAATGCTAAATACTTCACAGTATTTGAGCAATTTGTCTGTAACCTTCCTGATCAGAAAAGACTGTCAATGGAATTCGAGAGACTTAATCAATTCTATGCAAAGCATGCCTCTCCCATTGAGAAGATCTGGTCTAACGATAGACCACCAGCAGTTAAAAACTTCAAGCCCCGCAAATTCATGAAGGCTGACTTTGTGCAATACACACTCACTAGAAGTGAATCAGGACTATGTCCGCACCCAAGTTGACTTCCCCTGCATGAACCCAGAAGAAGTTTTCCTCATAGCAAAGGTGTTCCAGAACAAGTGTGAAAAGTATCCGAAGATGAAGATAGCACTTGAAAGGGCAAGTACTTATCTAAAGGAAATTGTCTGTGACTTCGCAAAGATCGATGCAGATATCCACCTAACCATTACCAAGAAGTTTGATCTACCTCCTCTTGATCGCGCACCGATGCCAACCAAAGGTTATGAAGAAAGATCCCTTGGTGCAACAAACTTTCCTGAACTTGGAGTCATCTTCAAAAGAAAGACCAATCAAGTCAAGTACTTCATCTCCATGGCCTCCATGAACCGACTCACAAAGAAACAACTTGAAATCTGTCGAACCGTAGTGGAAAAATCGAAACATACAACTGTCGAAGTCAAGTTCGAGATTTTAAGGAGGATCACTTGGTTGGAAAATATCAGGAAGTTTTGGTGGATCCTGATCAAGTTCCTTAAACTTGATAAGTGAAGATAAATTAGAGGTCACTTAGGGGGGGGAATTGTTGATACATTAAGTGGCCCTCTTAATTTAGACTACCGCAACCCTCAAGCATCCGCAGTCAAGCTTCCATCAGCAGCCTCAACCGAAGTCATCTAGGCAACCACAGTCTTCTTTTTTTACTTAGTTTATTTTTATCTATCTTTCTGGAATACTTTCTATTGTCCAGTATGCCTTGCATGGCTACTCTTAGAAAGTGAATCAATTATATTTCTTGAGTCTCTATAAATAGAGCTCACTCTTTATCAATCAAGACAGATCTCTCTTTACTCATCTCTAAATCTGAATTATCTTCAAGTTTTCCGTACGCATCTCATATCTTTCTTACTCTCTAAATCCTCTCGAATATAACTGATTAACACTTCTCTTCGAAGCAAGTCATTCGTGACTTTATCACTAAGATTGATCTCACTCACTAACTTGGTCTGAATGCATTCCATGTTATGAATCAACTTATGTGTTTACTTGATATATATTCTGCTTTCATTTATGTTTCCTTAAATTTCCACAACTAACTATCTAACTATCTAACTCATTAACTTATTATTGTTGAGCTTTTAGATCCTTTGAGATTAACTAATTCCAAAACTATACTTGTTCTAATGTTCGTTCAAGTGTGTCTCAAGTTTTTCTCTCAACATTATTGAGTTGCATGAACATCTTCTTGATTACTTGAAGCATATAGTTTTGTGAACACAAGATTGTATGCCTAGGAATAGTGAACATGAAACTAGGGTTAACTAGAAAATGTGTAAATCAATGTGTGAACATGTGTGATGAACAACCACATATGAGTTGATTGAATTGAACAAATTTGATTAGCTATTATTACAAGTCTTACTTGATACAAACTGAACACTAGGAAACTTGTTAGTTTAATCAACTAGCCATTGTTTGAATTAACTTGTATACTAATTACAGGATTCGTAATAGTGAACATGAACCCAATCACATTAAGAATCACTAACCATTGACACATTGATCCATTGTACTTACCACGAAATCAACCATGGGAATAAGTGAATCAAATCTGAACAAAAGTCTCTTTTGTCATTGAATCTAGTTGTCCTTTCTTGTTCTTCTTAGTTGCTAATTGTCTTTGTTTGAGTGTTAAATTGAATATTTAAGTTTCTAGTCTTGCAAAACTAGAGAAACCCCCCCTCTTTTATTACTTGTTTTATTTAGATAATATTATCATTTATTTTAATTGTTTATCGTTCCCTATGTTCGATACCCTACTTGCTTGAACTATACTGCTAATCGATAGGTACACTACCTTTCGTGTGTTTGTCTTTGTGTTTAAGTCAGTAGGATTAAAACTAGTTTGTTTCACACACATCAAGTTTTTGGCGCCATTGCCGGGGAACGGTTCAAATAGTTAATTCTATTTACTACTTGTTATCGTTATTATTTTATTAATTAATTTTTGTATATAGTCTAATATTTATTTTTATTTTTATTTATTATGTATTTTCCAAATCTTGATGCTTTTCTTGAGGAAGTAGTACAAGAAATTGAGCAAGAAGATGAGGAGTATGACTCGGATGATGATTTGAAGAAATTTGGAAGATGGTTAGATAACATCTTTCCTAATGAAAAAGAACAACCTGAGTCACAAGAGCTAAAGTTACAAGATGAAGAATTTAATGCAGAAAGAGATTTGGAGGAGCTGGAAAGATTGCTAGCAGAAGGGTTAGATGAAGAACAAGAACAAGCTGAGTTGCAGTAACCAAGTTGTGGTTTGACCATTACCACGACGTGGCTCCCTGTTTTTTTCTGGTTTGTGTTTCAAAGCATGGGGTGACGACTCCAACTTTGAAGAAAGTTCTGAAGCGCGATCCATTTCTGATTAGTATCCAACCGATCCCAACCCTTATCAAGATTCTTGGGTTTTATATATTCAAGCACGTTTGGCCAATTTTAGAAGCAAAGAGCCAAATTTTACAAATTGGTCTACAAAAGAAGATATTCAATGCAACGGATGGATTGGCATTGAGTTTATTGGAAGTTTATTAAGTTGGGGGTCCAGCTCAAGACTCGCACAAAAAGAATCGCTTGTGGGAGGCAACACGTCGTTTGAGTTTTGCTTTTCTTTTTCATTTTTCTAACTTCTAGTAATTAGGGTGAATTAGGAATTTTAAGTTTGATGTTTGTTTTCCTTGTTATTATGTGGTTTTATGTATTTGATCTTGTAGAAGTTAGGGTGAGAGTTGATCAATTAAATAAAAACGCGAGGGAAATAAAGTGAGGGGTCGAGCCTCGACGAGAAGATTTGAATATTTGAGTGATGCTATGAGTCTGATGATTAAAATAGTTAAAAAGGAGTCTTTTCACTGAAGAGTATAAGGATATCATTTTCCGAGCATTTCCAAGAGCTTTTTCCTGAATAATTGGAGCTGTACCACACGAGATTTCACACCCAAGGCGTGGATGAGCTGTTCCCATGTCCAATGTCAGCTGAAGTAGGAGCTCAAAAGAAGACTATCAACCTCACAACTTCTATCCCAGGGGAGTTTGTTCTAATTCTCTCTTTACTTTTATATTCTTTATCATGCATAACATGCAGTGAGGACATTGCATAAATTAAGTGTGGGGTAGGGTTTGGTTAAATTAGTTAAATTAGTAACATTAGAATCCTAATTTTAGGTATAATTTTAATTTTTTTTGCATAATATTGCTAGGATTTAACTTAGAAAAATTTGGCTAAAGCAATTAGGGTTCCATGCTATTATTGTGTTTGATGATTCTATGAAGACCCAAATGTTTAGTTGAGCCAATATACGTTATAATGCATTTGTGGCCCCCTTTATTATAGTGAAATCATGGGACAAAAACACAACCTCGTTTAGTTTGAGGATCACAACATGTTTAGCATCGTGTACCAGAAATATATCCAGGAAAGCTTAAGTAGTCATTACACACTAGACTAATGCCTTTAACCAATAAAGGATAAAGTTAAATTCCCTTGCTTAAGCATATGTTTTTGTAGGTTTTTAGTTTTGAATGGAAAAAGTGTGTTGAAAAAAAAAGAAAAAAAAAGAGAAAAAAAAAGAGAAAAAAAAAGAAAAAAAAAAGAAAAAAGAAAGAAAACTAGAAAAAAAAAAAGAGTGATGAAATGTTTGAAAGGAAGAATCTACAAAGCTTTGAAGACAAATAAGAAATATCAAGAAGAAAAGCTACAAATTATTGAATATATAAAGTATCAAGTATTTCTATTGTAATTTTCTTTTCTAGGTTATTTTATCGTATGTGTTCTTGGGGGTTTAACCAAAAATGACTTGAGGTTAAGAAAGTTTTATGCAGATGGATTCGGAGGGATGCATAAAATGAGCGTTGTTCAAAATAAGTGGGTGAGAGTTTATGAGCATTGTAAGTATTTAGAAATGAGAGAGGTCCTTAGGAAAATTTTAGACACAAATGCATGCGTTGCGGTCTTGGCATAATGGTTGGATTTGATTGGGATTTTCTTATGTGGTACTAGTGTGTTAAAATTCAGTTTTGCTTGGGGACAAGCAAAAGTCAAGTGTGGGGTATTTTGATATGGGCATATTTAGTTATAAAATTCATGCATTATCTTAATACTTTATGTTGATTTCATCTCATTTAATCAACAAAAGATGTTTAATTAGTTTTAAATTTTCATTTTCAGCAATAAATACATGCTCAAAAGAAAAGGAAGCTGAATTGGATATTGGAAGCTTGGATCTTGGATTTTGAAGAAAGAAGGAAGTTGCTGGACAACTTGACCCCTCGTCAATGTTTCGACCATATCTCATGAAGCATAACTCCGATTGATGATATTCAAAATGTTCTGAAAACTAGACACAATTTTAGACGACATTCGTGTTTTGAGAAAATGTTGATTCCAAGTGAACTCGACGATTTGGGCCTCAACTCGACGAGTTGGTCAGAATGTTCCAGATTCGAAGATACCTTGCCGTACACGCTGTATACGCGGATTATCGAAAAAACTCGACGAGTTGGGTCACAAAACTCGTCGAGTTGGCCCTGTTTTCAGAATTGATATATAGAAACGCTTCTCATTCGAACCCTAACACTTCCTGGAGGCTATCTGTGATTACTGAAGATCAGAAAGGTTCTTGGAGCTTTAGTTTTCGAGATTTCAACCTAAGAAGTAATTTAGAAGAGATCAAAGGCAAATAATTATTCTTCTTTTCTTTGAACCATGTTTGAATCATTAGATTTTGAGTTTAGGTTATTACTTGCATTGAATATGAGCTAAAAGCTTTAAACTTCTGTTTAGATGAGATAATCTTATGAACATGGTTTGATTGAGTGGTTGGATTAATATTAATTTGGTTATTCATCTTGTTAAGCTTGTTAAAGATTCTCATGTATTGATGATAAATATTTTCTATTAATGAGTAAAGTTATTGAGTTGCATGAACATCTTCTTGATTACATGAATCATATAGTTTTGTGAACACAAGATTGTATGCCTTGGAATAGTGAACATGAAACTAGGGTTAACTAGAAAATGTGTAAATCAATGTGTGAACATGTGTGATGAACAACCACATATGAGTTGATTGAATTGAACAAATTTGATTAGCTATTATTACAAGTCTTACTTGATACGAACTGAACACTAGGAAACTTGTTAGTTTAATCAACTGGCCATTGTTTGAATTAACTTGGCTACTAAAGGATTGGTAATAGTGAACATGAACCTAGTCACATTAGGAATCGGTGACCATTGACACATAGATCCATTGCACTTACCACGAAATCAACCATGGGAATAAGTGAATCGAATTTGAACAGAAGTCTCTTTTATCATTGAATCTAGTTGTCCTTTCTTGTTCTTCTTAGTTGTTAATTGTCTTTGTTTGAGTGTTAAATTGATTATTTAAGTTTCTAGTCTTGCAAAACTAGAGAAACCCCCCTCTTTTATTACTTGTTTTATTTAGATAATATTAGCATTTATTTTAATTGTTTATCGTTCCCTATGTTCAATGCCCTACTTGCTTGCACTATACTGCTAATCAATAGGTACACTGCCTTTCGTGTGTTTGTCTTTGTGTTTAAGTTAGTAGGATTAAAACTAGTTTGTTTCACACACATCAAAATTACATCTATCTTAATCAAGGTATGTGCTACTTAATAAAAACACTGTTAATTATAAAAACCTCCATCATATTAAAATAATAGTAATAATACTAATGAATTAATAAAATTTATACATTATGGACATTATGGACTACTAACAAATTTTATTTCTTATATTAACATTTATTTATGTATTCTAATTTTTATGCATACTAACATTTACATTATGCAACTAACTTTTATTTATGCATACTAACATTTATATTATGCAACTAACTTTTATTTATGCATACTAACATTTAAATTCTATTTATTTATACATGTCAATGTTTATTTATATTTTAGATACTCTTCATAATTTTATTTAAACATTTACTAATATTTATTTATGTTTCTAACTAATAAATTTATACCAAGTAAAGTTATATATTAGTTATATATCTTATTAAATGATTTATAAAATACATATACATATATACATAATGGATATATATATATATATATATATATATATATATATATATATATATATATATATATATATATATATATGCAACAGTTATAAACAGCAAAAACAACGGCTATATTTTTTTACCATAAATAAACCACTTTACCCTGCTTGTTTTACCCACAAAAAATATTTCTCTCTTCTATCAAACAAATCAATTTCAATAAAATCAAGCTTGAAGATGATTCATCCTTTTGTGGTAATCATGACTATATTAGTCATGTTACTTTTCATCCCAATCTTTAACATCGAAGATAATATGGAATTTCATCTACTTTTAGGCTTGCTTGCAATGTTAGCTTTAACTCTTCTTTTTTATGTAATATTTATTGAAATAAATGGATTTTAATTTTAACTTTTATTTTGTTTAAAATTTATAGTTACAATATGTTCATCATTGCAAAGCTCGACTTTGCAGCACTTGAAGTTAGTGGGAAAAACTATGTGCCATGGATGATAGATGTAAAAATTCATCTTGAGTCCATGGGAATCTCAAATGCTATATATGAATTTAATAATTGTGGCACAAGTTTTCCTTCGTAAGCATATTGATGAAATGTTGAGATTTGAATATCTTGATTTTACTGATCCAAGTATTCTCTGGAATCTATTGAAAGAAAGATTTGATCGATCATCAAAAGGAAGTTATACTTCCAAATGTTAGAGATGAATGGAGAACACTGAGGTTTCAAGACTTCAAGAAAGTACATGAATATAACTCAGCTTTGTTCACAATCTGTTCAAAACTCAAGTATTGTGGACAAGATGTTACTGATGAAGATATGTTGGAGAAAACTTACTCCACATTTCATGCAACAAACATTACCTTGATGCAACAATATCGTTTGCAAAAGTTCACAAGATATTATGAACTGAATGCATGTATGCTTGTTGCAGAACAAAACATTGAAATCTTGATGAAAAACCATGAATCTCGCCCAATGGGATCAATGGCACTTCCTGAAGCAAATGCTACAAATACTGATGATCATCGAAACAATACACATAGACGAAGGTGTGGTCGTGGTCGAGGATGAGGCCGTAGCTATTTTAATAGAAACCAAAGCCATCATTAGAACCATAATTTTGCTCGTGGACAAGGTAATAATCGTGGTCGTGGCCAGAAAAGGAATAATTACCAATCTTCATAAAGAAACAATGTCCATACACAAGATAAGGCCAAAGTGGTAAGGCATGATACTGGGACATCGCAAAAATCTGATGGTTCATGTTATAGATGTGGTAGCACAGGCCATTGGTCAAGGACCTGTCACACACCTGCACATCTTTGTCAACTTTATCAAGAGTCCATTAAAGGAAAAAGGAAAAGAAGCAAACCTCATTGATAATGTTGAATTCACTCTACTAACTTATGTTGATTTCGGTAATGACATGGAAGCCATAAACTAAAAATTTCTATTATTATTCTAATAAACCTGTTTTTCCTTCATTTGGTTTTCATGTAATGTCTTTCCTACAATAAATGAACTTTCTTTATAATAATTATTAAGATTATGTTTATTCACTTATTATTTCTTTCATATGTGAAGTTTAATATGAGTCCAACTAGAGCACAACACCAATGAAAGGTTGGAGATCTTTGTATAGCAGATAGTGGTAGTGTCACACCCCCGAACCAGACGGCGGAAACGTCCGGGGGCTGTCGTGACTCAATTGAATACCATAACATTGAATATATATGAAACAAAACAACATTCGTCACCATTCATCAACATAGTACAACCAGTAGTGTTTACATGTCATACATTGTTTAAGACATTACATTTCCAAAAATTAATGTTGTTCGGTTCATTCAAAAATAAATTGCAACCGTCACTGAGTATGATTTCCCTTGATTCACTGGTTCCCTGAGAATACAAGTATTTTGAAAAACGTCAACATATGAAATGTTGGTGAGTTCATAAGTAGTGTTTGAAATCGAATGTTTATATTGTTTGAGAAACCACCAGAAAATCCGATATTTTCTGAAAAGAAAAGCTTTCGAAAATGTTTGTGAAGATCCATAGGTATGCTTGTTTGTTTCTATACTTAAAAAAAATGTTCATTTAAGATGTATGCGTTTCAAATCTGTATGTGATAAAAACCCTAGGGAAACCCGATGTTCCCCTAGCTCTTTTGGAATCCATTAAGTTGCGTTGAAAACATTATGAAAATAGCAGTATCGGTCCCAAGCGACGTTGGAAGGTTCTCGAGCATTGATTATTTACTACAAACCCGCATTACACAAACGCCCAGTTTATAGTTATACTAACGAACCCGAAGGCGTCGTCCGTACTAATCACGTTATCCAATCGCCCGGACTAAGTGTAGTCCCACATCCGAAGAGAAAGAGGTCACGAAGACCCCGGTAACTCCATTAACCGGTTGGGGAAAATATGCGTGCGAGGGGTCCCCGACCCGCCTCGTAAAATGTGTAGACTTTTCTAGCAATACCATGGACCCTTGGGGACCAGTGGTACAAGCCATTGAAAGTCACCCTACGTTGTGCCAAGTCGGTGAAACTCAACACTTCGTAGAAAAAAAATGTCTTCGGGCCTTAAGATCAGGTCATTGGACTAGCTAGGCCCAACAAACAAGATTTTACACTTTTGGGGCCCGAAGATGGTGCGTAGACGTCTGTGCACACTCGTATGTATATGTATTACCAGTCGTTATTTGTATGTATCGAAGAGTTAGTAGTTGTAGATTTTCATTGGCTCGAGACCGAGCCAATTCGTTTAACAACGACTTTTGGTATTGTAATGAGTTGTATCTCGTTGATAGTTGAGGTGTCATTATTTGATCAAGTTGTACATATTGAATCAGCCTTGGAATATTTCTGTTTTCAGCCCCTCATTATTTGTAAAATTTACATTTTCAACCCTTTTATTTCAATATTTCCCGGTTTGGTCCTTAAACTATATTTCTTGACATTTTAACACCAAAAATTATTGAAATTAATATTTTCCAGCATATTTTCCATAGAAAACAGTTTAGGTCCCTGAAAATGCAGTTTTTCTCGGTTTTAGCCCTTCTTTTCGCAATTTTGACAATTTTGGCCCAAAATGGAAAATTTTTGCAACTCTGGTCCTTTTTAAATTTAAAAAGCATTTTAAACCTTTGAAAAGGGTTTGGGACACTTATAGTCCACTGTTTTACAGAATTTCACAGTTTTGGCCCTTCAAAACAGAAAAATTCGCATAATGGGCCTCCTTGGGCCGAAATTTTCATTTTTAGCCCAATAAGCTTGAAATTTATGTTTTTAATCCTCTAATTGAATAGAATTCCAGAAATTTATTTATGGAAACTGTTTTGGCACATTTCTACCATCAGAATCTGTAAAATGTCAATTTGGGCCCTTAATTTTGTATTTTTCACATTTTTGGCCCAAAATGTGTGTTTTTAGCTTAAAGAAAATTGTTGTTAACCACTTAGCTATTTTTCTTGTATCACTTATTATGTAGGAACACATTTGAAGCTAAAATCATAAAACATAAGTTATATCTCGGTTTTGAGGGGTTTAATAGCTAGATCCAACATTAAAACACATATAAGCATACATATAAGCATGGAAATCATACAAGGCATACAAACACATATAGATCTACACTTTCACTTGTATTCCCCCCCACAAAAACTCATAAAAACAGAAAATAGGGGTATGAATCTCACCTTGGGGTGTTGGTTCGGTTTTTGCAAGGAAAATGGAAGGAAAAATGAAGTGTTTTTGGCCTTGGCTCCCTTTGGTGAAGATCTTGAGTTTTGAGATGATTCTAGGGTGTAAGATCACGATTTTTGTATAGATTAGGAAAGGATTTTAATAACAAAAGAATTTAAACCATAGATCCATGCATAATCTTACCTTAGATGATGATTTACTTGCAAAATCCTCTTGGAAAGTCCCTAAATTTCGAGATTTTTGGAGAGGGAAGGAAGGAGAGTTCTTGTGTGTTCTAGAGAGAAAGTTGAGATATTTTTGGTGTGTGGGGTGTTGCTCTCGGCCAAACAAGAAGAGAAGAGAGAAAAGAAGTGACTCTTGAAGTGATACATGCATGGAGGTATGTGATATGTGCCTAGAAATCCATTAGATAATAGTGAGGTGGCAACCAAAGTCAACCTCCCTTGGATTTGGGCCTTGGGCCGAGAATATGAAGGGGAAAGAGGAAAATTTTGGGCTTTTGCCCCTAAGCCCAACATTAGGGGTAGTTTAGGGTGTTTATTGGACTTATAAAATAAAATTGTGATTTTTATGCTTTATTAAGCTAGGTTAGGTTAAATTATGGATCAAACTTGTGTTTTATTTCCTTCTAGGTTCTACCTAGCCCAAAATATTGGAATAAACGAATGTGGGTCCAATTAGAGCCCAATTAGGGTCCTAAGCCCATGATAGTCTAATTGGGAGCTTATTGGTTCATTTGGATCCAATAAGGAAGTCTTAGTCCAAAATGGACTTAACCAAAACTTCTAGGGTCTCCAATTGTTTGATGACTATTTATAGTACTTGTATCTTGTATTTGATTAAAGTTTTTGATTCACATTAACTTGAATGTATAGATTACATAGCTTAAAATTCACAGTTGTGACATCATCCCCCCGTTAAAGGGAATTTCGTCCCGAAATTCTGTTTGAAGGCTAGATTTGAGAATTGCTAGAATAGGTGAGGGTACTTCTGCTTCATTTGATCTTCGCGTTCCCACGTGAATTCTGGCCCACGCTTTGCGTTCCACCGTACCTTCACGATCGGGATGCGACTTTGTTTAGTACGCTTCACCTCCCTGTCCATGATTTCGATTGGTTCTTCGACGAACAGGAGATTCTCATTGATTTCGATTTCGTCAGGAGGAATGACGAGAGTTTCATCTGATAGGCACTTTTTCAGATTAGAAACATGAAACACGGGGTGCACACCGTTTAGCTCCGTGGGTAGTTGTAGTCTGTAGGCTACCGGACCTATTCGGGCAACGATTTCGAAAGGTCCAATGTACCGTGGGTTTAGCTTTCCTCGTTTTCCGAAACGTATAACCCCTTTCCAGGGTGAGACCTTCAACAATACTCGATCACCGACCTGGAACTCTAAGGACTTTCGCCGTTTATCAGCGTAGCTCTTTTGCCGGTCACGCGATGCCTGTAATCGAGCTTTGATCTGGACAATCTTTTCTGTGGTCTCGCGAATGATTTCCGGTCCTGTCATTGCCCTATCCGACGTATGTGTTCTTGCTAGCTGGGTGTCACCTACTTCAGCCCAACATAACGGTGGTCTACATTTACGCCCGTACAGTGCTTCGAAAGGGGCCACCTTAATGCTCGAATGATAACTATTGTTATATGAAAACTCGATCAACGGTAGGTGGGTATCCCAAGACTTTCCGAAGTCTATCACACATGCACGAAGCATGTCTTCAAGCGTCTGAATAGTTCGTTCGCTTTGACCGTCCGTTTGTGGGTGATACGCGGTGCTCATATCAAGATGAGTTCCCATTTCCTTGTGGAGCGACTGCCAAAAGCGTGACGTGAACCTACTGTCCCTATCCGAAATGATGGATTTTGGCACTCCATGAAGTCTTACAATCTCTCGTAGGTACAAACGCGTCAGTCTCTCCATCTTGTAGGACTCTTTGATGGGCAGGAAATGGGCAGATTTCGTCAGTCGGTCGATTATTACCCATATGGTGTCCAATCCGTCCGACGTCTTGGGCAGCTTGGTCACGAAGTCCATAGAAATTCCCTCCCATTTCCACTCAGGGATTGCCGGTTGTTGTAACAATCCGGAAGGTTTCTGGTATTCCACTTTTACTTTGGCACACGTAAGGCACTTACTAACATAAGTTGCGATTTCCGCCTTCATGTTAGGCCACCAATAGTGCTGCTTAATGTCCAAATACATCTTGTCCGAACCCGGATGAATGGAGTATCGTGTCTTGTGGGCTTCCTTCATAACGGTCTCCCTGAATCCTCCGATTTTTGGAACCCAAATACGGTTCATGAAGTAGTGTACCCCATTCTCTTTGACTTCCAGGTTCTTCTCCATTCCGCGCAATGCCTCGCTAGTTCTATTTTCCGCTTTCATAGCCTCTGCCTGGGCTGATGCAATTTGAGTGGTCAGATGAGACTGAATGGTTATCGAGTGCGTTTTCGTACGGCGATTTGTGTATTCCTTCCGACTTAATGCGTCAGCTACCACGTTGGCCTTGCCTGGATGGTACTTGATCTCGCATTCGTAGTCGTTTAACAATTCCACCCATCTTCGTTGTCTCATGTTCAGCTCCTTCTGATTCAAGATGTGCTGGAGGCTCTTGTGGTCCGTAAAGATGGTGCACTTTGTACCGTACAGGTAGTGCCTCCAAATTTTTAGAGCGAAGACCACGGCTCCCAGTTCTAGGTCATGGGTCGTGTAATTTACTTCGTGCGTCTTTAGTTGACGGGACGCATATGCTATCACTCTTCCACGTTGCATGAGAACGCAACCTAAGCCTTGATTTGACGCGTCACAGTAAACTACAAAATCTTCCGTTCCTTCGGGTAGAGATAATACAGGAGCGCTACAAAGAGCTTGCTTCAAGGTTCGAAACGCAATCTCTTGTCGGTCTGTCCACTTGAATGGCACACTCTTTTGCGTAAGCAAGGTAAGTGGCTTGGCGATTTTAGAGAAGTCTTGGATGAATCTCCTATAGTACCCTGCTAGGCCTAAGAACTGACGAATTTCTGTGGGCGTAGTCGGAGTTGCCCATCCTTCCACAGCTTTGACCTTAGAGGGATCCACATGAATTCCATCTTGGCTGACTACGTGACCGAGAAAATTCACGCTCCGTAGCCAAAACTCACACTTAGAGAGTTTGGCGTAAAGCCTTTCCGATCGCAGCGTCTCTAGGACTTGTCGGAGATGTTGGCCATGCTCCTCTTTGCTTCGAGAATAGACGAGGATGTCATCAATAAACACAATGACGAAGTTGTCCAGGAACGGTCGACAGATTCGATTCATTAGGTCCATAAATGCGGCAGGTGCATTTGTTAGACCGAAGGGCATTACGACGAATTCATAATGTCCATAGCGGGTTCGGAAAGCAGTTTTAGGAATATCTTCTTCTCGGACCTTGAGTTGATGGTATCCGGACCGTAGATCTATTTTAGAAAAATAGCTAGCTCCTTGGAGCTGGTCGAATAGATCATCGATTCGCGGGAGTGGGTAGCGATTTTTAACAGTGAGTTTGTTCAACTCTCTGTAATCGATGCACATTCTGAAAGATCCATCCTTCTTTTTGACAAAGAGCACCGGAGCTCCCCATGGCGAGTAGCTGGGTCGGATAAATCCCTTGTCCAGAAGCTCACTGAGTTGGCTGGACAATTCCTGCATTTCAGCAGGAGCCAGTCGATATGGTGATTTAGCGAGAGGAGTTGCTCCTGGGACGAGGTCGATTCGGAATTCAACCTGTCTCTCTGGGGGTACTCCTGGAAGATCTTCGGGAAGCACGTCCGGAAATTCACACGCTACCGGGATGTCTTGGATGTTAGTTTCTTCTTTAGTCTTGTCCACTATGTGAGCCAAGAACGCTAAGTTGTTCTTTCGCAGGTGTTTTTGTGCTTTGATGCACGAGATGAGACGAAGATTCGTGCTAGGTTTGTCTCCGTAAATTACTAGGGTTTCGTGATTCGGGAGACGAAGGCGAACGGCCTTCTCGTGGCACATAATCTCAGCATGGTGGGGGCTTAACCAATCCATGCCGATAATCACATCGAAGCTCCTAATTGATACTGGCATTAGATCTATTCGAAAGACGTGCTGGTTAAGGGTTAGGGTACATCCAGTGTAGATTTCCCTAGTGGATTCGGTCTTCCCATTGGCCATTTCCACCGTATAGGTTTCATTTAGCCTTTGGGGTTGCTGTTTTAATAAATGTTTAAACTTCTCGCTTACGAAACTTCGTTCCGCTCCGGTATCAAATAAGATGCATGCATAAGTGTGGTTTAGGAGGAACGTACCGGTCACAACTGCGGGGTCCTGAACTGCATCACTCTGACCCATAGTCAGCATTCTTCCTGCTCCTCCGTTTCCTGAGTTGTTGTTGTTGTTAGGGCAGTCTCGACGGAAATGTCCCGTCCTTCCACACCCGAAACAGGTGTGGCTAGGCCCTGTGTTGTTGCCGCCGGCATTGGTGTTGTTGGTATTGCGGTGGTTGTTGTTGTTCTGGTTGTTTCCCTGACTCTGGTTCTGAGGAGGATATGTCCTGCAGAACTTTGCAGTGTGTCCCCTTCGGTTGCAACTGGTGCAATGGAACTCCCTACATTCTCCTTGGTGATGGAAACCGCACTTGTTGCATTTGGGATGATTGCCGGAATAGGGTCTTGAAGTATTTGAAGCAGCTGAGGCTGGAGCATGTGATGTGACTGGTACCGGCGCAGTGACAGCGTGAACTGCCACCGTTTGTTGCTTTTTAGAGGTCTCGGGACCTTGACGCCCCTTCCTCTTGTTGTTCCATCCTTTCTTACCATCGCTCTCCTTCTTCTTCTCAGTCTCTACCGGTTTCTCGCCCTTTTTGTGGTTATGATCATACAGCCTCTTTGCCAATCTCTTCGCACTGTCAAAAGTTTCAGGGTTCGCAGCTATCACATTCCCTTGAATGGGGGATGTCAATCCCCAAATGAATCGTTCAATCTTCTTCCCCTCTGATGTGATCATACCCGGGCACAACAGGGATAGTTCGCTGAACCTCGATATATAAGCATCGATGTTCCCATTCTGCACCGTGAGATTCCATAGTTCCTGCTCCATCTTCTGTATTTCGCCTCGGGGGCAGTACTCAGCCGTCAACATCTCTTTCATCTCTGCCCAGGGAATAGAGTTGGCGACAGGGAGTGTCATAGCTTCCACATGACCATTCCACCAAGTGAGTGCTTGGTCCACAAAAGTGCAGGCCGCGAACTTCACTTTCATCTGCTCGGGGCACTCGCATATCTCGAATACCGACTCTACCTTCTCGATCCATCGCTTTAGGGCGATCACTCCTCCGGTACCGTTGAAAGTTCGGGGTTTAGCGTTCGCAAAATCCTTGTAGGTGCACGTTTTAGTGAGTCCTTGGTTCGTCCCGTTGTTCGAACTTCCGGATCCTTGCCCGTTACCTCCTCCGTTGTTCCCTCGGTGAAGTTGTGCCATAGCCGCTGTGACTGCAGCAGACACGGCTGCCTGGAAAGCAGTGGAGTCAACTTCCGGCGGGGTTGGTTCGGGATTTCCGCGAGTAGCTGGGCGAGGCATCTTTCTGTCATGAAACGGAAAGATGTTGAGTGTACGTGGTTTCGGTGAGGTTATGATCCTACTAACTAGGTGTAGGGTACGAACCTAAGCATTACTATCATCAAGCATGCAATCATAACGCCTCAACATATAGCAACTGAGGATAATTTAGCAAAACACATAAAAGTTTATTAATATTATCCGCATTTCGTACAAGAAAATTTGCTCGTAGGAGCATACATAAGTAACACTAATCCGACAGCATAACGGCTCCATGAGTAGTGTAGTCACTTAAACATAGAGCCGGAGTACATAACATAGTTACTAATATCCTACTACGATAGGTCTATCCCTAACCGCGATGAGCTGCGTCAGGAGGTGGTGCCGAAGTCATATGCCGAAATGTTGTGCCAGCAGCTGCGCCATCTCTGCCATGTCTCCTATAACCTCATCCCTCTCATGCTCTGCTTGCACTGCCCGAGCCTCCATAGCATACAACTGTTGTCGCAGTGCAGCGATCTCAACTTCGAGGGAACGGTTCTCTCTTGGGGGGTTCACTGGTGGGGTAGGGTGATCTGGTTGTGCCTCGTCCTCGCATGGCGGGATGGGGTCCTGGTCCCCGACCCGGCCGTCTTCGTCGTCATCGTCGAGCTCTCCAAATTCGTAGTCAGTGTCTACATATTCGTCGGGTTCGACGTCGTGTGCTTCTCCTGGATTCTCTCCCGGCTCATCCACAAGCATCCCGTGAGCTACTAAGGCCTGATGAAACTGGATACCCTGCTGCTCCTCCTCGGGCTCCTCCTCCTCCTCTAGCCACCCGTTGTTTCCCTGATTGGGGAAGTAGGGGTCTCCCGGGTGATGAAAACCAGCCATGCTGTCTGCGCGAGTACGGAATTATGCTACATTATTCCTAGGGTACTATGACTATTACACAGGCTAAGCAAATATTCTCTTTTTGAGTGATAGAGGGTAAAATTTTTAGGTTCCCTGGCTATTCCGATCTCATCAAGACATGTGTTAGTTTTACCTTGGAGAGAATGTAGTTGATCAGGCTACATTCACCCCTTGGTATCACTAAGAACAGTCCCGAGTTAACCGGGATACCAGCATTATGGTGTTTGATTCAGTGTTAGGTCCTTACTCCTAATGCAAGCAAGTGTATTTTATTCATTTGTTTTGTTCAGAGTTATGTTAGTCCTTCTTTTTGGTTTATAGTTGCATATCAATGTATGGCTCGACATGCTAGTTCACTATAAACAAAGCTCTGATACCAACCTGTCACACCCCCGAACCAGACGGCGGAAACGTCCGGGGGCTGTCGTGACTCAATTGAATACCATAACATTGAATATATATGAAACAAAACAACATTCGTCACCATTCATCAACATAGTACAACCAGTAGTGTTTACATGTCATACATTGTTTAAGACATTACATTTCCAAAAATTAATGTTGTTCGGTTCATTCAAAAATAAACTGCAACCGTCACTGAGTATGATTTCCCTTGATTCACTGGTTCCCTGAGAATACAAGTATTTTGAAAAACGTCAACATATGAAATGTTGGTGAGTTCATAAGTAGTGTTTGAAATCGAATGTTTATATTGTTTGAGAAACCACCAGAAAATCCGATATTTTCTGAAAAGAAAAGCTTTCGAAAATGTTTGTGAAGATCCATAGGTATGCTTGTTTGTTTCTATACTTAAAAAAAAAATGTTCATTTAAGATGTATGCGTTTCAAATCTGTATGTGATAAAAACCCTAGGGAAACCCGATGTTCCCCTAGCTCTTTTGGAATCCATTAAGTTGCGTTGAAAACATTATGAAAATAGCAGTATCGGTCCCAAGCGACGTTGGAAGGTTCTCGAGCATTGATTATTTACTACAAACCCGCATTACACAAACGCCCAGTTTATAGTTATACTAACGAACCCGAAGGCGTCGTCCGTACTAATCACGTTATCCAATCGCCCGGACTAAGTGTAGTCCCACATCCGAAGAGAAAGAGGTCACGAAGACCCCGGTAACTCCATTAACCGGTTGGGGAAAATATGCGTGCGAGGGGTCCCCGACCCGCCTCGTAAAATGTGTAGACTTTTCTAGCAATACCATGGACCCTTGGGGACCAGTGGTACAAGCCATTGAAAGTCACCCTACGTTGTGCCAAGTCGGTGAAACTCAACACTTCGTAGAAAAAAAATGTCTTCGGGCCTTAAGATCAGGTCATTGGACTAGCTAGGCCCAACAAACAAGATTTTACACTTTTGGGGCCCGAAGATGGTGCGTAGACGTCTGTGCACACTCGTATGTATATGTATTACCAGTCGTTATTTGTATGTATCGAAGAGTTAGTAGTTGTAGATTTTCATTGGCTCGAGACCGAGCCAATTCGTTTAACAACGACTTTTGGTATTGTAATGAGTTGTATCTCGTTGATAGTTGAGGTGTCATTATTTGATCAAGTTGTACATATTGAATCAGCCTTGGAATATTTCTGTTTTCAGCCCCTCATTATTTGTAAAATTTACATTTTCAACCCTTTTATTTCAATATTTCCCGGTTTGGTCCTTAAACTATATTTCTTGACATTTTAACACCAAAAATTATTGAAATTAATATTTTCCAGCATATTTTCCATAGAAAACAGTTTAGGTCCCTGAAAATGCAGTTTTTCTCGGTTTTAGCCCTTCTTTTCGCAATTTTGACAATTTTGGCCCAAAATGGAAAATTTTTGCAACTCTGGTCCTTTTTAAATTTAAAAAGCATTTTAAACCTTTGAAAAGGGTTTGGGACACTTATAGTCCACTGTTTTACAGAATTTCACAGTTTTGGCCCTTCAAAACAGAAAAATTCGCATAATGGGCCTCCTTGGGCCGAAATTTTCATTTTTAGCCCAATAAGCTTGAAATTTATGTTTTTAATCCTCTAATTGAATAGAATTCCAGAAATTTATTTATGGAAACTGTTTTGGCACATTTCTACCATCAGAATCTGTAAAATGTCAATTTGGGCCCTTAATTTTGTATTTTTCACATTTTTGGCCCAAAATGTGTGTTTTTAGCTTAAAGAAAATTGTTGTTAACCACTTAGCTATTTTTCTTGTATCACTTATTATGTAGGAACACATTTGAAGCTAAAATCATAAAACATAAGTTATATCTCGGTTTTGAGGGGTTTAATAGCTAGATCCAACATTAAAACACATATAAGCATACATATAAGCATGGAAATCATACAAGGCATACAAACACATATAGATCTACACTTTCACTTGTATTCCCCCCCACAAAAACTCATAAAAACAGAAAATAGGGGTATGAATCTCACCTTGGGGTGTTGGTTCGGTTTTTGCAAGGAAAATGGAAGGAAAAATGAAGTGTTTTTGGCCTTGGCTCCCTTTGGTGAAGATCTTGAGTTTTGAGATGATTCTAGGGTGTAAGATCACGATTTTTGTATAGATTAGGAAAGGATTTTAATAACAAAAGAATTTAAACCATAGATCCATGCATAATCTTACCTTAGATGATGATTTACTTGCAAAATCCTCTTGGAAAGTCCCTAAATTTCGAGATTTTTGGAGAGGGAAGGAAGGAGAGTTCTTGTGTGTTCTAGAGAGAAAGTTGAGATATTTTTGGTGTGTGGGGTGTTGCTCTCGGCCAAACAAGAAGAGAAGAGAGAAAAGAAGTGACTCTTGAAGTGATACATGCATGGAGGTATGTGATATGTGCCTAGAAATCCATTAGATAATAGTGAGGTGGCAACCAAAGTCAACCTCCCTTGGATTTGGGCCTTGGGCCGAGAATATGAAGGGGAAAGAGGAAAATTTTGGGCTTTTGCCCCTAAGCCCAACATTAGGGGTAGTTTAGGGTGTTTATTGGACTTATAAAATAAAATTGTGATTTTTATGCTTTATTAAGCTAGGTTAGGTTAAATTATGGATCAAACTTGTGTTTTATTTCCTTCTAGGTTCTACCTAGCCCAAAATATTGGAATAAACGAATGTGGGTCCAATTAGAGCCCAATTAGGGTCCTAAGCCCATGATAGTCTAATTGGGAGCTTATTGGTTCATTTGGATCCAATAAGGAAGTCTTAGTCCAAAATGGACTTAACCAAAACTTCTAGGGTCTCCAATTGTTTGATGACTATTTATAGTACTTGTATCTTGTATTTGATTAAAGTTTTTGATTCACATTAACTTGAATGTATAGATTACATAGCTTAAAATTCACAGTTGTGACATCATCCCCCCGTTAAAGGGAATTTCGTCCCGAAATTCTGTTTGAAGGCTAGATTTGAGAATTGCTAGAATAGGTGAGGGTACTTCTGCTTCATTTGATCTTCGCGTTCCCACGTGAATTCTGGCCCACGCTTTGCGTTCCACCGTACCTTCACGATCGGGATGCGACTTTGTTTAGTACGCTTCACCTCCCTGTCCATGATTTCGATTGGTTCTTCGACGAACAGGAGATTCTCATTGATTTCGATTTCGTCAGGAGGAATGACGAGAGTTTCATCTGATAGGCACTTTTTCAGATTAGAAACATGAAACACGGGGTGCACACCGTTTAGCTCCGTGGGTAGTTGTAGTCTGTAGGCTACCGGACCTATTCGGGCAACGATTTCGAAAGGTCCAATGTACCGTGGGTTTAGCTTTCCTCGTTTTCCGAAACGTATAACCCCTTTCCAGGGTGAGACCTTCAACAATACTCGATCACCGACCTGGAACTCTAAGGACTTTCGCCGTTTATCAGCGTAGCTCTTTTGCCGGTCACGCGATGCCTGTAATCGAGCTTTGATCTGGACAATCTTTTCTGTGGTCTCGCGAATGATTTCCGGTCCTGTCATTGCCCTATCCGACGTATGTGTTCTTGCTAGCTGGGTGTCACCTACTTCAGCCCAACATAACGGTGGTCTACATTTACGCCCGTACAGTGCTTCGAAAGGGGCCACCTTAATGCTCGAATGATAACTATTGTTATATGAAAACTCGATCAACGGTAGGTGGGTATCCCAAGACTTTCCGAAGTCTATCACACATGCACGAAGCATGTCTTCAAGCGTCTGAATAGTTCGTTCGCTTTGACCGTCCGTTTGTGGGTGATACGCGGTGCTCATATCAAGATGAGTTCCCATTTCCTTGTGGAGCGACTGCCAAAAGCGTGACGTGAACCTACTGTCCCTATCCGAAATGATGGATTTTGGCACTCCATGAAGTCTTACAATCTCTCGTAGGTACAAACGCGTCAGTCTCTCCATCTTGTAGGACTCTTTGATGGGCAGGAAATGGGCAGATTTCGTCAGTCGGTCGATTATTACCCATATGGTGTCCAATCCGTCCGACGTCTTGGGCAGCTTGGTCACGAAGTCCATAGAAATTCCCTCCCATTTCCACTCAGGGATTGCCGGTTGTTGTAACAATCCGGAAGGTTTCTGGTATTCCACTTTTACTTTGGCACACGTAAGGCACTTACTAACATAAGTTGCGATTTCCGCCTTCATGTTAGGCCACCAATAGTGCTGCTTAATGTCCAAATACATCTTGTCCGAACCCGGATGAATGGAGTATCGTGTCTTGTGGGCTTCCTTCATAACGGTCTCCCTGAATCCTCCGATTTTTGGAACCCAAATACGGTTCATGAAGTAGTGTACCCCATTCTCTTTGACTTCCAGGTTCTTCTCCATTCCGCGCAATGCCTCGCTAGTTTCAATGACATATATTTCAAAGGATATGACACAAAAACCGTGACCATTTAAAATAAGAAATATATGTATAATACAGACAAAAACCATGTACTTGAAAAACTACCAACACTTGATTCTGGTCTGCATTATACATATATGCATATGATTGAATCAAATATGGTAAGCAAAGGAAAAGATTGTGATCCTGGGACATTCTGTTTATGGCATGATAGGTTGGGCCACCCAGGATTAACAATGATACGAAGGATAATTGAGAATACGCATGGGCATCCATTGAAGGACCAAAAGTTCCCTCAATCAAACATCATAAAACCATGTATATCTTGTTCCCTTGGAGAGTTTATTGTAAAACATTCTCCAATGAAACTTGAAAGGTGAAAGGGAGTCACCTAATTTCTAGAAAGAATCCAAGGTGATATATGTGGACCGACTCCCCCACCATCTGGACCATTTAGATACTTTATAGTCTTAATAGATGCATCAAGCAAATGGTCTCATGTTTTCCTATTATCAACTTGTAATATGGCATTTTCAAAGTTTCTTGCCCAAATTATTAAATTAAGGGCACATTTCCTTGATTATACTATCAAAAGAGTGAGACTTGATAATGCTGGTGAATTTACTTCACAAGCATTTAATGACTATTGTTTGTCTGTAAGAATTGTTGATGAGCATCCAGTTGCTCATGTACACATACAAAATGGTTTAGTTGAATCACTGATTAAACGTCTCCAACTAATATCTAGACCATTAATAATGAGGACCAAACTTCCTATTTCTGCCTGGGGCAATGCAATCTTACATGCTGGATCATTGATACGCATGAGACCAAGTTCATATCATGTATATTCTCTACTACAATTTTTTTTTTGGTCAAGAGCCAAATATATCCAATTTGAGAATTTTTGGGTGTGTAGTATATGTCCCTATTACACCACGTCAACGGACAAAAATGGGTCCTCAAAGAAGGCTGGGAATATATGTTGGTTATGAGTCAATCTCTATTATAAGATATCTTGAACCATTAACATGTGATGTTTTTACAGCACGCCTAACAGATTGCCAATTTGATGAGGCAAATTTCCCGTCATTAGGGGAAAAAAGAAGATTTAGGAAAAGGATGTGTCATGGCATGAGCCTTCTTTGTCATATCTTGACCCTTGCACAAAGCAATGTGACATAGAAGTTCAAAAGATAATGCATTTCCAAGAAATGGCAAATCAATTACTTGATGCATTTACTGACACAAAAAGGGTGACTAAATCATATATACCAGCTGTCAATGTTCCAGCTCGAATTGAAATTCGACATGGACAATCTGATGATAAAGTCACTCAAGAGTCTAAAACACGCCTGAAGTGTGGAAGGCCATTTACTTCTAAGGATAAGAAACCACGAAAAAGAAGAGGAGCAGAAAATGGACTAGATCATGAGGAAAGTGTTCATGGAGAAACATGAATTATTCAAAATCCCCCAGGAAAAGAGGATGATGCATAAAATTATGGTTAAACAAATAGAATATGTGACCAAAAATGAAACTGACAATATAGGTGAAATATTTTCTTATTCAGTTTCATGTGATATTATGAATGATGATCGCAAACCATAATCGGTCATTGAATGGAAAAGAAGAAATGATTGGGCTAAACGGAAGCAAGCTATGCAAGTTGAATTAAATTCTCTTAACAAGAGAAAGGTTTTTGGGACCATTATCCTCACACCTGAAGTTGTGAAACCATTAGGATATAGATGGATCTTCGTACGAAAAAGAAATGAGAAAGACGAAATAGTAAGATACAAGGTTAGACTTGTTGCTCAAGGTTTATATCAAATACTTGTAATTGATTATGAAGAAACTTACTCACCGGTAATGGATGCAACCACTTTCCGATATTTAATCAACTTGGCAGTATCTAAAAATTTAGAGATATGTCTTATGGATGTTGTTAGACGTTACTTGTATTGATCACTTGATAGTGATATCTATATAAAAATCCCTGAAGGATTTAAAATGCCTGAAGCATTAAGTGCAAAACCTAAGAAATGTATTCTATAAAATTACAAAGATCTTTGTATGGGTTAAAGCAATCTGGGCGCATGTGGTATAATCATTTAAGCGATTATTTGACAAGTAAAAGTTATAAAAATAACACTATTTGTCCATGTGTATTTATTAAGAAATCAACAGCCGGATATGTCATCATTGCTGTCTATATTGATGATCTAAACATTATTGGAACAAATAAAGAAATACTTGAAGTGATTGAACTTTTGAAGAATGAATTTGAAATGAAAGACCTTGGAACAACCAAATATTGTCTTGGTTTACAGATTGAGCATATGCCTAACGAAATACTTGTGCATCAATCAAATTACATAGAAAGAGTCTTGAGACATTTCAATATGGAGAATGCCAATCCTTTAAGCACTCTAATGGTTGTTAGATCATTAAATATTGACAAGGATCCATTTCGTCCATGTGAAGAAAATGATGAAGTCCTTGGTCCAGAAGTACCATACCTTATTGCAATTGGAGCTCTTATGTATATTACCAATTGTACTAGACCTGACATTTATTTCGCTGTAAACTTGATAGCAAGATTTAGTTCAACCCCAACAAAAAGTCATTGGAATGGAATCAAACATATTTTTTGATATCTTCAAGGAATGAGTGATTTAGGGTTATTTTATCCTAACAATTCAAAACAAGGCTTGATTGGTTATGCGGATGCATGCTATTTGTCTTGTAACACCGTAAATTTCAAAACAATTCTTTCATTTTAAATAATCATTTTATTTTTAGAACACTTGTTAAAAATCTCATTCATAATCAAATTACAAAACATAGCTCCATTTTCACTTGCATAGAAAACCAGGATCCTCCAAAATATGACTCTTGCTCTGGTGTGTACAATCAAGCCGGTGCCGTACCGTGATACTGAAAGAAACCTGAAAACAACAAAACACAAAACACTGTAAGCATGAAGCTTAGTGAGTTCCCCAAAATACCACACACATAACACATACAAGCCACTCGAGGCTATAACTCTATGGGTCCGTGCACCCAAACTCTGTGAACCCTCAGGTTCTAACTCTATGAACCTTCCGGTTCTAACTCTAGGAACCCTTCGGTTCCAACTCTGCAACCATGCACAGCATAAATCACATAGAAATAATGCAGTACAACACATAACATACATAGCATACAAATACTCTGTCACATAACTCTGGTTACCTACTCAAGGTAAAGTATAGTGAGAAGACTCACCTGGCAAGCAAAAAGCAGATATCTCCATACTCGGATCTCGAACTCGCCACCGCCTAACACGTAAGGCAAAACTCTCATGACTATAACTCTCGAGACTAGAATCAATCCTCTCAATGCACCCTCTTAAGGGTAAAAGACTATTTTACCCCTCTCTTGGCCCAAAGGCCACATCGCTGACCAAACCCTAAAAGTCAACGGTCAACCCTTGGTCAAAATCAAAGTCCTCAGTCAAAGTCAACCCTGACTGACCCTACTCGCTGAGTCAACTCTATGACTCGCCGAGTTTCTATAATCAGAACTTCACTCAATCCGCGACCTAACTCGCCGAGTCACTCCGAGACTCGCCGAGTCCAACAACTCTGAGTCCACTCGCACACAACTCACCGAGTCATCCCTTGACTCACCGATTCTCGACTCAACCAGGGAATATCGGGACTCTTCGACAAGACTCGTCGAGTCCAAGAACAGACTCGCCGAGTCCAAGACTATCATCAACCTACTCGTCGAGTTGTTCATACAACTCGCCAAGTTCCAGGCCATCTTCATCCAACTCGTCGAGTACACCCATGTGACTCGCCGAGTACCACCGGTCTGAATCCATTCGGAAGCATTCCAGGCCATGCAATTGCTCCAAAACATAGATCTAGCCTCCTACCACTCATCCATCACGTAAAGTGGCAAACTTTACGTGAATCCAAAGAGATCTAGGCCATTTGCACATTGGGCTAGGGTTTGGGACATGAAAGCTTCACTAAACACTCCAACACAGGGACTTTCATGCTCTCTGATTCTTCTCCCTTCTAGATCTGAGGTAGCAACCTCAGATCTAACCTCTAGACTTCCCATTACATCCATAGACAAGTTCCCACAAACCCCAAAATGAAGAAACACATAATAACAGCCCAAGAACGAGATATTACCTCCAAGAGATGCCCCAACTGCAATGTAATTCGAATCCAAGCAAAGCCCCTTGCTCCAAGCCTTCAATCTCCCAAAATTCCTTCAACAATTACTTCTCCAAGCTCCAATCCACTCAACAATGGTGCTTCTCCGCGATTTAGGGTTTTCTGGGGCTCAAGGGGTGATAAGGAGGCTGGGAGGAAAACATAATGTTCTTTATATAGGGCTCAACCCCGAGAATTAGGGTTTTCTCCAATCAGCGCCTACTCGTCGAGTCCTCCTCACTGACTCGCCGAGTCGGCTACTTAGCACGCGACCCAGTCGCGACTCTACTCGCCGAGTCCATCCATGGACTCGCCGAGTCACTCTTTCACAACTTACTCTTTTAGCCCTTCAACTCTACTCTTGATATTTCGGGATGTTACATGTCTGATCCTCATAAAGCTAGATCACAAACTGGATACATATTCATGAATGAAAGTACTGCAATTTCCAGGCGTTCTCAAAATCAAACACTTATTGCCACATCCTCAAATCATACTGAATTAATTGCACTAAATGAAGCTAGTAGAGAATGTACATGGTTAAGATCGATGATACAACTAGTTTTAACTTCATGTGGACTTGAAAAGGATATAAATACAACTTTAATTTATGAAGATAACTCAGCATGTGTCACTCAAATGAAAGAAGGATATATCAAGAGCGACATGACAAAACATATACCTCTAAAGTTTTTTAGTACACTCAAGAGCTTATAAAGAACCATCAAGTTGAAATCAAATATGTTCAATCCAGTAACAATGCAGCAGACCTTTTTACGAAGGCACTTCCTACTACAATCTTCAGGAAACATGTCCATGGCATCGGAATGCGACATGCGCATAGAATATAATGTGACATAGGTCTAAATAAGGGGGAGTCAACTATACACTGCACTCTTTTTCCCTTCGCTAAACTTTTTTCCCATTGAGTTTTCTTTAGCAAGGTTTTTAATGAGGCAGTACATCAAAGTTGAATGCTAAAATGTTGTCATCCAAGGGGGAGTGTTGTAAATAATTGGTGGTGTTGTAAATAATTGGTGCATGGTAAATTTTTCAATATTTCTAACTAATTACAATTATATATTAGTAAAATTTATAGTATAAATACCCCTCCATTCTAAAGGATGAGACACACTAAAAGTTATAAGAGATATAACGTTCGTATTCTCTCTAAATATTCTTTCTTCTCAATTAAAGTTCTTACCAAAGTTTATTAGTTTGGTTTGGTTTAAAGTTATATTAATTACGCTTAATTTATAATATATATATATATATATATATATATATATATATATATATATATATATATATATATATTTGAAATATCTATTTCAATCTATGAATAATTAGATTATTTCAAACTTTTTTATACATATTTATTTCATTCATTTATAATTGTAAACAGATGTAAATCCCATAAAACTCTTTTTTTCTACAAATATAGCTTATTTTTTTTCAACGATGGTCTTAATATTTTGTACAAAAAATTTCGAACTTCATTTTACAATTGATATAGATTTTGACAGTATATTAATATTTTGAGACTATTTCACCGTTCCAAAAAAAGGATACTATTTGTCTAAATTTAAAAATACTTTGATAGCAATTTCAAACCAAAAATAAATAATAAAAATATTTTTAATTTAAATCTGTTTCTTTTCACACAAATAAAAAATTTCCGCTAAAATACAAATGCTATTTCACTTATTTGAAGTTAGAAAATGCACGCGCAAACCCATTGGACAAGATTTGATTTGGTGTTGTGACGCGGATCCAACTTTGGCGGCCCCACAAAAGCAACTTGTAGCGGCAAATTATTGGTGCATTCTCTTAGGATCCTAATTTTGAAGTAGTATATGACAAAATGTTAATTTTCAAGTTCATAAAATCTACAAATATTTTATCTTAATTATTAATAAAGATGTATCCATTTTTAAAGGCATATTATAGGTAAAATAAATTATAGTTTCAATTACTTTTATCATCAAAACTATATTATTAAGGTTGATATTTTTATGTAAAAAGTGAATTAATATTTTAAGAAATCGAGTCACATAAGCTTTAAGTATTAATTTTCAAAATCTTTTTCAAATAAAAGTTGATCAAATACAACATAAATTTATGGCGTGTTTGGTTGGCAGCAAATGAATGAAATTCAACGGAAAAGGGTTATAATTCGCTCGAATTCATGTGTTTGATTGGACTTAAAGGAGGAAAAAGTTTCTTAAATAAAATAAATATTCCACCATATAGAGGAAAGTGGATTCATTTCATAGTTGTATGAAAAACATACATTTTCATCAAGGAAAGTGACAATTACAAAAATACCCTTTCACTTATCCAAAAACCAACACCCACCACTACTGGTACAGACCACTAACAGTCACTGCCACCACCATCACTATTGTAACCATCACCACCGCTACTATCACCACCATCACCACACCATTACGATCACCCACCACCAACAGTCATCGCCACCACTACCATCGCCCCACCACCACCACTATTACCATTACCACCACCATTGTCACCGTCACCACCACCACTACCGCTGCCACCACCATCACTACCCTCGCCAGCACTACTACCACAGTCGCCATTGCCGCCACCACTGTTACCGTCGTCAATGCCAAGATTTTACTATTTTATAATTAATATAATCTATCTTTCCATATAAGTTAGAAAATAAAATAAAGTTAAGCAAAACAGGAAAAAAAAAGGTAATTATGTCATTTTACATGGATTACGATTCCATTTCCTACGAACCAAACCGAATTTCGAATTAATTATAATTTCATTTCCTATCAACCAAACAGGATATATAATTAGATTCAAATTCATGACAAATTCTTTTCCAATTTCAATTCTAAAACTCTACGAACCATACAACACCTTAGAACATTGTCAATAATTTTTTTTGAATCGGTCAAATATCACTAATCAACCTTAAAAACATTTTTTTTTTAATTATTTGGGTGAACATGTTTTGGGTCAGTAATATTAAATTGATAGATTCTATTAAAGTTATGTTTGGCGTATTAGACTATACAATGTGGTGTGTGAAATGACGACGACATTCCTATTTGACCACCATTGTTAGGCGCAAACACCGTCTCTTGATGGTAACTTTCGTCGGGGGAAATTCTCAATGGCAATAGTATGTTGTTAAAAAAAGACCATTTGATGCCACTCTAGCCATTAGAATTTAATACTTTTTGAGGTTATTGACATAAAAGGCCCCAAGTTTACATAAAATAGTTGGTTATACCTAAATTCGAATTTTGTGTGTGTTAATATACCATAAAATTTGCTCAAATTCGCCCACTATTCGAATTTTATCTTCTACAACATCATAGGACTATGTGGGCACTGACACAGATTTCTTGTTGATGTGGCTATTATACGTCAGCATATATCGTTAAAAATTTAATTGCTTTGACGGACGAATAAATGCTCAAGGATTCAAAGTCACTGCTTTGTGTTTGAAGTTAAGTTACTTTACCACCAAGACTCACATATTTTTGCATTAGGATTAGAACCCGGGGCATTTGGAACAAAAAATCTAAGAGCTTTACCAGTAGGCTAGAACATTTGATTTGGTAAAGTTCCTAATAAATTTTATTTAATAACTCTAGTACAAGCTGCCACATTGGCTTCATTTGATATATAGCATATGGAACCGAATAATACAAGTAACGATGACCAAGTAAGCAAGTCTACACCCACGTTGTTGCCTCATAATGCAAAAAAAAAAAACAATAGGAACCAATTAAACCAATTCCATAAATATTATTACCCTTCCATGACATTAGCTTTAGAATTCTGAACTCTTTTTTTTTCAAGAGACTATTGATTACTTCTTCCAAACTCCATTTGTAGGTTTTGTTACAAAAGTTGGAGATGTGTTTTTGGGAACCTAGACTTGCTTTATCTTCCTTGGTTCTGGAGATGAATTCTTTGGAACCCAAGTCTTCTTTGTTTGTGGCATGTGCTTTCTTTTCATTATTTGTTTTGTCTTGTAAGAAGAATTATTGAAGCAAAAACATACATAAGAAAACTTAGTTGATTGAGCTCTTTTGATGTTTGGAAGTGGAGTTGGAGTCTTGACAGGGTGAGATGGAATCTTCACGGCTTGAGATAGCTTGACAGTGTCAAAAGTCTTGGCAACATGAACTGAAGTGGCAGTGTGAACTTTCTTGGCAGCGAGACTCGACCTGTCAGCATGAATCAACTTGATGGTGTGAACAACCTTGTCAAGGTGAATTGACTTAGCAGCATGTGATTTCTTGAGTGAGCAACATGTCTTGTCAGCGTGAGACTTATTAGTGCAAGAGCTGTTGTGATATTCATCAGGGTGAAAACTAGGGTTTCTTGATGATGAAAAGTCTTCGGGTACATCTTTCTCGTTTATCTCCTCCTTCAGATCTGAAATCTTTTTCTCATTTTCTATCAATTTCTTCATCAACACTTCTATATATTCTTATAACGGTTCAAACACAATACTAAAATTTTTCATTTAAAAACTATTAGTTTCATTCATTGATTGTACAAAAAACTATCAATTATCATAGTATTCCAAAATGTAAGAGTACAAACATATCAAGTGTGGAAATCATATGGGGAGGATGTTGTGCCATCACGTCAGACCCTTCCCTTTTGAACTGAAAGTACCTGAAACCATAAACATAAATTGTAAGCATAAATCTTAGTGAGCATCCCAAAATACTAAATACATCATTCATATAATATAACAACGCGTGGTTGTGTTAGGTCCGTATCAACCTCCGGGTCCATATCAACCTAAAATAACAAGTAGCTATGCCGGGTCCGAATCAACCCTCGGGTCCGTATTAACCCTGAGTCCATAATTGACTCTGAGCCCAAAGTAGCTCAATACATAAATCATACAATCACATAATACAAACTCATATGATAGCATATCATTTTTACTCATACATTACAGTGGGTCGGCCTTGGTGCCTTCGGCCCACTTAAGGTGGTAAGAAGACTCACCTCACAGGCAGATGAAAAACTGGAATAACATGTTGCTCTAAAACCTAAGCTACTGGTCACCTTTGTGAATAACAGTAACCAAAGCTCAAACTACCATTCAAACACCTAAAATACCCTTAGGTCGAACCCTATTCAAAATCTAGGTCAAAGTCAACCGAGTCAACCTGGTTGACTCATTTAGTACGTGGGGCGTACTCCTTGTGTATGTGAGGCGTACTTTGCCATTGACCAAGGATGGGGGAGTTGACCTCGTACTCGTAGCGTACCCCTCGGTATGCCCAGCGTACGTGCATGCTCACCACCCCTCTTATTAAGTGCTTAATCCATTAAGAACATCTAACACTTCCTTGGAGAGAAACTAGTGGCCAAAAACCCAACTTTATGACATAACACCCTTCAAAACCTCTGAAAGGACAACTCAAAAACCCAACTTTATGACTTAACACCCTTCAAAACCAAGTTTGGGACAAAAAGGGAACAACTTTGAGATAAAACTAGATCCATAAGATTTTTACACCAAGGTTGAATCTTTTTACCTCCACAAGGTACACAAAGGGAACAAGATGCTGGATCCAAAGCCTTGAGTGAAGCACCACCACCTCAATGCTCTTCCTTTTACTCCATAAGCTCCAAATGGCACCAAAAATTGCACTACAAGCTCCATAATGCACTAACACTCTTTAGGGTTTCAAAATGAGAAAGGAGGTTGAAGGTAAGAAGGTGCACGTGGCCATAAATGTGTTTAAATAAGGTCCAAACCCTAAAATTTAGGGTTTTCACCTTGACTGCGTACCAACATACACACATCATACTAATGCGAACCCCAGTACACCCTGCGTATGAAGGTGTACGCCCGGTGTACTCCAGCTGCCTCTAAAATTATGAAATTGCCATCGGGGACTTAACTTGCAAATAAAGCACAACAAAAGGGTTAAGACAAATACCTGAATAATAGATATTACAACTCTCCCCCACTTGAACTAGAATTCATACTCAAAGTATGCCACCACAAATAAATCAGGGAAGTGCTCTCGTATCTCCGCCTCAGGCTCCCACGTCCATTCGGAACCCTTACGATGTTTTCACTGGACCTTGACCAGATACACTTCTTTGTTACGCAGATCTATCGTCTTCCGATCTAAGATCGCCACCGGTCTCTCCACATAATTAAGGTGGTCATCAACCTGAATGTCGTCTAGAGGAACAATTGTGGACTCATCGGCCACTTACTTCTAAAGTTGAGACACATGGAAGGTGTTATGGATCTGGCTGAGCTCATCGGACAATTCCAGCTAGTATGCAACCTTGCCTACCCGGGCCGAAATCCTAAAAGTTCCAATGAATCTGGGGCCCAACTTGCCCCACTTCCGAAATTAGATGACACCTTTCCAAGGTGATACCTTCAAAAGCACCAAGTCTCCCACCTGAAACTTGAGATCTGAATGTTGCCGATCTGCATAACTCTTCCGTCGACTTTGCACGACCCGCAACCTGTCGCGCACCTACTGAACAACCTTTGGTTCATCACAAAAGAGGTATGGACTCTATTTCCTATGCTACATTAGCGAGTTTTCTTACTGGCGGTGAAGGTAGTAGTGATAGGGTTCTCAAGAGGTCCCGTTCCTTTGATCCCGGTGCTTTTCATTATTTTTCTAGTAGCCTCAGTGTGGGCCGTCCTTCTTCATATTTTTCTCAATTGAACGCAAACAGTCCTCCTCGTGATGCCAATGTTCCTCATCCTTGCAGTCCTATTTATATATTGTCGTGGGAATATAGGCAGAAGCAAAGTTTAATGGAGACAAAGGTTTCTATTTCTTTTTTTGATAACTTTGATTCACATGGTACTTGCTCAAGTGTTAGCCAAGGTTGTAGGGAGCATATCTGAGATATGAAAAAATTAAACTCATGGAGGACTTGGTTTTGGGTCAGGAAGTTATCTCGTGGCTTGACAAAAATGAGATATTGTATTTGGAGAAATGTGGCCTTTGAGATGAGTTTAAAAATATATTTAAACTTATAACACCATTCGTAGTCTTATCCGGTGGCGTCTCTCATAACGTGCAATCATTTCGTGATCAATATGTGAAGCTTGTGGATAGGGTCGTTAAGTTACAAAAAGCTTCTCCGGGTGTTTGCATGTTTTCTCAAGTCGATATAGACAGGGTGAAGAGTAAACTGTCTGTTATACAAAATAAGAGGGTTGTTTTGGAGAGTAAGCTTGTTGGTTATTAGGATGTAGCAAATAAGGTTTCTATGTTAAAGGCTACGGTGGCATCTCTTGAGTTAGAAAAAATTGGTTTTGTGGACAAGATAGACATTTTAGAGCATGGTAATCAAGAGTTAAAATGTGATTTGAATGATTCTTCTCTTTGGAACATTGATTTGTAGGCGAGTGTGGTTGGTTTGGAGTGTCGAGTGCATAAAGCAGATAAGGATATGGCATGGGTTCTATCGAGTGGGATATCAAAGTTGGTGGATAAGCTTATTGTCGAGTCGTCCTTTTTAATGCTAACTGGGTTCTTCAAATTATTTGTGTTTGTAACACCATAAATTTTAAAGCAAACATTTTAAAAATCACTTAATTCTCATAAACACATTTCATCAAATCCTAAGTGTCAAATCATCAAAACACAACTCCATAATTGTTTGGTTAAAAATCCAGGATCCTCAGAACATAACTCTTTCTCTCGTGTGTACAATCGAGTCAGCACATTCCCGATATCCTGAAAAGTACCTAAAACACATATCACATAACACGATAAGCACGAAGCTTAGTGATTTCCCCAAAATACCACACACATCTCATTAGCCTCTCATGGCTATACTCGAATAAGACCCTCTGGTCAATGTGTCTCAGTGGACCCCTCCGGTCCCACAACTCGGGTGGACCCTCTCTTCCTAACTCGGTAAGCTCAGGATAATACACAACATAAATCACATAGACATAATGTAAGATATCACAATACTCAATATAAGAACATAAGACTCTCCGGTCACACAAAGGTCACCACTCTAGGTAAGTATAGTGAGAAGACTCACATCGTAAGCAAGCAAGCAAATAATCTCGTACGCAAATCTCCGAATTAGCCTCCGCGTAACACATAGGATAATTATCTCTAATTAAAACTCTATTCACAACTCTAATAAACCAAAGGTTATTCTCTCTCTCTCTCTCTCTAAATCTTGTAATAGTTAAAAGACCATTTTACCCCTCCATGGTCCCCATAATCCATGTCTTGACCAAACCCTAAAGTCAACAGAAGTTAACAGTCCATGTTGACCCAACTCGCCGAGTGCATCTATGTGACTCATTGAGTCCCCCCGTTTCTTCTGAAATACCGCGAAAATCCCACTTAACTCGTCGAGTTGTCTCATCAACTCGCCGAGTTACCCATGTCCAGACTCATCGGGGAAAACCCTAGTCGACTCATCGAGTCAACTCATTGACTCGGCGAATCTGTTCAGTCAGTATTCTCATTTAGACATTTTGAGGCAGATCTACCACTCCAAACTATAGATCTAGTCTCCCAATGCTCGAATGTCACGTAAAGCTTCGATCTTTACGTTCGTGCATGACATATTTGCTCCTTAGTGCCAATACAAGCTCTTACAAGGGTTTGGTGCTCATAGGGTTTCCTCTAGCTCCATAAAGCTTGGGTCTTTCGCTCACAAGACCTCCTACTACCCAGATCTGAGGTTTCAACCTCAAGATATGCTTAAAGTACTCAATAACACAAGAAGGATGGGGAAAAATCCCTAGAACTCCCCAAACTAAGACCTCACAAGGAAGAATGATCAAGACAACATCTTTTTACTTCAAATAGAAGCTATCCACTGAGAATCTCTAGATCCAAACGTCCCTCCTTTCTCCAATCCTTGATGATTTCCTCTTCTTTTCTCAAAGTGCACCAAAATGCTCAAGATAGCCTCTCCTTCTCACACAATCAGCTAAAACTCGATTATGGTTCTTCACAGTGCTCAAGGGTGACGAGCAAGGCGGAAATGAGGGCTTAAGGCCCTTTAAATAGGACTCAACCTCAGAAAATTAGGGTTTCCTCACACAATGCCAACTCGACGAGTCGGCTCTCTTACTCGTCGAGTTGGTTATTAAACCCACATGGCCAATTCGACTCTACTCGATGAGTTGGGCACACAACTCGTCGAGTCACTCGGCAAAACCCAAAAATAAATATATAAATATTATACCTGGGAGTCGGGAAGTTACAATTCTCCCCCACTAGAATCAGACTTCGCCCACAAAGTTAGCCTCTGAAAACAACTCGGGGTATTGATCTCACAACGCGGACTCCGACTCCCAAATCCACTCGGATCCTCTGCGGTGCTCCCACTGCACCTTAACTAGACGCACATCCTTGTTCCTCGGGGTCTTTACTTTTCTATCCAAAATCGCAACAGGCCTCTACATATAGTTCAGACGGTTATCAACCTAAATATCCTCCAGTGTCACCACTACCATCTCATGTCATACAACTGTTGGATTAGATGTCTAAGCCCATAACTAATATTGGTATATACTTGACCCGAGAATAGCATGGTCCATTTGGGTTGCATACCATGAGGACAATTTGTTAAGATAGACTCTTGAGAGAAGGTTATGTATGATTTATTAATATATTATAAGCTCTAATATATTAATATGAAATCATATGTTTTAATTAGTATTTATCAAGAATTAATTTGGAATTAATTTAGTGATCAAAAGAGATTAATTAAGTATATGGGTACTAATTATGGTAATTAGTTATATTTATATGTGTTGGGCTTATGATCCATGTTGGACCAAGTTTATGTATGGATTCATAAAGAGTTCGGCCACATGAACCATGGATCATAAACCCATGGGTATGGGTTTGGGTTAACCCATGACCTTTGGAATTCCACATATAAATATGTTACTTCATATCCAAAATCACCATGAATGTATTCTTGGAGGATATGGACGGTTTTGGTGTGAATGAATTCTCTCTCAAGTTTCATCCTTTGTGCATGATGTGTTGTGACTTCATTTGAGGCTTCCACACTATTGGGGCTAAGCTCTTAAGGTCAAATACACCAAGACTTCATGCTACATAAAAGGTATGTTACCATAACTAGTATCTTATATGGTTTATGTCAATTGCATGCTAGTTATAGGATTAATTCCTTGGAAACCATTTGCATGTATAATTTGTGAAAACATAGATCCAAGGTATTTTGGGTTGTATGTGCAACATATGATGTTGTAGTATACAAAACCCATCAGTGGTATCAGAGACAAGGCTTGTTTTCAATTATACTTGATGCAAATTGCTGAAAAAATTGATTTTCTGGCTGTCTGGACTCTGGACTATGGACTCGCTGAGTCCACTGATGGACTCGCCGAGTCCATGAAGAAATTCATCCTACTCGTCGAGTAGGTTCATACACTCGACGAGTAGGAGGCCCAGAGTGTAGTTTTTCGACTTTTAAGGCTGGAATTGGACTAGAATTATTACCCTAAGCTGTTTTTGAAGTTATAAACCTGTTTTTGATGTGGTAATGATCATGCTAATCCAATTTCAAAGATAATATTCATAATTTCAAGATTTTTATTAGTGTATATGTTCAATCTAATTTATTGAAGAATGATAATATGAATTATCTTGTTCTTATGAGTTAGTTTAGATTGATAGAAAAAATTATGTGATAATTTGTTTTCTATCTAAATTAATCTAAAAGTTGTTCATAAAATGTGTTTTTGTAACTTGTCCTCAAGTTATATGAAAAGTCCCATTTATGATTTTTAAAACTTATAAGATTTCCATAAGTTATGAAAATGAAGAGTCTCATTTTTTTTTTAAATGTTTTAAAGTCTTCCATAACTTGTCCTCAAGTTATGGAACTTGAAGATTTTTTTCATTAAAACTACTTTAAACTCATAGGTTATGGAAACTAATTTTTTTTGAATTGTTCAAAACTTGCCCTCAAGTTTTGGAATTTGTAAAGTTTCCCCCCATGAATACTTTAATTCCAAGTTAAACCCTTAGAATTTTAAAAGTTAAAATTCAACCCTTATACTATTATAATATTATAGGTTTAATATATATATATATATATATATATATATATATATATATATATATATATATATATATATATATATATATATATATATATATATATATAAGAGTATTTCAATCTTACCGCTAGTAGGCCTGATTCACGAAGCCGGTCTATAAAGGGGATATAACTCTCACCCACCACTTCCTAAACTGGTGGAGGGTCGTTAGCCGAACAGGTTTTCCAGGACATTAATTCTCCTTTCATTAAAAGTATAATGATAAATATAAAGTAACTAAACCTTATTTAATTCCCAATCTTAGTTACTTTAGGAAAATGTGAATTTGGTGTTAACCCATGAAATTACACTTTATACCTTACTAAGTCGTTGGTGGAGCGTGTGTGGGTAACCGGTACACTAACATGGACTAGTAAGAGTGGCAAAGGGTAACTTAATGTTTATCATAGATTGGTGGAGCGCGTGTGGGTAACCGGAACATCGACTAAGTGATAAAAATTAAGGGTACCAAGTCAATTTGCATGGTTATTCACACCTTGTTTGTGATTCTTGGCATCCCAGTCACAAACTTGAGAGGACACAATCGAGATTTAAACATGCCATTGAAAAGTTCAATGAATCTCAAAAGATCTATGAGTTTCAATCCAATTAAAACCCAATACCCTATTAGGTTTTCATGGTGAAAATTGGTGAATCATCATTCGCCTACTGTTGGGTAGCATAGCGTAGCAGTTTTGATGTATTGCGTCCATTGGGCTCGGTTAATAGTCCAAGTTTTGTTACTCCGGTTTAGGCTTGTCCAACCGTGAGCTGATAGGGTTTAGTATAAATTAATGTGCTTGCATGCATATTAGGTTAACAATTTAGATAACGATCTAGAAGACGATAACTATTACGATAGATCACAGATCATTGCTTCATCGTTCTTGTAAACCCTAAATTCTCTACAGTAGATGTTCTTTATCGAGCTCTGCTGAGGATTATTGATTAATCATTCGACACTCTTTGATCCATTGTTGTGTTCTTCCTATTTACTCGTTTATTATTTTACCTGTTTTAAAGATCTAATCGATCTTCAAGTTAGTTTTTAACTCATCAATTGGTATCAGAGTAGGAGGCTGTGTAAATCATACACTTCTTTTCTGTGAAAAAGGTTTCGATTAGGGTTATTCCGCATTTACTGATATTTATTGAGCCGTCATCCCATAATTGACATAACTCGATATTTATTGTTTTTCCCTAATCTAGTATATTACAAGTCTGATCTTTTAACAGGTTATTCGATCAAGCATGGACGAGTCGCAATCCAATCCCATTAATATTTCGAACAGCATTGGATCAACAACGAAGATTCCCATCCTATACACCCATGATTATGAAGTCTGGGCACATCACTTTGAAGACTATGTTATAGGATCTGAGGACAATGGATACCTCATCTAGGAAGCAATCATATCTGGACCCTTTTCTCATTCAGCAACTTCAAGGATTATTAAAACTCAAAAGGAGTATAATGATCTTTTGAAAGACGTTAAAGATATTGCTCAAGACGAAAACGATAAATTTCAATGCAATATCAAAGCATTGAGATGAATCAGATTTGCTCTTCAATCCGATACTTTCAGACTGGTGAGTTCATGCACGACTGCAAAAGAAATATGGGACAGGCTACGAGAATTATACTCTACAGACGAAGATCTTGAACACTCCATTCAAACCTTACTCTTGTCTGAATTTGGTGAATTCAAACAGGGAGCCGAAGAGACTGTGACGCAAACGTTCGATCACTTCAATCATCTTCTTAGCAAGATGATTAAACATGACATTGACAGGAAGCTAATTGAGCAGAAGGTTACATTTTTGAACGGTCTCAGATCTGAGTGGAGAGCAGTAGTGTCCACAGTTAAAGCGCATGAGCAATTCAAATCCTATTCTTTGGCGAAACTGGTGGGCATCATGAAATCCCAAGAAAAGATCGTGTTACAGGAGAAAAATGTGGTTTCAAGCCTGGGTTCGTTGGCCCTCCTGTCCAAAAGCAAAGCAGTGATGGAAGAAGAAGACCTCAACTTGGAGGACTATGACCTCACTTCTGAAGACTATGCTATGATGTTGTCCAACCCCAAGAGGTTCATCAAGAAGAGATTCCCCACAAACAAGAACCGAAATTGGCAGGGGAGTTATAGTTCTGAAAAGGTCAAAGATGAACCGAAGGCATAAGAATCAAGGAAGGAACCGAAAGCTGAAGGAGATTCGGGAGTGAGCTGCTATTACTGTGGAGGAAAGAACCACTATGCAAAATATTGCGTCCTCAAGAAAAAGGCAGAAAAGGATGAAGAAACTTTGTTGCTGAAAAAGCTGGATGAAATCAGAAAGAAGAAATCTACTGCTAACCCTTCTATGAATGCTTTAATTGTACAGGGTTCGGTAGCGAATGATGAGTTCGGTGGCGTGGAGGTCTGGTCAATCGACTCTGAGGATGATGAAGTAAGGAAGCCTTCTCATGGAAAGGCTTATGTGGCAAAAGATGAGAGCAGCGGTGGCAAATGCTTGATGGTGACAAACGTGTCTCAGATGAGGGGATACAACACGGATGGTGGGATTGAAGACGCAAAGGAGCGAAAGGACTTGTGCTTCACTGCAAAACCGCTCAGCGTACAGTTCAACGAGCTTGATGAACTAATCAAGAAGGTACAATCCGTTTTTGTTTCATTCAAAGTCCCACAATGCTCATACGAAAAAGAATTAAAAAGTGTTGATTCAAGAATCTCTCATCTAGACAGTAGTTTAACTCAAACTCGTGTCACCAATTCTAACCTGACTGACCAAATAAGCAGGGTGTCTTCGAAGAGTGAGGAACGGAGGATGTGGATCGAACTGAAGGAGTCGGAGTTAATCAAAACAAAAGATGAAAACATTTATTTGCAAAGAGACAATTTAAAGCTTTTAAAACAGCGAAATGTTTTCTGTTTGATTGCTAAACGTCTTTACACT
Source organism: Lactuca serriola (assembly GCF_051521515.1). Classification (NCBI taxonomy): domain Eukaryota; kingdom Viridiplantae; phylum Streptophyta; class Magnoliopsida; order Asterales; family Asteraceae; genus Lactuca; species Lactuca serriola. The sequence continues at coordinate 363,327,366 of NC_136411.1, forward strand.
AATATCACTCACCTTCATTTGGATTGTGAAATAGGACAAAAGATTCATCGTATGATCTTACCCTTCCTTGAGTTTAAGGAGGATGAAATTGATGCTGAAGCGTATAATTGTGAAAGTGTTATTTCATCTGAAGTAGTTAATCCGACGTATATGTATGGACTGGACAAAATCGAATCTTTCATTAAGTCCAAGGACCATAAGGACATGCTTAAAAACCTTTTGGATGAAAATGATAAACTGAATCTGAGAACCGAAACCATACAAAAATTTGACTCATTGAATGCCAACTTGAGCTCAGAAAATAAAATTGATGTTGAAAATGCATCTGAGCTTAATGAGGACGACAATATGAGTGAAATTTCTATAGAGGACACAGTTGAATGTTCAGAATTTGTCAAGAGCGAACCCGAGAACCACAAAAATCTCATTTCAGAAAATTCAGTGGAGTTCGCTCGTATGTCCCAACAAAAGTCCCCGATCCTTGCAGAGAAGGCAGTCGTATACCAAAAGGTTAGAACCACTCCAAATCAGGTGTACAAGGTAACAGTCATAACCGAACATCAGACTGCTGAACTCACAGCCATTGTAAACGAAGACAATGCTGATGGTTGCGATGAGTTCTTCTGGTCAGCTCCCATTGATAATGTTGATGAAACGGTAGGTCTATCTGAAAGGACTTCATGGAAAAGCAAAGGCAGATATGTGCCAGAACCTTTAAATAAGCCTGATAGCTTCGATGTGCCAAGTACTAGTGGTACAAAAGATAATCCTCAAGAAAAAGGAATTCCTGCAAAGGATGTCACTCCTTCAAGTGAAACTTCATCAGTTCAGAGTGACCAGCTAAAGAAAAACAAAAACCGAAAGCTAATATCCATCATCAACTGAAGCAGATGAGAAATCAAAAACAACAAAGAAATCAGAGATACAAGAAGAATCTCTCTGAAAGAAAACAGTTTTGGCAATCTCAGAATGCCTATTTCTCACATCAAGATAGGAACTTAAAGTCAGAGAAAAATCCTGTAGAATCACAAGAGAGCAATAACAACCGAAAGCAGAGGTTCGGTTCAGAGAATGACTTCAACCGAAAGCAGAAGTTCGGTTCAGAGAAAAACATCAACCAAAAGTAAAGGTTCGGTTCAGAGAATGACTTCAACCGAAAGCAGAGGTTCGGTTCTGAGAACAAAAGAGATCAAAATTCTAGGGTCGGTCCCATTAATGATCAAAAGCAAAAGGGTCACCTAGAATCTCCAACCAAGAAGTCATCTCAATCTAGGTCCTCTAATTCTTCAAATGCTTCTAATTCCTCTCCACCTCGTTCTAAATCCCATTCTGTTCACTCTCAAAAACCTCAATCATCAACTGAACTGAAAGGAAAATCAAAGGTTTCATCAGTTAAACCAGAGTCCAAACCAAAAGTAACAAATCCCAATAAAATTAAAGTTTTCACCATCAAAAGGAAAGATGAAACAACACTAATAAAAAGAACATACCTTGTTGACATCTCTCTTACTATTCCTGTTCCTGTGAAAGGCTCACGAGGACCCAAGAAACTTTGGGTTCCTAAATCTGCTTAATTTTTGCAGGTTATCAGTGACGAGCAGTTTGATGAAGAATGGTACATTGATAGTGGCTGCTCGCGTCACATGATAGGAAGGAAGGAAGAGCTAAGAGAATACAGGTCTCTTTCAAACGGTGGAAATGTCAAGTTCGGTAACAACTCCTTCGGCACCATAAAAGGCTATGGAATGATTACAAACGGTGATTTCACGATACGGAAGGTTGCATATGTGAAAGGATTACAACACAATCTCATCAGTGTATCTCAACTTGTCGGAGGTACCGGTCTCAAAGTTTCATTCGACGATGAGGGCTCTGAAATCATTGAGAAGAAGACGAAAAGAGTTATTCTCAAATCGGAGCGTAAAGGTGAGATGTTTCCCCTGAACCTCAAACCTATCAAAGGGAACCCAGCTATCTGCCTGTTATCTAAAGCACAATCTGACGAAAGCTGGTTGTGGCACCGAAGGCTCTCTCATCTCAACTTTAAACACATCAACAAACTTGTCACTGGAGGTCATGTTCGAGGTCTTCCATTGCTCAAGTACGATAGAGAACATTTGTGTGCTGCATGTGAATTGGGGAAGCAGAGTCGTCAAAGTCATCCATCTATAATAAACACTAAAGTTGTTGAACCACTAGAATTACTTCATATTGATCTGTGTGGTCCATCATCTATCGAAAGTATCGGTGGTAACAAGTACATTCTTGTTATTGTTGATGACTTTTCGCGTTTTACATGGGTGTTCTTTCTGAAGCTTAAATCTGAAGCGACTCATAAGCTAAAGGTGTTCATCAAGCAGATTGAAGTACAGCTGAAGAAAGTCGTTTGCAACATCAGGAGCGACAATGGACTGGAATTCAAAAATAAGGAATTCGAAGAATTCCTGACAGAAAAGGGAATTAGTCACAACTTCTCAGCTCCCTACACACCTCAACAAAACGGGGTTGTCGAAAGACGAAACCGGTCTTTGTGTGAAGCAGCCCGAACCATGCTAAGTTTCGCTTCCTTACCCTTATATTTTTGGGCTGATGCTATTTCTGCTGCTTATTTTACACAGAACAGGTCGTATCTCAACAAGCGCTTCACTCTCACTCCTTATGAGATCCTTAACAACAGGAAGCCAAACGTCAAGTTTTTCCATGTGTTCGGTTCACGGTGTTTCATTTTCAATTCCAAAGAACACCGCAACAAGTTTGATGTCAAAGCCGACGAAGGGATATTTTTGGGCTATTCTCTAACCTCTAAAGCGTACAGGGTATTAAAGAAGCGCTCGAGAAAAATAGAAGAAACTTATTACGTGACTTTTGATGATACCTATGTCAAAAAGCTAATGGCCAACGGAGACACAACTGGAGAAATTTTTCCTCAAACTGGCCAAGTCACCGCCACTATTGCAAACCTCTTTGAGAAGTTCGTTGAGTTATTTGATGAACCAGAGAAGGCAACTCTCTCAGAAGTCAACACAGCTGACAACAAGGTAGATCATATGAAGCAACTTGTCGAAGATGCTGCAAAGAGAATGAATGAAGGAGGATCAAGTTCTGACGATCCTCCACAACACAATGCTTCAGTCGAGGGGGAGGATCCACCATCATCATCACAGCCGAGCTCACATGTTGAGGGGGAGCAAAGGTTTCAAACTGCTCCCGAACGCACTTTATCAACCGAAAGTACCACACCAACCGAAAGTGCCTCACCACCCGAAGGTGCATCAACACCTGAAAGCTCAGCACCACAAGAAACCTCTGTAGTTCAAGATACTCAAGACATTCCTGAAAGCTTATCTATCGAGGGGGAGCATGTCGATAGGCTTTATGATGATGAAAGTCCGTCCGAACCAGAGGAGATGATAAACGTTGAATTGGATCCATCCTTTGATCCAAACTACCCTCCTCTTGTCAAATGGACCAGAGATCATCCTGTCACTCAAGTCGTTGGGGATGTATCTGAAAAGGTTCTGACCCAATCACAACTCAAGGCAAAACAAACTTCCTTGTTTTCACAAGTACAATTCTATATGTTCAACTCCTTCGTCTCAAAAGTTGAACCAAAGACAGTTAACACTGCTCTTGATCACTCCGATTGGGTTCAAGCTATGCAAGACGAACTGAATGAATTCGAAAGGAACAAAGTTTGGCGACTTATTCCAACTCCTCCAGATGCCTCGGTTGTTGGTCTCAAATGGGTCTTCAGGAACAAAATGGACAAGGAAGGGAACGTGATTCGAAACAAAGCACGTATGGTAGTAAAAGGATACTGTCAGGAGGAAGGAATTGATTATGAAGAGACTTTTGCTCCTGTAGCTAGGCTGAAATCGGTCAGAATCTTTCTCGCCTATGCTGCACACAAAAACTTTGAAGTCTACCAAATGGATGTCAAGTGTGCATTTCTCAATGGTGAACTCGAAGAAACTGTGTACGTGGAGCAACCTCCTGGTTTCGTAAACGAAAGGTATCCTAATCATTGTTATATTTTGGACAAAGCCGTGTATGGACTAAAACAAGCTCCGAGAGCCTGGTATGAAACGCTGACAAAGTTTTTAAAGATGTCGAAATTCAAACAAGGTTCGGTTGACCCAACCTTCTTTCGTAAGAAGGAAGGTAACCACCTTATGATTGTTCAAATTTACGTTGATGATATCATCTTTGGCTCTACGAATCCCAGCTTAATAGCTGAATTCAAAAGCTGATGGAGACTAAATTTGAGACGAGCTCAATAGGTCCAATTAACTTTTTCCTTGGTTTAAATATTAGACAGGGACCTGAAGGCATCTTTATCAATCAGGAAGCTTACACGAAGACTCTTCTAGAAAAATTTAGCATGATGGGAGATTCAAAGGTCAAAGTTCCAATGGCGTTCGGCACCAAGCTCACTCCATCCTTGGATAAACCAGCAGTTGATATTACGCTGTATCGCCAGATGATTGGTTCACTGATGTATCTTACTGCTAGCAGGCCTGACATAATGTTCTCTGTTTGTTATTGTGCTAGATTTCAGGCAAACCCACGTGAACCTCACATGCTTGCAGTAAAGAACATTCTACGATATCTCAAGCGAACTACCTCCTTAGGTCTATGGTATCCATCCAACTCGGGCTTCTTCGTTCAAGCCTACTCAGATGCAGACCTTGGAGGTTGTGGATTAGACAGGAAAAGCACCACTGGAGGCTGCCAATTCCTCGATGGGAAGTTGGTTAGCTGGCTATCAAAGAAACAAACGTGTGTATCTTTGTCTACAGCTGAAGCAGAATACATTGCAGCTGCATCCTGTACCTCTCAAGTGATTTGGATCCAAAGTTAACTCCGAGACTATGGACTCAATATGAAAAAGATCCCACTATATTGTGACTCTGAAAGTGCAATTAGGATCTATCATAACCCAGTGTAACACTCCAAGACTAAGCACATAGCACTGAGGTATCACTTCATTAAATATCATGTGGAAGATGGAAACGTCGAAATTCACTTTGTTAGAACCACTGATCAACTGGCTGATGTCTTCACCAAAGCCCTTCCTGAAGCGTCGTTCAACAAAATTCTACAAGGGCTCGGTATGATGGAATCAGAGTCAGTACCACAAACTACCTCTCAACCTCAATCGTAAGAAGCGAAATAGACCGAACGTTCGGGTTCGGTTGGATCATCTGCCTCTCGCTCATCAACTAAAGGTAGTTTTCTTGGTTGTAAATTTCATGTACAATTGTTTTACAAAATTGTTTATCTTATTGTCAAAGGTATTTCCTTTTTGGAAGTCTAAATTCCTTGGTTTTTCCAAAATTTTTCAAAACCGAAACCAACCGAAGGTTCGGGTTCGGTTTTCCAAAGTTTTTCAAAACCAAAACCAACCGAACGCTCGGGTTCGGTTTTCCAAAATTTTTCAAAACCGAAACCAACCGAACGCTCGGGTTCGGTTTTTCAAAATTTTTCTCAACCGAAATCAACCGAACGCTCGGGTTCGGTTCCAAAGTTTTTTTTTTTATTTTTTTTCTTCTTTCTCAGTCTTATCTTTTTTATTATTTTTTATATTTTCTTTTAATATCAAAAACTCCAAAAATATTTTGTTCTTTATTTTTTTTACTTTATTTGTGTGGAGAAATGATTGCATTAGTTAAGTGTCCCTAGAAGCATGCTGCTGTATGTGCCCAAAGCCTCATCAGATTTTGAATAATAGCCTTAATGACTTGGTATATACAAACCTTGTCTTCCCAATTAGGCTATCACATTTATTCCAATCATGAGCTACCTAACTCTCCTCTCACATGAGATAAGAGTTTTCTGCTTGGTCCTATGTTTCATAGCAAAGGTACTTTGATTTCTTACACCATCTCTATTGCTTTTCTCCATTAAATTCGTTTCACAAACGTAACCATTGAGACTCTCAGAAATTACCACTGAGGTTTATGGTTAATCAAAAACTGCGTTTATGATCTTAGTTTCGTGCCACTATGAGCTGAGTGAAACCCAAAATTCAATACCCAATCTGAATTGACGGTGAACAATTAATTTGCTCTAGTTTTCACTAATGAATTGACGAACGTATCTTTATGAAATCTCAAATTTTTTTTTTTGTGATTCCTATTAAATTGTTAAAAACCATAACATTTCTTCCCGTGGGATCCAATTTTTAATTTTTTGTTGAGACTTTATATTTACCAGCCACTTTAAAATTATTTCAAACCTACTTGTTCAACAGACTACACCGGTCTCACAAGTACTTTGTTCACTTTCTATCTTATTTCAAGATTAGGACTGTTGAATCAAAGCTAATCCACCCTAAAAAGTTTAATTAAAAGAAGCCTTTCAACACTTCTTAAAAGGTGATTGATCGTTATTCAACGGGAAACCACATTTACACTTTCAGGTCTCTCTTGACTTTGAAGGACGAGATTCGTGCCCGGGATCATTTGTTTTGTGTCTTTATTGACATCACAATTTTTCCTAAAAAGATTTGTTTTATTTCTTTTTCTTTGACACCCTTAGCACGAAAATCTTTGATTTTCCAAAATTCTGGTTCTAATAATTACAGGCTTTTTCATTGGCTTGGTTGTTGATTAATTTCTGTGATCAATTTTAATCCACGTGGGCGTATTATACAAAAGATGCCGTTACAGGGATAAGATGAAGGGTTGCTTACTCAGGCGGGCGTCTAATTGATTTGATTTCAAACGACGGTAAAAAGGAAACGCATGTGAATTTGAAACGTCCAATCTCCAAGTGGCATCGCAGACGCGTGTGCGAATTTGAAACAGTTCTTCTCTAAAAAGCACAGAAAGGGCGCGTGTAAATCTGAAACGATTTCTATCCAACCGGCGCTTGATGGGAGGCGTGTTCTTCGGAATCTGAGACTCTCTCGCATGCGTAATCATCGGTTCCCCAACTGTCACGCATCAGTCACACTCTGGAAAACTCTTGGTATTTCGACAGAAGATTTGGGCAGATCTTTCTCTCTCCTTAAACCCCAATATAAAAAGCGACATCATCTACCATTTATCTCTTTACTGTAATCAAGAATTCCAGAGCGCAAGAATTCCCTAAACCCTAACTGTTCATCATCTTCTTCACTCTCTTCAACAATGGCAGATTCATCCTCTATGCACGCTACTTCCCACATTCTTCCCATTCGCCCTCAACAGTGTCTCGTAATCGATTTAACCGCTCATGTCTATGACTCCTACATGTTCCCAATCATCGAGTGCTTGAAGTATTTGCCAATTGCACCTGCACTTTCTAGGGTGGAATCATTGCCCATGGAGTTATTATCGCAGATCTATGCGACTGCACATTACGATAAAGTGGTCGATAGGATCTTCTTCGAAGTTTCTCATCACAAAGCATCCATCTCCAAGCAACGCTTTTGTTCTCTGCTAGGGTTTGATGCTGACCCAACGAGGGTTAATCCAGAGACTATTCCGATGGGGCATCTTTTCAACATGTTCTACAATATGGGGTACACGGAGGTGCTTACCTCCGTCGCAAAGTTTAAGAAGTCCTGTTTACCGCCACAATGGAACGGGATGTTCACTGTGCTATTCAAGGGTCTCTCAGAAAGAAGCTCTGGCTCAGATGGTTCCAGTCGACTATTCCTATCCATGTTGTATGGTGTTTACAACGGCATTAATGTCGACTATGGGTTTGTTCTCTGCAACAACTCATCCAAAGTTTATCTTCTTCTTCACGACATTTAGAGGTGTCGTATGCCAGGTTTTGGACCTTGATCACTAAATGGGTGATGGATAAGAACAATGTCCCCACTGTTGCCGACGCACTGATGTCTTCGATTGGTACCTTTCATACCACGAAGATCATCGTTTCAGATGCTTCGAAATTCCCTTTCAATGGTTCCATTCCGGAAACCATGTACGCTGACGTTCCAGCTGACAGCAGGATCATCCGGACCTACAAAGAGTTCAAGCGGTCTGGTCCGAGGGATCTCATGCCGGAGATGCTGAAATCAATTCACGATGCCGATAAGGCTGTTCCTAGAGGCAAGAAGGCAGACAAAGGGAAACAGGTGGCCAAAGGGGCTAAAGGCCCTTCTCCTAGGAAGAGGAAACCCACTAAAGCTGCTCAGTCCCCGCAGCAGAAGAGGCGAAAGACCCAACCGAAGCGAAAGCTGATTATCTCTTCCTCTTCAAGTGAGTCGGAGGGTGAGAGTTCGGGTTCTGACGACTCTCCAAGAGGCAACACACCTCCAAGGGGCAACACTCCACCCAGATCACCTACCCCCGAAATGCAAATCCATACTTCTCCAATTCCCTCTCCTACTCAAACAATTCCTCCTTCCATTCCCACCATAAACCCCTTTACCGACATTCCAAACACCTCAATCCCTATACCACCACCTATTTTCACCGATGCTACAACATCCACCGCAAAGGTTACAACCAACGTATCTGATACGGGGGTTCATACCGATGCAACCGAACCTCCACCTGCAACCGAAACCCAAAAAGCACCTGAACCTACCCCTACTCAAACACAAACCGAACCTACACCTACACCCGAAACCACCCAACCTGAACCTACTCATACCACTACACTCCCAGCTTTACCACCACCACCATCTCCTGGTCATGCCTCTGACGGAGATAACCCTTTCCTTGGGGGGAGAACATGACATTTGATTCGGTCTATTACAGTCCGTTTCAAGTGCAGAGTGACGATGACGATGATGCTCCGGTCACAAAGAAGCATCTTAAGGAGCTACATGACAAGGTCGACTTGCTCATTGCTTCTTCTTCCACCTCTCAATCATCCCTCTCTGAAGCCGCTCTTCAGAAGATTGTTGATGCCTTCTCAAGGGCTCAGCAAGATTCGGTCGCTTCTGCAACCGCCGCCATTGATGCCTCAAAAAAAGCCTGTGAGGCTGCGACCGAAAAAGTCGATAAACTATTCTCTGATGCCTCTACCCTGTTAAAGTCCTTACAGGAGAGTGCAGATGCCACCAAGACTACGTTGGAACCAATTGTTCAACAGTTGGCCGCGTTTGTCTCTATAGAGTTGCAGTCCTTTGCCACACTTCGTCAATCTCTGACAGACGACAACTCTTCCCTCCATGCCTCTATTGATGAGCGCCTCTCTAAACTCCAAGAGGATCTGGCTACTGAGAACTCGTTGATGGATGTTTTGGCCAAGAAGACCACTGCCCTGAAGGTCAAGAGTGCTCAACTCGCTAATTCTCAACAACAGATTGACACTCTTCGGTCTGAATGGGAGGTCATCAAGATGTGTGTTTCGGATGTCCACTCAGCAATAGCTAACATCCTCGAAGCACATGATCCGATCCTTAATCATTCTGTGAGGCGTACCCTTGCAGAAAAGCTCGCTCCTGCCCTGGATCTGTTAAGTAAAATTGAAGGGCTACCCGATTTCGTGTCCACTCCGAAACAAGGGGGAGAAAAGGAGTCTGGATCGCAACCACCTCATTCCTCAAAGGCAACTCACACAACCGAACCTCCTCCTACAGGCCAAGCCTCTGGTTCGGGTGTGAAGGATAAAGGCAAGAAAATTGCTGAGGAAGAAGAGGAAGAAGACAACGAAACCATTGCCGACTTGCTGAAATGCAAAAGTCGACGCAACGATGAAGATGATAATGTTCGTGTGGCAAGAGAAGCTGAACGCAAAAAGAAAGAAGCCCACGACCTCCTCGAGAGTAGGAAAACTCTTTTTCCTGCTTGGACTCGAGAGAGGATGATAAAGGAGGCAATCGACACCCCGAGCATCTTGTGGCTTGAACCAGTCATCTCGTTTGACTGTTACAACTCTGTCGACTCTCAGTTCGACATGCCACTTACCCGAAAGGCGTTCATCTTTCACGCCTTCGCCAATGTTGCCGAGTTCCCTCATCCTCATCCAGAGGTTGATCGGGAATTGATTGAGTTCTATCTGAAGGCTGCTCAACCTCAGTATCAAACCTGGAGCGCTCAGAAGATCATCAACATTCGGGTCCTTAAACCGTACACTATTGGGAAGTTTATCAATGTTCGGTTCAAGGTGCTCAGGGGATCTGCAAAAACCGAACATGCCATCTCTTTAGCAGATCTACCGAACCTCAATCCTCATGATTGGATCGTTCTGCACAACATCCTTCTGACTGATGAAGCTGAATATGGTCCGATTATTGACCATCTCAAGAGGATGTTGGTGTGCTACATCATGGAGATCGCACTGATGGATCAGGAGATTGCAACTGTCTTCAAGAAGAAACCGAAGATCGCTCCTGTTGGCTCGGCCAGTGATCTAAACCAGATGAAGATGGGAAAAATTGACCTCAGGCGAAACTCGGTCATGTTCACTAGGAGTGAAGGACAGAAATGTCTCTTTGCCTTAGCGGATAAACATCTTTATACCACTTCTTGTCTAGAGCATGTGCTGGGGAGCATCCACAAATGCAAGGAAAATACAGCGGATGATATCAAATATTTTGACGATATGATTCAGTGGTACATCCGGTTCAGACAGACGATCCTCGCGCTTATCTCACGTCTGTTTGAAACTATAAAGAAGAAGGTTCCCGCTGCTGGCCCAAGTAAGAAGTAGTGATCTCGCTCCAATTTGACGCAAAGGGGGAGATTGTTGGGTAGCATAGCATAGTAGTTTTGATGTATTGCGTCCATTGGGCTCGGTTAATAGTCCAAGTTTTGTTACTCCGGTTTGGGCTTGTCCAACCGTGAGCTGATAGGGTTTAGTATAAATTAATGTGCTTGCATGCATATTAGGTTAACAATTTAGATAACGATCTAGAAGACGATAGCTATTACGATAGATCACAGATCATTGCTTCATCGTTCTTGTAAACCCTAAATTCTCTACAGTAGAAGTTCTTTATCGAGCTCTGCTGAGGATTATTGATTAATCATTCGACACTCTTTGATCCATTGTTGTGTTCTTGCTGTTTACTCGTTTATTATTTTACCTGTTTTAAAGATCTAATCGATCTTCAAGTTAGTTTTTAACTCATCACCTACCTTTAATTATTTTATAGCTTGGATTACGACATCCCTTTTCCAAGTTATAAAATATTGTGTTGGGTCCTAGCCTTAATATTTCATATTGGGTGTTATATTAAGGACTTAAATCAACTAACATGAATTTCTCCCATTGTAGATGACTGGTTTGGACAAATATGATCTTCCCAAATCTCTTGGAACAAACTTTCCTAATGAATATGATGTCCAACGATTGGATCATGGAAATCATACTCCTCTTCTTCCACGACCTCTAATTATTCTCCCTAACCCACAAGTTCTTGAAAATTTCAAGGTCACTCAATCCCTATTGGAAAGCAATGTCTATATGTGCTCACATCTTGGAGATGAAGTCACATATTGACAAGCTAGGAGAGTTGGGTGTCGAAGTCTCGAAGAAGTTGGATGTTGACTGGGTTCTTTAGTCACTTCCTGATGACAGATCACGACATGACCCTTAATGATCTTACCTATTTGCTTGTTGCTTCTGAATCAGTAATGATTTGGAGCACTGGTAAAGCAAATTTGATTGGAAGATCTACTTCCCAAACCTCTACTGTCACACCCCAAAACCGAGAACGGCGGAAACGTTCTGGGGCGGAGGACGTCATGTATAATATCAACAACAATGTAAAGTAGTAAACAAGCAACAACATCATCCATTGCATTAATAAAATAATTATTATACAATTGTATTCTGACAAATTTTGATAAACACTAAAGCATAAATCAAAATGAAAGATAAGTCTTGAATAAGCTCCATCTTCCGTTTTCCTTGCATCGGTACCTGTCTATGATGACCTGAGGATACAAGTAATTTTGAAAGCGAGTATCAGCTTTAAAGCTGGTGAGATCATAAGTATTAATGTGTCTTAATTTGTGAAAACTTATCATTTCTAAGACTTGACATTGCTTTGAAAGAAAACGAGTATAAGTATTAAAATATTTGTAGCTCAACTGTATATGTTTGAAAATCCCTAGAAATCCCTATGATTCCTATTAGTAACAAAAGGAGTCTTCTACCAAGACTTAACTGTTCTGTGTGTGTGTGTCTTGTAAGAGTATGTATTTTTCCAAAGTATAACTATCATTACTCAAAATATAGATTGTATATTTATGTTTAAGTGAGGTTATCACTGAAATATGTACTGGAAAAATTAACGTAGTACTAAATCGTAGCTCTAAAAGGGCTACTATTTATCAACAGATAGCATCTACATTACCGCGCTTCCTATGAAAAATTCACGAAGTGAATGTAATGGGAAAGAAATGGTACTATGGTGTAGTGTCGAACTACAACCGTACCTATTACCTTAAATCTAGGGTAATACTACCAAGTACCACAGTATTTGGATATATATAAATATATATATATATATATATATATATATATATATATATATATATATATATATATATATCAATACACCGATACTCAACTTGCCTTATTTGATGGATAAGGTATAATGTGATGTCTAGATCCCAGACTGTTTCGCTCCCCTATCAAAGGGATTTTAGGACCTACACACGACCCCTGCATGAATGCAAGCCGTGAGCATCACATTACCTGCGATCATGTATACTCGATATAACAATCACAATCGTAGTGTATTTTATCAGTATAGTTAGATCCTAAACTGGTTCTGAGCTATAGCCCCTAGTGACGTCTATCCTATGTATATGAAAGCGTACTCATGTAAGTGTGATCATGTAATTGTACTTATGGTGTACTGAAATGTTCTACGTGTGCTAGCTGCAATGTGTGTTCTCTCTATCTAGCAAGTATTGTCATGTAAGCGTTCTAGCATAATTGTATATGTTCTCGCCCTAGTATAGATGTATATGTATTGTACAGCAATGATCTAGAAAGTATTGACTCATGAATGAACTGACTCGTTGTATGATATCGCGTTCTAGTAATGGTTCTAGTATCTTCCTGAACTACCCACATGGTAGCTTACTAGTGATCTAAGTGGTACGTATGGACGTGGATGTATACCCTTGCTACCCAAGGGCATAGGATGAACTGGAAGGACCTTTTATGACTTTATATGTACACATGATATATAACTAATATTTAAACAACCCTCGGATGAGTATCCGATATCCCACCAGACCACATTCAAATCGAGAAAAAGGAAATAGGGTGAATAGCCTTCCTAAGTCTTTTAAACATTTCTTATATAACTATACATATAGAGGCATGCAATTTATAATATAAAAGCATAAATAAGTTTGGTAAAACATTTGAAACATAAATATTAGTTTAAGGAAAGATCGACTTGATGTCAATCTATAAAACAATTTGAAGGCATAAGTTTGATAAAACAATATAAGTATAAGGAACATTTGTTTGAAACACAGTTGTAAATAAGTTTGAAATATGATAAACAGAGTAAGAGGTACGGTGTAATAAGGAGTTTAAAACATATAAAATGTTTATAAAAATCATTTGAAGGAAACTGTTTGGTAAAACGGCTAATGAGTAGCCAAATCTTTTGAATGTTGTATATTAATCACATGTGATTGATGTAATAAGTAATATGACTCTACTTGTATCCCCCCCATAAAGCATTTAAAAGTAGTTTAAAACATTATTTAAGGGGTATGAACTCACATGAAAGTTTGAAGATAGCGAGATGGAAAACCGGGCAGAGTTTCGTCTCGGGAAACGGATTTTCCTCGGGATTCTCGGGAATCTCGGGAGTAAAATCGACCCTCGGGACTTGAGCAAAAAGACCAGAGCTTCGGGTTATAACGGGCACGGAAAACGAGGCAAGATCGAGAGAGAAATGAGAGAATTGAGCAACTTTTTCGGAAAGCCTCGCATCCTATTTATAGGAAGGCTGAACCGCCTCCGTACGTGGGGCGTACGCTCGTACGCAGCGCGTACGTGTACGTCATGCGTGACCGAAGCCTCGACTGCCTCGGTTCGGATGGGACGGGTTGCTGGGTACGTGGGTCGGATGGGACGGCGGGTCGGACGAGACAGCGGGTCGGACGGGTCGGATTCCTCGGGATATTGGCGACGTGGACGATCCGAAGCCCTTGATCTCAGTACGCGGGGCGTACGAAGGTACGCAGGGCGTACTTCGGACCTATCCGATGACTCCCCTTCGGATAATACCGGGAATTTACAATTAAATTTATATTTATTTTAATTAAACTTCTAAAATTCATATCTCCATCATACGAACTTCGTTTTTGACGTTCTTTATATCCACGCGAAGGTGAGACCAAGATCTACAACTTTCGTTTAGAATCCGTTGGCAAATTCCAAAATTATTTTTATTATTAATTAAATAAAATGACGCGATTAAGGAATTTCTTATAAAATTCATAACTTTCACATCCGAAGTCAGATTTGGACGTTCTTTTTATGCACGATCATAGATTGAGGTTATCTATAACTTTCATTTAGATACATAAGGCTAAAAACTATTGCATCGAAATTTCGCATTTTACGTTTAATCGCTGATGCCGGTTTTGCCGAGAATCTTCGGTTGGTCATAACTTCTTCGTTATAACTCGGATTTTAGGGTTCTATATATGTACGAAAACCTTGATACGATTCCTACTACTTTATTTAACCCAAAATTTTTTTTAGGAAAGTTATATTTTGACCTAAATTTGATTGGTTTACATTACATTGTCTCGAAATATCGGGTTGTCACATCTACGGTCATTGACAATGGTGACATTGGAAATCTAGTATATGAGTAGTGGTGTCGGATGGGATGGTATCAGTAGTGGATGATGTTTATGGAAGCGAAGAGAATAGGGGGTGTCATTGAGAAAGGAGTGCAATAGAGGGTTATCAGGAGTGATAGTTTGGAAAGGGGACATGTTCTCATCAAAGGTGACATGTATAGAGAATGAAGGTTTAAATCGATCAGATACACTTTAAGTATAACGAACAAAAGCAAACTAATCTAAGAAAATAAAGAACAGAAAGTAAATAACACAACGAGTTCTCCAAATTGTCTTTCACCAAGAAAAGATTTGTTTTCACCAAGAAAACGGGTTGTCACAAAGACGAACTCTACATTAGGTTTTACCTTAATGTTGATTATATACTAATCTATGCAAGTATATCCCTTGATTGAATGGATTGTATCTTATCTATACTAAGAACCAATCCTCATCACAAGGATGTCGGATCTGCTATCTGTGATATATGTGTGTATATATATATATATATATATATATATATATATATATATATATATATCATTACATAATATACAAAAGCTTACATAGAATAACTATCAATATGCTGAAGCTAATAGACTTGATACGATGGTGCTGATAGTGATGTAGACGATGACACTGATAGTTAGCGTGTAGAGTGTTTGACTCATAGGAACATAAGGTACAACCTTACAATCTCCCTCAATCTGATGACGTCAAAACTAATCTTATCCTTCAGAGTCATCAAAAGAACTGTTATAGAACTTGTCAGGTTCTTTCAAGATCTCAGGCTTAACCATATAAATTCATCAATTTGAAGTTCTTCCAATGTTTTACTAAGCTCCAGAGATATCAACAAACGATATCCTCTTTCGAATTTAAAATGACAAAGTCCTTCCATGCGAAGATGAAACAGGTGTTCAGTGGGAGCAACATGAAGATCATTAGTGTGTTGAAAGTACATATGATTTTAATTGTCAAGATAGAAAGTACCATGCTCTGTTTCTCAAATGAACATGTACTATACTGTTTCAACACCCTCTGGAATTTCGTTGTTGATGTACCTAGTTCCATAAGGAAGAAGCAACTTGGTATTCTTGGACTGTCTAGGAGCACCTATTTATCCTGACGAGGATGTTCTAGATAAACCAGCTGATGGCACAAGGTTCAGCTTGTTGACTTTGTTGCTGGATTCCAATTTCACCTCCTAAGCATGAATACCCTTATGTTTGTCAATTATTTATTTAATTTTCTTCCACTCGTTATAGCAAAATTTGACTATCTCATGAGAAAATACAACCTCAATGTATCCAAATTTAGTCTTCTTCCTGACTAAGTGAAGCTTTAGTGACTTATTTCTTGGTTTGGTGCATCTCAATTTGATAATGGGATCAGGCTTTGTTCTATGAGCCAGAACGTCTCCAAACTTCTTCCTGTCGATCCGGTCATTCAGTTCTGAAACCCTGTTTTGTTT
Source organism: Lactuca serriola (assembly GCF_051521515.1). Taxonomy (NCBI): domain Eukaryota; kingdom Viridiplantae; phylum Streptophyta; class Magnoliopsida; order Asterales; family Asteraceae; genus Lactuca; species Lactuca serriola. The sequence continues at coordinate 363,343,557 of NC_136411.1, forward strand.
CTCCACATTATTTATTGAAGAGTTTAATTTTCTTGACTTGATCATTAGTGCTTTCATCAGTGGAAGCAAGAGCTTGAGCAAGTTTGGCAGATAGACGTTCTCCTTTTCTAGCTTCTTTCTTTTCTCGAATAACAACATTATTCTTTATCATGATCTCTCTTACTTCATTGACAGTTAAAATCCATGTTTTAACAAATTCTTTGAAATAAAAAATGAGCTTGCGTTTCTTGAAAGGAGGAGGTGTTGAAGGCTCTGTTGGATTAATATCTAAGTCCATAACTATAACTGGTAAGACTTGACCCAACCCGACATGGTCCATTTGGGTTGCATGACATTGGGACAATTGGATTGACAAGATGAGGAAAAAGGATACTAGTGATTTAAATTAATATATTATAAGTTCTAATATATTAATATATAATCATATTATTTATTTAGTATTGATCAAGAATTAATTTGTAATTAATTAAGTGATCAAAAGGAACTAATTAAATATGGACTCTAAAATATATGTGTGTGATGGGCCAAGTTCATTTAGGTTGGGCTAAGCTTTCATGGATAGTCCATGGAGTGTTTAACCCATGGATCATATGAAATGAAAGGTCATGGGTATTAGGGTTTAACCCTAATCTCCACACTATAAAAGATGTCCTTGGTTGGTGAAATGCTACTAGTGTGTGTACACAAAAGGGGAAGGCCGATTTCACTAGAGAGAACTAAAGTATCCTTATTCTCAAGGTTATTCCAAGTGTTCATGGTGTTGTGTGAACCATTTGAGGTGTCACACTTGGGGCACTAGGCACTCAAGCTTCATAAAGACAAGTTACAACAACAAGGTATGTATTCTAACTTGTTTTATTACCCAAGTGTCATAGATTGTATGCTAGATAGGGTAATACCTTGGAATATTCATATTTGCATTTATAATAGAGAAAACATAGATCCTAGCTATTTAGGGTTGCATGTGCACCCTAGGAGTGTTAGAATGCTCAAAACCCAATAGTGGTATCAGAGCCTAGGCTTGTTTTCTTGTTATACTTGCTTAAATTGCTGAAAAATCAAAGATTTGTTCTTTCTGGGCAGGGGACTCGATGAGTCCATGAAGGGACTCGACGAGTCCAAGTGCAAACTCATCCAACTCGCCGAGTTGGTTCATGCACTCAACATGTTGGACCCCCTGACAGCATATCTTCGAGTTTTAAAGTTGGAATTGGTCTAGAATCATTACCTTAAGCTGTTTTGGACTTATAAAACCTTTTTTTTAAAGTGGTAATGATTATATTAAACCAATTTCAAGGTTAAAATCAAAATTTCAAGTTTTATTTATGTTGATGTAATTCTTGAAATTGTTGATATGGATTGCTCATGTTTATGAGTTTTGGTAGATCATAGGAATTATTTACAAAAGTGTTTGTTAGTTAATTCTTGATCTAAATGTATTTTAATGGAGTCCATAATTTGTCCTCAAGTTATGGATTACCAAAAGTTTTTTTGTGTTACCTTGTTTAATGAGTTATTTTAGATTAATGAAAAATATGTGTTAGTTTTTTCTATCCAAAGTAATCTAAAAGTTGTTCATAAAATGTGTTTTTGTAACTTGTCCTCAAGTTATATGAAAAGTCACATTTATGAATCTTAAAACTCATAAAAATGCCTTAGGTTACAAAAAAGATCTAGGAGTTTCAAATCCAATTAAAAACCTAATTAAATTATTTCGTTTTCATGGTGGAAATTGAAAAATCGTCATTCACCTACCTTCAAATATTTTATAGCTTGGATTACGACATCCCTCTTCCAGGTTATAAAATATTGTGTTGGCTCCTAGCCTTAATATTTCATATTGGGTGTTATATTAAGGACTTTATGATCTTCCCAAATCTCTTGGAACTTCACTTCCTCCACCTCCTCCAATTATTCTACCTAACCCACAAGTTCAAGGTCACTCAAGCCCTATTAGCATGGCAAGGTCTTGGTGTGATCACATCTTGGAGATGAAGTCACATATTGACAAGCCGGGAGAGTTGGGTGTCAAAGTCTTGAGAAAGTTGGTGGTTCAATCACTTTCTAAGTCACATAGTGAGTTTCTTTGGGACTCCTATGAAACAGACTATGACAAGACCCTTACTGATCTTATCTATTTGCTTGGCGCTGCTGAATCAACAATGATTTGGAAGGCTGGTAAAGCAAATTTGATTAGAACATCGACGTCACAAAACTTTATGGACATTGACAATGATGATACTAGAAATCCAGAAAAAGCATTCTCTTCCCAATGGAAAGGGATTGGCCATAGTCAACTCGGTTGACCAAATGGTAAAGAGAAAAGCTAAGTCTATGATAGTCCCATGTACCATTACCAAATGGTCCATATGTTAAATTGTCAAAGGAAGGGGAATTGATTGCGAAGCTGCCAAATTTACCTAAGGATGTTAAAGTCAATAAGTTTTACTCTACTTCAAGTAAAGTCCATTGTCTAACTCTGTTAAGCTCCTATTTGGAGATTCTTTTTACATAATGTGACTGAGTCACATGCTGATGTTATAAGAATCAAAGAAAAGAGAGAAAGCTTAAAGGAAGTATATGCTGATTCTGATCGCGAAGATGGATTTCGATCGCATCAGAATTTTGAGCTGTTACTTAGGAGTTATGACACATTGCTTGGGAATAGATAACAACAAGGTTTCCATATGGAATGTAAGGATAAGTGTTTCCACAAAGCTTTTAAAATAAAAGGAAATTTCTAATTTTATTTATTTTAACTATCCTTTACAATGTCATTTGTGAAAAATTGTTGCTTATATGATTCCATTGCTAGTAATATAGGAAAATGGTTTTGATTCTTTCATTTGTGGTAGAGTCTAAATTTACCAAATAAGGAAAGATTCTTATCACCCAAGGTTTCAGTTGAATAGAAACTTGGGAATCATGCAAGTTGTATAGTATGATGTATGAGAACTTTGAAGCATTGGAAAATTAAGACAAATTCCTTGCTCACAAGTATATGTGAGTCAAGTGAAGGGCTAAGGGATCGAGTACACATTCTTGTGCACTAATCAAGTGCACCACAAAAGATCTATAAGACTATTCGTCATGATTTACTAAAGTTTAGTAAATATGGTTATACTTACAAGCTTAAGTATAATTCTGAAGCATTGGAAAATTTTCAGTGTATGGCAGAACGAATGAGAAGATTAAAATTAGGTAGAAGGATAAAAGTTTCTCAAATTTGAAAAGATTGGAGAGTACTTTAGTATCAGGTTTTGTGATCATCTTAATGATTTAGAAATCATATCAAAATTAGTACTCTAAAGACATCTTAGTGCATTAATATGGCTAAGAAGAGGAATCAAGAATTGCTGAAATGGTTAAATCAAGAAGATGAGTCATACTTTGTTCCAAAACAAGTCTTAGAGTCATACTCCAAGACTGTAAGTTGAGTGAAATATGTTAAAGAAAGGTTTAAAACTCTTGTCAAATGTAAGAGTAAAAGTGTCCTACTCTTGGACATTTGAAATTGGTAAGTTGTGATGTTTTGGATAAAACAAAGACCAACTTAGGCCAATTGTGTGAAGTGTTTGTCTTGATAACGAATCTGCACTATCTCTTGAATATTTGACAAGATAGTCTTATATGTCAAGAGGATAGTGGGAGTCTTAAAGATCCTGAAAAGAATTTCAAGATCTAACCAAGAATAAAAACCTGTAGTTTAACACTAGCACACGACGTGAGGTTTATAACCTATCGTGTTGACATATTTCTATTTCTGTGCCCATTCCAGTTAAAGTTGGCTTTGCATATAAGTTCTTAGAGTTCTCAATTGGTTGCATAACAACTTGGAAGCAATGACAGGCCCTTGAGCTCCCAACACTACTAGGAAAACAGTCTTTTACGACGCTCATTGCGCGTCATAAAAGGCTCAGACGACGCGCAAATGCACGTCAAGGAAGGCCCTGTCATAAAGAGAGACGACGCGCTTTTGCTCGTCGTCTATAGACGACGCCCATTTACGACGCTCATTTATGACGTGCAATTACGACGCGCATTTACGACACACAAGGCGTATCAAGGAAGGCCCTGTCATAAAGGAAGACGACACGCATTCACGTGTCGTAATCTTACGACGCACGTGTTAATGACACGCAATGCGTATTAAGAAAGCCCCTGTCAAGAAAGGCCATGTCATAAATGAAGATGACACACATTTTTGCGTATCATAATTTTAAATGTTTTAAAAAAAATATTATTTATAGATTTACTTATTTTCAAATTAAATTTGTATTTAATGTCTCATAATAGAAAATAAAATATCATATACAAAAAATAGAATCCATTGCATAAATTTAATGTCAAACAATTCTATTTCTTACAATATATAAATTTGCATCTAATCTACTATGTACATCAAGTTTCAACTAAGTAAAGTTGCATCTTGCCTTTCATAATTCTTTAAAACTAATGCTCCAAACAGCTGATTATATGGATATACAATTGTACATTGGCCCATCTCACTCAATAATGACTTAGCCAAATTTAACTCCAAGTCTTTACTACATCTTGCTGATAATGCTGCAAGATTTAAATCAAGTGGCTTCATATTCCTTTCTTCCATCAACTTTACCTAATGCACAAAATACACAGAAACAAAAAAAAAACATTGTAGAGGAAGGGGTAATTTGGGAAAATGTGAGGGGTATAATATAATAAGAATGCAAATACTTAATACCACTTTCATGCCATCATAGAAACCTGTTGTGCATTACATAAAGGCCCTACACCAACACAAGGCTTTTGTTTGATTATGATCCTCACCTGTTAAACCAAATACAAAAAGCATGTCAGAAGAATAAAACTAGATGTAGATGAAACTTTAAAAGAGGTTGATCCATCACATTACATAAAGGCCCTCCACTACGTTAAGCAATATTTGTAGAAAAAGTACATCTTCAGGGCTAAGGTTGCCTACATAAACAGTTGTGTACTGATTACTCTTAATTTGAGAAATTTTTCAGAGACTGGTCCATCATTTTCAGCCATTGACAATTCCTGGACAACTTTTTCAAGTCCTTTGCTAATAGCTTGCATTTCCTCTGCCAAATATTTTAATTGTACCTGAAAAATAATAAATAATCAATAAATTCTTAATTACATTTACACATGTTTTAAATCTCTAAATATTTGAATAAGATTAATTGTGATCACCACCTTTGATGCAGGTTCCAAACTGTCAAGATCCTTGGCGAAATCAAGGAGTTCAGGTAGTTTGTCAACAAGCACCTAAAATTAATTAATTATCCACCACAACATTATCCTATTTTAAAATTTAATTATTTTCCATACAACATATTAATCAAATCTGAACCCAATTTGAACCCAACAACAGAAGGCTATCCAATCTGAACCCAACATCAGCGCCTAAAATGACACCAAATTAATCAAAGTCAAAATCAACTATAACAAAATATTATTATATTTAATAACATAAAATAAACAATGAAAATATTGACCTCTTGCTGTTCCTTGGTTCAGAGCATTTCCAAGTGTGAAAATTGTTTGCATTACTCTCTTGAACTTACAGGAACTTCTGACCTGATAAAAGTTTAATTAGATTAAATTGTTGGATTCTTGAATTGAATCATAACTATGCTACTGTTATAGCAAGAAATGGTTATCTAGGTGCTAGAGTTGAAGGATGCTTCTCCAGATGGAAGGTAATTTAGAGGGTCAAAGGAATCTGCTTTTTGATTAAAAGACCAAAATACCCTCGTTATATATATATATATATATATATATATATATATATATATATATATATATATATATACAATACATTGAAATAATTTTTTTTAGTGGTGAGGGCAGGGGGCTTGAACCAAAGTTATCTGGACAAAATGTTGGTGGGCCTCCTAGTTATGAAGATGCTGTGAGTGACGGTCATAGCCCTGTTGATACCAAGAGGTAAATTAATTAATTAATAAGTCAAAAGATTTATTTACTTGTAAATTGTAATATATATATATATATATATATATATATATATATATATATATATATATATATATACACACACACACACAATAATGGAATCTAGTCTAACTTGTAAGCATTTGAAGTGTCACACCCCCGAACCAGACGACAGAAACATCCGAGGGCTGTTGTGACTCAATTGAATACCATCACCGTGAATATACATGAAACATAACATCATTCATCAACATGCATTGAAGTAGTACAACTGGTAGTGTTTACATTTAGTACATTGTTTCATAATATTACATTCCCAAAAAAGTAGATTGTTCGATACTAGTTAAACAAACAACAAGACATCACTGAGTACATTTTTCCCTTCGATTTACCTGTTACCTAAGAATACAAGTATTTTGAAAAACATCAACATATGAAATGTTGGTGAGTTCATAAGTAATGTTTGCAACATAATGTTTTGTATTGTTTTGAAAACCACCAGAAAATCTGATATTTTCTGAAAAGAGTATCGTGTAAAAAGTGTGAAGATCCGTAAGTATGCTTGTTTGTTTCTATAAATGTAAAAAAAAAATTGTTAGACTTGGTATGCATCTTGTAGGTGTATGAATTGAAAACCCTAGGAAAACCCGATGTTTTCCTAATACTTTAAATTACGCGTTTTATATGTCGTTATACCGTTGTGACGTGTGTATTCGATAATTCCAGGTGACATTGGATTAATTATGGATTGTGAATTGTTATAAACACGCATTAATGAAAACGACTAGTTTACAACTATACAAACGATCCCTTAGGCGTCGTCCGTACTATTCACTTAATCCAACCACCCTGACTTCCCATAGCCCCACAACCGAGGAGAAAAGAGGCTGCGAAGCCCCCGTTATTTCCATAAGTCGTTCAAGGCTATCGTGAATGCGAAAGGCCCTTGGCCCGAATCGCATTGGTGAATTCTCGACTTTGCTAGCAGTACCAAAAGACCCTTGGGGCCCAACAGCACAAAAGCCAGTGAAAGTCCTTTTACATGGAATTAGGTCATATAAGTCCCAATAACATGTAAGCGAGTTTCCTTCGAGCCTAAAGATCATGTCATTGGGCTAGCTAGGCCCAACAAGCACGATTTGAAACTTTCGGGCCCAAAGATGGTGTATCGACGTCTGGTGAATTCCCGCGTGTGTATTGAATTCCCGTAATTTAAGCGTGTGTATTGTAGTATCGTCGTGTATAGATTTTTGATTCATTATTGATTCGAGACCGAATCAATTCGTTTGGTAACGATTTTTGGTGTTGAAGGTGTATTATGTTTCGTCAGTAGTCGTGGTACTAGTATTTCATCATGATGGATTTATTGTTTAAAAAATTGGAATTTTACTTTTGCAGCCCCTTTCTTTTGAATAAATTTACACTTTTAGCCCTTTTTATAAAAGAATTTCCATTTTAGTCCTTAAACCATTTTTTTTTCTTGACACTTTAGTATCAAAACTTGTTGAAAAGGGTATTTTTCAACTCAAATTTATTTGAAAAACAAATTTAGTCCCTCAGAATAAATTTTTCTCGGCTGAAACCTCATTTTTCGCAAATTTTACACTTTTGGCCCAAAAATAGAAATTTTTTGCATCTTTGGTCCCTTTTAAATATGAAAAGTATTTTTAACCCTTGAAATGGACTTGGAGCACTAGTAGTCCCCTGTTTTACAGAAAAGTACAGTTTCAGCCCCTCTAATTTGAAAATCTTGCAATGTGGGCTTTATTGGGCCGAAAAGTTCATTTTTGGCCCATTATGCTTAAAAATTCACATTTCAATCCTGCAAAAGAGTAAATTTCTAGAAAATACATTCTTGAAACTGTTTTGACTCATCTCATCCCTCAGAATTTGTATTTTGACATTTTGGGCCCTTTAGTTTCATATTTTTAGCATTTTGAGTCCAAAAATGGGTTTTAAACCCAAAGATGTTCATATTAACCAACTTGGTTATTTTTCTATAAATGATTTGTGTGAAATAACATAGTTTATACTTATTTCATGCAACTTAATGTAGATCTCGGTCTTAAGGTCTTTTTGAATAGATCCAACACCACAATCACATAAGAACATATATACAAGCATAGAAATCACACAAAGCATACATATACTCATAGATTTACACATTTGCTTGTATTCCCCCCACAAAACTTATAAAAACCGAAAAATAGGGGGTATGAAGCTCACCTCGAGGTTTGGTTCGATTTTGATGAACAGATATGAGAAGATGATGTTGTTTTTGGCCTAGCTTACTTCCTTCAAAAGATCTTGAAGATGTGGATGGTTCTAAGAACATAATCCACAAATATGTGGATGTAAGAGGAGATATTTGAAGAGATCAAGAAATTATATCATAGATCTAAGTGGGAACTTACCAAAGTTGATGATCTTGAATAAGAATTTCTTGAAGTATTCTCTAATTCTCGAAAATTTAGAGGAGAGTGTAGGAGTGTTCTTGTGAGCTTTCCTTAAGAGGTTTGTAAGTAAAACAAGTGTGTTGGTGATTTTTTTTGGCCCTATGGCCGAGATTAAGAAGGAGAGAGGGGAAAAGAGAAGAGAGGTTTAAAGTGATAGAAGTCTTGATGCATGAGATTAGTTTTTGCATGGAGGGTATTTAGCATGGGAACCCTACATGTAAAAATGATGTGTCACCATGCAATTTACCCTCTTTTTCTTTTTTTTTTTTTTTTTTTTTTTTTTTTTTTTTTTACCTTGGTACGAAAATGGGTTTAATGGGATGAAGAAAAATGGTTTTGGGCTCAATTTCTTGGCTTTGATCGAACTTCATAGCCCCAATATTATTTTTCGGCCTATTGTGCTTAAGGACGATTCACGACCCCTTTTGAATAAAAGAAATGGAGTTTATGGCCCAACAAGGCCTATTAGAGATAAAAATGAATTATTTTAGGCCCATATGGCCCAAAACAATCTAGTTTCATGATTGTGGGTGCAAGTAGAGCCCAAATAGTCGATTTGAAAGTTTATTGGTCCATTAGGGCCAATAAGAGAATCCTAGTCCATAATGAATTTGAGCCAGAATTTCTAGGGTTTCCAACCCTTAGTTGAACATATGAGATGTATTTGAATGAGAATAGAGTATAGTAAGTATAGCCGTTTTCAATGGATGATGTTTACATGGGAATAGAATTTCCTAGCAAAATGCCAGTTGTGACAAGATCTCCCCGTTAGAGGGAATTTCGTCCCGAAATTCTTTTGAAAGATAGGTTCATTAATGAAAGACTAGGTGGGGGTACTTCTGCTTAATCTAGCCTTCGTGTTCACTTGTGAATTCCGATCTACATTTCGCGTTCCATTGAACCTTCACAATCGGAATGAGGCTTTGTTTTGCATGCTTTCCTTTTCTATCCAATGCCTCAACTAGTTCTTCTAAGAACAGGAGATTCTTGTTTATTTCGATCCCCTTATAAAGGAATGATAAGAGTTTTGCCTGATAGACACTTTTTCAGATTTAATATGATGAACATAGGGTGTACGTTGCTGAGCTCTACAGGCAGCTGCAGCCTATAAGTCTTTGGAGCAATCCGAGCAAGAATCTCGAATAGTCCGATGTATCGTGGGTTTAGTTCTTGTTTCCTAAAGCGAATCATTCCTTTCCAGGGAGATTCCTTTAATAACACGCGATCCCCGACTTGTCATCCTAATGGCTTACGCCGCTTGTCAGAATAGCTCTTTTTTCGGTCTCGCGATGCTTGAAGTCAAGCTTTGATTTGGATTATTTTCTCTGTTGTTTTGCAAGTGGTTTCTGGTCTCATGAGAGTACTGGCGAGTGATCTGCAGTTATGACTATAAAGAGTTTCGAAAGGAGCAATCTTGATGCTTGTGCGATAGCTGTTATGGTATGAGAAGTCAATCAAGGGAAACTAGGTATCCCCTGACTTGTTGAACTCAAACACCCAGACTTGTCGCATGAATTCGAGTGGTTGAATGGTTCGTTTGCTTTGGCTAGTGGTTTGAGAGTAGTAAACAATGCTCATATTTAGCAATGTTCCCATAGCCTTCTGAAATGACTGTCAAAGTCTTGAAGTAATCCTATTATCTCGATCCAAGATAACCGATACTGATATTTCATGGAGTCTCACGATCTCTTTGATATAGATCCATGTAAATCTTTCTGTCTTGTTTGATTTAAGTAGTAGCAGGAAATAGGCAGTTTGGGTTAACCTATCGACGATCACCCAGATAACACCTAATTCAACTTGCGTACCTATAAGCTTCGTCTTTCAACTCCAAGAGTTTTATCCATCCATGCAGTGCTTTCTTCGCGATATTCTCCAGCTTTGATGCTTTCAAGGCTGGTAGTAGGTGTTGACAGTGTTTCTTTCTCGCTTCGTGGGCAGACGAGTATGTTATCGATGAAAATAATGAAAAGGATAACTAGGAATGGTTGAGAAAACTTGGTTCGTAGGGTCCATGAATAGTGTGGGAGCATTTGTTAGACCGAAGGGTATCATATTGAATTTGAAATGGTCGTGACGAGTTCGGAAGGCAGTTTTTGAAATGTCGCCTTCTCGGACTCGAAGTTGATGATAACCGATTCTTAGATCTATTTTAAAGAAGTAACTAGCTCCTTGGAGCTGGCCAAATTGATCGTCAGTCCGAGGAAGTGGGTATCGATTTTTGATAGGGAGTTTATTCAATTTCCTAAAATCGATGTACCTTCAGAAGGATCAGTCTTCTTGAAGAACAAGATCGGAGCTCTGTAGGGTGAGAAGCTTGGTCCGATGAATCCTTTGCGCAACAATTCTACTCAGTTGACTGGATAACTTGTGAATTTTCGACGGGAGTCAACCTATAGGGTGCATTGGCAATTGATGTGGTTCCCGGTATGAGGTCGATTCGAAATTCGACCTGTCTCTCTGGGATATTCCCGAAAGTTCTTCGGGAAACACATCCGGAAAATCACATGCTACTGGAATACCTTGTATACCTACTACTTCTTTGGTCTTGTCCACAACATGAGTGAGGAAAACATAGTTCTTCTGGTGTAGGCACTTTTGTGCCTTGATGCACGAGATAGGAAGAGGATTGGCGCCAGGTTTATCACCATGGATTATTACAGTTTCGTGATTAGGAAGGTGAAGGCAAACGGTCTTCTCGCGACACATAACATCAGCATGGTGGGGGCTTAACCCATCCATGCCGATTATTACGTCAAAACTCCGAATATTTACTGGCATCAAGTCTATTGAAATGAATGATTGTTTAGTGTTAAGGTGTTCCCTACATAAATATCTTTGGTTGATTCGGTTTTCCCATTAATCATCTCCATCGTTAAGGATTAGTTTAGCCTCTGTGATTGTTGTTTTAGTAAGTGCTCGAATTTGTTACTAACAAAGCTTCACTCAGCTTCACTACTGAATAAGAGGTAAGCGAAAGAGTTGTTAAGTGGGAACGTACCAATAACAACCGTTGGGTCTTGGACTGCTTCTCCTTGACCCAAGGTCAGGACCATTTTCGATCCTTCCGCTCCTTGGTTGTTATCCTTGGGGCAATTATGCCTGAAGTGACCGGTTCCTCCACACCCATAGCAGGTTTGACTGGTCTCATCATTGGTGTTGTTGTTAGGGTTGTTGCGATTGTTGTCGTTTTCATTGGGCTGGCGATTCTGACATGGATAAGTTCTACAGAATTTGGCGGTGTGATTCTTTTGGTTGCATTTGTTACAATGCATCTCCCGGCAGGCTCCATTATGCTGGAATTTGCACTGGTTGCATTTTGGAAGGCTTCCAGCATATGGTCTCCTGGTTGTTGGTATAATAGGGGTCATGGTCGCATGAACAGCAACAACATGTTGCTTCCTTGAGAACCCTTGAGTGTGTTGTCCCTTTCTCTTACTTCCAGACCTCAGCTTCCTGCTCTTAAGCTTGGGGTTTGGAGTTCCTTGATAGGTTGTCACTTGTTGGTTTCCATATTCGTTCCTTTGGCTGAAGTTGTCAATGCTGTTCCCACCTCCATTAGGGTTGTTTGCATTGATTTGTGCCATCGCAGCGGTTACTGCCGCCGTTACAGCAGCTTGGAAAGTAGCAGAGTCCATCTGCAGGAGCGGTGTCTCGCGGGTGCGCTTGTTATTCTTGCGGGGCAGCATTTTCCTGCTGCATGTTGATAAGCTAGATCATAATTATAGTCATTCTTGGTTGTACTCTAGAAATTTTTGCATCTTGTTATATAATTCTTACTGCTCCCATCTACATCCCTATGATGTATTTATGGTAGTAGGTAATCACAGATTTGGCACGATCATTACGTCTACCCCAGAGGATATGGATTGTTTTGGTTTCGAGATCCTTAAGTACCATTTTAGTACACAAAAGAGAGTCATATCAGATAGTGAGGGGGAAAAGAAAAGGTTGATCCTAATTGTGGAGGAAAATGTCTGGTGGTGGTGCTGATGAAGTGGATGCACCTCGGAGACGAGCTACTTGTTGCTCGGTATCTCTTAGTTGTACTTCTCACAATAACTGTCTCGCTCGGGAGTCTCCGTTCACTTCCAATGTTTGCTTCTCATCTCTCAATAGCAAACCGCATTTGTTCCGTTCGATTTGGGGTGTCCTGAGCTTGGTTATCAATACCTCGGGTGCGTCGGACCATGACTGGGAGGGCCCGGTCAGCTGGTCCTCTATGGCTAATGGTCGGAGAGACCTCGGTTCCTACCCTAGTGTGGTCGTATCTCCTACTGGTGACTCTATCTCCAAATATCGTGTGCCTAAGGGGGCATGGGGCCACCAGGGCCCACACGATATGTCGGTACTCTGACTTTACATGGAGGATTGATGTCATTGGATTCTACATCCGAGTCATCATCATCATTGCCCTCTGGCTCTTCCTCTTCGAGGTCCACTTATTGACTTGGCGGGTTCACCTGCAAGTTCTACTTCGTGTTCCTCCTGTGGTTCTTCCTCCGGCTAATGATACTCGTCTATAGCGTATTGCACGAAGGACTATGAATACTAGAAACAAATAGCATACCAATTACTCCTATAACTCTACGACTATTGAATAGATTTAGTTGAGGTTCCCTTCTTGGAGATTAAGGGATATGTTTTTAGGTTCCCTAGCTATCACGATTTCTTCAAGACATGTGATGGTTGTACCTTGGAGGGAATGTAGTTGATCAGGCTACATCCGCTCCTTGAAACAACTAAGAATAGTCCTGGATTAACCGAGATACTAGCATTATCTTGTTTGGTTCGGTGTTAGGTTCTTATTCCTAATGCAAGCAAGGGTGTTTTATTGTTGTGTTTTACTTGTTTTGTTCAGAGTTGTGTTAGTCCCTCTTTTGGTTTATAGTTGCTTATCAATGTGTGGCTAGATATGCTAGTTCACTATAAACAAAGCTCTGATACCAACCTGTCACACCCCCGAACCAGACGGCGGAAACGTCCGAGGGCTGTTGTGACTCAATTGAATACCATCACTGTGAATATACATGAAACATAACATCATTCATCACCATGCATTGAAATAGTACAACTGGTAGTGTTTACATTTAGTACATTGTTTCATAATATTACATTCCCAAAAAAGTAGATTGTTCGATACTAGTTAAACAAACAACAAGACATCACTGAGTACATTTTTCCCTTCGATTTACCTGTTACCTGAGAATACAAGTATTTTGAAAAACGTCAACATATGAAATGTTGGTGAGTTCATAAGTAATGTTTGCAACATAATGTTTTGTATTGTTTTGAAAACCACCAGAAAATCCGATATTTTCTGAAAAGAGTATCGTGTAAAAAGTGTGAAGATCCGTAAGTATGCTTGTTTGTTTCTATAAATGTAAAAAAAATTGTTAGACTTGGTATGCATCTTGTAGGTGTATGAATTGAAAACCCTAGGAAAACCCGATGTTTTCCTAATACTTTAAATTACGCGTTTTATATGTCGTTATACCGTTGTGACGTGTGTATTCGATAAATCCAGGTGACATTGGATTAATTATGGATTGTGAATTGTTATAAACACGCATTAATGAAAACGACTAGTTTACAACTATACAAATGATCCCTTAGGCGTCGTCTGTACTATTCACTTAATCCAACCACCCTGACTTCCCATAGCCCCACAACCGAGGAGAAAAGAGGGTGCGGAGCCCCCGTTATTTCCATAGGTCGTTCAAGGCTATCGTGAATGCGAAAGGCCCTTGGCCCGAATCGCATTGGTGAATTCTCGACTTTGCTAGCAGTACCAAAAGACCCTTGGGGCCCAACAGCACAAAAGCCAGTGAAAGTCCTTTTACATGGAATTAGGTCATATAAGTCCCAATAACATGTAAGCGAGTTTCCTTCGAGCCTAAAGATCATGTCATTGGGCTAGCTAGGCCCAACAAGCACGATTTGAAACTTTCGGGCCCAAAGATGGTGTATCGACGTCTGGTGAATTCCCGCGTGTGTATTGACTTCCCGTAATTTCAGCGTGTGTATTGTAGTATCGTCGTGTACAGATTTTTGATTCATTATTGATTCGAGACCGAATCAATTCATTTGGTAACGATTTTTGGTGTTGAAGGTGTATTATGTTTCGTCAGTAGTCGTGGTACTAGTATTTCATCATGACGGATTTATTGTTTAAAAAATTGGAATTTTACTTTTGCAGCCCCTTTCTTTTGAATAAATTTACACTTTTAGCCCTTTTTATAAAAGAATTTCCATTTTAGTCCTTAAACCATTTTTTTTCTTGACACTTTAGTATCAAAACTTGTTGAAAAGGGTATTTTTTAACTCAAATTTATTTGAAAAACATACATATACTCATAGATCTACACATTTTCTTGTATTCCTCCCCCACAAAACTTATAAAAACCAAAAAATAGGGGGTATGAAGCTCACCTTGAGGTTTGGTTCGATTTTGATGAAGAGATATGAGAAGATGATGTTGTTTTTGGCCTAGCTTACTTCCTTCAAAAGATCTTGAAGATGTGGATGGTTCTAAGAACATAATCCACAAATATATGGATGTAAGAGGAGATATTTGAAGAGATCAAGAAATTATATCATAGATCTAAGTGGGAACTTACCAAAGTTGATGATCTTGAATAAGAATTTCTTGAAGTATCCTCTAATTCTCGAAAATTTAGAGGAGAGTGTAGGAGTGTTCTTGTGAGCTTTCCTTAAGAGGATTGTAAGTAAAATAAGTGCGTTGGTGATTTTTTTTGGCCCTATGGCCGAGATTAAGAAGGAGAGAGGGGAAAAGAGAAGAGAGGTTTTAAGTGATAGAAGTCTTGATGCATGAGATTAGTTTTTGCATGGAGGGTATTTAGCATGGGAACCCTACATGTAAAAATGATGTGTCACCATGCAATTTACCCTCTTTTTTTTTACCTTGGGCCGAAAATGGGTCTAATGGGATAAAAATGGTTTTGGGCTCAATTTCTTGGCTTTGATCGAACTTCATAGCCCCAATATTATTTTTCGGCCCATTGTGCTTAAGGACGATTCACGACCCCTTTTGAATAAAAGAAATGGAGTTTATGGCCCCACAAGGCCTATTAGAGATAAAAATGAATTATTTTAGGCCCATATGGCCCAAAACAATCTAGTTTCATGATTGTGGGTCCAAGTAGAACCCAAATAGTCGATTTGAAAGTTTATTGGTCCATTAGGCCCAATAAGAGAATCCTAGTCCATAATGAATTTGAGCTAGAATTTCTAGGGTTTCCAACCCTTAGTTGAACATATGAGATGTATTTGAATGAGAATAGAGTATAGTAAGTATAGCCTTTTTCAATGGATGATGTTTACATGGGAATAGAATTTCCTAGCAAAATGCCAGTTGTGACATGAAGGACTGGAGAAACTGCAAAATCATCACCTCAGGTGAACATTAACCATCAAGAAATTCCGACAGCAGCTGCTCCACCACCACCAGCTGCCGCCGCCACACCACCTCTAGTTACCACTACGCCGCCACCACCTGCAGTGACAGTCAACAATGAAAACAATGGGTTTGACTTTTTTGATCCCCGTGGTGCTGCTCCTGCTCTTGCCCTTGCGCTTGCCCTGCAAGGATCAGGTGGTGGAGAGATGGAGGATTTGTTTGGTTCTTTATCAGAGTCTTTGTCTTCTTCAAATGCGTTGTCTCTTGTAATATCTACTTCATCTATAACCACTGAAGTTCATCCTCCAGCAAATACTAATCCTTATCTCACCTTCGATACCTCATCGACAATTCGGGTACGTGAGTGTCTTAAAAGCTGGATTCTACACACACATATTGATAGTTTGTTTATATTGTAAATGTACACTCTTTATGCATTGATTGAAGGCATTTGATGATCCGTTTGGTGATGGTCCTTTTAAAGATGTTCCTTCTACTGATGGATTTTCGGCTTAACCACCAACATCACCCTTCACTACAACTGCTGCTGAACCACCATCATTTTCAGTTGACCCAATGTTAGGGTCAGGTGGATTTGGGGATACTTTTGATTTTGATTCAACTGTTGACATTTTAGCTGATATATTGCCTCCACCTGGACCCTCACAAACTGCTTTTCCTTCTCAAAATGGTGAAGCATTTAGTCTTTCAACAGAACCTAACCATACCACATTTCCTTCAACTTTTTCAACTCCATTTGGCCAACCACCTACTTTTTCATCACAAGGTCAAGGTGGTCAACCTTTTCAACCTCAAGCTGCCCAATCTATGACACACCCATCTTTTCCACCTCAAGGTGTCCAGCAGCAACAACCTATGCCACAGTTAGCTTTTCAACTTCTAGGTGGACACCAATCTATGCCACAGTCAGCTTCTCAACTTCCAGGTGTCCAGCAGCAGCAGCAGTTGCCACAGTCAGCTTTTTAACATCCATGTGGCCACCAGTCAGCTTTTCAAAGTCTAAGTGTCTAGCAGTCTATGCCACAGTTAGCAGCTTTACAATTCCAAGGAGGTCAACAGTGTATGCCACAGTCAGCAGCTTTTCAACTACCATATATGCATTAGGTCACATTTTGTGCAATGTATACGTCTTGATTCATCAGAAAAGTAATCACTAGTCTCTTGATGAGATGTACTTGCAATCTTCTGATGGATGAATCCTTTGATGCCATTCAAGACTACTTTAGGTATCTAACCCTGAATCCAATCTTCTGATGGATGAATCCTAAAAACACATGCAAGGTGTTTAAAGAGATCTCTTACTCTTTACGTATAGCCGGCATGAATATTAATGTAGCATATGAATTTTAAATAGTAGTACCTGCTCCACATTATTAAATTACTGGAAATGACATGGAGCATTATGAAGTGGGGCCTCACATATTGCAATTCGAAATGTGTTTGTGGGATACAAAGCCTGGATAGAATCACTTGTAATTCAGTTTGTCATTAGAATATTTTTTCAAAGTTGTAAATCTTGAGAACATAGCTGACATAAAATAATAAACAAATATATATAGTCATCCTTCCTGCCAAAGAGTTACCTTTAAGTACATTAGACCCAAAGCAATTATAGCCTTAAGTGTAGTTACATCTATATTGATTTGGGTTCCATCCATCATCTGCAAGCAATAGAAAACAAAAACAGAAAATTAATGAAAAAGATAGAAAGGGTAATCAACTTTCTAAAACAAACAAGTAAAAAGCACAACTTGCCCCGAACCACGACTGTGGTCATCCATTGATCCATTGGAGAGATGGGATCTTTCCTGAGAAAAGGTAATTTAACAAAAAAAGTCATCTACATGAAATATTAATTCTAGTCATCTTTAAAGTTTAGTGTGTGTGTGTGTGGAAAAGATACCTGGACTAGGGTGGATGCGATCAGCCTACCGCCTACTGTTTTGCTGAATGTAACCCCAACAAACATATGATATTAATTCTCCACTGAAATTGAAACAAGAGAACAAAATATTTACATTAGGAAAAAGAATAATCACCGCATTATAACAATGGAGAATACAACCTTAAGCATGTCTTTTGCTCGATGGAGCCTTCATTGTTAAAGGAAGTGATAATCCGCAAGGCAAGATTTTCTAAAATATGTAGGAACTACTTGTCGGCATTCTTAACATTTCTTTTAGCTTCCTCCTCCTGAAGATAAAAGACCATGTTAATTAGATTCCTTGTCAAATGTTTGAAAGTCCTGTATATAATTCAGCCTTACGTACAGTCAGTTCCTTCTTAATCATTTTTGTTGAAGCAAGAAGGCGCTCTTCATCAATAAAAGGAAGCTTGCAGATACCCTACAAAAGAGATATTTTTGAAACATAAGAAAATTATAGGCATATTAAACATGGCTGTTGAATGGATCCATAGGCGTTTTGAACAATAATCATATCCCCTAACCTGCCAAATAAATCTTTTCCCATCTGTGTCGACACCAAAATCTGAGTATAAACGACAACATATGTATATAATCAATAGTGTTCATAATGATATTAAGCAACAAAATTTATCTGTCAGACAGCTTAGAATGGGACATACCATCAACATAGAAATCAAGAATCCTCGAATCATCAGTTGTCATGAGTGACCGATATGAAGGTGGAAGTGCATGGGTACTACAAGAGCACAAATTAGATAAGATCATGAAAAAAACCAGATCAACCAATGTAACCAAGTTTATAAAAAAGAAATTTAAGAACATACCTAGTTTCACCTGACAAAATTTAGTTTAACTGTTGCTTAGTTGTGATAATCTACAACCTGAAAAGAAGGAATGCTCACAAGAACGATCCTTAGTTACCATGTCCAACAAATTAAGAAAAAGAATCCATACAGGCTTGCCCTGTATGGATTCGAGTGCAAGGTGTGATTAGGTACCATATCACTTGGTCTTGTGTACCTCAGGTAACGTTATAAGGTATGAATTAGGTAAGATTCTTCTTTTAAGCATTTCTTCGAACACTTGGAGTGCATAGCTCATCTCCTTCCTTTTCTGCAAGTTCCCAGAATCTAGGGTTTAATATTCTATTATCAAAACATAAGTTCAATATTATCAATACAAGCAGAAAGTAAAGAGACTACAAGAACATAGAAAAATACATGCTTACTTTATTTGAAAGAGCAAAGGACCGAGAATTTTGAGGTAAGGAGGATGACGATGCGCTGGCTGTGAGCATATGCGAGCAATAGAAACAGGAAAATGAAGGCTGAGAAATTAAGTCTAGCTAGTGTTTGCAAACACATTTGAACCTAAAAATTGATTTCAGGGGCAATCTTGCGAGGATTTCGAGAAGGAGAGACTCAGTGAGGTTTTGAATATCGTATGAGAACGTATGAGCAAGGAGAACAAGCCCTAGAACTGATGATTTGGAAAGAGGGTTTACTTGTGTTGAATCGATTAGTGTGATTACCTGAGATTGAGAGTGTTTTCTCTTTCTTGAATAGGTGATGATCTGATGACGGTGGCTTGGAAATGAGTTCTGATCACCATCATCGTCGATGTGATTGTCGATTTGATTGATTGAATTGTTGGGTTCCATTTAATGGTGGTTTGAGGATGGAAATGGAAATGGAAAGAGCGCCGCCAAGGAGATTGGGGAGCGAAAGAAAAGAGAATCAGAGATGTTTGAAGTGTGGATTGAGTTTTTAGGGTTCAATTTCAACTCAATTAGTAAAGATTCCAAAACGATTACACCTCCCTGTACCCACTCAATAATCGAAACCATTGAAATTCTTGGGTTTTGTATGAACTTTTCTCATGAATGATGTTCACGTCGTCGGCTCCAAAGCGCCATAATCATGCCGAGATCCAGAATCGTATATGTTTGTTGTATACAAATCTGTTGTTGAACCCTGAATAATCGACCTAGGTATTCCCACCGCTGAAGATGAAGATGAAGGACCTAGGGCTTTTTCTTGCTAAGTAGAAGAGTCGGGGGATTACTTTTTGGGATACAATAGGCGGGGTAATTTTAGTCGATTTCATTTCCCGCCTAAAACGCATGTTTCACTTAAAAATTATAAAGCGACACACTTACATGACACACAATTTATGAAAGGCGCCCTCCGCATTTTTTTCTTTTCTAACACCAATTTTAGGGCGCGCACAAATGCGTGCCCTCTATCCTTCAAATTTTGCAAAACTGACATTATTTTTTAGGGCACTTACAAATGCGCGTCCTCTATCAGCGAGTGTCATTGATTGCGCGTCATTAAAGGGATGTTTTCTTGTAGTGCAGGTGACAAAAAATTTAGATTGAGTTCAGTCCAAATGAGTTTGGATTTGTCATTATCCTTGTCTTGTGACTATGGTTTTGATAATTCACATGGATAAGAACCCATACACCTTAAAATCTTAGAGTCATAAGGTTTCTCTCCGATTCATGAAAATGATGGTGAGGGAACACTTCCATCAAGTAGATTTGAACCAGATGGCAAAAGGTCTAAACACTTGAGACTATGATTATGGCATCCCTTTTCCTAATTCTAAAATTGTTTAGACACACATGTGAGATATCTAAGATAAGGTGTATGATTTTGATAAAGTCTTATCAAGGCAATCTCGTCTCAGAAATCTGAACTTTGGTAAGAAAGTCAGTAAAGTATTGACTTCTAGAAGTCCAACTGATTTCTGAGTACATGTCAAAGATAGTGGGAGCATAAGTGTTATGCTAACAATCATCATGTTAGTAGGAACATGATAATTATTATTAGTAATGCAAGATAGCAATGTTAATTGTAGAAAACAAAAGTTTCAATTCGTGGAGTTGCAGGGGTTGAAAAGTTGTTTTGCTATAATTAAAGGAGAGGAAATTATACTTCATTTCAATTCTAAAAGCTTAGATTGAGGTTTTAATCACCTTTAGTCAAGGATATATATATATATATATATATATATATATATATATATTGATGGGATTAAAACAACTTTTAATCTAAGAAGATCGATTAGATCTTGAACAAGTATATGAATTTAAAACAGTAAAAACGCAATAATAAGAACAAACAGCTTGAATCAAACGTGTCGAATGATTAAATAAAATCCTTAGAAGAGCTCGATTAAGAACATCAACTGTAAAGGATTGGAAGATTACAAGAATGATTACTGAAAAATATTGTACTCTTGATCAATCGCTATATCGATAATCTCTAGAATCTTAACCTAATATGCATGCAAGCATTAACTTAAATACATACATAAAAGGCTCTCGGTTGGACAGGCCCAAACCGGAGAATAAAAGGCTAATCTAATGAGCCCAAAAGACGCAACATCAAAACTCTTTTCAGCCCAAAAATCTCCCCCTTTGCGTCAATTTGGAGCGAGACCTTCACTTCCTACTTGGGCCGGCGGCTGAAGCTGGTACCTTCTTCTTCACGGTACTAAACAGACACTTGGTTATGGAAATGATGGTCTGTCTAAACCGGATGTACCAATTGATCATATCATTGAAGTACTTGATATCATCAGCCGAATTGTCTTTACACTTCTTGATGATGAATAAGATGTGCTCCAAGCAAGTTGTAGTGTAAAGATGTTTGTCAGCTAAAGCGAAGAGACATTTCTGTCCTTCGGCTCTAGTGAACATCATAGAGTTTCGCCTCGAATCTATCTTGCCCATTTGCATTTGATTCAGATCACTGGCCGATCCCACAGGCTTGACTTTCGGTTTCTTCTTAAAAACTGTGGCAACCTCCTGATCCATTAGGGCCACCTCCATGATATAGCATGCCAGCATCCTTTTGACATGGTCTAAGATGGGACCATATTCGGCTTCGTTTGTCAGCAGGATGTTGTACAAGACTATCCAATCATGAGGGTTCAGATTGGGCAGATCCGCCAGGGAGATCATGTGAGCA
This sequence comes from Lactuca serriola, assembly GCF_051521515.1. NCBI lineage: Eukaryota > Viridiplantae > Streptophyta > Magnoliopsida > Asterales > Asteraceae > Lactuca > Lactuca serriola. Next base: position 363,365,319 of record NC_136411.1, read on the forward strand.
GTTCTTGCAGATCCTCGGATAAGCTTGAACTTGACGTTTGTGAATCTCCCTACGGCAAAAGGCTTCATCACCCGAACATTGATAATCTTCTGGGCGCTCCATGTAAGGTATTGAGGGCGAGCGGCCTCCAGGTAGAAGTCAATGAGCTCCCTGTCAAGCTCATCGTTCGGATGCGGGACTTCAGAAATATTTGAGAAGGCGTGGAAGATGAACGCCTTTCGAGTTAGCGGCATATCAAACTGCGAATCAATAGTGTTGTTGTAGTCGAAGGATATCACCGGCTCGAGCCACAGTATGCTTGGAGTCTCTATGGCCTCTTTTATCAAATGATCCCTGGTCCAAGCAGGGAAGAGCAACTTTCGGCTCTCAAGGAGATTGTGGGCTTCTTTTTGCTTTCGTTCGGCTTCTTCAGCCTCACGCGCCACACGACTGGCATCACCTTCAGCATTGCGACTGTTCTTTCTTTTTAACATGTCCGCAATGGTCTCCTTGTCTTCATCTTCATCTTCATCCTCTGCTATGTGTTTACCCTTGTTCTTCACACCCGAACCCGAGGCATGACCAGTTGGGGGTGGTTCGGTTGTGTGAGTAGCTTTGGAGGACGGAGGTGGTTTCGATCCTTTCTTCTCTTCTCCCCCTTGTTTCGGAATGGACACGAAACTCGGCAGGCCTTCAATCTTGCTTAAGAGGTCCATGGCCGGGGAGAGCTTTTCAGCGAGGGTGCGCCTCATCGAATGATTAAGGATGGGATCGTGTGCCTCAAGGATGTTTGAAAGAGCTGCGTGGACATCCGAAACACACGTCTTTATGACTTCCCTCTCGGATCGAAGAGCTTCCAATTGTTGTTCGGAGTTGGAAAGCTGCGTGCTCTTGACCTTTAGGGCAATTGTTTTACTCGCCAGAACGTCCATCAGAGAGTTCTTTGCCGCAAGATCCTCTTGTAGTTTTGCCAGACGGGCATCGATGGAGGCACGGAGTGCCGAGTTGTCGTCGCTGATATTTTGTCGGAGGGTAGCGAACGAAGTCAACTCCGTCGAGACGAACTTGGCCAATTGCTGAACAATCGGTTCCAGAGTTGTCTTTGTGGCATTGGCGCTTTCCTGCAGAGACTTCAGCAGGTCAGAAGCGTCAGAGAATAGTTTATCGACTTTTTCGGTCGCCGCCTCACAGGCTCGGGTGGAGGCGTCTATAGCAGCAGTTGCTGAGGCCACTGAGTCATGTTGAGCCCTGGAAAAGACATCAACTATCTTCTGAAGGGCAGCTTCAGACAAGGATGACTGCTGGTTGGAAGAGGAGGCGAGAAGTTGATCAACCTTCTCGTTAAGGTCGCGGAGATGCTTCTTTGTCACTGGAGCATCATCCTCCTCATCACTCTGAACTTGAAACGGACTATAGTAGACCGAATCAAAGTTCATGTGATCACCACCAAGGTATGGATCATCGCCATCGGAGGCGTCTTCTGGAGATTGAGGTGGTGGTGAAGCTGGGGGTGTTGTGGGTTTGGTTGGTTCAGGTTGAGTGGGTGGGGGGTTAGTTTCGGGTGGTGGTGGTGTATGAGTTTCGGTTTGTGGAGGTTCGGTTACGGGAGGGGTTTCGGTTACAGGTGGTGTTTCGGTTGATGTGGTGAATATGGGTGGAGGGATAGGAATGGAGTTTGGGGGAATAGTGGGGTTTATGGTGGGAATGGAAATAGGTATTGTGGGTGGAGGAGAAGGAACTGGTGATTGATGAAGTTCCATGTCCGGGGTTGGAGACCGGTCGTCTCCTTGGGATCCCTCAGAGTCCGAACTCCCACCTTCGGATTCGCTTGATGAGGAGGGAAGGACGAGCTTTCGCTTCTTTTGGGTCTTCCTCCTTTTCGGTTGTGGGGATGAAGCAGCCTTCGGTTGTTTGCGCTTCTTGGGCGAAGGTCCCTTTGGAGCTTTGGACACTTGCTTCCCTTTGTCACCCTTTTTGCCCCTGGCCACCGGTTTGTCGGCATCATGAATCGATCGCAGCATGTCCGGTGTCAGTTCCCTCGGACCAGTTTGGCGAAACTCCTTGATCGTTCTGATCAGTCTGCTATCAGCGGGCACATCTGCATACATCGATTCCGGGATAGAGCCAATGAAGGAGAAATTTGATGCATCGGATACGATGATCTTCTTGGTATGAAAGGTACCAATAGAAGACATCGGTGCACTGTCGGCTGTGGGAACGTTAAACTTGTCCATGGCCCATCTTGTGATCAAGATCCAGAACCGGGCCAGCGACACCTCGGAGTTTCGGGAAGAGGAGGAGAGGCTCTGAATCAGTTGTTGCCAAAGGACAAACCCATAGTCCAGATTGATTCCGTTGTACACCCCATACATAATCGACAGGAAAAGACGACTGGCCCCGTCCGATCCTGAGCTCCTCTCTGACAGTCCCTTGAAGAGAACCGTAAATAACCCATTCCATTGGGGCGGTAGGCAGGATTTCTTGAATCTTGCGACGGAGGTAAGAACTTCCGTGTAGCCCATGTTTTAGAACATGTTGTAGAGCATACCAACCGGAATCGTCTCCGGGTGAACTCGCGACGGGTCAGCAGCAAACCCAAGCATGGTGCAGAAGCGGGGGCGAGAAATCGACGTCTTGTGTTCCGCCACTTCGAAAAAGACCCTGTCGACGGCCTTGTCGTAGTAAGCCGTTGCGTAGACCTGAGATAAGGCCACCATTGGCACCGTTTCAATCCGTGACAGCGCAGGAGCAAGCTGTGAGTATTTGAGACACTCGACGACCGGCGACATATAGGAATCATAGGCCAGTGGGTTGAGATCAATCACCAGGCATTGCTGAGGTCGGATGGGAAGAATCTGAGAAGTTGCATGAACAGATGAAGAGTCAGCCATTGTTGCAGGTTGGAAGAAGAAGATGACCGGGAGAGAGTTTGGAAGTAGTTTTGCTTTGGAAATTATGGGGGCAGTAAAGAGGTAAAAGGTGGTGTGGATGGGTTTTTATAGTAGGTGATAGGAGAGAGAAAAATCGTTTCAAATCTCTTATGGAAATACGGAAGGGTTTTTGAGTGACTGATTGGTGACAGTTGGGACGTGCGATGATCACGTAGGAGAGAGAGTGTCAGATTCCTAGGATCACGCCGCCCAATCAGCGCCGGTTCAGAGAAAGAAATCGTTTCCATTTCCACACGCGCCTGTAACTTCAGAGATATGACGCTTCGATATTGCACACGCGTCCTCAAGTGTCAGAAGAAACGCGGCCGTTTCAAATTCATGTGCCCTCCTTTTTACCGTCGTTTGAATTTCTATCCATTTAACTCCCGCCGAGTCAGCAACTTTTTGTCTTTTCCCCTTTTTAATCAGCTGTATTCAATTTAGGACCCACGTGGCTAATTTTTGGCCTCAACTTCATTAGTAACGCTTCAGTAATAATCCAGCCTGTAAAGTAATTAGTAACGGAATTTTTGAAAATCTAGGATTTTCGTGCAAAGAGTGTAAAAGAAAAAGAAATAAAGCAACTCTTTTTAGGATAATCTGTGATGTCCATAAGGACACGAAACTGATGATCCCGGGCACGAATCTCTTCCTTCAAGGTTAAGAAGAACCTCAAAGTGTTAATGTGGGTTCGCTTTGATTCAACAATGCAATTCTTGATATAAGAACGAATGTGAACAAAGTACTTCCTTCTTTTCTTCTCTGAACTCGGGATATATCTCCACACTACCACTGAAACAAAGCTTGTAGTTCATACTTCAAGAGGAGAAAAACTACATATTAATTTTGATATCACATTTCCAGCTGTTTCATGTACACTACTCAGTCTTGATGCCATGGATATCAGTGGAGAACAACATCTTGACATTAGACATGATATAATAAAAATAAGAATCTAACTCTACAAGAAACCTCACGTGGCGGCTACATTTTGTCTCACTCTTAACCCTAATAATGAATAATACATGACTATTTATAGGGAAAAGACAAGTCTTGGGCTTTTAACCTAGAATTCATCAAAGGGGCCCATTGCCATCATCCATGGAGTGCTTTGAAACCCTACAATCTCCCCCTCAAAGTATGGAATGGATGACAATGCTTTAACTTCCAATACAAGCATCTAGCAAATAAAAAGATCTGCAACGAGGAATATATGAAGCAATCCACGAATCTTGATTCTTCAATAGTCTTCAAACACGGGCTCTAGGATATATAAATCAAGCACTGAAGTAATGTCTTTAAACTTCATTTTCGAATGTAATCCCAAAGAATCTTCATGAAAACCAAACCCGCCATAAAAACCATTTCAGAACAAAGAAACTGAATCACTTTTTGTCTTTGAAGAGCTCCCCCTCCAAGTCACAACGATCTTCAAATAAGCTAATGATATAAGCCATCAAAAAATATCATGTAACAACCCAAACTTTAAGATTCGTAACGCCACTTGATCGAGAAAATACAAGAAGTCGGAGATATAACAAGTCCTTAGCAGAGCTCGATGAAGAACTCTTGCTGTAAAGGATACTTCTCTGTAAAAACCTTAGTAGAGCTCGATGAAGAACTTCTGTAAAAAAGCTACCTTCATAATTTTCCCACAAGCTTTATCAAAAATCTTCAACTTTGAAAAGTCACAGATCCAATTTCGAATGGCCATACCAAATTCTCTCCCGATTTATAATCAAAAACATGATTATAAAGCCTTCAAAAGGTCATGAGAATGATCTTGAATGGATAAAAATTTACTATGCTCCCCCGCGACAAAAAAAAAATCCGGAAAAATCGTGAAAACCTGACGTTAAAAAAAAACGACTTTCCGAACCGCCAAGACTTGATGGAATCTTTATTTTACTGTTCAAAAAAAATATGAGCGTTAAAGAATCCAAAACTGTTCACCGGCCCTCAATGTAGTAACTTTTCTGAAAATTGGGCCAAAACTGTCACTTTCTGAAAGACAGGGGCTGGAATGGTAATTCAGCATCAACAAACCCTTTTATATGTAACAAAAACTGGAAATGGTCCAAAAATACCAAACTGTGAAAACCACAGGGACCAAAAGAGCCAATTCGCTGAAGTTTCAGGGACCAAAAGTGAAACATTAAGTCTTCTTCCCCAATATATATGGCTGATAAAAGAAATGCGCGACTGGAACAAATGCTACAGATCATACTTTCGTTTCAAGTACCAGCAACCGAACCAAGGTTCGTTTCAAGATTGCCATCTATTCACGCGAACCGAACGTTCGGTTCGTTTCATATCAAGCTTCATCAGGCGAAACCCCTTTCGCTTTCGGTTCATCCTTCGTTCGCTCCAACCATTAACAACCGAACCCAGTTTCAAAAGCAAAACTGAGCATCCCGATTAGAATAAGGAGCGAGACCATAGCCAATCCGAATTACAGGTTCGCTTTCGGTTCATCTCCTATTTCAGTCCCAGCATAAACACGTGAACCCAAGATCGAGGTTCGTTCCATGAGCTGCTAACGCGAATCTCCCCCCTTTCGTTCCAAGTGCTACCAACCGAACTCAAGTTCGCTTTCTGTCTTCCTTTCTTTCGTTCCAAGGCAACAAATAAACCCAATCATAGATTCGCTTCAATTTCATCGATTATACCCTAATGAGAAGCACAGTAAACGAGCATTCACAGGTAAGGCTTTCATAGCGATTTTGACTTTCGTTTGATAATTGTCCTTCCCAATTGATTTCCAATTCCAGTTCCATTCGTTTGCAGTGAACATCATCAATTTTGACTTTTTGATTTTAACTATCGTTTGCACCAGTTACGATTTCATTCCGATAAACCCTCAAATCCGATTCGTTCTCAGTGAGTTCAATGGAATCAAAGATTTTGCATTACCATTCCATCTCGTTCCGATAGACGCCATCCAACATCACAACTTTGAAACCAAATTCTGAGAAATTGGTACCGACTCCGAGATCTGTATTCTAATTGCAAAAGCCATCTGTTCTGATTAAAAGCTAATCTCTGATTGGTGATTTGAGTTCCGTGAAAATCACAAGTCATTTCCAGATCGAATATGTTTTTCATTTAAAATAGCAAACTTCCTTCAATGGTTCATCACAGTACCCAGAAACACATGAACACCAATCGAAAAAAAACTTGAAATCAAAAGGAATCGATTCATGAGTCGATAATCGCGACACGGATGTTGAAATTGATAATCACGAATGAAAGAATTTAAGCACAGAACAAAAACGCAAACAGAAACGGAGACATAGATGTAATATTAGGGTCAAATAAAACTGGATCGTGAATATCATCAAATACCCGCTTTATGAACAGTGACAGACTGAACATTTTGGGCCAAAGCAAAAGCAAATATGATTGGATTCAAAGGCTAAAAACAAAGGAATTAATTGATTTGGGATTGAGCAAATGATTTGATCCCAAACGAACAGAAAAGAGATTCAGATTAAAAAAAAATACCAGATGAACAGTATAAATCACGATGAACAGTAACATGAACAAAAATCTTGATTCCATACCGCCAAAACACCAATAATCTTCAATATATGTGCAGAAAATCACCAAATCAAGAACCGATACTTCAAAAATCAATAGATTTTCAAAGACCCGCTCTGATACCACTTGTTGGGATTAAAACCCTAATTGTGATTTGATGAACAAGATGCGGAAAATAAGAACAAACACAAATAATGAAGATTATGTCAAATGATCAATCGATTTATTGAATTGTGAGGAACGAATTACACTTAAGAAATAAGAATCTAACTCTACAAGAAACCTCACGTGGCGGCTACATTTTTCCTCACTCTTAACCCTAATAATGAATAAGACATGACTATTTATAGGGAAAAGACAAGTCTTGGGCTTTTAACCTAGAATTCATCAAAGGGGGAGATTGTAGGGTTTCAAAGCACTCCATGGATGATGGCAATGGGCCCCTTTGATGAATTCTAGGTTAAAAGCCCAAGACTTGTCTTTTCCCTATAAATAGTCATGTATTATTCATTATTAGGGTTAAGAGTGAGGCAAAATGTAGCCGCCACGTGAGGTTTCTTGTAGAGTTAGATTCTTATTTCTTAAGTGTAATTCGTTCCTCACAATTCAATAAATCGATTGATCATTCGACATAATCTTCATTATTTGTGTTTGTTCTTATTTTCCGCATCTTGTTCATCAAATCACAATTAGGGTTTTAATCCCAACATATATATATATATATATATATATATATATATATATATATATATATATATATATATATATATATATATATATATGAATTTTATGTGGGTATGGCTCAACATGAGGTAATTCTGTATATAGGTCTATTATTTGCGTTCTAAAATTCGATTATGATTACGGCATCCCTTTTCATAATCTGAATTATGAGAACATGGCAAATAGTAATATAAATATTATACCAAAAGATTGGTTTAGTCTTTATGTGAGACATCATGAATCGTGTCCCATATGCTTCGGATATAGGATCGATTAAATGTGCTATATTCATCCTTTCTAAAAAATTTCCAAATGCTTGGGGCATTAAGAATGGAAAAGGTCTAGAATTGGATATGACTAAAAGGACTAAGCAGTTGTCGAGGACAATCTAAGGTTTAGAAGTGATAGTTGGAAGTATAATGTTAATTTTTGGAAGGACCATATTGACATATTCTGAAAAGAGGCAACTCTTGTTCAGAAGTGATAGTCAAAATGGGAATATGGGAAGGTGGAAGTTGTTCAATAAATCAGTGTAAGATTAGGAAACTTAATGCTAGAAGGATGTTTCCAAGGAGTTGATCTCCTTTGGAATGATCTGTAATGTTTTTTGTCAAGTCTTTGTGACTTTGTGCATAATCATTACAAGAGGATCAATGCATATAAGTTTAGAATCTAACAGATTTCGGTAAATGACATGAATTTGGAATTCCTGCATTTGCGGTAAGGATTCGGGACTTTGAAATGACAATCATTGGAGTTATGTTCAATCGATCTCTTTCACAAAGTAAAGATCATAAAAAAACTTAGTATGCATACTTAGTGTATGGCACGACTAGTGTTTAGAAAACATAGTGTACATGCTTGGAGCATGGGACAACTATTGTTTTAATTCAAGTATAAAGTTGATAGTTTGTAACAGTATGCAATGAATAATGTGTAATCATTATGGTGATAAATAAAAGATGTTTTATTTATATGAATAAGTTCTGAGACCATATTGGATTCAATTATTCTTGTGTTTTATTTTGCATGTTTTGACTTCCAAAATAACTAGGTCGTTCTTCCTGATTGACTAAGTTATTCAAACCATCCACAGTCGGTCACATGTTGAAAGTAGATATGAATCAAGATTGTCATGGGTTGGTTTGTAGAGGTCTAAGATGTTGGACAAAGTGGTGCTACAAAACTCATGAGTGCTCATAAGTTATGAGTATTGGATTCAACCCACGCTCACTGGAATCACTCCATGGGTTTATCACGAGTGATCATGAGATGATAATATCTTATATTCTTCAAACCTAGAGATATGAGTTGTTACTATGAGTTGGTTATACATTGATTGCATGAAACCGCATTGGTAACTCGATGTTATAAAACGTGCCTTTGTGTATGATTCAACAAGTAGTATAACAAGCTATATGAGTCGAAGTTTATCCATTCCTTTTACCTTCGAGATAAAAGCGATATCTGTGGGCCCCTCGATGATTTAATGATGGTACATGTGAGTGCTTGGCCAAGCCAGGACTGATTTGATCTATTCAATTAGTCAGTCATCATAGATCGGAAATCGGGAAACAACAAATGGACAAAGAGAATGATTTGGAATCCATGTATTAGTCCATATGATATCTAGAATGGAGGAGTGTATGATCCCTTATCTAATGGACAAGTCATTGACAAAGGTCAGAGTTCATCGGCAAGGTCAAAGTTCGACAGAAGCTTTTGAGAGCTATGATTGCTAGTCGGGTTATGAAGTCATACTTGCGATAATAATTTTAGACTTATCCAAGTGGGAGACTGTTGGATTAATGTCTAAGTCCATAACTATAACTGGTAAGACTTGACCCGACCCGACATGGTCCATTTGGGTTGCATGGCATCGGGAGAATTGGATTGACAAGATGAGGAAAAATGATACTAGTGATTTGTAATAATATATTATAAGTTCTAATATATTAATATATAATCATATTATTTATTTAGTGTTGATCAAGAATTAATTTGTAATTAATTAAGTGATCAAAAGGAACTAATTAAATATGGACTCTAAGATATATGTGTGTTGTGACATCCCTATTTTCACGGCCAGAAAAGACCGATTTTGTTTATGCTTTATAAAAATCAGAGTACTTCTTTTAGTAAAAATGCTGCGGAATTTGTTCCCAGAGAAACATGATAAATACTTTATTAAAACATTTTCGAAGAAACGTATTTATTTCATTTTAAAACGTTTGGGATGTCATCGTTAATATAGAGACATAAGCATAAACAGAAGTTACAATTATTTACACTAGTGATATACATCTCTTTAAATCTCTCAGTGTAATGTCACTTCATATCGTCACCTGTGATACAAATAAACTGAGTGGGTCAGGTTGGGAAACCTGGTGAGTACATAGGTTTTTCAACCCATAATAATATAATTATTATGTTTAATCATCAAACAGTTAACCCAATTACCCATCCCCATTATCTTCTTTATTCTTAAGGATCTACCCTAAGAATCAACTATTTCTTGTTCATTCATTCCTAAGGAGTATCCTAAGGAATAAGTATGAATTCCATCGTTGTAAATGACACATCTCTCAAGCACAATCTGCTAGTTCTGTCACTAGGGCGCAACTACCAAAATTGTGACATTCTCTATGGGGCGCATCTCCTGAAATAGTACTTTAGGCGCATCTGTCGTGGTTATGAGGTTCTCTATTAGGCGCTTCTACCGGTAGAGTCCTTTAGGCGCTTCTGCCGAGTTTTATTGACAATATCGTTTTCGAGAGTCCACTCGCAATACATATCAATCGGTTTTTAGAGTACACAAGTGAACACGTCGTTCACAACACCTACAGGTTGCGAGCCTGCTAGTGTTCCACTGGACTGTCTAGAATAGTCTGTGGTTGTCATACATACTCTACTGAATGATGGGGCCATTATTTTGGAAAAAGGCTTCTTAGATCGTCCACCTCTCACCCTCACCTCACGGTCTATTTTACCTCTCAACTCATCATCCAACTCATATTTCATCTTTTACATCTACCCATGTCTTACCCCAATATTTTCGTAGATATAAAATATATATACAGTTTAAATCATTTAAAACATGTATAAAATCGTTCACCGAGCATAGACAGCAAGTAAACAGACAATATGCACACATAGCACGTAGTAAATACTTCATATCTATGTGTAAGTTGAAGTGGACCATGCACTCACCTGAAAGGTGATGACTCAGCACTCGGACAACGCTTCGATACTCTCAAAACGATTTTCCTTCGATAAAACCTAGTACCAATACCACTAGGGTTTAGTCTAATGATAACCGCGACAAATTAATTAGTCTGACTATTATTAAGCGTTAATAACACTCAACATAACTCATAATAATAGCCCAAATAATTATTTTAAGGACCTAATAACATTCCTATAATTATTTGAAGGCTATATTAAAAATTACGTAAGCGTAGCACACTTACAGCGAATTATATCGAAAACCGGAACTTAATTGGAGCAACGTTTCGAAACCGAAAGGCTCTTTTTCTCGGGACTCCGGCAGCCTCGGGGCTTTCTTAGGGTGCTAGGGGGTTTACCTAGGCTTAGGAGGGGGTTAGGGGGGTAGTGAGAGAAAGTAGAGAGAGAAAGTTGTGGTGGAATGTGTGAAAAATCTGAGAGGCTTTGCTTCCCTTTTATAGGCCGCAGCTTCGGAGTACGCTGGGCATACCGAGGACCTTACGCGGGGCGTAATTCGGATAGAGATTACAGGTGGCGAAGGCTTGGTGGTGCGACGTGGCTTCTCCTAGACCGAGGAAGGCTAGAACATGGAGCGTAGGGACTTCACACGCGAGGCGTACTCGGACGTTGGGCGTCTTCGGATTACGCGGGGCGTATGCGAGGACAGGTGTCACCCATCCGAAGCGAGGCGTGCTCAGCAAGCGACGACTGAGATTTGGCCACGTCATCGCATCTAGCAACAGCTTCGCAAATTCGAGTTTAATCTTTAAAAATTCGTAACTTTCTTATACGAACTCCGTTTTTGACGTTCTTTATATCCACGCGAAGGTGGGAATGTACTCTACAACTTTCGTTTAGACTCTGTCGGCTAATTTTGAATTGATTTTAAATTTTATATTATTAACAGGCCGAGACATGATTGGTCCGTTAAATTCTCATAACTTCTTCATCCGAAGTCCGTTTTCACCCATCTTTTTCTCGTTATGCTACTCTTAACGAGATCTTTGATTCCCGTTTAGGTCATGTAGGCCAAAAACCACTCGATCTAATATTCGAATTTCGGGCTGTACACTGCTAATCCGAAACTTCGAAAAATCATAACTTCTTCATACGAAGTCAGATTTGGGTGTTCTTTTTATCGATGTTCTTAGTTTAACATACTCTACGACTTTCGTTTATATCGCTAAGGCTAAAACTTGCTCTATCGGAAATTCACTATTTATGCTTCCCGATGCCGTGCCGGTTCCGTCGCGAAACTTCGACGAGTCATAACTTCTTAGTTATAACTCAGATTTCAGCGTTCTTTATATGTACGGAAACCTTGTGACATATTCTAGAACTTGGTTAAGATTATTTATTCTAAATAATCTTTTGTCGGAAAGTCGTTTTCGACCCCTATTGCCTCTAATTGACTAGCCCGGATCTATGGACGTTACATGTGTGATGGGCCAAGTTCATTTAGGTTGGGCTAGGCTTTCATGGATAGTCCATGGAGTGTTTAACCCATGGATAATATGAAATGAAAGGTCATGGGTATTAGGGTTTAACCCTAATCTCCACACTATATAAAGATGTCTTTGGTTGGTGAAATGGGTGCTAGTGTGTGTACACAAAAGGGCAAGGCCGATTTCACTAGAGAGAACCAAAGTATCCTTATTCTCAAGGTTATTCCAAGTGTTCATGGTGTCGCGTGAACCATTTGAGTTGTCACACTTGGGGCACTAGGCACTCAAGCTTCATGAAGACAAGTTACAACAACAAGCTATGTAATCTAAATTGTTTTATTACCCAAGTATCATAGATTGTATGCAAGATATGGTAATACCTTGGAATATTCATATTTGCATGTATAATAGAGAAAACATAGATACAAGGTATTTAGGGTTGCATGTACACCCTAGGAGTGTTAGAATGATCAAAACCCAATAGGATCACCAGCAGCAAAAGAACTTCCAGCTTCAGCGTCATGAGCTCCCCCCTAAGGAGGAAGCCTTCCTCTTTGGAGGATTTAGCTTATCAGACTCAATGTCTCTATTATTTCTTTGAGAAACCTCCCCCTCAAAGTTTGAATCAGGGTAGACGACATTCAAAGGAACAACATGCATAAAAGCAGGTGACAAGAATCCTAGATCGAGAAACCCTTTATAGCCATCAGTTTCTAATTGATCACCAGTGTTTGGAATGGCCTGATTAGTTGTTCTATCAGTGTTTGGAATGTCAACAACAACAATTTCATTTTGAAGGTTTTGAAGGTCAGCTTCAACCCTTCTAGTTTCATACATCTTAGGTTGGGATGGAGTTGGTGCAATCACCACCATTTTCATTTGCTTATCACGACTCACTTGCTTTTTCTCCCCCTTTTTGGTAGTGTCAGATTGGGGAGGGTAACTAGATGACGGAGGAAGATTTGTAGATGGAGAAGGACGTGGTGGTAAACCTAATGATGGGGAAGGAGGCGGATTTGATGATGTACGTATACGAGGAGGATTATCACCTGGTGAATTTCGTATGTGTCATCAACAACCACATCATCAACATCATCATCAACCAAGGCTATAAAATGATTCATATCAGCCACATCCGTTTCTACGTTATTCAAACATTTTCCCAGCGTTGATTTAACTGCACTATCATAGAGAGTTGAGAAAGCATAACAGTTTGAAAATTGGAGTTGGACTCTTCCTGATCATCCTGATAAAAGGCAGCATCCTTAATAGGTGTTGGCATAGGAGGAACAGTCTCATCTTTAGGAGAAAGAGATGGTTACTCATCTTGGATCATTGGCTTAGTAGTTTCCACTAGAGGTGATGTTGATGCACGTTGTGCAACATCATCTACATAGGCAGTGGACGAGAATCAAATGTGCTTGTTCATCCTTAGAGGAGAGTTCATTCCCTGAGCAACATCTTCTTCTTTATCAGTGGCTGGTACTTCTTCATCATCATCAGTGCCTTCTTCTTTATCAATGACTTCTTCATTGCCAGCACCATCTTCATTATCATCCACGTCATTCGCTTGTCCAGAGTCAAAGGATTCAACTACATAGGGTTTGTCAATCCATTTTTTGCATCCTCACAGTAATATGCAAACCATCTTCAGTAGGAGCAATATTAATTATATTTGAGGAGAGATAGAGTAGGAATTGGAATGATAATCCCATGACTTTCATCATAGCTTTCCTTACGATCCAAGATCATTCCAAGCCAACACGGATATGGAACAAACATTGGCTTCTAGTTCCCAGTGATGCAATCAATCACTTGATCAAGAAAAAGTTAAGAAAAATCTAGTCTTTTGTTGTACACAATAGAAAATACAATCCTTTGCTCAAAGGGATTCAATTGATCCAAACTCCCAGTCTGGTGTCTAAGACATTTTCCAATAACCCCAGTTAAATATTTCCATCCTACACCAAAACACTGAAGAAGAGTGTATCTATAAACATCACGAGCGGTGCCATGAAGATTAAAATTATACCCAAACCTCCAACAAACAGACTTGCACCTTTCTTCCGAGGGAGTTTTAGAATAATTTTCAAATCGACGAAGACAAAGAGTAGTTCGAAATGATTCCACATCAATAGTAACCTTATACTGACCATCTCCAATGGTTCCAGTAATGGTTTGAGCATCAGTATTGACATAGCATGAATAGTAAAACTCACGTACTTGTTTAGGGTAGAATGAAAATGGGAAGTCGGAGAATGCATATCGAAGAGGACAGCTCTTAACATAGTCGACGAAGTCTTTAATTCCTGAGTTCGAGAACTGCTTTGGGATTTCATCAGAGAACACCACATTTTTTGCTTGAATGATGATGGGAAATTCAGTGGCATGAGGACCTTTGACAACATTAGCATTGGGGAGAAAACTTGTATAGAGGATTTGACATGGTAAAAGCTTGAGAAAGATGATGGTTGAGAGAACCTTTTTCAAGAGAGATAGAGAGCCAATTTCTTGAATAACTTGTAAAAATGACCTAGGACGGAGTATTCCCAATTTATATCAAAAAGTTTCTTCCTTTTTACGTAGTCATGACTGAAGAGATCTTCACTATAAAAATATTGAAATCCCAAGATAACGATGGACATTTAATCATCATCCAAAAAGTTACCATTGAGATAAGGAAGTTACATCAGTGAGACATGTCATCAGCGGCTATGAACATCAGCATAAGCAATCATTGAGTGACTTGTGATGGTCACCTAATAAGTTTGTGATGCCTCCTAATGGACCTTTTAAGCAGTAAGTTATATAAAATGAAAATCTAGAAGCTTATGTTTAGAATTTTAAAAGTAGCGAAGCATTAAGTAAAAACAACTAAAGTAGCAATGGCTAAATAAATCAAACCATATAAACGTTGTTGTCCCTAAGTGCATTAAGCAAAATTTTGTTCTCAAAATAAAAAACCTTTCCTTAATGACAATCGAAAAGAAATTTATAAACAACATCACAAAGTTGACGAATGGAGATGAGATTGTTCTTTAGGCCTTTGACATAGAACACTTCCTTCAGCTTGAATGCCCTGCACTCAAAAGTTCCTACTCCCGTGACAAAAACCACCTTCAGACCATCTTTCTTCACAAAGTCTATTAAGAGTGACTTGAGTCCGGTCTTGTGTCTAAAGCACCCACTGTCTAGGTACCAAGTATGTTCTAAATTCCTTGGACAGCATGAGAATTATCGGTATCAAACATGTTAAGATTACCATCAGGGGATTCATTAATGAGAGCCATTAGACCCTTAACATTTAGCCCTTCATCTTCATATGTCTCCTATTCTTCCACCCGTTCTTCATGATCCTCTTTCTTTGCAATGAAAGCTTTTGGTAGAGAGATGTTTTCCTTCTGCATGTGGGCCACTAACTTCTTGTACAAAACTTCATAGTTCTCAGGAGTTTGATCTTCTTTCTTCAATTTGTAGTCCGTGGCAAAATGGTCAAGGCTACCATAGTTAAAATAATTAATTGAGTTTTTCTTCTTCGAAGAGGATCTCCTCATTGAACTGCCTCCCTTAAACTGAGCTCTTCGAACCCCATTTTATTTTCTTTCTTTGTAACATTTGACAATAAGTGAAGTGTTGGTAACAAGTTCATCATTGAGATCTTCATCACTCTCTTCACCCTGATTTGAGTTATCTGAGTTGCTGATGTGTTTCATTGCTTCTTTACGAGAAACCATGACTACAAACTTTTCCTTTTAGAGTCCTTCATAATGTCTTTACGGAGATCTTTGGTATCATTTTAATTTCGTAGATTTCCAAACAAGGAGGTTATATCCATGGCATTAATATTTTCACTATTCTTGAGGACACTAGCGTGATGTTCCCAGATTTTCCCAAGAGAATCCAGGAACTTTAGAACTAACTGAAAGGAATGCTTGACAATTCCCAGTTTGCACATATCATTAACCAAACAGTTCAACCTATTAAAGGTTTGGGATAAGGACTCACCTTGTTGAGCAAATAATTATCATATCTTAGATTGAGGTTGGTGATGGTTGTGGCCTAAACTTCCACAATGCCTTTATAAGCCACTGTTGGTGTTTCCATCGTCTTTTGGGTTGAGTCGCAATTCTCAACAACTTTATGCATCTCATAGTCCATGGTTTCAAGAATAACCATGGCCTTAGTTTTCCACATGGCAAAGTTGTGCTCATCGAATGGAGGAATTTTGTTCAGAATAAAGGATTTGGGATTATTGGAAGTCGACATGATTACTTGAGTGTATAAAAAACCGGATCTGATACCAATTAAAGGTTTGTATCGATCGCATACACTTCAACTATAAAGAACAAAAGCAAACTAATCTAAGAAAATAAAGAACATAAAGTAGATAACACAAGGAGTTCTCCAATTTTTTTTCACCAAGAAAGGGTTTGTTTTCACCAACAAAACGAGTTGTCACAAAGACAAACTCTATATTAGGGTTTACCCTAATGTTGGTTATATACTAATCTATACAAGTATCTCCCTTGATTGAAGGGATTCCATATTATCTATACTAAGAACCAATCCTGATCACAAGGATGTCGGATCTGCTATCTATTCTATATATATTTGTATCATTACATAATATACAAAAGGTTACATAGAATAACTATCTATATGCTTACGTTGATAGTCTTGATGCACCCGCGCTGATGGTGATATAGACGCTGATGCTGACAGTTAACATGTAGAGTGTTTGACTCATTAGGCCATAAGGTGTGACCTTATAGAGAAAAATTATTTTATGAGTAGATAAGTATAGAAATCAAAAGCCTCGGTGATGAGTGCGTGCATCGAAGAAAATGCAAGGAGAGGTAAGACGTGAGAGTTTATGAGGAGTGGTCAGATGTGGGAAGCAAAGGCAACCAAAAATGTGCAAGTGCTCATATATGGGATGATTTTAAAATATACGAAATGTTGGTGTCCCATTTTGTATAGAAGTTGAAGGCACGATGTTGAGGGGGTGGGTTTCCAAGTGCAAGGCTTCTACCCAATATGTGGGTGGAAGATGAGCATGAAATAAGAGGGTACATATGATATTATTAATTGAGTTCAACATGCGTTCAAATTTCTCATTTTGTTAGGATGTATGTGGGTAAAGGAATCAAAATTGAATGCCATAAGCGGGAAAATAGTCATGAAATTGTTGGTGGTTGTATTTACCGCCCTTGTTGCAATGAAAATATTTAATGGTTGTTTTGAATTGATTTTGTATATAAGTAGAAATTTAAACAAGTTTTGGGAACACGTCCACCTTTTGTTTTAACGGGTAAACCTAAAAGTAATGAATGTAATGGTCAAGAAAATTAACATAGTAGTTCAAACCACTAACACTAGTAATTGGTAAGGTCCAAACATCATAGTGAAGTATCATATGCATTGGATGCT
This sequence comes from Lactuca serriola, assembly GCF_051521515.1. Taxonomy (NCBI): domain Eukaryota; kingdom Viridiplantae; phylum Streptophyta; class Magnoliopsida; order Asterales; family Asteraceae; genus Lactuca; species Lactuca serriola. The sequence continues at coordinate 363,382,591 of NC_136411.1, forward strand.
GGATTAAGGTGTCTATTTAACGACCCAAATTTCCAAATAAAATTTTTATTTTTAATTAATCAAAACTGTAACATACATGTTCAGTTATCGTGTTTTATAATAAATAATATTATGAAATATTATATGAAATTTTAGTATTGAGTTCTAACAGATAGTTTTTACTATAAATGAAGTAAAATTATGCTTAGAATCACTCGGAAAATATTGAAAGTCTTATGAGATTTCAATCAAATGTCAAATATTGAAATTTCACGAAAATATAAAATTCAAAATAACTATAATTTTATTATTGAAAGTTGTAAAGAATCTCGTTATAAACATTTAGATGAAAACCTCATCGAAATCCGAGTTATAACGAAGAATTTATGACCAAATGAAGATCCGCAAAAAAACCGGCAAACACTATTTAGCGTAAAAAGTGATTTTTTGATAAACTACTTTTTAACTTTAGTGATCTAAACGAAAGTTGTAGTATTCGTTAAACCGAGAATTTTCAAAAAAAGAACATCCAAATCTGACTTCGTATGAGGAATTTATGATTTTTCTAAGTTTCGGAATAGCAGTAGACAGCTAAAAAACTCGAAATAAAAGTCAACTGATTTTTATCTATCACAACCTAAACGAGAATCGAAGGTTTCGTCAATATTAGTACAATGGTAGAAAGACAGATGAAAACAGACGTCGGATGAAGAAGTTATAAATTTTTAATGGATTTTCTTGTCTCGGTCGGTTAAAAATAATAATATTAAAAATATATCAAAGTTATCAAATGGAGTCTAATTGAAAGTTGTAGAGCATAATTTCACCTAAGCATGCTTATAAAGACCGTAAAAACCGGAGCTCGTATGCTAAAGTTATGGATTTTAGAAGTTTGGGACACAAAAATCAAGAAAATCCCGAAAACCGAGAAAAATCGCATGGATAAGATCAGATTTCGGACACATCACCCAGATTATCGCAGCTGCTCCATGTCCGAACCGCGTGTCGCAACCTCTCGCATCCGATGGCGCGACCCAATCTGAGACCGACGTGTGTCTTCGCGGTGGAGGCTTCCAAACCGACCCACCTGTCCTCGCCTCGCATATGACGCCTGGAACCCTCACATGCGAGCCACGTGCCCCCCTCGGTCCGAACTTCACCCTTTAAAAGGGAGGTGCGAACCTTCCCGGTTAAGTTTGGAAAATTCTCACTTTTTACACCTTAAGCCATATTTTATGCCACTTTTAATCCCCTGAAGCCTCAAGATCATACCCAACACCCGAAACACTTCCCGAAGTGCCTGAAGAACCTGATAAATTTATCTTTTCGGTTTGAAGCTCAACCCTCACAGGACCAGGTTTTCAAGAAAGCTCCCGGTTTTCATCGAAGAAAGCTAATTATAGTAGCGAAGTGCTGCCCAAATTACTATTTTAACCTCCAGTTAATTGACAGTGAGTTCAATATATACGAACAATTCTATGTTATATGTTATATGTGTTATGTGCTTTTCCGTGTTATTATCTCGTGTTATTATTTCATGCTATTATGGTAGCAAAAGCTGTACCTTTGAACATGTGATCAGTGAAAGGACTTAGATTCACGATGGTATTGGTATGTAGCCTCTGGCCGTGTAGAGTGTGCCTCGTAAGAGAATGACTTCTACCCCTATGGCATTGGCAGAAGGTTAGATAGGGTTGAAAGCCCAAAATCTACCAAAATGTTTAATCAAAAAGTGTATGACTTTTGTGCCATTTGGGCTGAAGCTCTATTGATGTATATCAAGTATCAAAATTGTTATGTCTCATTCATCGTATATCTTTGAATCAAATCATTGAGTGATACGGAAAGATTGTCACATGATTCACATATGCCTTTGTTGTTCCTTGTTCCTCTTTGCTTCTGCCATATTGAAGTATATATATGCCATAACGTTATATTGTATCTATTATTGAGCTCACTAAGCGTCACCACTTCCCTCTCTCAGTGTTTAACAATTGCAGGTTTTATGAATTCAGTATAGTCATATACTGTTAGAAGATTTTGAATAGTTAGAAGCTATTACTTTTGTATTTAGTACTCATGTATGTATAAATTATAGTATACTGGGTAGTTGTGTAATATATAACACTTTGTAATAGTCGGTTTGTATCCAGTCGTTTGTAAACAAGTTATCAGTGTAAAATATTATTTGTGAATATGCATGTAGCATGTTTTGGAGTAACAATTGTCAAATATGAAAGTGTGGGTCTTTCAATCATGGTATCAGAGCAGTAGTTTAAGTGAACTAAATTCCACGGATTGGTATTTAGACTTAAACTATTGGAAGTTCAATATATGAACGAATCATTGTAAGTATATTTGACATCCCCAATTTCACGGCCATAAAAGACCAATTTGTTTTTGCTTTGTTTTAAATCCGAGAAATCGTTTAAGGAAAAATTTTGCGGAATTTGTTCCCAAAACAAAATGTGATAAGAATTTATCAAAGCATTTCTTTAAAGAAATGTATTTTCATTAAATAACAAAATCTCAGGATGTCATGTTCAGATACAGACCAAAAGCATGAATAGTATAAAATAGAACTTACAACAATTATTTATAACTACTGATCTATAATCCAAAATCTCTCATCATGTCAACCAACTTATGCTCTTGTGCCACTACATGTGATACAAAGAAAACTGAGTGGGTCAGGCTTGGGAGTCTGGTGAGCATATAGGGTTTTCAACATACAATAATATACTTATTATATTTAATCATCAAACAATCAACCCAATTTCTGATCCCCATTATCTTCTTAAATCTTAAGGATCTACCCTAAGAATCATCTATCATTCATTCCTAAGGATTGTCCTAAGTAATAAGCATAAAGTCCATTGTTGTCAGAGGTTCATCTACACAGTACTAAATCCATAGCCACCAAGGTTCATCTACACTGTACAAAATCCCTAGCTACCATCGTTCATCTATAGAGCACTAAATCCGTAGCTACCATCGTTCTTATATAAGGCACTAAATCTATAGCTTCCAGGTCTTTTTAGAGTACACCGGTGAACATCAAGTCCACAACACCTACAAGTTGCGAGCCTGGTAGTGTTCCACTGGACTGTCTAGAATCGTCCGTGGTTGTCATCCCTACTCTACTAAATAACGAGGCCATCGTTTGGGTAAAGGTTTCATTCATTTTTCACCTGTCACCCTCATCTGATGATATATATCATCTTTCGTCTCATCCTCAAACTCCTCTTTCATTACACAAAAACTATTTCGTCTACACATGTTCTTGTTGGGTTATGAGCATTCTAACACTGCTAAGTGTACATGCAACCCTAAATACCTTGGATCTTTGTTTTCTCTATTATACATGCAAATATGAATATTCCAAGGTATTACCCTATCTGCCATACAATCCTTTGATACTTGGGTAATATAACAAGTTAGAATAAATACCTCTTGATGTAGCTTGACTCCATCAAGCTCGAGAGCCTAGTGCCCCAAGTGTGACACCTCAAATGGTTCACAAAACATCACCAACACATGGAATAACCATGAGAAGAAGACATTCATGCTTAAATCGGCTAGCCCTCAAATATGTATCACTAGTGCCAACTTCTTGAGCGAAAGGGGTCCTTATATAGTGTGCGCATTAGTGTTACACTGTGACAACCCGAAACTTCTATTCTGTAAAACCATTCACTTCAACAGAAGTCAGAACTATTTCTGCTAACTTTTAAGCTTTTTGGAGTCAGTTTGAATGTTTTAAAGCTTAGTACTTCAAGAGATAACTGGAGAGATGATACTTTAGGGTAAAGTGTGCATCATTTAAGTTCCAAAACTCCAAGAGTTTGGAGTTTACGGCCTAAACATGGAGTTTACGGACGCAAACTCTAAGGAGTATAAATATGACACTTAGTCATTTTAAGCACTTTTTACCATTTTCAAAACCAAGAAGCGATTCTCTCTCAAGGATCATCCGATTTTTCTTCATGATCTTCAACTTAGTAAGTGTTTCTTCTTTGATTAGTTGAAATACTTCATCACCTAGTGATCTTAGATGATTTCACCCATGAAATAATCCTCTTTTCTTGGATCTTCAAGCATTCTTCATTTCACCAAGAACACCAAGAACACACACTAGTGTTCTTGGGCATGAACTCCCTTTCAAGCTCCTTTGTTGTAATTATTCTCACCCTAGTGTATTATAAGGCTATTTCCACTTCTTATTCAACTAGAAAACACAAAGAAACACAAGATCAAAGGTGTTTACGGCCAATACATGTTCTTGAGCCGTAAACCCTAATAGATGGGGAAAAGTAAACCCTAGTCCCTTTCTTAGCCTTGGATACTAGTCTAGATCACTTCCTTGAAGTGTTTAGGACCTTAAACATTAAAGAGATCAAGAACACATAGAGTTTACGGCCGTAAACTCATGAGGAATGGTCTATGGGCCGTAAACTCTATAAAGTCGTGCCATTGTGCCACTAATGCTTCCTAAGGCTTAGACTTGAAGTAAGGATACTTCTTTATGACTTATAAGACCTCAAAACACAAAATGGTACTTAATACCATGAGTTTACAGCCATAAACTCATGGGTAAATGACCAGGGGTTGTAAACTCATGAGTTGTTACCATGTGGTCCAAAAACTCCTTTGAGAGGCCCTACACCCCCTAGATGCAAACCTAATGTACTCCTAGCACTTGAATCAAAGTGTTATGCATGTTTTAGGGTGTCTTTCTTTGATTAATTAGTTGTTAATTGACTAATTGGATACATATATGTGTTAATATATGTTAAATTGGATCCGTGTGTGCTCAAGTCTTCACTTGACACTTAGCATCCTATACCATCCGTTCATCCAAACCACTCACTACAAGTTACTTAATACCCCTTAAACAACCTTTTAAATGCTTTTACATGCTATTAAATGCTTTTATGGGGGGGGGGGTACAAGTTGAATATCATAAGTTATTATATCAATCAAATGTTATTAATAACTATCCAACATATGGATTTGCTATACTTTCAAACTGTCTTATCAAACAAACTACTTTTAAATCGTTTTATAAACTGACATCAAGTTATGATTATTTATTATTTCAAACCCTTTAAATGTATTACAAAACCACTTTTCAACTTATGTATTGTTAAAAACCATATCTATACACTTATGTAGTAAGTATATATATATATATATATATATATATATATATATATATATATATATATATATTGATAGGAAAGTTGTGACTTCAGTTCCAACACATTTGTGTAGCAAAATTGTATAATCATACCTGGACATTTCAAACTACATCACTAGTAAAATATAATAGGTATAGTTTAGGAGATACTACTTGCTATTCCTAGTATAAAGGGAACATACTAGAGTCAGTTCATTCATGAGTCTATACAAATATACTACATGCTATATGAAGAGATACTATTACATACTATATGAAAAGATACTATTACATACTATATGAAGAGATACTATTACATACTATACGGGACTGATCATCCTACACCCGACTGTTAGCTATAGTGGGAAACTGCACATCGACGGATGTCCCCGATTGTACTATTCGGTGAGTTACCACGCCGTGTTTATCCTAGAAAAAAGTATACAATTTCAATGATTATATAATTTTCCCTATTACTTTTATCTTGTGACACATTCACATAAACAATGAGGTAGAATATATTTTGATAATAATAGTTATACATGGGAAAAACCTTCATTCATACAGAGAAGCAAACCTTCAAAACAGTCGGGTCTTGGTAGAAGACTACATTTTATACTAGTAGGAAATATGGGATTTTCTAGAGTTTTCATACTTATACAAACTTCTTCATCAGACATTTACAAGTCTTTTCTTTACAGTTTTACCAATCAAAGACACTAAAGTACTTATGAATTCACCAGCTTAAATGTTGATCTATGCTTTCAAAATAACTTGTATTCTCAGGTCATCAGTAGACATGTACCGGTGACAGGTTTTGAGAAGACGGAGCACAGACAAGACTCGTCTTTTATTTTGATCATTAATTTTTGGTGTCTATTACATTACAAAGAACACACATGTATTAAAACTATACTATTAATGCAATGGATGATGTTGTTGCTTGTTTACTACTTTGCATTGTTATGATACTTTACATGACGTCCTCCACCCCAGAACGTTTCTGCCGTTCTTGGTTTTGGGGTGTGACAGATTGGTATCAGAGCATTGTTTAGAGTGAATTGAGTATATCAACCCATAAAAGATATACTAACTATAAACACAATGGGATTAAAGTACTTTGACCAAGAGTTTATACTTTTAAATAATAAAATATTTAACTAAGTATACATACTTGCATTCATACTAAAATCAGTGTCACTAGGACAGAACAAAAGTATTACGATTGTTGAATATCATAAATAGGCTTGGGGATGTATGGTCAGTTCTGGGAGTGGCATAGCCTGATCAACTATACTGGTCCGAGAAGTGATTAGCATATGCCCCGGAATGGTTGTGGTATGACAACAAGGCTAAAAACTTACCAACACTACTACAATGAGAACATTAGAACAAAACATAAAATTAAAATACTATAGGAGTATTCCGTGTTACTATAATTATCTTATTTAGTACTTATCTTAAACTGATTCTTTTACCCCTCCTTCTCGCGTAGATAACATTGCTGGATTTCATATCCCTGGAGACCCGTACTTCCCAAATCAGGGCAATGCTGGATGGCTGGATGGAGAGCCAGAAGATGTCCATCGAATTCCTTTGGATGATCACCTCGCAGAAGGCTTTTTGGATGGTTCTGACTCCAAGCCAGAAGTCAACAACCTACTCCAAGAGGGTCAAGCTCCAAATATCAACCCTGACCTGCGTCTCAAGGTCCCACACCCTTGTGGGCAATAAACTTGAATCATTGGAGTGATGAGCAGGGTGAACCATTACCCCCTCAATGGAGACTGAAGCTTTTACAACCTCAGCGAAGGAGGCTCGGCTGACCGGGTCCTGCCCATTATTGTTTGCAGGATTGCTCGGAATGTCAAGCAAGGTCGGGCAACCATTGACCGAGTCATGGAAATTGACGCCAATTCTGGTGTTAACACGGTCCACATTCGCCAACTCAAAGAAGCCATGGAAAGGACTAGGAGAACCAATGAGGCTCTGCAACAACAGCTAGCTGCATCCCACACTGATGTTATAGAACTTCGAGTGCGTCAAAGAGCTCATGAGCGACCCCTTCAAGACGTAGTACATTAACTGGCATATATGAGGGTTCGCCCGAGGAATACCCGCCACCAATAGAAGATGTCTGCTTATCTTTCCCTTTTGATTTAAGGAATAGCCTTTCTTACCTATGCTCTAAGTAGCACTTGTCTGTAAATTATTCCTGCCTTTCAAGTACTTTATTAGACTTCTAAACTGTCAACATTTTCCCCTATGGTATGATCTAAGACCTTTAGTTAGGTCATTTTCCCGAACTTATTTACATCTTATATACCAGTAATTTCGGCAGTTATCTAATCTATTCAGAAATTCATGCTCTCATTTGACATCGAACTATGGTGACTTAGTTCACAAAACACTTTCAGTTTCTATACTATTGGATTCTTATCATTGTTTCTATCTTTTAAACTTGAAGTTAAAAGATGCCTCCTCGTAGAAATCCAAGACGTAATAATAATAACGAAACACCGATACCACCACCACCACCACCACCTCCTCAGCTCGACGCAACTTTGTTCCAAGCGGCTGTCACGGCGGCCGTAGTGGCTGCCATGTCACACATCAATACTCTTGTCCCTAGTGGATCGGGAATTGGTGCACCTCTTTCCAACCATGGCGAGAGTCATGGGCACTCCCGAGAGTGCACCTACAAGGATTTTACGAATGCCAAAACCAGGAATTTCAATGGAACTGGAGGGGTGATGATTTTAAGACAGTGGATAGAAAAAGACACAAACAATCTTTGAAATCTGCGCCTGCCCAGAGAACAACAAGGTCAAGTTTGCTACTTGTACCTTTTCTGACAGGGCTTTAACTTGGTGGAATGGTCACGTTAAGTCACTGAATCTAATTGTGGCAAATTCGATAAGCTGGGAGAACTTGAAAGCCATGCTGATGAGAGAGTACTGTCCACGAGGGGAAATTCAAAAACTCGAGCAGGAACTCTGGCCTCTTAAGATGGTTGATTCTGACGTATCAGCCTATACTAATAGATTTTGTGATCTGGCAATTCTTTGCCCGGATATGGTTGCTCTTGAGTGCAAGAAATTAGAGAGATATATTTGGGGACTGTCGCCCCAGATACAGTCAAGTGTGCTAGCTTCAAGGCCTGTTACTTTTGACAGCGCTAAAGAACTGGCACAATCTATTATCGATCATGGAAACTACCAGAACACAACAATTTCCGCACCCGATCAACAAAAGGGAAACAACAACAACAGGAAGAAAGGTTGGAACGAGAGGAAAGGAGGGTCTTCACAAGAATCCTCAAAGAAACAACAGCTAGTTACAGTAAATGCTGCTACTGTACCTACTGCTGTTCCTACTAACCCCTTCCCAGCAAAGCCTTATGTGGGTAACCTTCCGAAGTGCAACAAATGCAACTTCCACCACAACGGACCTTGCCAGGAAATGTAGTGATCTAACTGCAACATAAAGGGGTATACTGCCCGTTTCTGCAAGACACCCGCAAAGCCGAGCACTCAAGTTCCCAATGTCGGTGTGGGCCAAGCTTGCTATGGTTGTGGCAAGGTGGGTCACTACAAAAGAAACTGCCCGAGGGCAGCGAATACCGGCGGAGTGGGACGAGTTTTTGCTATGGGCCACGAGGAAGCCGTAGCTAATCCTACGATAGTTACTGGTACGTTTCTCCTCGATAATTCATATGCGTGCATACTTTTTGACAGTGGAGCGGAGAAAAGTTTCGTAAACCAGAAATTTGCACACTTGCTTAAACAAAGACCACGTGCACTAGGGGAATCATTCACTGTAGAAATGGAAAACGGGAAAATAGAAAGTACTAACTGTATATACATAGTTTGTACTCTAACTCTAGATGGTCATTCATTCCAAATAGACCTCATGCCGGTACCCATTAAAAGTTTCGACGTCAAAATCGGTATGGACTGGCTAAGTAATCTTCGCGCCGATATTATGTGCTTTGAGAAAGCGGTTCGTCTTAAACTCCCTAACAACGAAACCCTAGTTATTTACGTCGACAAATCTAGTACGAGCCTTCGCATCATTTCGTGTATTCAAGCTCAAAAGTGCTTGTGAAAGGAATTTCATGCGTTCCTTGCACACATCGTCGATACGAGTCAAGAAGCAAAGGAAATTCGGAACATTCCATAAGTACGTGACTTTCCCGACATCTTTCCAGAAGAACTACTGGGATTACCACCACAACGCCAAGTTGAGTTCAAAATCGACTTAGTGCCAGGGGCTACGCCAGTAGCCAAATCTCCTTATCGTCTGGCACCAGCAGAGATGCATGAGATTTCCTGTCACCTTAACGAACTTCTCAAGAAGGGATTCATTAGGCCAAGCTTCTCACCATGGGGAACACCGGTCTTGTTCGTCAAGAAGAAAGACGAATTGTTTCGTATGTGGATCGACTACAAGGAACTCAGCAAGCTTACCGTTAAAAATCGTTATCCTCTACCCCGCATTGACAACTTATTTGATCAACATCAAGGAGCAAACTACTTCTCGAAGATAGATTTGTGATCCGGGTATCACCAGTTACGAGTGCTAGAGGAAGTTGTCCCCAAGACAGCCTTCCGAATTCGTTATGGACACTACGAGTTTGTAGTGACGTCGTTCGGATTAACCAATGCACCAACTGTATTCATGGACCTGATGAATAGGGTGCGTCGTCCTTACTAGCATTAGTTCGTTATCGTCTTCATCGATGACATACTTATCTACTCCCAAAGTAAGGAGGAGCATAGTCAACACCTACGAAGAGTCTTAGAAACATTATGATCAGAGAAGCTCTACGCGAAGTTCTCTAAGTGCGAGTTTTGAATTCGAAGAGTCGAATTCTTGGTCCATGTTGTTAGTGAAGAAGGAATTCACATAGACCCTTCCAAAATCAAGGCCATTGAGAACTGGTCAGCACCGAAGACACCTACACAAATTCGTCAATTTCTAGGTCTCGTTGGCTACTATTGCAGGTTCATACATAACTTCTCTAGAATCGCTAAGCTGCTTACTACACTGACCCAGAAAGGCGTGGCCTTTGACTGGGAAGAGAAACAAGAGAAGGGGTTCCAAATGCTGAAGCGAGCCTTATGCACCGCGCCAATCCTATCCCTACCAGAAGGAATAGAAGACTTCGTAGTCTATTGCGATGCATCCAACCAAGGGATCGGATGTGTTCTGATGCAACGAGGTAAGGTCATCGCCTATGCCTCGAGACAGATGAAGACGCACGAGGTCAATTATACCACACATGATCTTGAGTTAGGAGCAGTTGTGTTTGCTATGAAGATCTGGAGACACTATCTATATGGTACGAAAAGCACCATCTTTACAGACCACAAAAGCCTCCATAACATCTTCGATCAGAAGGAGCTCAACATAAGACAACAACGGTGGGTCGAGCTACTCAATGACTATGAATGCGATATTAGTTATCATCCCGACAAGGCCAATGTAGTAGCTGATGCCCTAAGTCGGAAAGAATACTCTGGTCGTAGGGTCAAATCATTGACTATGACTATCCATTCACACTTGTCCATACAAATTAAGGAGGCTCAGCTCGATGCTTTGAAACCTGATAATGTGGCAAGGGAATCCCTAAGAGGGATGGATAAGAACTTGGAAAGCAAGGGTGGCGGAGCGTTATATTTTTATGGACCGAATCTGGACACCGAAGCTCGGTGGCTTTAGAGGCGTGGTCATGACCGAGGCGCACAACACTCGGTATTCCATTCACCTAAGTTCAGATAAGATGTATCTGGATCTTAAAAAGTTATACTGGTGGCCTAACATGAAAACAGAGATTGCTGCCTTCGTGAGTAAATGTCTTACTTACGCAAAGGTTAAGGTCGAATACCAGAAGCCATCAGGTTTACTATGGACTTCATAACCATGTTGCCCAAGACAACAGATGGACTTGATACCATTTGGGTCATCGTGTATAGATTGACCAAATCCACGCATTTTCTACCAATCAAAGAGACTGACAAGATGGAGAAACTTACAAGAACATACATTAGGGAGATTGTATGACTGCATGGTGTTCCCATATCCATTATCTCCGATAGAGATAGTAGATTCACTTTGAGGTTCTGCCAGTCGCTACAAAGTTCCCTAGGAACGAGGTTGGACATGAGTACAACCTACCATCCACAGACCGACGGACAAAGTGAGAGGACTATCCAAACCCTGGAAGATATGCTGAGAGCCTGTGTGATCGACTTTTGGAAGGCATGGGATACTCATTTACGCCTTGTCAAGTTTTCCTACAACAACAGTTACCACACAAGCAAAAAGGCTATTCCATTTGAAGCCCTCTATGGCCGAAAGTGCAGATCCCCTCTGTGCTGGGCTGAATTGGGTGACACCCAGTTAGCTAGAGGACGAGTTCCTGATAGCACTCTCATAGGTCCGGAAATCATATGGGAAATGACAGAGAAGATCGTTCAGATTCGTGAACGATTGAAAGCCTTTAGAGACCGTCAGAAAAGCTACGTAGACAAGTGAAGGAAACCTTTGGAATTCCAGTTGGGAGGCTGAGTCATTTTGAAAGTCTCACCCTGTAAGGGTTTGATACGCTTCGGAAAGCGTGGAAAGCTAAATCCAAGATACATAGGGCCTTTCGAGAATCTTGCTAGGATCGGTCCTATAGCTTACAAACTTAATCTACCGCGTGAGCTCAGTAACCTACATTCTACTTTCCATGTCTCAAACTTGAAAAAGTGTCAGTCCAATGAGACTCTTGTAATCCCACTCGACGAGATCGAGATCAACGAGAGCCTCAACTTCATGGAAGAACCTGTAGAGATCATGGACCGAGAGGTCAAGCAAAAGAAACAAAGTCGTAACCCGATAGTGAAGGTTCACTGGAACGCCAAGCGAGGACCTGAATTCACATGGGAGCGCGAGGATCAAATGAAATTGAAATATCCTCATCTTTTTACTTAGTTATTTGTAAATACTTAATTGCTTAAACTCTAATTTCGGGACGAAATTCCTTTTAACGGGGGGATGATGTGACAACCCGAAACTTCTATTTTATAAAACCATTCACTTCAACAGAAGTCAGAACTGTTTCTGCTAACTTTTTAGCATTTTGGAGTCAGCTTGAATGTTTTAAAGCTTAGTACTTCAAGAGATAACTGGAGAGAGGATACTTTAGGGTCAAGTGTGCATCATTTAAGTTCCAAAACTCCAAGATTTTGGAGTTTACGGCCTAAACAAGGAGTTTACGACCACAAACTCTAAGGAGTATAAATATGACACTAAGTCATTTTAAGCACCCATGAAATCATCCTCTTTTCTTAGATCATACATGATTAGTTGAAATGCTTCATCACCTAGCGATCTTACATGATTTCACCCATGAAATCATCCATTTTCTTAGATCTTCAAACATTCTTCATTTTACCAAGAACACCAAGAACACACACTAGTGTTCTTGGGCCGTGAACTCCCTTTCAAGCTCCTTTGTTGTAAGTATTCTCACCCTAGTGTGTTATAAGGCTACTTCCACTTCTTATTCAACTAGCAAACACAAAGAAACACAAGATTAAAGGTGTTTACGACCAAGACATGTTCTTGAGCCGTAAACCCTAATAGATGGGGCAAAGTAAACCCTAGTCCCTTCCTTAGACTTGGATACTAGTCTAGATAACTTCCTTGAAGTGTTTTCCTTAAACATCAAAGAGATCAAGAACACATAGAGTTTACGGTCGTAAACTCATGAGGAATGGTCCATGGACCGTAAACTCTATAAAATGGTGCCCTTGTGCCACTAATGCTTCCTAAGGATTAGACTTGAAGAAAGGGTACTTCTTTATGACTTATAAGACCTCAAAACACAAAATGGTACTTAATACCATGAGTTTATGGCCGTAAACTCATGGAGAAATGACCATGGGCCATAAACTCATGAGTTGTTACCATGTGGTCCATAAACTCCTTTGCAAGGCCCTACACCCCTTAGATGAAACCCTAATGTACTCCGAGCACTTGAATCAAAGTGTTATCCATGTTTTAGGGTGTATTTATTTGATTAATTAGTTGTTAATTGACTAATTGGATACATATATGTGTTAATATATGTTAAATAGGATCCATGTGTGTGCTCAAGTCTTCACTTGACACTTAGCATCCTATACCATCCGTTCATCCAAAACACTCACTACAGGTGACTTCATACCCCCTTAACCAACCTTTTAAATGCTTTTACATGCTTTTAAATGCTTTTATGGGGGGGGGGGGGATACAAGTTTAATATCATAAGTTATTATATCAATCACATGTGATTAATAACTATCAAACATATGCATTTGCTATACTTTCAAACTGTCTTATCAAACAAACTACTTTTAAATCGTTTTATAAACTGACATCAAGTCATGATTATTTGTTGTTTCAAACCCTTTAAATGTATTACAAAACCTCTTTTCAACTTATGCATTGTTAAAAAACATATCTATACACTTATCTAGTATGTTTATATATATATATATATATATATATATATATATATATATATATATGTGTGTGTGTGTGTGTGTATTATTAGGAAAGTTGTGACTTCAGTTCCAACACTTTGGTGTAGCAAAGGTGTATAATCATACGTGGACATTTCAAACGACATTACTAGTAAACTATAATAGGTATAGTTTAGGAGATACTACTTGCTATTCCTAGTACAAAGGGAACATACAAGAGTCAGTTCATTCATGAATCTATACAAATATTCTACATGCTATATGAAGAGATACTATTACATACTATATGAAGATATACTATTATATACTATACGAGACTGACCTTCCTACACCCAACTGTTAGCTGCAGTGGGAAACTGCACATCGACGGATGTCCCCGGTTGTACTGTTCGGTGAGTTACCATGCCGTGTTTATCCTAGACAAAAGGATATGATTTCAATGATTATATAATTTTCCCTATTACTTTTATCTTGTGACAAATTCACATAAATGATGAGGTAGACTATATTTTGATAATAATAGTTATACATGTGAAAAACCTTCATTAATACAGAGAAGCAAACCTTCAAAATAGTCGCGTCTTGGTAGAAGACTATATTTTATACTAGTAGGAAATATGGGATTTTCTAGAGTTTTCATACTTATACAAACTTCTTCATCAAACATTTACAAGTCTTTTCTTTACAGTTTTACCAATCAAAGACACTAAAGTATTTATGAATTCACCAGCTTAAATGCTGATATACACTTTCAAAATAACTTGTATTCTCAGGTCATCAGTAGACAGGTACCGGTGATAGGTTTTGAGAAGACGGAGCACATACAAGACTCGTGTTTTATTTTGATCATTCATTTTTGGTGTCTATTATATTACAAAGAACACACATGTATTAGAACTCTACTATTAATGCAATGGATGATGTTGTTGCTTGTTTACTACTTTGCATTGTTATGATACTTTACATGACGTCCTCCGCCCCAGAACGTTTCCGCCGTTCTTGGTTTTGGGGTGTGACATACACCATGTAACCCATGACTTTACCCATTCCTTATGGTCCATGGGTTTTAACCTCCATGGAGTATCCATGGGTCACCACATGGGTTAAACCCAACATAAGTAATTATGGATCATAAGCCTACATATATAAGAATGAATGATTTACACAATCAACCCCCATATATTTAATTAGTCACTTTTGATCACTAAATTAAGTCCAAATTAATTCTTGATCAATACTAATTAAATAACATTATTTCATATTAATATATTAGAACTTATAATATATTAATATGTCACAAATGTCCCCTCCTCAAAACGGTCTATCCAAATGTTCCGATGCCATGCAACCCAAATGGACCATGCCGAGTTGGGTCATGTACATACCAATTATAGTTATGGACTTAGACAGTAATCCAACAGTCTCCCACTTGGATAAGTCTAAAACTATTATTGCATATGACTTTAAAAACCAACTGGAAATCGTAGCTCTCAAAAGCCGCTGTCGAACTCTAACCTTGTCGATGAACTCTGACCTTTGTCAATGACTTGTACATTTGATAAGGGATCATATATTCCTCCATTCTAGATATCATATCGACTGAGACATGGATTATGATCATTCTCTTTGTCCATTTGTTGTTTCCTGATTTCTGATTTATGACGACCGACTAATTGAACAAATCACATTAGTCCTAGCTTGGCCAAGCACTTCGAGGTGTCATCACTAAATCATCGAGGTGCCCACAAATATCGAATTTATCCCAAAGGTAAAAGGAATGGATAAACTTCGACTCATATGGCCTGTTCTAATACTTGTTGAATCATACACAAAGGCACATTTTATAACATCGAGTTACCAATGCGTTTTCGTGCAATCAATTTATAACCAACTCATAGTAACAACTCATATCTCTAGGTTTGAAGAATACAAGATATTATCGTCCCATGATCACTCGTGAAAAAAATCCATGAAGTTATTCAAATGAGCGTGGGTTGAAACTAATACTTAGAACATATGAGCACTCATGAGTGTTGTAGCACCACTTTGTCCAACATATTAGACCTCTACAAGCCAACCCATGACAATCTTGATTCATATCTACTTCCAACATATGACTGACTGTGGATGGTTTAAATAACTTTGTCACTCAGGAAGAATGACCTAGTTAGTATGGAAGTCAAAACATGCAAAGTAAAACACAAGAATAATCGAATCCAATATGGTCTCAAAACTTATAAATATAAATAAAAAACCTTTTATTTATCACCATATTGATTACCCATCATTCGTTACATACTGTTTCAAACTATCAACTTTATACTTGAACTAAAACAATTGTTGTCCCATGCTCCAAGCATGTACACTATGTTTTCTAAACACTAGTCATGTCATACACCAAGTATGTACACTATGTTTGTCTAAACATTAGTTGTGCCATACACCAAGTATGAACACTAAGTTTGTCTATGATCTTTACTTTGTGAAATAGATCGATTGAACATTAGTTCCAACGATTCTCATTTCACAATCCAAAATCCTTACTGCAAATGCAAGAATTCCAAATTCCTACCATTTACCTAAATCTGTTAGATTGTAAACTTATATGCATTGGTCCTCTTGTAATGATTATGCACAAAGTCAAAAAAAGACTTGTCAACAAACATTACAGAGTATTCCAATGGAGACCAACTCCATGGAACTGATGTCTCATAATCAAGTTCATTGCCTTTGAACATTCTTCTTGAATTAAGTTTCCTAATCTTACACAGATTTATTCAATAACTTCCACCTATGGAAACAACTCCATACTCCCATTTTTACTATCACTCCTGAAAAAGAGTTACCTATTTTCAGAATATGTCAATATGGTCCATCCAAAATTAGCATTATAATTGTAACTGTCCTTGAGCAACCAATCTTTGGTAAGCCTTAGATTGTCCTCGACAATTGCTTAATCATTTTAGTCATATCCAACTCTAGACCTTTTCCCTTCGTAATGCCCCAGGCATTTGGAAATTTTTTAGAAAGGATGAATATTATAGCACATGCAATCGATCCTATATCCGAAGCATATGGGACATGATTCATGATGTCTCACATAAAGACATGATACTAGACCAGTCCTTTTGCTACAATATTTCTATTTGCCAAGTTCTCACAATTAAGATTATGAAAAGGTATGCCGTAATCATAATCGAATTTTAGAACGCAAATAATGTACCCATATATAGAATTTCCTTATGTTGAGCCATTCCAACATAACATTCATATATATATATATATATATATATATATATATATATATATATATATATATATATATATATATATATATATATATATATACTTGACTAAATTTGATTAAAATCTCACGATCTTAGCTTATAGATTTGAGATGATGTATAATTTCCTCTCCCTTAATTATAGCAAAACAACTTTTTTCCCAATTGAAACTTTGGTTTTCTATAATTAACATTGCTAACTTGTAACACTTATCATTATTATCATGCTCCCACTAACATGAAGATTATAAACAGAACACTTATGCTCCCACTAGCTTTGACATATACTCAGAAAGCAGCTGGACTTCTAGAAATCAATACTTTATTGACTTTCTTACCAAAGTTCAGACTTCTGATACGAGATGCTTTGATAAAACACAATCAAAATCATACACCTTTCCTTAGATAGCACACATGTGTGTCTAAACAATTTTTTAGACGTTTTCCATTTCTCACAAGTCCATGTTAGTGTGCCGATTAACCACACAGGCTCCACTAACGACTTTGAGAATTAAAACATCACACCTGTTATCTACTTAAAATCTACTTAGTTAAAGTTTTCCCTCACCACCATTTTCATGAATCGGAGAGAAATCTTATGACACTTAGATTTAATGGTGTATGTGTTCCTATCCATGTGAATTTGTAAAAACCATAATCACAAGACAAGGTTAGTGAAAAATCCAAACTTTTATGGATTGAACTGATGCAGTCTTAACTTCTTGCCACTTGGTAGCTCAAGGGTCTGCCATTGCTTCCAAGTTGTTATGCAACCAATTAAGAACTCTCAAAACTCATATGCAAAGCCAACTTTCACTGAAATGGGAACAGAAGTAGGAATATGTCAACACGATAGGTTATAAACCTCACGTTGTGTTCTAGTGATAAACTACAGGTTTTATTCTTGATTAGATCTTGAAATTCTTTTAGGATCTTTAAGACTCCCACTGTCTTCTTGACATATAAGACTATCTTGCCAAATATTCAAGAGATAGTGCATATCCTTTATCAAGATAAACACTTCACACAATTAGCCTTATCTGGTCTTTGTTTTATCCAAAACATCATCGCTTACCAATTTCAAATGTACAAGAGTAGGACACTTTTACTCTTACATTTGTCAAGTGTTAATAAACCTTCCCTTAAGATATGTCACTCAAGTTACAATCTTGGAGTATGACTCTAAGAACTGTTTTGGAACGAAGTATGACTCACCTTCTTGATTTAACCATTTCAGCAATTCTTGATTCCTCTTCTTAGCCATAGGAATTCACTAAGATGTCCTTAGAGAACCAATTGCGATATGGTTTCTTAATCATTGAGATGATCACAAAAAATGATACTAAAGTACTCTCCCATCTTTTCAGATTTGAGAAACATTTATCTTTCTTCCTAATTCGATTCTTCTCATTCGTTCTGCCATACATCGAAACTTTTCCAATGTTTCAGAATTATACTTAAACTTGTAAGTATAACCATATTTACTAAACTTTAGTAAATCATGAAGAACAGTCTTATCGATCTTTTGTGGTGGACTTGACCAGTGAACAAGAATGTGTACTCGATCCCTTAGTCCTTCACTTGACTCACATATACATGTGAACAAGGAATTAGTCTTAATTTTTACAAAGATGAAAATTCTTATTCATCATACTATACAACTTGTATGATTCCAAGTTTCAGTCCAATTACAACTTGGGTGATGAGAATCTTTCCGTATTTGGTAAATTAGACTTTACCACAAATGAAAGAATCAAATTCATATTTCCATTATTGCTATCAATAGAATCATATAAGCAACAATTTTTTTCACAAATGCCATTGTATGGATACTTAGAATAAATATAATCATAACTTTTTCCTTTTATTTTAAAACTATGCGGAAACACTTATCCTTACAGTGCAAAAGCATATGAAAAACTTGTTGTTATCTATTCCTAAGCAATATATCATAACTCCTAAGCAACAACTCAAAATTCTGATCATCGAACCATGCGATCGAAATCCATCTTCGCGATCAGAATCAACATATACTTCCTTTAAGTTTCTTCACTTTTCTTTGATTCTTCAAACATCAACATGTGACCCAGTCACATCATGTAATAGGAATCTCAGAATAGATACTTAACAGAGTCAGATCGTCGAATTTACCTGAAGTAGAGTCAAACTTCTTGACTTGATCAACCTTATGATCCTACAGGTAAATAGGAAGCTTCGCAATCAATGCCCTTCCTTTGGAAATAGACACATATGGACTCTTTGGCAATGGTACACTGGACTATCTTAGACTTGCCTTTCTCTTTACCATTTGGTCAACAGAGTTGATAATGGTCAATCCCTTTACTTGGGAAGATAAAGCTTTTCCTAGATATCCAATGTTATCATTGTTAATGTCCATTGGCAAGTTGATCTCCTATTCAAATTTGCTTTACTAGTCAACAAATCATTTCTGATTCAGCAGCACAAAGCAAATAGATAAGATCATTAAGCGTCATGTCATAGTTTGTTTCATAGTAGTCCCAAAGGAACTCACTATGTGACTTAGAAAGTGATTGAACATCCAACTTTCTTAAGACTTTGACATCCAACTCTCCCGGCTTGTCAACATGTGACTTCATCTCCAAGATGTGAGCACACATAGACCTTGCTTGCCATTAGGTCTTGAGTGACCTTGAACTTGTGGGTTAAGGAGAATAATTGGAGGAGGTGGAGGAAGTGAAGTTCCAAGAGATTTGGGAAGATCATAGATGTCTGAACCAGACATCTTTTGGGAGAATTTCAAGATAGTTGATTTAAAGACCTTAATATAACACCCAATATGAAATATTAAGGCTAGGACCCAACACAATATTTTATAACTTGGAAGAGGGATGTCGTAATCCAAGCTATAGAATATTTGAAGGTAGGTGAATGACGATTCACCAATTTCCACCATGAAAAACGAATTAAATTAATTAGGTTTTACTTGGATTTGAAACTCCTAGATCTTTTGAGATTCATTGAACTGTTCAGTGGCATGTTTCAATCTCGAGTGTGCCCTTGAGGTTTTGTGAATGGGATGTCGAGGATCACAAAACAAGGTGTGATGTAGCCATTCAAATTACTTGGTACCCTTAATATTTACCCCTTAATCGGTGTGCCGGTTAACCACACGCGCTCCAGTAGCCGACTTAGGCAAAGTGCAAAGTGTAATTTCATGGATTAGCACCTTATTCACATTTTCCTAAAGTAACTAAGATTGGGAATTATAAAAGTTTAGTTGCTTAGTATTTATCATTAATACTTTTAATTAAGGGAGAACTCTAGTCCTTGTCCTATCCGTTCGGCTAACGACCCACCACCAGTCAGGGAAGCGATGGGTGAGAGTGGACACCCATTAAGCTGCCATTTTATAGGCAGAAACCTTATAACCCCTTATAGACCGGCTTCGTGAATGAGGCCTAGTAACGGTAAGACTGACTTACTCTTATACATACATACATACATATATATATATATATATATATATATATATATATATATATATATAGATATAATTAACTAATAATATTATAAAGTATAAGGGTTAAATTTCAACTCTTAAAATTCTAGGGGTTAACTTGGAATTAAAGTATTCATAAGGGAAAACTTTTCAAATTCCAAAACTTGAGGGCAAGTTTTGAAACTATTCAAAACTATTCAATTCCATAACTTATTTGTTTAAAGTAGTTTTAATTCAAAAACTCTTCAAGGTCCATAACTTGAGGATGAGTTATGGACGACTTTAAACTATTAAAAGAATATGACTTTTCTTTATTCATAACCTATGGAAATATTTATGTGTTTTATGATTCTTAAATGTGACTTTTCATATAGCTTGAGGACAAGTTACAAAAACACATTTTAGAACCAACTCTTAGATTATTTGGATTGAAAACAACAATTTCACGTAACTTTTCTATTAATCTAAGCAACTCATAAGAAAAAGATAATTCAATCAAACTTTTTCAAGTAATTAGCCTAACCATAAAACTAATACAAAACATGAATCTATTGACAATTATCTTTGAAATTGGATTAGCATGAACATTACCACACCAAAAACAGGTTTATAAGTTGAAAAACAACTTAGGGTAATGTTCCTAGTCCAATTCCAGCTAAAACAGTCGAAGATATGTTGTCTGGGAGCCCAACTCGTCGAGTGCACGAACGAACTCGACGAGTTGGATGAGTTTTGCCTTCGACTCAACGAGTCCCTTCATGGACTCGGCGAGTCCCTTCATGGACTCGGCGAGTCTGCTGTCGGAACAACATACAAACTTCGATTTTCAGCCAATTTTGCAAGTATAACAAGAAAACAAGCCTAGAATTTGATACCACTGTTGGGTTATGTGCATTCTAACACTCCTAAGTGTACGTGCAACCCTAAACCTTAGATCTATGTTTTCTCTATTATACATGCAAATATGAATATTCCAAGGTATTAATTTATCTAGCATACAATCCTTTGATACTTGGGTAATATAACAAGTTAGAATACATACCTCTTGATGTAGCTTGACTCCATGAAGCTCGAGAGCCTATTGCCCCAAGTGTGACACCTCAAATGGTTCACACAACATCACCAACACATGGAATAACCATGAGAAGAAGACACTCATGCTCAAATCGGCTAGCCCTCATATATGTATCACTAGTGCCAATTTCTTGAGCTAAAGGGGTCCTTGTATAGTGTGCACATTAGGGTTACACCATGTAACCCATGACTTTACCCATTCCTTATGCTCTATGGGTTTTAACCTCCATGGAGTATCCATGGGTCACCACATGCATTAAACCCAACATAAGGAATCATGGATCATAAGCCCACATATATAAGAATGAATGATTTACACAATCAATCCCCATATATTTAATTAGTCTCTTTTGATCACTAAATTAAGTCCAAATTAATTCTTAATCAATACTAATTAAATAACATGATTTCATAATAATATATCAGAACTTATAATATATTAATATGTCACAAATGTCCTCTCCTCACAAACGGTCTATCCAAATGTTCCGATGCCATGCAACCCAAATGGACGATGTCGAGTCGGGTCAAGTACATACCAATTATAGTTATGGACTTAGACACTAATCCAAATGTTCTACCTAACATATTTGTAGATATAAATTACATATATAGTTTAAACCATTTAAGATCCCGCATAAAACATTCATTCAACATTCGTCTCAAGTAAACAAACAACGTATAAACACATAACACGTATTTCATAGAAAATACTTCATATCTATGTGTTAGAAGAAAGTAACTACACACTCACTTGTTAAGACGATTGTTGGACAGCACTACGGCTTGTTAAGCAGAAGTCCTTCTTTGAAATCGGGATATCTTCAGACACCAGGCTTCTCGTAGGCAGAGTTTTGGCTTGAAAATATTTTCTCCTCGGGATCTTCAGGACTTTGGGACCTACTTCGGGTGTCGGGATGATACAGGGGCTTCGGGGGTACTTCAAGAGGGCTAGAGAGGGTATCGGGATGATACAGGGGCTTCGGGGGGGGGGGGGGGGGGGATTAGCAACCATAGTCGGCTGCCCTTCAACTTCTATTTATAGGGCTGAAATTCCATGCTCACGTCATGAGCCACAAGTGCTCACATTGTGAGCTCGATATGTCACTGCGTTCATCGTTAGGCCACTTGCCCTGAAAGACGTCCATCACCTGCTCATGTCGTGAACACTGTGCTCACATCGTGAGCTCTGACACAGGGGTTGAAGTTCGTGCCCCGAACTTCAGAAATTCATATCTTTTCCATACGAGCTCCATTTTCGACATTCTTTATATGCACGCGTAGGTGAGATTATGCTCTACAACTCTCATTTAGACTCTCTCGGCTAATTTTGACTTTAAATTTTATTATATTATTTTTAGTAGTCTGGGACAGGAAAATTCCGTTAGGAGTTCACAACTCCTTCATCTGATGTCCGTTTTCTTCTGTCTTTTTACCGCTGGGCTACTATCAACGAGATCTTCTATTCTCGTTTAGATTGTTTTGGCTAGAAACCACTCGATCTCATATTCGAACTTTGCGTTGCATACCGCTAAGTCGAAACTTCGAAAAATCATAACTTCCTCATATGAAGTCAGATTTAGACGTTCTTTTTATGCACACTCTCGGTTTAAAGTATTCTAAGACTTTCGTTTAGACCAATAAGGCTAAATATCGCTCTATCATAAATTCACTATTTACGTTATGCAATGTCGTACCAGTTCTATCGCGAAAATTCGACATGTCATAACTTCTTTGTTATAACTCGGATTTCAACATTATTTATATATTCGGAAACCTTGCCACGACCACTACAACCTAGTTAAGATTATTCATTATAAATAATCTTTTATCCAAATGTCACTTTTGATGCTTATTGTCTCTAAATTGACTAGCCCAGATCTACGGGCATTACAATTATCTCCCCCTTAGGATGATTACGTCCCGGAATCATCAATGAAAATAGAGCTGGTATAATGAGTCCATACGTCATCTTTTCATCTTATGTAATAATCGTAACTTCTATGTTTCTTTGAATGGATATCTAACTCATGGACTTCTTGACTGCAGGCGATGCTCAATGTTGCACGTGCTCTTCGTACTATGTTGCACTTTCAATCGTAACCTATGAGTTACAAAATATATCCATATTGAGTACTCCTTCTTCTTCTTAGGATAAGTACTTTCCTTTATCTTTTGTAACAGACCGATGGGTTATGTTCTAATAATCTCTCATTGTATGATGCAACGCTTAGACTCAAGTCTCTTAGAGTCAAATTCCAAAATGGAATATACCTTCCTTCATCTTCTAATGTGATATAGTCACATTTTTGCATGTAGCATTTCTAGCTACAAGCTTCCTTAACAATGAGCGCGATGCTATGAACTTGGCACTAATGTGGTGTAGCTTGATGTGTTCAAGATTTAAGAGCTTAGCCCCAATAGTGTGGAAGCCTCAAGTGGAATAAAAAATCACCAAAACACCTTGGAAGACTTTAGGAATAAGGATACTTTGGTTCTCTCTAGTGAAATCGGCTAGCCCTCTTTGTGTACCCACAATAGTGCCAATTTCACCAACCAATGACATCTTTATATAGTGTGGAGACTAGGGTTAAACCCATGACCTTTCATTTCATATGATCCATGGGTTAAACACTCCATGGACTATCCATGAAAGCTTAGCCCAACCTAAATGAACTTGGCCCATTCCATATATATAAGATTGCATATTTAATTAGTTCATTTTGATCACTTAATTAATTCTAAATTAAGACTTGATCAATACTAATTAAATAGTATGATTCTGTATTAATATATTAGAACTTATAATATATTAATATAAATCATAAATATACTATTCTCAAAAGACTATCCATATAAATTGTGTCGATGAAGTGCAACCCAAATGGACCATGCTGGGTCGGGTCAAGTACATACCAAATATGGTTATGGACTTAGACATTAATCCAAAAATCTCCCACTTGGATAAGTCTAAAACTATTATTGAGTATGACTTCAAAAACCAACTGAAATCGTAGCTCTTAAATCCACTGTCGAACTTTGATATTGTCAACGAACTCTGTCTTTTGTCAATGACTTGTCCATTAGATAAGGGATCATATATTACTCCATTCTAGATATCATATTGACCGAGACATGGATTATCAATCATTCTCTTTGTCCATTTGTTGTTTCCTGATTTCCGATTTATGACGACTGACTGATTGAACAAATCAAATAAGTCATGGCTTGGCCAAGCACTCACATGTGTCATCATTAAATCATCGAGGGGCCCACATATATTGCTTTTATCTCGAAGGTAAAAAAATGGATAAACTTCCACTCATATGGCTTGTTCTACTACTTTTTGAATTAGACACAAAGGCACGTTTTATAACATCGAGTTACCAATGAGTTTTCGTGCAATCAATGTACTATCAACTCATAGTAACAACTCATATCTCTAGGTTTGAAGAATATAAGATATTATCGTCTCATGATCACTCGTGATAAAATCCATGAAGTGATTCAAATGAGCGTGGGTTGAATCCAATACTCAGAACTTATGAGCACTCATGAGTGTTGTAGGACAACTTTATCCACCAACTTGGACCTCTACAAGCCAACCCATGACAGTCTTGATTCATATCTACTTTCAACATATGACCGACTGTGGATGGTTTGAATAACTTAATCATTTAGGAAGATCCACTTAGTTATTCTAGAAGTCAAAACATGCAAAGTGAAACACAAGAATAAATGATTCTAATATGGTATGAAAACCTATGAATATAAAGAAAACACTTTCTATTTATCACCATACTGATTACTCATTATTTATTGTTTCGGTTTTATCAGCTTTATACTTGTATTAAAACACTAGGTGTCCCATGCTCCAAGCATGTACACTATGTTTTCTAAACAATAGCTTTACCATACACCAAGTATGAACTATATGTTTGTCTATGATCCTTTTCTTTGTGAACTAGATCAATTGAACATAATTTCAATGATCCTCTTTTCACACTCCCAATTCCTTGTCTTAAATGTAAGAATTCCAAATTCCTATCATTTATCGAAATCTGTTTAGATTTTAAACTTATATGCACTGTTCCTCTTGTAATGATTATGAAAAAAGCCACAAAGGATTGGCAACAATCATTAAAGAGTATTCCAACTGAGAAATTCCATGGAAACGATGTCTCAGATTCAAAGTGCATTGCTTTGAACATGCTTCTTGCATTAAGTTTCTTTAACCTTACACAGATTGTTTCCACCTATGAAGACAACTGTATATTCCCATTTTGACTATCACTTCTGAACAAGAGTTGCCTCTTTTCAGACTATGTCAATATTGTCCTTCCAATATTAACAGTATACTCCCAACTGTCCTTGAGCAACCAATCTTTGGTAAGCCGTAGATTGTCCTCGAAAATTGGTTAATCACTTTAGTCATATCCAAATCTAGACATTTTCCTCCTTAATGCCCCAAGGCATTTGGAAAATTTAGAAAGGATAAATATTATAGCACATGTAATCGATCTTGTACCCAAAGTAAATGGGACACGATTCATGATGTTTCACATAAAGACATGGTTCTAGACCAGTCTTTTGACATAATAATTTTGTTTGCCATATTCTCAAAATTTGACTATGAAAAGGGATGTCATAATCATAATCGAATTTTGAGAACGCAATATATAGAATTTTCTTAAGTTGAACCAATCCAACATGAAATGCATATATATATATATATATATATATATATATATATATATATATATATATATATATATATATATATATATATATATTCTTGACTAAAGGTGATTAAAACCTCAATATAAGCTCTTTAGAATGATTATAAACTCAATCTAAGCTTTTTAGAATTGAAATGAAGTATAATTTCCTCTCCCTTAATTATACCAAAACAACTTTTTCAACCCGTGCAACCTCAGGATTTGAAACTTTTGTTTTCTATAATTAACATTTCTAACTTGCAATTCTTATCATATTTATCATGCTCCCACTAACATGATGATTATTAGCATAACACTTTTTCTCCCACTAGCTTTGACATGTATCCAGAAAACAGCTGGACCTCTAGAAGTCAATGCTTTATTGACATTCTTACCAAAGTTCAGATTTCTGATACTACATTGCTTTGATAAGACTTTATCAAAATCATACACCTTATCTTAGATAGATCACAGGTGTGTCTAAACAATTTTAGAACTATGAAAAGGGATGTCGTAATCATAGTCTCAATTTTTTAGACCTTTTTCCATTTCTCATAAGTCCAGTTAGTGTGCCGGTTAACCACGCACGCTCCACTAATGACTTTGAGAACTGAAAATATGACACTTGCAATCTACTTAGTGAAAGAATTTCCTCACCATCATTTTCATGAATCGGAGAGAAACCTTATGACACTTAGATTTTATGGTGTATGTGTTCTTATCCATGTGAATTTTTCGAACCATAATCACAAGACTAGGTTACTGAAAAATCCTAACTCATATGGATTGAACTTGTGCAATTTTAACCTCTTGCCACTTGGCAGCTCAAGGGCCTGCCATTGCTTCCAAGTGGCTATCCAAGTGGCTATGCCAACTTAACTGGAATGGGCACATAAATTTCAACACGATAGGTTATAAACCTCTAGTTGTGTGCTAGTGATGAAATACAGGTTTTTATTCTTGATTACTTCTTGAAACCCTTTTAGGATCTTTTAGACTCCCACTTTCTCCTTGACCTATAAGTGTTTCTTGCCAAATATTCAAGAGATAGTGTGGATTCTAATCAAGACAGACACTTAACACAATTAGCCTTAGTTGGTCTTTGTTTTATCCAAAACATCACAACTTACCAATTTCAAATGTACAACAGTAGAAAAATTTTACTCTTAAATTTGACAAGTGTTTTAAACCTTTCTTTAAGATATGTCACTCAACTTACAGTCTTGGAGTATGACTCTAAGACTTTTTTTTGAAACGAAGTATGACTCATCTTCTTGATATGACCACTTCAACAATTCATAGCTCCTCTTCTTAGCTATCATAATGCACTTAGAGGATGAATTGTGATATGGTCTCTTAATCATTAAGATGATCATATAACATGATACTAAAGTACTCTCCCATCTTTTCAGATTTGAGAAACTTTTATCCTTCTGCCTAATTTGATTCTTCTTATTCGTTCTGTCATACATTGAAATTTTTTCCAATGTCTCAGAATTATACTTAAGCTTGTAAGAATAATCATATTTACTAAACCTTAGTAAATCATGACGAATAGTCTTATCCATCTTTTGTGGTGGACTTTGACAAGTGCACAAGAAAGTGTACTTGATCCTTTAGTCCTTCTCTTGAGTCACATATACATGTGAACCTGGAACTAGTCTTAATTTTCCAAAGCTGAAAGTTCTCATTCATCATACTGTACAACTTGTATGATTCCAAATTTCTATCCAACTGAAAAATTGGGTGATGAGAAACTTTCCTTATTTGGTAAATTTAGACACTACCACAAAAGAAAGAATCAAATTCATATTTCCAATATTGCTAGAAACATACAAACATCACGTTTTCATAAATGCCATTGTAAGGAGATAAAAATAAAATAAAACAAACTTTTATTTATTTTAAAATGCAGAAAAAACTTTTTCCTTACAATGTAACTTGAAATGAAAACTATGCTATTACATGTTTCATAGTAATCTATCATAACTCCTAAGAAGTACCTCAAGAATCTTATCTTCAACCAAGCGATAGAAATCCATCTTCGCGGTCAGATTCAACATAATCTTTCTTTAAGTTTCCATCACTTTTCCTTTGATTCTTAAAACATTAACATGTGACCCCGTCACATAATTTAATAAGAGTCTCAGAAAAGAAACTTAATGCAGTTAGATAGTGGACTTTACCTGAAGTAGAGTCAAACTTATATTGACTTTACCAACCTTATGATCTTTCAGGTAAATTTGGCAGCTTCGCAACCAATGCCCTATTCTTTTGGCAATATAACATATGGACGCTTTGGTAATGGTACATGGGGATATCACAGACTTAGCCTTTCTCTTTACCATTTGGTCAACCGAGTTGACTCGGGCCGATCCCTTTCCATTGGGAAGAGAATGCTTTTTTTTTTTTCTAGATTTCTAGTGTCACCATTGTCAATGTCCATAAAGTTTTGGGGAGTCGATCTTCTAATCAAATTTTGGTTTACTAGCATTACAAAATCATTGTTAATTCAACAGCACCAAGTGAATAGATAAGATCATTAAGAGTCTGGTCATAGTCTGTTTCATAGTAGTCCAAAAAGAACTTAGAAAGTGATTAAACCACCAACTTTCTCAAGACTTTGACACCCAACTCTTCCGGCTTGTCAATATGTGACTTCATCTCGAAGATGTGATCACACCAAGACCTTGCCTTGCTAATAGGGCTTGAGTGACCTTGAGCTTGTGGGTTAGGGAGAATAATTGGAGGTGGTGGAGGAAGTGAAGTTCCAAGAGATTTGGGAAGATCATAGATGTCTGAACTAGACAAATACAATGGGAGAAATTCAAGTAACGTTGATTTAAGTCTTTAATATAAAACCCAAATATGAAATATTAAGGATAGGACCCAACAAACTATTTTATAACTTGGAAGAGGGATGCCATAATCCAAGCTATAAAATATTTGAAGGTAAGTGAATGACGATTCACCAATTTCCACCAAGATAAACGAAATGTATTATTAGGTTTTAATTGGTTTTGAAACTCCTAGTTCTTTTGAGATTCATTGAACTTTTCAATGGCATGTTTCAATCTCGAGTGTGCCCTTCAGGTTTTGTGAATGGGATGTTGAGGATCAAAAAACAAGTTGTGAAGTAACCATGCAAATTACTTGGTACCCTTAAGTGTTTACCCCTCAATTGATGTGCCGGTTAACCACACACGCTTCATCGATACTATGATAAACATTAAGTTGCCCTTTTCCTACCTTGTTAAATATGATTTAGTGTGCCAGTTAACCACACATGCTCCACTAACCGACTTAAACAAAGTGCTAAGTGTAATTGCATGGATTAGCACCTTATTCACATTTTCCTAGGTAACTAAGATTGTGTATTTATAAAAGGTTTAGTTACTTAGTATTTATCGTTAATACTTTTAACGAAGGGAGAATTTATAGTCAAGGAAGCGGTGGGTGAGAGTGGACACCCATTAAACTGTCATTTTATAGGCAGTAACCTTATAACCCCCTTATAGACCGGCTTCGTGAATGAGGCCTTCTAACGGTAAGACTGACTTGCTCTTATACACACACACACACACACACACACATATATATATATATATATATATATATATATATTATTAACTTATAATATTATAAAGTATAAGGGTTGAATTTTAACTTTTAAAATCCTCATGGCTAAACTTGGAATTAAAGTATTCATAAGAGAAAACTTCTCAAATTCCAAAACTTGAGGGCAAGTTTAGAAAATATTCAAAACTAATTAATTCCATAACTTGAGGACAAGTTATTGAAGACTTTAAACTATTAAAAAATGTAACGTATAGAACTAATTAAGGTTACACATTTTAATGATTTAATGAAGTGACTCTTGAACCTCCATAACTTGAGGACATGTTATGGAGTCATAAAACCATTTAATGAGGTCAAGACTCTTCATTTTGTAACCATTGCCCACTTTTATGCGTTTTAAGAAACTTTATTGTGATTGTTCATGTAACTTGAGGACAAGTTACACAAACACATTTTAGAATCAATTCTTAGATTAAAATGGATCAAAGACACATAATCAATCAACCTTTTTTATTAATCTAAGCTACTCATATGAAGAAGATAATTGGAATCAAACTTTTTCATGTAATTAACATAGCACTTAAACTAATACAAAACATGAATCTATTGACAATTATCTTTGAAATTGGATTAGTATGAACATTACCACATCAAAAACAAGTTTATAAGTTCAAAAACAGCTTAGGGTAATGTTCATAGTCCATTTCTAGCCAAAACAGTCAAATATATGATGTCTGGGGGTCCAACTCGTCGAGTGCATGAAAAAAACTCGACGAGTTGGATGCTTTTTGCCTTGGACTCGGCGATTCCATCAGTGGACTCGGTGAGTCTGCTGTGCAGACAACACCAAAATTTGATTTTTAAGTAGTTTAAGCAAGTATAACAAGAAAACAACCCTAGGCTCTGATACCACTGTCGGGTTTTGAGCATTCTAACACTCCTATGGTGTACATGCAACCCTATAAACCTTGGATCTATGTTTTATCTATTACACATGCAAACAAGATCTTTCCAAGGTTTTAATCCTAACTAGCATACTATGAGGAAACTATAATACAAAGATTAGTTAGATGACATGCCTTTTGGTGTAGTTTGATGTCTAAAAGCTTTAAGAGCTTAGCCCCAATAGTGTGGAAGACTCAAGTGGAATCATAAATAAATCACCAAAACACCTTGGAAGACCTTGAGAATAAGGATACTTTGGTTCTCTCTAGTGAAATTGGCTAGCCCTCTTTGTATACCTACACTAGTTCCAATTTCACCAACCAAGTACATCTTTATATAGTGTGGAGACTAGGGTTAAACCCATGACCTTTCATTTCATATGATCCATGGGTTAAACACTCCATGGACTATCCATTAAAGCTTATCCCAACCTAAATGAACTTGGCCCATTCCATATATATAAGATTCCATATTTAATTAGTTCATTTTGATCACTTAATTAGTTCTAAATTAAGTCTTGATCAATACGAATTAAATAATATGATTCCGTATTAATATATTAGAACTTATAATATATTAATATAAATCATAAATATACTATTCTCAGAAGACTATCCATATAAATTGTGTCAGTGAAGTGCAACCCAAATGGACCATGCCGGGTCGGGTCAAGTACATACCCAATATAGTTATGGACTTAGACATTAATCCAACAGGGACAACTTCAAGAATTACACCAATCGTTCCATCATCCAGCCAATCGAAGGTGTAACACCCATAAAATTTGCGCCAATTTAAAACATTTTAATCCATTAAAAAACCATTAAGTTATTACAACTTGTTTTCAAAACTGTTTAAACATTAGAGTATCCCCAGAACCAAATCACAAAATTATGAAATATGAGGAGCGGTACGATCATGCCTTCTCGTTGCCACGATCTCCTGATGTACCTGAAACAATACACTGAAACTGTAAGCCCGAAAGTTGAGTGAGTTACCCCCAAAATACCCATACACATACAACCATACATATATAGTAACAAAACAACAAACTATGGGTCCAGTCAACCATCAGGTTGGAATACCCCTGGTCCTCAACCATCGGGTTTGAATGCCCCTAGCCCTCAACCATCGTGTTTGAGTGCCAACATACTACGAGTCCAATCATCCTACCTGATGGAATACTCCCGGCCCACAACCATCAAGTTGGGATGCCCACGTCCCTATACCTACAATAGCTACAATGGGTCCAATCATCCTTCTGGATGGAATACCCCAAGTCCTCAACCATCACGTTTGAATGTCAACATACTATGAGTCCACTCATCCTACCGGGAAGCAATACTCCTGGCCCACAACCGTCGGGTTGGAATGCCCACACTCCTACATCTATTCTAACTACTATGGGTCCAATCATCCATCAGGATGGAATACCCCAGGCCCTCAACCATCGGGTTGGAATGCCCACCTACTATGAGTCCAATCATCCTACCGGGATGGAATACTCCTGGCCCACAACCATCGGGTTGAGTTGCCCACATACTATCAATCAGACATGTGCACCAATATTAGATAACCATATAACAGCCTAAACCGACATACTAGGGTCCTATCATCCTAAGGATGGAATACCCCACAACTAGAAAACAATCATGTGCACATATAATAATTAATCTCCTACCGGCATACAGACAGTCAGACCTAACTATAGGTCAGGAAGCATAACCACTTCCACTTTACCAAATACTGATCTAACCAATCGTACCAGCATAACAACCATCCTTTCTACTAGGATACAGAGCAATCAGATCACAGTGTAACTATCTCAAATACAAATCAAAGGGACGACCTTGGAGCCTTAGAACCTTGAGTATAGTAACGATAACTCACCTTGCAACTACCGAACCGAACCACGAAAGCACAATCCCGAAGCACTGCCCCAGACTCCAACACCTATAGCCATGAATGATCCATTGACATAAATATCCACATTA
Organism: Lactuca serriola; assembly: GCF_051521515.1. Classification (NCBI taxonomy): domain Eukaryota; kingdom Viridiplantae; phylum Streptophyta; class Magnoliopsida; order Asterales; family Asteraceae; genus Lactuca; species Lactuca serriola. Next base: position 363,415,340 of record NC_136411.1, read on the forward strand.
CCATAATACCCTTGAAGGTCAAATGGGTCAAATTCGAAGTCCTGGCCCAAAGTCAACCTTACTGATTGACCCTACTCGCCGAGTCAACCCATTGACTCGCCGAGCTCTTAGCTTTAGAAAACTCTCATATCACGAATCGACTCGCCGAGTCACCCCATGAGTCATCGAGTCCATCAATCTCCGAGTCCTATCCTGACCAACTCATTGAGTCACCACTCAACTCACTGATCTAAGTCTTAACCAGAAGAGATTGGGGGGGTTCTTCGCTATGACTCGCCGAGTCCAAGAACAGACTTGCGAGTCCACGACAATCTTCAACAGACTCGCCGAGTTGTTCATCAAACTCGTCGAGTCCATGCCCATCATCATATGACGCGCCGAGTCAACCCATGAGAATCGCCGAGTCTCTTCAGTCCTTCACCCTTATAGTCACTTTTTGAGCAATGTAGAGGCTCCAAACTATAGATCCATCCTCCTAGGTCATGACTCTCACGTAAAGCTGCCAACTTTACGTGAGTACAAGGTGCTATTGGCCCAAAACAAGCTAGAACTAGGGTTTAATGCAAGAATGCTTCACAACCAACCCAAGGGCTGATGCTTTATGATTTCCTGGACCAAGGCCAGTCTAGATCTGAAGTTGAAACCCCAGATCTAGACCCATAACCTGAAATGGATCTTAATCATACTAAAATGGCCCCAAATCCATACATAAGTTGATCTAGAAAGGAAGGGATCTAGGTAACAACTTGTTATCTCAAAAAGGTGCCCAAGCTAAAGTAGATTCTGGATCTATACAAGTCCCTTGATGCTATACACTTGATCTGCACCCCTCCCTTGCTAGAATCTCCTTCCAAAGCTTGCAAGCTCACTCCAAAGGATCACACACGATTTTAGGGTTTCTGACTCTCAAGGGGGTAACAAGGGGGCTGAGGTGAGGACTTAAGGACCTTTAAATAGGGTGTAAACCCTAAGATTAGGGTTTTTCTCTTCCCAGCACCAACTCGTTGAGTCCAGCCGCCGATTCTGTGAGTTGGTCATTTAACTCGCGGCCAGAACCCGCTCTGACTTGACGAGTAATCGCACCTACTCTTCGAGTAGCTTCCTCAATTTACACTTTAAGGCCCTGAACTCTTGCATCTGAACTTGGGGTGTTACAAAAGGTATACTTCAGACGTACCGTACTCCTTTAAACATACTTTTATTTTATCAGGCATAAACTAAAGGCAAGACAGCACCTTCGATATCTTCTGATAGGTATCATTCAATGCATCAGATAACAAAACCAGGGTTTATAATAATTCTTGAAACTATTACACAAAATTTCAAGTTCACCCTATACTATGCCTCTAATACGCTACACCATAAGTTACTATTCACATTGTTACTTCATAATTTGATCTTTGGTTATGAAATCCTTATTACTGATTCTTCGTGTTATTGTATGCTTCGTCGAGGATCATGTGGAATGCCCTTGGATTTTGTGGTGCCTCTAGCCTTGCTGTCCCACTTTTCTTTGGGCAGTCTCTAGACAATTGCCCCTTGCCTCCGCATCCGTAGCATACCTTATCATTATGTGTATAATTCGTGGAATAGTGGCCGATCCTTCCACATTTGTAACATGTTACTTATTCGTTGCATGTTCCAAAGTGCTTCTTCCTGCACTTTTCGCACCACTTGGCTCCATACCTCTAGTCATCTAAGTTAGACTTTGGAAATTTTCCATTACTATCAGGTCTTCAGGATCCTTCAAGCTTCCTCTTCTCGCCAACTTCAACTTTCTCTAGACCCTTTTCCCTTATTTGGGTCTCAATATTCTTGGCTACCCAGATGGCGACTTTCAAAGTTGTTGCTTGCTTGACCATTGGACCAAAGTCCGCTGGCAATCAATTGGCAAACTTGTTGACCTTGGAAAGTTCCGTTGGAAGTAGGTAGGGAACTGTTGGAATAATATTCCTTAATGATCGATAGATTCAAGTAGAAAAACAATAAATGAAACAATAAAGAACACAATAATGGTTTGAACAATGTCAAATGATTAAACTTTAACACCCCAGAAGAGCTCGGTGAAGAACTTCAACTGTAGAGGTGCTTAGGGTTACAATGCAAAAGATAATCAATGACTAGCGTACTAAGGCATACATGCATGCACTATATACAATATGTAACCCTAATCTATAATCACGATTGGACAGGCCCAATACCGGATATACAAAAGAATACCCCATGACGCAACACATAATACCCAACAATCTCCCCCTTTGCGTCAATGGAGCCGAGAGCTCACTTCAGTTGATCTGCAACAGACTTCTTGATAGTCTTGAACACGCTCGGTATGATGGCCAAAAGAGTTTGTCGAAAAGTGATGTACCACCCGAGCATGTCTGTGAAATTCTTCTTATCAGAGTCGGAATTTGCCTTGCACCGATGAATGATATTGATGATGTGTTCTAGGCAGTCAGTAGAGAACAATGTTTGTCCACTAGAGCAAACAAGAATCTTTCACCTTTCGCTCTTGTAAACATCACTGTGAGGTGAGCAGAATGAATTTGACCGAGAGTCATTTTGTTGACATCTCATGGCTTTATAGTAGGCTTCACCATTGGTTTCTTCCTCATGACATTCGCCACCTCTTCATCCATCTTCGCAACTTCGTGGATATAAGAGGCCAACATCTTTTTCAGATGTCCTAAGATTGGTTCATACTCTGTTGCATTAGTGAGCAAAATATTGAAGAGCAGAATCGAATCATGAGGATTCAAGTTAGGAAGATTTGTCATGGAGATAATAGAAACTGAGTTACTTGAACCTCGGTTTATCCTGAAAGAGACATTAACAAACTTCCCTGCAGACGATGGTTTCAGCACCTTGACCGTAGTATTTTTCTGAGCACTCCAGGTCAGGTACTGAGGCTGACTGAACTGAAGATAAAAATCAATAAGTTCATGGTGGACCTGAGGATGGGGTGAAGGAACTTCAACTATCGGCTCAAAACGATGAAAAACGAATGCCTTTCGAGTAATAGGTATGTCGAACTGCGAATCCCTTGTATTCTCACAATCAAAGGTGGTTACAGGCTCTAGCCAGTAGGTGCTTGGAAACTCTATTGCCTCCTTGATGAGAGTTTCTCTTGTCCAAGAAGGGAACAACATCTTCTTGCAACTTAATGCATCATCCTCTTCTTTCTTCTTCTTTTCTTTTTCCTCAGCCTCCTTAGCATTTCGAAGAGTTTCATCTATCTCCTCATCCCTTTTCTTTCGGTTCAGGATCTCAGAAATAGTTTCTTGATCTTCGTCATCTTCATCATCTTCTCCAATAACATGCTTTTTCTTTTCTTTGACACCAGAACCCAAAGATAAATTATCCTTCGGTTCGGTTTTCACCTTCGGTTTAATTGGAATAGGTTGTGGCTTCTCTTCTCCCCCTAGTTACGGAGTAACAATTCTCTCTAAAACACCCTTCATTTCTCGTAAGAGTTCAAGCGAGGGAAGGAGTTTGGAGGTCAAATGATTGTGAATGGTTAGCGTGAGAATGGGATCATGAGCCTAGAGCACATTATGTAACCGAGGCAGAATATCCCCAGCACAGCTGCGAAAAACAGCTCGTTCGGTTTTCAACAGGGATATTTCGTGTTCGGCCTTGGGAAGTGCTTCTTGTTTCACTGCATTTATCGCCGTCTGTTAAGCAATGTCATCTTTGAGTTGCCTTTCCATGAGAAGATTAGCAGTGAGCTTTTCGAACCGAGAGTCAATAGAAGACAAGAAGGTCTTGTTGTCAGCAGAGATGTCAGAATGGACAGTTTCAAACTTGGTCTGCTCGGCTTGAAGGGATTGAGAAAGCGAATTGATGGACTCGGTGATCTTGGCATCATTTGAATCAGCATGACGCTTGAAAGAGTCAAGAAAAACCTTGGAGTCAAGGATGAGATCTTTAACATCAGAGGAGGCTCATTTGCACAGAGAAGTAGAATCATCGACAGCAGCAGAAAATTTGTCGATGGATTCTGTATATTGGTTCAGGGTTGTATCCATGAAGGCTTTGAGCATAACATCATTATACTTTGTTGTCAAATCGAGCAGTGAATCAAGCTTTTCGTGAATACTGTCGATTTGCTGCTTGGTTGTTGGAGCAGATTCATCTTCCTCACTTGGGATTTGGTAGGGGCTGTAGTAACTAGAATAAAATTCAAATTCAGGTCCTCCAAGAACTGGATTAGAATCGGTAGAAGGAGTTTGGGGAAATTAGCTCTGTTGTGACTTTAGGAGGTTCTTCAGTCTTTGCCCCCACATCAGATGTGTTGACATTGACAGAAGAATATATGGTAGAAGTGATGATAGGTGTAGTGGTGAAGCTTGCTTTGGAGAAAATAGGAGGTGGTAATGGGGAAGTGGTGATGGGAGTAGAAATGACAGGCGATGATGGAGCAATAATAGAAATAGGTGGTGATGAAGATGGGGGTGGAGGAGTAATGGTAATCTGAACATTTGTCGTTGGGGAGATGGAGGGGGTGTTGGAACAGAATCATCATTTGTATCCACCGGAGATGGAGACCGAGGAGGTGTATTACCCCAAAGTGAACCTTCATGTTACTCTTCCTCATCATCACCTGCAGACTGCTCATCCTTCGGTTCTGAATGTGAAGGTGAAGGAGTGAGTTTTCTGCGAGCCATTTTCTTGACTTTCTATTTAGTAGAGGAATCACCCTTGTCAGATTTCCTTTTCATTGACTTAGTGGGTTTGGAAGAGGGCTCTTCGGTTGCTTCTGTCTTATCAATAGCTTTCTTCCCTCGTTTAGCAGGTTTCTCCACCTCGTCTAACGCAACTTGCATCTCAGGAGTTAATTGTCGTGGACTCTTTTGAGGAAGCAATTTGTACTCAGATATGAGTTTACTTTCCTGAGAGACAGACCGGTACATAGTTTCCGGAATAAAGCCTTTGTGCAAAAACTTGGTTGGATCAGTCACAATGAACTTTTTGGTATGAAAGGAGTAAATAGAGGAAACCAGAGACTCCGTCAAGACCGGAACATTGACGGAGGTTATTGCCCTTTGAGCAACGATGGTCCAAAAAACAACCACAGGAAATTTCAGAATGCTTGGTCGAGGAGGACTGACTCTATACCAGTTGGGACCAGATCAATGACCCATAGTCCAGGTTGATTCCATTGAAGATACTATACAGGATCGTCATGAAGCATTTGATTGATACATCAGAGCCACCAATTCGCTCAACCAACCCCTTGTGAAGAAGGGTGAGCAACCCATTCCATTGTGGAGGTAAGCAACATTTCTTGAACTTAGTGAAGGTGGTAAGGACCTCAATGTATCCCATTTCATAGAACATCGAGAACAATTGAGTAGTGGTGATGAAGTCTGGGGAGATGACTGAGGCGTCTACTGCAAGCCCTAGAAGAGAGAAAAAACGTCCTTTGGAAATCGAAGCTTTGTGAGAATGAATCTGAAAGTACATGCGCTCTTTGATTCTGTCGTAATGTGTTGTGGAGTATACTTGAGACATGAGTGACATGGGAACGGATTCCACTTTAGTTAGAGCGATTACAAGATGGGAATACTTGAGACATTCTACTAGTTGAAGCATGTAATGATCATAAAAGAATGGAGTCATCTGAATGATCATATTCTGGTTGGGCTTGATCGACAGAAGGGATGACGATGCAATTTGATCATGAATGGATGAAGAATCTGCCATTGTCGAGCTTTGTGAAGAAGTTGAACAACTGTTAAAACAAAACGTCGGTGTGTTTGAGAGAAGTGGAGTGTGGTAAAAGTTATAGGAATACGAAAACTCATTTATATACGATTGCCATGAGAGAGAAAGAATCTACCACAATGATGAAACGATCTCTGAAAAGGCGCCTGTAAAAGCGGGATTTGACAGCTTGGTTTTCCCCAGATACACGACATATGATGAAGGTGTAGGAGCCATTTCAACATCACACGCCCTTTTTTGAACTTATCCAAAGACAAATTGTAACGTCGTATCCATTCAACTTGTAACACCGTAAAATTAAAATAATTTTTCACATTTGAAAAACACATTTTAATTAAAACCATTCATTCATAAAATGTCAAAACATCTTATTTTAGTTTCACAAATATCTCCCAAGATCAAAATACATCCAATCCCATATGTGTGTACGAATCAAGCTGGTGCCTTCCCGTGGTCATCACTGGTATCTGAAACACATAACACTGAACACTGTAAGCATAAGCTTAGTGAGTTCACCAAAATACCACAATAATCACATAATAGCCACTCGAGGCTGTAATTCTGTTGACCCTCTGGTCAATGTGTCTCAGTGGGGCCCTCCAACCCCAACTCTCTGTGGGCCCTCTGGCCCTAACTCTAGGGACCCAAAAGTCCCAACTCTGTAACTCTGAATCATACATATCACATATCACAATAAATCACAACACATAATAACATGCACTAACACTGGCATATAACTCTATAATACTCTGTCTCTTAACTCTATTACCACACTAGGTAAGGTATAGTGAGAAGACTCACCTCGGGTATCCCGGTAAATCTCTGACTCGATAAATGTTGGCCTAGCCTCCGTCTAATCATATAAAAATAATACTCTAATTAGTATAACTCTCAAAGGCTAGACTATGTTCTCTTATGACACTCTCAGAAGGGTAAGAGACAATTTTACCCCTCTCATAGCTCAAAGGCCCCACATTAGACCATACCCTAAAAGTCAACCAAAAGTCAACTCCCCGGGTTACGCTGCGCGTACCATATGTGTACGCTGGGCGTACCCGACTGCACCACAGAATCGGGGAGCGCCACCCAGTACGCGGCGCGTACTAGGGATTACGCCCGGCGTACTCCCCTCCTTCAGTTGTTTTGCTCTTGAGGTCTTAAACAGTTAAGACCTACGTCCATATTTTAGATCTGACCCCTTCTAAGCCCCTTAATCCATAAAGTTGATGACTTTAAGCCTTTGCATGGCTGAACAAGTCACTAACTCCCAAAATGATCCAACCTTCAACTCTAGAAGGCTAAAAACGCATGCATGACTCCAAGGTAACATCCAAGATGCGAACTTTATGGCTCTACATCACTAATAACACTGAAAAGGGATAGATCTCGGACCATGGAGTACTTTACACTCACAAAGTCTCCACCTTTTGGGTTTTTAGCCCTAAAAAGGTCACATACAACAACCAAAAGAAGAGGAAAGTTTTGAACTTTATACCTCCAAGAGTAGCTCTTTCCTCTGTAGATCTCAGATCCAAAATGGCACCTCAAGCTTTAGCCTCCAAGATCTCCTTTCCTTCTTCTTCACCAAGCCACTAAAGCACCAACAAGCTCAAATCAACACTCTCACACACTAAGAACGATGGGGATCTCTTTTAGGGTTTCACTCACTGATTTGGAGGCTAAGGAATGAGCCATAACAACCTTTAAATAGTGCACAAGGAGGATTAGGGTTTTTACACCTGGGCCGGGTACGCCCGACGTAACTCTAGGTACGCCCAACGTACCTTGGCGACTCCGCGTCCAAATTAAGCGCGTGAGTACGCGCAGCGTACCCCTCTGGTACGCCCAACGTACTCACTTGCTACACATCCTCCATTCAAGGACTAAACATGACAATTTAATAAAGAACAAGGATGAAAGATATGCACCTGAATCTCGGGGTGTTAAAATTCTCCCCCACTAGAGCTAGACTTCGGCCTCGAAGTCTCATTCCACGAACAACTCTGGATGCTGCCCTCGCATCTGCGACTCTGACTCCCAAGTCATATCGGATCCCTTCCGATGTTGCCACTGAACCAAAACCAAAGGAACCTCCTTGTTCCTCAAAACCTTGATCTTCCGATCTCTGATTGCCACCGGTCTCTCAGCATAATTCAGGCTCGCATCCACCTGAATATCCTCCAATGGTACCATTGTCGGCTCATCGGCTATACACTTTCGCAATTGCGACACATGGAAAGTGTCATGGATCCGAGCTAACTCTGTAGGTAGCTCCAACCGGTAGGCTACCCTGCCTACCCTTGCAATCACCCGGAATGGACCGATATAATTAGGCCCCAACTTGCCCCTCTTCCTGAATCAGATCACTCCTTTCCAAGGAGAGACCTTCAGGAGTAAAAGTCGCCGACCTGGAACTCGAGCTCGGACCGGCGCCTGTCCGCATAACTCTTCTGACAACTCTGAGCGGTCAATAACCTGTCCATGACCTGCTGTATCTACTCAGTCGTCTGCAGCACAATCTCTGTACTACCCATAACACGTTGCCCGACCTCTCCCCAGCAAATGGGAGTCAGACACCTCCTCCCATACAACAGCTCAAAGGGTGGCATACCAATGCTCGAATGATGGCTGTTGTTGTAGGAAAACTTTGCCAAGGGCAAATACGTGTCCCAACTCCCCCCGAAATCCAACACACACGCCCGGAGCATATCCTCGAGCCTCTGAATTGTCCGCTCACTCTGTCCGTCAGTCTGGGGGTGATATGCGGTACTAAAATGCAGCCTAGTACACAACTTCTCATGAAATTTCTTCCAGAATCTGGAAGTGAAACGCACATCTCGGTCTGAGACAATCGAGATCGGCACTCCATGTCGTGATACCACTTTCCTCACGTACATCTCTGCCAACTTCTCTACAGAAGAGCTCTCACTGATAGTAATGAAGTGGGCGCTCTTTCTCAACCTGTCCACAATCACCCAAATTGCATCGACTCCCCTAGCAGTCCTTGGCAATTTGGTGATAAAATCCATGGTAATCTGCTCCCACTTCCATTCGGGAACCTCCAATGGCCGCAACTTACCATGCGGTCTCTGGTGCTCGGCCTTAACCCTACGGCATGTTAATCTCCTCTCAACAAACCACGCGACATCCCTCTTCATACAGTGCCACCAATACTCTCTCTTCAGGTCTAAATACATCTTAGTGGCCCCAGGATGGATCGAGAATTTCGACCAATGAGCCACTTACCTCAAAATGGTACACGTACCTCCCACAAACGGTACCCAGATATGCCCCTAAAATGACATAAGCCCCCGACCATCGGTAACGAATTCCGATACCAACCCAAAAACTCGCTCTTTCTTCTACATCTTCGGCTGCACAGCCTCTGCTTGTGCCCCATGAATGGCATCCAACCCCGAAGCTATCACGGTCAATCTCAAACATACATCTCGCAACTAGGTGCTCTCCGCCCTGTGGCTCAGTGCATCGGCTACAACATTAGCCTTGCCCGGGTGGTACATGATCTCACAATCATAATCCTTGACCACGTCCAACCACCTCCTCTGACACATGTTTAGGTTGGGCTGATCCATCAAATACTTCAGGCTCTTGTGGTCCGTGTATATCGTACACCGAACCCCGTACAGATAGTGACGCCAAATCTTGAGGGCGAACACCACAGCCCGCAACTCAAGATCATGGGTGGGATACCTCGACTCATGAGGCTTCAGCTGCCTCGATGCATATGCTATCACATGCCCTCTCTGCATCAGCACCACTCCCAACGCCAAGATCGATGCATCACAATACACCACAAAGTCCTCCATCCCCTCCGGGAGGGCTAACACTGGGGCTTCACATAGCCTCTGGCGAAGCATCTCAAAGGAGGTCTGCTGCTCTGGTCCCCATGAAAAAGCGACACCCTTCCGGGTTAACATGGTGAGTGGCACAGCGATCTTGGACAAATCCCAGATAAATATCCGATAATAGCCTGCCAACCCCAAGAAACTCCTGATCTCGGACGGTGACCTCGGCACCTCCCAACTCATCACTGCCTCCACTTTGGCCGGGTCGACCAATATCCCCTTCTGGTTTACGAGGTGCCCTTGGAACTGGACCTCTCGCAACAAGAAATCACACTTGGAGAATTTGGCGTAAAGCCTCTCCGATCCCAGTACTCCGAGGATCTCCCGCAAATGCTCCTCATGCTGCTCTCTGGATCTCGAATACACCAAAATATCGTCGATGAACACGATCACCGACCGATCCAACATCGGCCTGCATACTCTGTTCATGAGGTCCATGAACACTGTCGGGGCATTGGTGAGTCCGAAAGGCATCACCACAAACTCATAATGCCCATAGCGCGTCCTGAATGTTGTCTTCTGAATGTCCTCATCTCGCACCCTCACCTGATGATACCCCGACCTCAAATCGATCTTGGAGAACCAAGATGCTCCCTGCAACTGATTGAACAAATCATCGATCCTCGGCAACGGGTAACGGTTCTTGACCGTCAGCTTGTTCAACTCCTGGTAATCAATGTACATCCGGTGTGAACCATCATTCTTCTTGACAAAAAGGATAGGCGCTCCCCACGGCGAGCTGCTAGGCCGAATAAATCCCTTTCCCAACAGCTCCTAAAGTTGCGAGGATAACTCTTGCATCTCTGGAGGTGCAAGACGATAGGGCACCTTGGCAATAGGCGCGGCCCCCGGAACAAAATCGATATTGAACTCCACTTGCCTCACGGGAGGCACACCCGGCAACTCCTCTGGAAATATGTCCGGGAACTCATGCACTATTGGAACCTCCTCAACTGACCTTGGTCTCTCTGAATCAACCCGCGTATCCATCACATACGCCACAAAGCCCTTACAGCCCTTCTGTAGACACTGCCTCACTCTAGAGGCTGAACAAAACGCTGACCCAAAAGTGTACCCTCACAGTACACCGTAAGAACTCCCCCACTAGGGTCTCATATGGTCACCAGCTGTCGCTCGCAGTCGATAACCGCACCGAATCTACTCAACCAATCCATGCCCACAATGGCACAGACATCACCCATCGCAATAGGAATCATATCAATCGGGAACTCAACACCGAAAACCTCGAATACACATCCTCAGATCACCTCTGTGGCATAAATCACCCTCTCGTCGGCTATGGAAACTCTCAGCGGCCAACTCAACGCCTCACGACTAACAATGATATGCTGACTAAAAGCCAAAGACACAAAAGACCGACTCGCACCCGAGTCAAATAACACCAAGGCAGGTACAAAATTCACAAGAAAAGTATCTACGCATAACATAATATAAGAACAATATCTCAGCATCAAAATAAATACACGAAAGAATACATACCAGCCACGACATCAGGCGCTGCGCGGACCTCCTCCATGGTCAACTAAAAGGTTCTCCCTCGTGCCCTCGGCGCTTCGGCCTTCACTGGCCGACTCTCGGTAGCTCTGATGGCGGCAGGGGCAGATCCCTGAGGTGCTCCCTGTGTTGATCCCCACAACTGCGGACACTCTGCCTTCCGGTGTCCGGTCTGGTTGTAGTGAAAACATACTGCAAACCCATTGGGGGCAGTCCTTGGCCATATGCCCCTCCTTGCCACATTTGTAGCAAGACCCTGCTCTGCATACTCCGTCGTGGTTGGTTCCGTGCTAGCCAAAAGTGCGGCCCCTCTGGTTCCCTGATCTTGAATCGGCGGGCTTGGCCCACTTGGCAACCGGCTGAGACTGCGCCGGTCACCGATCCCTCCCCTGAGACTCAGCCTCCTCCCTAGCTTGAGTCTCCAGCTCTATCTCCCTCTTCTGGGCATTTGTATGAAGCTTGGAAAATGTCCGGTACGTCGAGTTCTCCGCGAACTCACGTATGTCCCTCCTCAGAATGCTCAAATAGCGACTCATACGTGCCTGCTCAGAGGACACGTGGTCTGGGCAGAACATCGCCCGCTCATGAAACATCCTCGTGATCACAGTAACAGACTCAGTACCCTGCTTAAGGGTCAGAAACTCTAGGGCCAAACGCTCCCTCTCCACCTGGGGAACATACTCATCTCGGAACATAGCAGTGAACCTCTCCTAGGTCACTGCTGGAAGCTCAGCAGGCGTATAGTGCGCCGTCACAAATTTCCACTAGTCCTTCGCCCCCAAGCGAAGCTGGTTCAGCGCGAACCGGACTCTCAAATGCTCAGGAGATGAGCAAGTAAAGAAACACCCCTCTATGTTTGAAATCCATCTCATCGCCGCAATCGGGTCCTGGGTCCCGTCAAACTCCGGTGGTTTTGTGTTGCTGAACTCTCGGAACAGCAACGCATCACCACCCCGCAGCCTCGTTGCAGCTATAGCTGCAGTGGCTGCAGCAACAGAAGCCTCAGAATGAGCAACATGCTTCTCATTACATGTCTCTATCAACGTGGTCTTGATAGACCCAAATATCTCTGGTATCTCTACCCTGATGGCCACAACCACCTCCTCCTGGATGATCCTACGGATCTCCTCATCCCTCGTGTCACTGGTCCCTGATGTTTGGCGAGTCCCAACCATGATCTCTCTCTCTGAAATACAACATAAGAATAATATCAAGGACTCGCTCGAGTGTACTCACACTCGAGTACTCCATCCTACTTGTTCCTTGGTACTCCAAAGATTCTTACTTGGACTGTGCACTGACCCGGTGTCTTCAGTAGTACGGGCCCAATACTACCGTCCACACCGCATCAGCATCCAATTCAAGTCCTCCTCTTAGAGTCCCAAGTTCCAAGCACTCTACTCTCTCTAATCATATGATACTCGCAAACAGATCTCTCACAGTCTCCTCGCTGCTACCTAACCACTATGAAATATTCATAGCAGCAAGACTCCTAGACTCAGGCATCACATATCATGCCACTCTAGTCCTAATAAGAACACCTAGTCTACTCTAGCATGCATATCATAGCTCATCATATAACATATGACATCATATCCCATAACACTTATAATAATGGTATTTTGGGAAATCACCGTTCGGGCGCTGGCTGTTCGTACACACGACTCTGCTCTGTTTGTCTCGCAAGTTATTCTTTTGAAAACTTGTTTTATAAAAATTTTCTCAAATCCTCGGTCTGAGTTCAGATACGCCCGAAGGTGCACCCGAATCCCTCAAACCTAGGCTTTGATACCAACTTGTAACACCGTAAAATTAAAACAATTTTTCACATTTGAAAAACACATTTTAGTTAAAACTATTCATTCATAAAATGTCATAACATCATATTTTAGTTTCACAAATATCTCCCAAGATCAAAATACATCCAATCCCATATGTGTATACGAATCAAGCCGGCGCCTTCCCGTGGTCATCACTGGTACCTGAAACACATAACACTGAACACTATAAGCATAAGCTTAGTGAGTTCCCCAAAATACCACAATAATCACATAATAGCCACTCGAGGCTGTAACTCTGTTAACCCTCTGGTCAATGTGTCTCAGTGGGGCCCTCCAGCCCGAACTCTCTGTGGGCCCTCTGGCCCGAACTCTAGGGACCCGAAAGTCCCAACTCTGTAACTCTGAATCATACATATCACATATCACAATAAATTACAACACATAATAACATGCAATCACACTGGCATATAACTCTATAATACTCTGTCTCTTAACTCTATTACCACACTAGGTAAGGTATAGTGAGAAGACTCACCTCGGGTATGCCGGTAAATCTCTGACTCGGTAAATGCTGGCCTAGCCTCCATCTAATCATATAAAAATAATAATCTATTTAGTATAACTCTCAAAGGCTAGACTATGTTCTCTTATGACACTCTCAGAAGGGTAAAAGACAATTTTACCCCTCTCATAGCTCAAAGGCCCCACATTAGCCCATACCCTAAAAGTCAACCAAAAGTAAACTCTCTGGGTACCATATTAGACCATACCTCTCATAGCGCATACCATATGTGTACGCTGGGTGTACTCGGTTGCACCACAGAATCGGGGAGTGCCACCCAGTACGCGGCGCGTACTAGGGATTACGCTCGGCGTACTCCCCTGCTTCAGCCCTTTTGCTCTTGAGGTCTTAAACAGTGAAGACCTACGTCCATATTTTAGATCTGACCCCTTTTAAGCCCCTTAATCCATAAAGTTGATGACTTTAAGGCTTTGCATGGCTGAACAAGTCTCTAACTCCCAAAATGATCCAACCTTCAACTCTAGAAGGCTTAACACATGCATGACTCCAAGGTAACATCCAAGATGGGAACTTTATGGCTCTACATCACTAATAACACTGAAAAGGGACAGATCTCGGACCATGGAGTACTTTACACTCATAAAGTCTCCACCTTTGGGGTTTTTAGCCCTAAAAAGGACACATACAGCAACAACCAAAAGAATAGGAAAGTTTTGAACTTTATACCTCCAGGAGTAGCTCTTTCCTCTGTAGATCTCAGATCCAAAATGGCACCTCAAGCTTTAGCCTCCAAGATCTCCTTTCCTTCTTCTTCACCAAGCCACTAAAGCACCAACAAGCTCAAATCAACACTCTCACACACTAAGAACGATGGGGCTCTCTTTTAGGGTTTCACTCACTGATATGGAGGCTAAGGAATGAGCCATAACACCCTTTAAATAGTGCACAAGGAGGATTAGGGTTTTTGCACCTGGGCCGGGTACGCCCGACGTAACTCTAGGTACGCCCAGCGTACCTTGTCGACTCCGCTTCCAAATTAAGCACGTGAGTACACGCAGCGTACCCCTCTGGTATGCCAGTGTACTCACTTGCTACACATCCTCCACTCAAGGACTAAACATGACAATTCAATAAAGAACAAGGATGAAAGATATGCACCTGAATCTCGGGGTGTTACACAACTTCTTCGATCCAGTACTCATTCAGGATACAAAATACCTTATTACTTCCATGTGTCAGTTTAATTTTCGAAGCCAAAAGTGAAAAACACTCACAATTGTCATGAACCAGAGTTTTGGAAAATCAGAAAGAGTTTCATGCATAAGTGTGCCAACAGATAAGAAATAAAGCAAACAGGTGTATGGGACGTGAGTGATGTCAAATATGACATAAGGCTGAGGATCCTGGGCACGAATCTCTTCCTTGAATGTCAAGAGAGACTTGAAGTGCTTGTGTGGTTTCTCGTGAGAATACGATCAAATGTTTGTTAAGAAACATTGAAAGGCTTCTTTTTAATCATAGGCTTTAGAGTGTAGCTAAGCTTCAACCGAACCTCAATACTTAACATAAGACTGAACGTTGGAAGAAGTACTTGTGAGACCGATGTGGTCTGTTGAACAAGTAGGTCGGATAGGTGGGAAGTAGCAGAATTTAGAATACAAATCTCAAAAACAAAAACTAAGCTGGATCTTTTAGGAAGAAATGTCTTGGTGTTAGACAATTTCATAAAGATCACGTGAGAAAATAAAATGAGACTTCTTTAGGTAACAAGTTAAAGCTTGAATATTAAAAATCACCGTCAATTCTATATAGGTGTTGGATTTTGGGTTTCACTTAGCACGTGGTGTACGCATCCAAGATCATAAACACATAGTTTGTGTAACCATAAACCTCAGTGGTTATGTCTGAGAGTCTCAAGGGTTACTTTTATGAAATGATATGTGATGGATAATTTTTTAGAGGAAGGGGGTTGAAAGAACCGAAAGTACCTCTGCTATATAAGAGTGACAAAGCAGAACTTTCCTTACTTATTTGAGAGGAGAAAGGTAGCTCAGGACTGAAGTGAATTTAGCAGCCAGATTGGGAAGAACCGATAGGTAGAATCAGTTCATTAAGGATTCACTCATAGTCATTGAGGCTTTAGTCTACATGCAGCAGCATGTTTCTAGGGACGCTTAACTAGTTCAAGATAAGAAAATCATACCTGCCTCACCCCAAATTTTGTAGCTATGAAATGTACGACACCGAGAGAATGGACAGAAAGAAGCAAACCATACATACAAACAAAATAAACAAAAGAAAAAAACTCTTTTAAAAAAAATGATAAAAAAATATTTTTGGATTTTTGATTTTTCCAAAAAAAAATTGAAACAAAAAAAAACAAATAAGAAAGTCATAAAAATAAAACATAGAAAATAAATAAGAAAAAGATTACAAAGTATACAGCCGAAAACAAACATTAAAGAAATGAAGCGAAATAAGCCGAGCGGTCGGTTCATTTCTGTTCCTTAGAATTTCGTAGCCTAAATAGACCGAGCGATCGGTTCATTGCGGTTCCAGAAAATTTTAGATCAGAAATAGACCGAGCGTTCGGTTCAATTCGGTTCCCGAAAAATCCGGAAGTGAAATAGACCGAGTGTTCGCTCCATTTTGCTTATGTTAATATTTAGCAAGAGGTTTGAGGATTCGGTACAGATTCTGCTTCCATCATTCCCAAACCTTGTAAAAAAATTTTGAAGCTTGCTTCAAGTAAGGCTTTAGTGAATATGTCAGCAAGTTGATCTGAGGATCGAACAAAATGAACTTCTACGTTTCCCTCTTCAAAATGGTCCTTAATGGAATGATATCGTAGTGCAATGTGCTTGGTCTTTGAGTGTTGCACTAGATTATGACATATATTCTTATTGCACTTTTAGATTCACAATAAAGAGGTATCTTGTTCATACTTAGTCCATAGTCTCTTAATTGGCTTTGTATCCAGATCACTTGTAAGGTGCATGAGGCAACAACAATATCCTCTGCCTCGGTTGTTGAAAGAAACACACAAGTTTGCTTTCTGGACTGCCAGCTAACAAGTTTTCCATTAAGAAATTCGCATCCATCAGTTGTGATGTTTCGGTCCAGACCGCATCCACCCAGATCAGCGTCAGAAAAGGCTTGAACAAAGAAACCTGATTTTGCTGGATACCAGAGACCGAGCGACGAGGTTCGCTTCAAATAGCAAAAAATATTCTTCACTGCCACCATGTGAGGTTCTCTTGGATTTGCTTGAAACCTGGCACAATAACAGACAGAGAACATAATACCTGGTCTACTAGCAGTTAGATACATGAGCGATCCAATCATCTGTCGATAGAGAGTTATGTCGACTACAGGCTTTTCCAGAGATGATGTTAACTTAGTGCCAAACTCCATAGGAACCTTCACCTTCGAGTCACCCTTCACTCCAAATTTTTCTAATAGATTCTTCATGTAAGCCTCTTGGTTAATAAAAATGCCTTCCGGTCCCTGTCTTATATTTAATCCAAGAAAAAAGTTAATAGGACCCATTATGCTAATTTTAAATTTAGTCTCCATCAGCTTCCGGAATTTAGCTGTTAAGCATGGATTCGCGGAGCCGAAGATGATATCATCGACATAAATCTGAACAATCATAAGATATTCGCCTTCTTTCTTGCGAAAGAAGGTTGGGTCAACCGAACCTTGCTTAAAGTTAGACATTTTTAAAAAGAGAGTTAGTGTTTCATACCAGGCCCTTGGTGCTTGCTTCAGTCCATACACAGATTTATCCAATACGTAGCAATGATCAGGGTATTTCTTATTCACGAACCCGGGTGGTTGCTCAACATACACTGTTTCTTCTAGTTCTCCATTGAGGAATGCACATTTCACATCCATTTGAAAAATTTCGAAGTTTTTATAATCAACATATGCTAGAAAGATTCGAACCGACTCTAATCTAGCTACAGGAGTGAAGGTCTGCTCATAGTCTATTCCTTCTTCTTGGCAATATCCTTTTACCACCAGACGAGCCTTATTCCTAATAACATTGCCTTATTTATCCATCTTGTTCCTAAAGACCCACTTCAATCCTACCACAGACGCATCTTTTGGAGTGGGTATTAGTCTCCAAACTCGATTGTGTTCAAACTCATGGAGTTCATCTTGCATTGCATGTACCCAATTAGCACGATCAAGTGCAGTATTGACCGTCTTTGGTTCGATTTTAGAGACAACTAAATTAAACATGCAAAATTCAAAGTGAGAGAATAACGCAGTTTGTTTCGCTTTCTGTTGAGAACATGTGAGAACGCGCTCAGATGATTCTCCTATTATTTGTGTTTTGGGATGATCTTTAGTACACTTTGTTAGAGGAGGGTAATTCAAGTCATAGATAGGATCCAACTCCGCATTTACCTCTTCTTCAAATTCTGATCGATCATCTTCGTCATTTGAATTTTCATTCTCCCCCTCAAATGGCGTAGTGTGTTCCTTGTCAGGTTTAGGATCCTCCCCTCGGTTGGAGTTGGATTCTCTTGCTCGGTTGGAGTTGGATTCTCTTGCTCGGTTGGATGAGATACAAATGAGCTCTCCCCCTCGAATAATGCATTGTTATTTGGAGGTTCATTTGAGGGTTGATCATTAGCTTGGTTTGAAGGATCCTTTGTCATGTCTTTCGCAACATCTTCAATAATCTTTTTCAGATGGTCGATTTTGTTGTTTGCTGCATTCACCTCTGAATGTATAGCTTTTTCTGGTTCATCAAATAACCACATATATTCTTCGAACAAATTTGAAATGGGAACCGAGACTTGTCCTGATTCAGGAAAAATTTCACCCATGGCACTTTCTTTTGTTTGAGCTTTCTTTATGTAGAAGTCATCAAAGGTTACGTAATAGGTTTCTTCAATATGTTGATAGTGTTCATTCAAAACCCTATAAGCCTTTGAAGTGAGTGAATAGCCCAGAAAGATTCCCTCATCTGCTTTAACATCGAACTTGTTGCGGTTCTCTTTAGAGTTGAAAATGAAGCACCTGGAACCGAACACGTGAAAAAACCGGACGTTGGGCTTTGGGTTGTTTAGAATCTCATACGGAGTGATTGAGAATTGCTTATTAAGTAAGGATCTGTTTTGAGTAAAACAAGCAGTAGCAACAGCATCAGCCCAAAAGTATAATGGGAGAGAAGCGAAGCTCAGCATGGTTATGGTTGCTTCACATAGGGAACGGTTCCGTCTTTCAACGATTCCATTCTGTTGTGGAGTATAGGGAGCAGAGAAGTTATGAGATACTCCCTTGTCGGCCAGAAAGTCTTCAAACTCTTTATTCTTGAATTAAAGACCATTGTCGCTTCTGATGTTCCTTACCACTTTTCGTAGTTGCTGTTCCACTTGCTTGATAAACATCTTTAACTTGGGAGTTTCTTCTGATTTCTGTTTAAGAAAGTAAACCCAGGTGAAACGAGAAAAATCATCAACAATGACAAGTATGAACTTACTACCACCAATGCTTTCGATAGCCGAAGGCCCACATAAATCAATATGCAGAAGTTAAAGAGCTTCAATGATCTTGGTGTTGATACGTGTAGGATGGCTCTTTCGGCTTTGTTTGCCCTTCTCACAAGCTGCACATAGGTGTTCCTTATCAAATTTGAGCAGAGGGAGGCCTTGAACATGATCTCCAAGCACTAACTTATTAATGTCTTTGAAGTTTAGGTGTGATAACCGTCGGTGCCATAACCAGCTTTCATCAGAAATAGCTTTGGACAATATGCATATAGCTGGTTTCCTTTTAATTGGACTGAGATTAAGGGGGTACATTTCACTCTTTTGTTCAGCTTTTAACAAGACTCTTTTTGATTGTTTTTCAATAATTTCTGAACCTTCATCATCAAAGGAGACTTTCAGTCCTATTCCCACAACCAATTGAGATACACTTATGAGGTTGTGCTGTAATCCTTCAACATGTGCCACTTTTCGAATTGTGAAATCTCCATTGGTTATCATCCCATAACCTTTGATTGTACCAAAGAGTTGGCTCCATACTTCACACATCCACCATCCTTAAGGGACCAAAACTCCCTCAATTCTTCCTTTCTCCATGTCATGTGACGCGGGCAGCCACTGTCTATATACCATTCATCATCGAACTGCTCGTCACTGATAACCTGTAAATTCAAATAGATGTAGGAACCCAAAGTTTCTTCGGCCCATGTAAGTCTTTTACAGAGAAGGGAAAAACAACAGAAAGATCAACTAAATAAGTTCTTTTTATTAAAGTTGTGTCATCTTTTCTTTTGATGGTGTACACTTTCATTTTATTTTTGTCTTGTTTAAATATTAGAGTTTCAGATGATGTAATGTTAGATCGTTTTGAAATGTCCTTTTGAGTTGTGAGTTTGTCAGAATTTTTCGTATTATTTATGTTAGTGTTCGTGTCAAGCTTTCCCTTTCCTTTAACGTCTTTCGTTGAATGAGCCTGTTGACGACTTGGAGTATAACCGAAACCTGACTTTCGATTCTCATTTTTGGTAGAGGAACTGAAACATGAAGTTCGGTTCTGATTTGAATGGGTACCAAAGTTGGGCTTATTGTTTCGTGAATAGTAAGAGTTTGGACCGAAACTAGACTGCTGTCTGTTTATGAACATGTCACTTCCTTCGACATTTGTTTCTTTCTGAGTAGGGATGTGGTTAGGGTTCTGAGACTGCCAAAACCTTTTTCGCTCACTCCGATTTTTCATGTATCTCTGGTTTCTTTTCCGTTTCTGTTCAGCCAATTGCCGTTGAAATTTATTAATGGTGAAGCTTGACTTCTGCTTCTCCTTTTGAATTTTGGTTGAATTAGGAGATAAATTCGAAGTTTTCTTTTATTCTTCGGGTTTCTTTCCCGGTTCTTCCGGTATCTCTTTGGTTCCACTTATGCTTGGTTTGTCAAAGCTTGAGGGTTTTTTGATTGGTCCGGCTACATATCTACCCTTTACCCTCCATGAGGTTTGCTCTGACAGACCGACGGTCTCGTCTGCATTATCAATAGGAGGGGACCATAAATAGTTATCACACCCTTCAGCATTGTCTTTGTCAACCAGGATTTTTAGTTCTGCTGTTTGTTTTCCAGTGACTGCATAAACCTGATTTGGTACGGTTTGAACTTTCTGGTAAACCACTGCTTTCTCTTCGAGTTTCTTGGACTTGTCATTCGACAAATGAGCATACTCAACAGAGTTTTTAGAGATAAGGGGTTCTTCTTTCTTGGTTTCGCTCTATAAGAACTCATAACAATCAACTACATCTTCCACTGATATTTCACTCAACTCACTATCCTCAGTAAATTCCGATATGTTTTCGACAGTTATTTTATGATCTGAACAAAGTTTGGCATTTGACGAGTCAAATGTTCGTATGGTTTCGGACTTAATTTTCAACCTATCATTTTCATCCAATAGATTTTTAAGCATATTATTGTGTTCTTTGGAGTCGATAAAGGTCTCAATTTTGTCCAGTCCATATTTGTAAGTGACTGAAATTTTGTTAGAGGACATTATTGATTCACATTCAGCAATAACTTCATCCTCCTTAAATTCAAGGAATGGTAAAATCATCTTATGAATCTTTTTCCCAATATCACAATCTAGATGTAGTTGAGTTATGTTAGTATATAAGCGTTTTACAATAAAACAAAAAACATTTCATTGTTTCAAAAACTTTAAATTATCTCTTTGCAAATAAATAATCTCATCACTAGCCTTAGCTAACTCTTGCTCCTTCAGTTGTATCCATGCTCTCTTTTCCTCACTCTTGGAAGACTCCCTGCTGAGTTCATCAGTTAGGTTAGAATCCGCTATTCGGGTTTGCATGAGACTACCACTTATGTTGGAAAATTTAAATTTTAGTTCTTTTAGTTCTTCTTCATAATTAGTGACAGGAACTTTCAATGATTCTAGGATGGATTGTACCTTTTTGATCAATCGATCGCTGTCGTTGATCGTTTCCTCACGGGCTTGGCTGCAAAACACTTGTCTCTTTTTATATTCGGCTCCTTATCCTCACCTTCGGTTGGTGTTACTGCAGATACCATCAGGCACTTCCCCGCTGAACTGCTGACTCCCTTTCTAGCCACATATGCTCTACCATGCGAGGGCTTTCTTACTTCTTCATCTTCAGAGTCGGTTGACCAGACTTCAACACCACCGAACTCATCATCGTCCAGATTCTCCCGCAAAATTAAAGCATTTATTGAACTATTTGTTGCTTTCTTTTTCTTTATTTTATCCAACTTTCACGGGTAATAGGCTTCATCATCTTCACCATCCTTTTTCCCAACCATCTTTCTCAGCATACAGTCCTTGGAAAAGTGGTTCTTTCTGTGACAATAATTGCAATCGTATCCAAAATCTCCTGCTAGCTTGCTTTCTTTCTTATCATCTTCCTTTTGAGAGACATTCTTCAGTTCTTCTTTCACCTTCTCTAAGCTGTAACTCCTTTGTCAGTTTCGGTTCTTATTGGCAAGGAATTTCCTTCTAGAAAACTTCTTAGGATTGGAGACCATCATCGCATATTCTTCACTTGTAAGGTCACACTCAGACAAATCTGAGTCATCATCTTATTCTATCACATTATTCCCTTTCGAGATGAGGGCTAAAGAGCCGATCCCAGACACAACCTTTGCTTCTTTTGTTACTGTGCTTTCATGGGATTTTTGGATGCCCATCAGTTTTGCCAGCGATTAAGACTTGAGCTGTTCATGAGCCTTTACAGTTGAAACCACTGCCATCCACTCAGGTCTCAGGCCATTCATAAACGTGACTTTCTGTTCAATCTCCTTTCTTTCAATACCATGCTTCATCATCTTGCTGAGCAGATGATTGTAACGATCAAACGTTTGAAGAAGAGTCTCCTCAGGTTTTTGAGCAAAGGCACCAAACTTAGAGAGCAACAAGGTTTGTATTGAGTGCTCTAGATCTTCATCGATTGAATACAATTGTTTCAATCTGTCCCATATCTCTTTTGAAGTAGGGCATGAACAGAACAGACGGAAGGTGTTTGCTTGTAGGGCAAACCGGATCATCCTTAAAGCTTTGAGATTACATATCAGCTTATCTTTTTCGTCTTGTGGTATCTTTTCTACTTCCAATAAAAGCTGATTATATTCCTTTTGAGTCTTCACTGTCCTGTTTGTTCTAGAATGGATGAATGGACGAATCGTAATAGCTTCCCAGATGAGATAGGCATTATCTTCAGATCCAATCACGTAAACTTCAAAGTGATGTGCCCATACTTCGTAGTCCTGAGTGTAGAGAATAGGAACCCTTGTAGTGGATCCAATGTTGTTTGAGATGTTAACATGATTGGCTTGAGAGTGGTCATGTGACATGATGAGCTTGTTTATCAGATCTGCCAGAATCAGACTTGTAATCTAAAGATTAGGGTTTTTATCAAACACTAGACAAGGTCATCAACTAAAAGAAGAGGACCTTTATATAGTCGATAAAAGCGGAAACCTTAAAGAATTCTTCACACATAAGGAATGCATATGAGTAACACAGTCTCCTGCTCTGATACCAATTGTTGGAATAATATTCCTTAATTATCGATAGATTCAAGCAGAAAAACGATAAATGAAACAACAAAGAACACAAGAATGGTTTGAACGATGTCGAACGATTAAACTTTAACACCCCAGAAGAGCTCGATGAAGAACTTCGACTGTAGAGGTGCTTAGGGTTACAATGCAAAAGATAATCAATGACTAGCGTACTAAGGCATACATGCATGCACTATATACAATATGTAACCCTAATTTATAATCACGGTCAGATAGGCCCAATACCGGATATACAAAAGAATAGCCCAAGACGCAACACATAATACCCAACAGGAACAAGCTTCATCTTCTCCGTAAAACTAGTAGCGTACTCGGTGACGCTCAATCTTCCCTTCTTCTGATTCTTGAACTCATTATTGATTTCCAGGTGATCCTCCTCAGAGCAGTATTGCATCTTTAGTTGCACCACAAAATCTTCTCAATATATCTTGCTAACTTCTCCCTTGGGCATTGAACCCGCTAGTAGCTTCCAACAGTTCAACACTTCCGACTTTAATAGAGGAATCGCGAGAGCGGTTTTCTGTCTCTTTCTACACTCGCAAATCTCAAACATTGTCTCTATCTCGAAGATCCTGTCCATAACTTGTACTGGTGTCGGGCTTCCAGATAGACAGGGTGGTTTGGATGCCAAGAAATCCTTGTACTTGCACCCGCGCCGGTCATTTCCTCCACCCGGATTGTTTTGCCTAACAATCGGTGGGTTGGCTTGACCAACAATCCCACTAAAGTTTCCTCCTTCCGACTGCCCTTTATTTAATTCGGGTTGTTCAATCGGCATCGAAAGTTCTTCACGATTCTGCTGAACCAGATGTTTAGTTTCCTCCACCTGACGATCCAACATCCTTTGAATCATCGCTTGTACCCCAACCATTGTCATTGGCACAGGTACTGCTGCTACAACAGCTACATGCTTAACCACAAGTGGTTGATTCCTGTTTTCGTTTGCGTTTCCATCTCCGCTTATTGTTGTAACAACCCGAAGTTGTCCATCGCTGAAACTCATTACGTCCGTAAAACCCGTCTTTAGTGATTCGTTCCGATTTCGTTTTTGGGCTAAATTATCTAAATTTATATGTGTATTTGTTTTTATCTCATGAGTGTCCAAACCCCTTAGGAACTCATGAAATTGGCCCAAATTATTGATTTGAAAATTTTTAGAATCGTTCCCGTCGGGTTACGACAACTTGATCGGGTGCGACCAAAAGCCCCGTTTAACGTTGGTATCGGGTAGAATTCCACTGTGTCCAAATCTTAGACACTATTTAAAGAAGTTTAAGCTTCCATTTGAAACTTTTGACTCTCTCTCACTACTCTCTCTCTAACCTCTCTCCTTAATCCAATTCAAGGTCCAAAATCATCCATTTTGAAGCCCCAAAACATCAAGGTAATCATCCAAACTTGTTGTTCAACCTCTTTAGCCTTCAAATCCGAGTTTAAACATTGATTTAGGACCATCTTCAAGAGTTTACGGCCCTGGAGCATGCTTGGGCCGTAAACTCAAAAAAATTGAGTTTTCAAGCCTTAAAACCCCTCCAAAGCACCTTTGGGACTTAGATATGACTTTATGGCTTACCAATTCGGACTTAGAATGCCTTAAACTTAACTTTTGAGGAGTAAACATGAGTTTACTGCCCAAGAACATGCTTGGTCCATAAACTCATTATCTTGGAGAGTAAACTCATTTTCAAGTGTTTAAATGCCACTTAAACACACCAATAGCCTTGGAATAAATTCTAGAACCAACCATAATCGATTTAGGGGCTTTAAACATGAAAAAACAACTCCCTAAGGAGTTCACGGCCGTAAACCCTCCAAAGATGGGTTCCTGGGCCGTAAACTCCTAAAACTTGGTCCATTGATGCCCTAAATTCCATCCAAGGCTTGTAAAATGTGATTCTCCTCGTATCACCAAAATATATAAGGAATCTGTGTGGGGGATTTTATGGCTGTAAACTCCTAGTTTACTACCGTAAACACCAATAAATGGTCCATAAGTGAGTTAAATCCATTCTAATGCCCTAAATTTGATCCTAGCTAATTTTCCCAAGTGATATAAGGCGATGTAGCACCATAAACCTCCCATCCATGAGTTCACGGCCATGAACTCATGTGGATGTGGTGTTTAGGGCCGAAAACTCTTCTAAGAGTTTACTCTTGAAGAGTAAACTCCATTCCTAAGCCATTCACGTCCGTAAATGTCACCCAGGTCACTCCAAACACTTGATTTAAAGTGTTTTCGCTCATTGGTGTGTAATATCATACCTAATTAGTGATTTAAAATCTAATTAGATATATTTTTATATTATTTCATATTACATAGGAACCTCGCGTGTTAACAAGCCCCGAACTAATGCTTACCATTCAAATCGTCGCGTTTTCTCATCTGGTGAGTTCATACCCCTACCCTTTTTCAATGGTTTTTCAATGTTTTTAGGGGGGAATACAAGCAAAAGTATAGGAATATCTTGTAATTAAATTCATTATTTCATTTAAATGGTTTCATAATTCGCACACTTTTAAGAATTGAAAACATATTAACAAACTGTTTTGACTTGCAGAGTTATTGTTCAAACCGATTTCAATTCTTATTATATAGTATTTCACTTTATACTTCACAATTGATTGTTCACACTTTTACAGTTGAAATCATAAATCTTTTATATTGTCCTTAATAAAACACCCCTGGAAGCGAGTGTGAAGGACATGTATCATTAGAAATTTAGTCAGGTCCTTAATAGTACTCCCCCTAGACACGAGAGTAAAGGAATAATAAAGACAAGGTTTTCATATTAATAATTTCAGTTTTAAATTCATTAATCTTAAGATTCGAGACACGTCCTTTGTAACACTTCCCCTAGACACGAGAGTGGAGGAATAGCCCTATAACCAGAATCTCCGGAAAAAGGGAGAGCGTGACTTGAGTGTATAGATCTATACGGGACTGACTATCCCGCACCTGGCTGCTAGCTACAGCCGAACCGAAAGGTTCAAGGGTGACGAAAGTCATAAAAAGATACTGGCCCCGACCTGAGTCATATCTAGTCTGAAGTATGGTTATGGAACTCGCAATCAAGATTATGAACACTTTACACTTAATTAATTGTTTTATATATGTGTTAAAACTAGTGTACATTTAAGGGTAATCAGACTTTCAGGAGACTTCACACACACACTTTAAGTATAGTAGATACTTGTACATTACTTTCAGATTTGATAACAATTCACACACACACACAGGAAAATATGGGAGTTTCTTGGGGATAACATTTGAACATAATCAGAAACGTGTAACAATTCAGATAACTAAACTTTACAATTTATAAGGGTAAACATGTTTTTCAGTGTACATTTTTTACATTACAATTTGGATTCAATAACCAAATTTTAAGAAAATATGGGACTTTCTTGGATGTAACTTTTTAGAAACAGAAAGGAACTCGTACATTTTTAGAAAACAAACCGCTTATGAACTCACCAGCTTTATGGCACTGGAAGTGTCATTTCCCTCACCCGATGGTTCGAGAAGATCGAATCCATCTTTGAAATATGTGCCTGTTAAGAATCTGATAAGGTGAAGTTCGCCGCCTGCACCTTCATTGACAAAGCCCTGACTTGTTGGAACGGCTAAGTCAAATCCCTAACCTTACCTGTAGCCAACGAAATGGGTTGAGAAGCCATGAAGAAACTTCTACTGGCTGAGTACTGCCCTCGGGGTGAAATGCAGAAGTTAGAACACGAACTCTGGAACCTGAAAATGAAGGGATCCGATATCGCCGCTTACACTTCCAGGTTCGATGACATGCCACTACTCTGCCCGGGAATGGTTACCCCGGAGAGTAAGAAGATAGAGAGATTCATCTGGGGGCTGACCCAGCCAACAAAAGGAAACGTTTTAGCTGCGAGACCGGATACGTACGATAGTGCCAAATGCTTAGCACGAACCTTAATCGACCATAGTGATGACCTTGAGGAAGCAACTACCACTCCTGAGCCGACAGAAAGGAGTGGCGAGAAAAGAAAAATTAGGAAGAAGAAGAAAAGTCAAACATCGCAGGAGTCTTCGAAGAGGTAGAAAATGGTGGCAGTTCACGCTGCTACTTCCCCTGCAGCTGTTTCTGCTGTTGGATCATCAGCTCGAAAACCTACCAGTAGGTATGCTGGAACCCTCCCTAGTTGTAACAAGTGCAACTATCATCACCTCACTTCCAGTCCATGTATAGAGGTGTTTTGCAACAGTTGTGGCAAAAAGGGTCACACTGCGAAAAACTGTAAAACACCAACTCAATCAACCAGTCAAGCTTCCGGAGCGGGCATTGGTCAGGTTTGCTATGGTTGTGGAGAAGTCGGACATTACAAGCGAAACTGCCCGAAGGCAGTAACATCTGGAAACACCGGGAGAGTTCTAGCGATAGGAAGAGAGGAGACAGCCACCAATCCCACCGTCGCCACTGGTATATTCCTCGACAACTCTTATGCCTGCAATCCTTTTCGATTCTAGTGATGAAAGAAAAATCTGTTAACTATTCATTCAGACATTTTCTTAATCTTGGTCCTTCACTAGTAAATGAAACATTCACCGTCGAGACGACTAACGATGAGAAAGAGAACTTTATGGATACATCCATAGGTTGTACTTTTACTCTGAACGACCATTCTTCATCCATTGATTTCATGTCAGTTTCCATAAACAGTTTTGATGCTATCTGTGGCATGGATTGGTTGAGTTCCAATCGTGCTGATACCGTTGTATTCAAAAAGCCATCCGTCTCAATCTCTTCTCTGGTCAGACTTCCATGATCTACGGCAAAAAATTCGGTTCCAACATTCGTATCGTTCGTACATCAAAACTCAAGAGT
Source organism: Lactuca serriola (assembly GCF_051521515.1). Classification (NCBI taxonomy): domain Eukaryota; kingdom Viridiplantae; phylum Streptophyta; class Magnoliopsida; order Asterales; family Asteraceae; genus Lactuca; species Lactuca serriola. Next base: position 363,443,210 of record NC_136411.1, read on the forward strand.
TTTCCCTGAAAGGAGTACCATGCATTCCTAGCCCACGTGATCCGCGAGAAAAAGAGTTAGAGACCTCGAGAACGTCCCTAAAGTCTATGACTTTCCTGATGTATTTCCTGTATAACTTCCAGTAACTTTTTCTGAACATTGGGTTGAGTTTCACATCGACCTAATTCCTGGAACTATCCCAGTAGCCAAATCCCTATATCGCTTAGCTTCAGCAGAAATGCAAGAGTTATCCAGTCAACTTGATGAGTTGACCATCGAAACCGATATCCTCTTTCCTCAAAAAAGATGACCTTTTCGATCCACTTCAGGGAACCAACCACTTCTAAAAGATAAAATTTAGGTCAAGGTACCATCAGCTACAAATACATGAGAGTGATGTTTCTTAGACAGTATGCAGGACTCAATATGGTCACTATAAGTTCGTAGTGATGCCCATCGATCAAACTATTTTCCTTGGTCATGTAGTAGACAATGAAGACATATGTGTGGAATCCTCATTGGATCAAAGCAATAGAGAATTAGTGGGTACCCAAGGTACCCATAGAAAACCCGTCAATTCTTGGGTCTCGCTGGCTACAATTGCAGGCTCATCCAGAATATTTCCTGAATCGCCAAAAACCCTACCCATTCCTACACAGAAAGATGTACCCTCTTGTTGGAAGTCTTACTCTGGAAAGACATAGTATGCCTTGGGAAATGCGGAAAACTTAACTCGTGGTACATTAGACCCTTCGAGATCCTCGTTAGAAATCGATCCCATAGCCCTCTCCGAGCTATCTTCAGAACTTAGCAGCATCCATCCGGTATTCCACGTCTTTGTTCATAAGGAGTGCCGACCCGACGAAACCCTAGTAATCCTTTTGATGAGATTGAAATCAAAGGAAGTCTGAACCCAATGGAAGAACCAAACGAAATCATAGATCGAAAGGTTAAACGTACGAAACAAAGCCGCATCCCGATAGTGAGGGTTCGCTGGAGTGTCAAGCGGAGACCCGATTCCACTTGGGAGCGTGAAGATCCGAAGCAGTAGGTTCATCCACATCTCTTTTCATTTCATGATCCGTATCTTAATCTTTGAATTTCCGGACGAAATTCCCTCTAACGGGGGGATAATGTAACAACCCGAAGTTGTCCATCGCCGAAACTTATTCTGTCCGTAAAACCCGTCTTTAGTGATTCGTTCCGATTTAGTTTTTGGGCTAAATTATCTAAATTTATATGTTTATTTTTTTTTATCTCATGAGTGTCCAAACCCCATAGGAACTCATGAAATTTGCCCAAATTATTGACATGAAAATTTTTAGAATCGTTGCTGCCGGGTTACAACAACTTGATCGAGTGCGACCAAAAGCCCCGTTTAACGTCGGTATCGGGTAGAATTCCACCGTGTCCAAATCTCAGACACTATTTAAAGAAGTTTAAGCTTCCATTTGAAACTTTTGACTCTCTCTCACTACTCTCTCTCTAACCTCTCTCCTCAATCCAATTCAAGGTCCAAAATCATCCATTTTCAAGCCCCAAAACATCAAGGTAATCATCCTAACTTGTTGTTCAACCTCTTTAGCCTTCAAATCCGAGTTTAAACATTGATTTAGGACCATCTTCATGATTTTACAACCCTGGAGCATACTTGGGCCGTAAACTCAAATAAATTGGGTTTTCAAGCCTTAAAACCCCTCCAAAGCACCTTTGGGACTTAGATATGACTTTATGGCTTAACAATTCGGACTTAGAATGCCTTCAACTTAATTTTTGAGGAGTAAACATGAGTTGACTGCCCAAGAACATCCTTGGGCTATAAACTCATTATCTTGGAGAGTAAACTCATTTTCAAGTGTTTAAATGCCACTTAAACACACCAATAGCCTTGGAATAAATTCTAAACCAACCACAATCGATTTAGGGGCCTTAAACATGACAAAAACAACTCCCTAAGGAGCTCACTACCGTAGACCCTCCAAAGATGGGTTCCTGGGCCGTAAACTCCTAAAACTTGGTCCATTGATGCCCTAAATTCCATCCGAGACTTGTAAAATGTGATTCTCCTAGTATCACCAAAATATATAAGGAATGTGTGTGGGGGATTTTACGGCCGTAAACTCCTAGTTTACTGTCGTGAACACCAATAAATGGTCCATAAGTGAGTTAAATCCATTCCAATGCCCTATATTTGATCCTAGCTAATTTTCCCAAGTGATATAAGGCCATGTAGCACCATAAACCTCCCATCCATGAGTTCACGGCCGTGAACTCATGTGGATGTGGTGTTTAGGGCCGAAAAATCTTCTAAGAGTTTACTCTTGAAGGGTAAACTCCATACCTAAGCCATTCACGCCCGTAAATGTCACCTAGGTCACTCCAAACACTTGATTTGAAGTGTTTTCGCTCATTGGAGTGTAATAGCATATCTAATTAGTGATTTAAAATCTAATTAGATATATTTGTATATTATTTCATATTACATAGGAACCTCGCGTGTTAACAAGCCCCGAACCAACTCTTACCATTCAAATCGTCGTGTTTTCTCATCTGGTGAGTTCATACCCCTATCCTTTTTCAATGGTTTTTCAATGTTTTCAGGGGGGAATACAAGCAAAAGTATAGAAATATCTTGTACATAAATTCATTATTTCATTTAAATGGTTTCATAATTCGCACACTTTTAAGAATTGAAAACATATTAACAAACTGTTTTGACTTGCAGAGTTATTGTTCAAACCGATTTCAATTGTTATTATATAGTATTACACTTTATACTTCACAATTGAGTGTTCAAACTTTTACAGCTGAAATCATAAATCTTTTATATTGTCCTTAATAAAACACCCCTGGAAGCGAGTGTGAAGGACAGTTATCATTAGAAGTTTAGTCAGATCCTTAATAGTACTCCCCCTAGACACGAGAGTAAAGGACTAATGAAGACACGGTTTTCATATTAATAATTTCGGTTTTAAATTCATTAATCTTAAGATTGGAGACACGTCCTTTGTAGCACTTCCCCTAGACACGAGAGTGGAGGACTAGCCCTATGACCAGAATCTCCAGGAAAAGGGAGAGCGTGACTTGAGTGTATAGATCTATACGGGACTGACTATCCCGCACCAGGCTGCTAGCTACAGCCGAACCGAAAGGTTCAAGGGTGACGAAAGTCATAAAAAGATACTGTCCCCGACCTGAGTCATATCTAGTCTGAAGTATGGTTATGGAACTCGCAATCAACATTACGAACACTTTACACTTAATTATTAGTTTTATATATGTGTTAAAACTAATGTACATTTAAGGGTAATTAGCCTTTCAGGAGACTTCACACACACACTTTAAGTATAGTAGATACTTGTACATTACTTTCAGATTTGGTAACAATTCACACACACACAGGAAAATATGGGATTTTCCTGGGGATAACATTTGAAGATAATCAGAAACGTGTAACAATTCAGATAACTAAACTTTACAATTTATAAGGGTAAACATGTTTTTCAGTGTACATCTTTTACATTACAATTTGGATTCGATAACCAAATTTTAAGAAAATATGGGACTTTCTTGGATGTAACTTTTTAGAAACAGAAAGGAACTCGTACATTTTTAGAAAACAAACCGCTTATGAACTCACCAGCTTTATGGCACTGGAAGTGTCATTTCCCTCACCCGATGGTTCGAGAAGATCGAATCCATCTTTGAAATATGTGCATGTTAAGAATCTGATAAGGTGAAGTTTGCCGCTTGTACCTTCATTGACAAAGCCCTGACTTGTTGGAACGGCTAAGTCAAATCCCTAACCTTACCTGTAGCCAACGCCATGGTTTGGGAAGCCATGAAGAAACTTCTGCTGGCTGAGTACTGCCCTTGGGGCGAAATGCAGAAGTTAGAACATGAACTCTGGAACCTGAAAATGAAGGGTTCCGATATCGCCTCTTACACTTCCAGGTTCGATGACATGGCACTACTCTGCCCGGGAATGGCTACCCCGGAGAGTAAGAAGATAGAGAGATTCATCTGGGGGCTGACCCAGCCAACAAAAGGAAACGTTTTAGCTGCGAGAACGGATACATACGATAGCGCCAAATGCTTAGCACGAACCTTAATCAACTATAGTGATGACCTTGAGGAAGAAGCTACCACTCCTGAGCCGGCAAAAAGGAGTGGCGAGAACAGAAAAATTAGGAAGAAGAAGAAAAGTCAAACATCGCAGGAGTCTTCGAAGAGGCAGCAAACGGTGGCAGTTCACGCTGCTACTTCCCATGCAGCTGTTTCTGTTGTTGGATCCTCAGCTCGAAAACCTACCAGTAGGTATGCTGGAACCCTCCCTAGTTGTGACAAGTGCAACTATCATCACCTCACTTCCAGTCCATGTATAGAGGCGTTTTGCAACAGTTGTGGCAAAAAGGGTCGCACTGCGAAAAACTGTAAAACACCAACTCAATCAACCAGTCAAGCTTCCGGAGCGGGCATTGGTCAGGTCTGCTATGGTTGTGGAGAAGTCAGACATTACAAGCGAAACTGCCCCAAGGCAGTAACATCTGGAAACACCGGGACAGTTCTAGCGATAGGAAGAGAGGAGACAGCCACCGATCCCACCGTCGCCACTGGTATATTCCTCGGCAACTCTTATGCTTGCAATCCTTTTCGATTCTAGTGATGAAAGAAAAATCTGTTAACTATTCATTCAGAGGGAACGGAGGACTTCGTGGTCTATTGTGATGCATCAAACTAAGGACTTGGGTGTGTCTTAATGCAAAGAGGGAAGGTCATCGCCTACGCCTCAAAACAACTAAAGACGCACGAAGTAAACTACACAACGCACGATCTTGAGCTAGGAGCAATCGTCTTCACTCTGAAGATATGGAGGCACTACCTCTACGGCACAAAATGTACAATCTTCACCGATGGTAAAATCCTCCAACATATCCTCAACCAGAAGGAACTCAACATGAGATAGAGACGATGGGTAGAACTACTAAGTGATTACGAATGCGAAATTCGATATCACCCCGGAAAGGCTAATGTAGTGGCTGATGCACTCAGTCGGAAGGAGTACTCAGTTCGCCGAGTGAAGTCCCTAACTATGATGATCCATTCACACATGTTCACGCAAATCAAGGAAGCCCAAATAGAAGCCTTGAAATCCGAAAATGTGACAGGAGAAGCCCTAAGGGGAATGGATAAGAACCTTGAGACCAAGAGCAACGGAGTTCGTTATTTCATAGATCGAATTTGGATACCGAAGTTTGGTGGATTCAGAGAAATCGTTATGGACGAAGCCCATAAAACACGATACTCCATACATCCCGGCTCCGATAAAATGTATCTCGACCTCAAGAAGTTGTACTGGTGGCAAAACATGAAAGCCGAAATTGCTACCTACGTGAGCAAATGCCTGACATGTGCCAAAGTCAAGGTGGAATACCAGAAGCCTTCGGGTTTATTACAACAATCAGAAATACCCGAATGGAAGTGGGAGCGGATAACCATGGATTTCATAACAAAATTACCCAAAACAGCAAGCGGACTCGACACCATTTGGGTAATTGTCGACATGTTAACTAAGTCAACACATTTCCTACCGATCAAAGAGACGGATAAATTGGAGAAGTTAACAAGGACATACCTCAGAGAAATTGTATGACTGCATGGTGTACCCATATCCATTATCTCGGACCGAGATAGTAGATTCACCTCAAGGTTCTGGCAGTCGCTACAAAAAGCTTTGGGGACGAGACTAGACATGAGTACCGCTTATCACCCACAAACCGACGGCCAGAGCGAGAGAACCATACAAACCCTAGAAGACATGCTGAGAGCTTGCGTGATCGATTTTGGCAAAGCATGGGACACACATCTACCCTTGGTCGAGTTCTCGTACAACAATAGCTACCACACCAGTATCAAAGCTGCCCCATTCGAAGCCCTCTATGGCCGCAAGTGCAGGTCACCTCTATGCTGGGCCGAAGTGGGGGACACACAGCTAGCAAAAGGACAAACAACAGACAACACTCTCACTGGACCAGAAATCATAAGGGAAACTACGGAGAAGATTGTTCAGATTCGGGAACGTCTAAAATGTGACAACCTGATATTTCAACTCTTTGTAACGACCAAAATGGGTCAAGTATTGTAACCACTTCCGAATAATAAAAGTTACTTTCATAATAAAATGTACAAATAAGTTCTACTTAATTTCCTTCTATGATTAAATGTCTTTGAACCATGATCGTACGTGAAAAGAACGCCCAAATCCGACTTCATATAGCGAAGTTATGATTTTTCCAAGTTCGGCTTAGCAACAGATAGCTAAAAAAACTCGAATCGGAGATCGAGCGACTTTTGGCCGGAATGACCTAAACGAGAATCGAAGGTCTCGACAATGGTATTCCAGCGGTAAAAAGTCTGGCAAAAACCAACATCAGATAAAGAAGTTATGAATTTTCAAAGAAATTCCTTAAACACGATGGATTTTTAATAAATAATAAAAATATAATTTTGGAATTTGCCGACGGAGTCTAAACGAAAGTTGTAGAGCGTAGTCTCACCTACGCGAGGATATAAAGACCATCGAAAACGGAGTTCGTATGAAGAAGATATGAATTTTTGAAGTTATTAAATAAATTAATTATTTATTTTAATCAAAATTCGGATATTATCCGAAGGGGAGTTAGCGTCCTCATCCGAGGTACGCGCTGCGTACCCCTGTACGCCCCGCGTAACCGAGAGGATTGGCCTCTGATCGTCCACGTCGCGCTATCCGAAGGAAACCGACCCGTCCGACCCGTCCGAAGCCCCGACCCGTCCGACCCGACGTCCCATCCGACCCGCCGTCCCATCCGACCCGCGTACCCAGCAACCCGTCCCATCCGAACCGAGGCAGTCGAGGCTTCGGTCATGCATGACGTACGCGTACACGCTGCGTACGAGCGTACGCCCCGCGTACCGAGGCAGACCAGCCTTACTATAAATAGGATGCGAGGGTTTCCAAAGAAAGGGTTCATTTCTCTCCTCTCTCTCTCAACTTTGCCTCGTTTTCCGTGTCCGTTCAAACCCGAAGCTCTGGTCTTTTTGGCTCAAGTCCCGAAGGTCGATTTTACTCCCGAGATTCCCGAGAATCCCGAGGAAAATCCGTTTCCCGAGGCGAAACTCTGCCCGGTTTTCCAACTCGCTATCTCCAAAACTTTCAAGTGAGTTTCATACCCCTTAATCAACCTTTTTAATTATTCTAAATACTTGTATATGCTTTCAAGGGGGGGGGGGGATTACAAGTAAAACACACGAGTATTATCGTGTGTTACATGAAGAAACTCTTTTATATACTGTTATATATTCAAATCACATGCGATTTATAAACATTTAAAGGAACTTTTATATATATATAACATATGTCACAATAGCATTTTACCTTTTAAAATATAATGTTGTTGTAATGCATGCATAAACTAAACTGTTCTTAGATTCTTCTTGTCTATCCTAGACTCTACACCAAAAATCTATACTTTCATAAACAAGTGATTCCTTTTCTCAATATTTCTAAACAAACAAGACACGCTTTTTGGAAACTATAATAGGTATAGTTTTACGAACAGATTTCTAACTCTTATGTACTAGAAACACATATTTCAAGAAGTTTACTTTCGTATACAAGAACAAACGTAACATTTTAACAAGTAGATCTGTTTTTATACCACGGATTTGTGAGACACTAACTTCATGTACGTTCGAGTACACATTTCAAGTCCTGTATTATATACCAGAATCCCTTGGAGGGGGAGCATGGTGTTTGTGTATAGATCTATACGGGCTTGACAACCCGCGCCCTGACTGTTAGCTGCAGTCCACCGTTTGGGGTGACAAACGTCATAACATTCCAACGCCTGAAGAACGTTGTGTATAGACATTCAGAGTCAATAATATGGTTATAAAACTCACAAGGGGCATTAAAAATGCATTGATTTACAAGGTTTTCAAACTCATTGGTTATTTTACATTTACATACATTTTGGAAACAAACATTGGTCTTGAGTGAAGGCTACTTTTATACTAGTAGAAAATATAGGATTTTCTAAACACAAACAAACAAAGATAAAACATTTCATTTCAGTCAAACATTGTCACTTAAATACTTATGAAATTCACCAGCTTAAATGCTGATCTACTCTTTCAAAATTACTTGTATGTCCCAGGAAATCAGTAATTTCAGGTATTCATTTCGCTTTTGATGAAGAGATGCTGCGGCGCCAGTTTAATCTAGTATTTTGACATCATATTGTAATTGAGTTTTGAACATGTAACTTTTGACAAATGTAAACTTTCAATTATATATATATGATGGTTGTATTGCTTTCTTTACTATGTATTCATTTGTTACGCTACCACATGAAGTCATCCGCCCCCGAACGTTTCCGCCGTTCAGGTTTGGGGGTGTGACATAAAAGCATCAAGGGACAGACAAAAGAGTTACGCAGATAAAAGACGGAAACCCTTGGAATTCCAGGTCGGAGATCGAGTCCTACTAAAGGTCTCGCCTTGGAAAGGATTAATACGTTTCGGAAAACATGGGAAACTGAACCCTAGATACATCCGACCATTCGAGATCCTTGCCAGGATCGGTCCAGTGGCTTACAAACTTAGACTACCTCAGGAACTCCACAACGTACACCCTACCTTTCACGTATCGAACCTAAAGAAGTGCTTATCCGACGAGACCCTTGTCGTCCCTCTAGACGAAATTGCAATAAATGAAAACCTCCAATTTGTGGAGGAAGCAGTAGAGATCATGGATCGGGAAATCAAAAGGACTAAACAAAGCCGCATACCTATTGTAAAGGTCTGCTGGAATGCCAAGCGAGGACCTGAATACATCTGGAACGCGAGGATCAGATGAAACAAAAGTACCCGCATCTTTTTCCTAAAACTGTAAACTCTATCTTAGATTAAATTTCGGGACGAAATTCCCTTAACAGGGGGATGATGTGACAACCCTAAATTTTCCAAAAGCATTGTAACGCTCAAAAGTCAAATACAACGAAATTAACCTCGAAAATAAAGTGATCAAATATCTAAGTTGGGATGCATCAAATATTAGATATCATGACAAGGTTTCCAAAAACATAAAGAATGCTCAAAACCGGGTTATATTGAAGAAATGATAACCACTCGTATATTTACGACACGCCGTTAAAACATTACTTGCCGTAAAAAGTAAAATCTCAATAAAATGCATTTTAGCCTTAAGTAACTAAACAAAAGTCGTAGGTCTCGTTGAGAGGTGAGCGTGCATAAAAAGATCGCCCAAATTGGACTTCGTATGAAGAAGTTACAAATTTTCAAAGTTTCGTAACATTAGTAGAGGACTAAAAACTCGAATTGAAGATCGAGTGTTAATTACCTAACGCTACCTAAATGAGAGTTGAAGATCTCCACAATAGGAGCAAATTGATAAAAAGACAAACGAAAACCGACACCGAATAAAGAAACTATAAATTCTTAACGAACTTTAGGAGGCCCGACCTATTAAAATTATATCATTAAAAATAAAGTCAAAAACTAGCCGATGGAGTCTAAATGAAAGTTGTAGAGCATAATCTCACCTTCGCGTGGATATAAAGAACACGAAAAAACGGAGCTCGTACGCGAAAGTTACGGAATTTAGAAGAGGACAGACCGGATTACGCCCCGCGTTCTCTGGGAGTACGCCCCGCGTACTAGACCCAGAGTCGAGTCCCATCGGCTGCCCCCTCTACGCTTAGCTAGCCAGGAGTCATAAGCCATGACGCATTCTTATGCCCAACGTAACGAGGTACGCGCTGCGTACGTGAGTACGCCCCGCGTACTCCAGAATTACGCCCCGCGTACTCACCCCTCCAGCACTATAAATAGATGGCATAAGCTTCGAGTTTTTTTGCACACTTTCCTCAATTCCTCAGTCATTCCCCCACACTCCCAAGCATCAGAAGCTGTCTCGACGACCTCGATTTCCGCACTCGAGCCCCCGACGAAAGATCTACGCTGCAGAAATTCCCGAGAGCCTGAAGACGCAACTTTCCACGGTCGAAACTCTACTCAACTCTAGTCCCTCTCTTCAAACTTAACGAGTGAGTTCATACCCCTACTTTTCAATTCTTTTCACGTTTTAGGGGGGGGGGGGGGAATACAAGTACATTACAAGTCAAAGTATCGTTTTATAAACATAATTATAATATCGTTCTTGTAGGGTTTTGATACAAAATATCTTATGTTTAAATGGCTATTATATCACTAAGTTGTTCTTACTAAATGGAAACATACTTTTTGAAAAACTATAATGAGTATAGTTATCAAGTTATTCATACATTTTACATATACAACTTGACAAATGAAATACTTTCAAAAGAAGTAAAGTCTTTATTATCGTAAATCTGTTTATACCAAGTAATGTGAGACATTCAAACTTCAACGTACTAGTATGTATGCATTTCAAGTCCTGTATTATATACCATAATCTCTTGGAGGGAGAGTGTGATACTTGTGTATAGATCTATACGGGATTGACAACCCCGCACCTAAACTATTAGCTATAGTTAGACCGGCAGGTCTGGGGTGACAAATGCCATAACACTACAACACCTGAAGAGTGTTGTTACATGCCGTCAATGTCGATAGTATGGTTATAAAACTCACATAAAAGTATAAAAACAAGTTTGATTTACGAGATTCATATATGCATTTAGTTTTCTACATCCTTTTGGCACAAAGTTATCATTATTATTCAAGTATGTAACATACACCAACTCTGGAAACTTTTCAAAGCATTTATAGAAAATATTGGATTTTCTAAAAACCTCGTTCATCGATTTACTACCAAAAAGGATATACTTTTCAATGCAAAACGCTTATGAACTCACCAACTTAATTGTTGACACTTTTTCAAAACCACTTGTATTTCTCAGGGAATTAGTAATACAGGTAACTACCAGCTTTTGGAGGAAGAACACTAAGGATGTTTTATTATTGAAAATTTATCATCATATTGTAATATTCTTTTGCTAATATGTATAAACGCAACAATATACGTTTTCATTATATATATGATGGTTGTGTTACTTTCTTTACAATATTCAATTGTTGTGATACTACGTGAAGTCATCCACCCCCGAATGTTTCCGCCATTCTGGTTTCGGGGTGTGATAGATTGGTATCAGAGCATTGTTTATAGTGAACTAAGTATATCGAACCACATAAGATATACAAACTATAAATGCAAAGGGGACCAAAAACCCTCTGACAAAACGTTTTCATGAACAATATACTTCCTTTTAAAGATATACATTTTTACTAGCATGCATTAATCTCGTATCATAACAAGTTTTCTAAGAAGTATTAAGGCAAGTTACGACACTACGATTAAGCCTTGGGGTATGTAATCAGGTCGAGAATAAATATAGCCTGATCAACTATATTTATCCTGGATTTGACCAACGTACGTCGAGGAATGGTCATAGTGGACAACAAGCCAAAAACTTACCGAATACAAATTATTTTAGATTCGCCAATTTGAAATACTATAGGAGTATTGTTAAAAGAAATAGTTGTACATTAAAATAGTTGTGCTCCGTAAAAATATAGTAAGTCGTTAAATAGAAATTTCTTTTCTTATAAAATTCTCATACCTCTATCCTAGTATAGACAAATGGCCGGATTCCATTTACCAGGAGATCCCTACTACCCAAACCAAGGCAACGGCGGTTGGATAGAAGAGGACCCGGAGGAAGACCTAGAGGAAATCGAAGAAGAGGCCGAGGAGGAACCCGAAGGGGTTATCGAAGAAGAGTTCGAAGTCAAAGTCGGAGAGGAATTTGAAGTCGATAAGTCAAAGTATCGTTTTATAAACATAATTATAATATCGTTCTTGTAGGGTTTTGATACAAAATATCTTATGTTTAAAGGGCTATTATATCACCAAGTTGTTCTTACTAAATGGAAACATACTTTTTGAAAAACTATAATGAGTATAGTTATCAAGTTATTCATACATTTTACATATACAACTTGACAAATGAAATACTTTCAAAAGAAGTAAAGTCTTTATTATCGTAAATCTGTTTATACCAAGTAATGTGAGACATACAAACTTCACCGTACTCGTATGTATGCATTTCAAGTCCTGTATTATATACCATAATCTCTTGGAGGGAGAGCGTGATACTTGTGTATAGATCTATACGGGATTGACAACCCCGCACCTAAACTATTAGCTATAGTTAGACCGGTAGGTCTGGGGTGACAAATGTCATAACACTACAACACCTGAAGAATGTTGTTACAGGCCGTCAATGTCGATAGTATGGTTATAAAACTCACATAAAAGTATAAAAACAAGTTTGATTTACGAGATTCATATATGCATTCAGTTTTCTACATCCTTTGGGCACAAAGTTATCATTATTATTCAAGTATGGAACATACACCAACTCTGGAAATTTTTCAAACCATTTATAGAAAATATTGGATTTTCTGAAAACCTCGTTCATCGATTTACTACCAAAAAGGATATACTTTTCAATGCAAAAAGCTTATGAACTCTCCAACTTAATTGTTGACACTTTTTCAAAACCACTTGTATTTCTCAGAGAATCAGTAATATAGGTAACTACCAGCTTTTGGAGGAAGAACACTAAGGATGTTTTATTATTGAACATTTATCATCATATTGTAATATTCTTTTGCTAATATGTATAAACGCAACAATATACGTTTTCATTATATATATGATGGTTGTGTTACTTTCTTTACAATATTCAATTGTTGTGATATTACGTGAAGTCATCCACCCCCGAATGTTTCCGCCATTCTGGTTTGGGGGTGTGACATTAGAATGCCTTAAACTTAATTTTTGAGGAGTAAACATGAGTTGACTGCCCAAGAACATCCTTGGGCCGTAAACTCATTATCTTGGAGAGTAAACTCATTTTCAAGTGTTTAAATGCCACTTAAACACACAAATAGCCTTGGAATAAACTCTAGAACCAACCACAATCGATTTAGGGGCCTTAAACATGACAAAAACAACTCACTAAGGAGTTCACGGCCGTAAACCCTCCAAAGATGGGTTCCTGGACCGTAAACTCCTAAAACTTGGTCCATTGATGCCCTAAATTCCTTCAAAGACTTGTAAAATGTGATTGTCCTGGTATCACCAAAACATATAAGGAATGTGTGTGGGGGAGTTTACGGCCGTAAACTCCTTGTTACTGCCGTAAACTCCAATAAATGGTCCATAAGTGAGTTAAATCCATTCCAATGCCCTAAATTTGATCCTAGCTAATTTTCCCAAGTGATATAAGGCCATGTAGCACCATAAACCTCCCATCCATGAGTTCACGGCCGTGAACTCATGTGGATGAGGTGTTTAGGGCCGAAAACTCTTCTAAGAGTTTACTCTTGAAGGGTAAACTCCATTCCTAAGCCATTCACGTCCGTAAATGTCACCCATGTCACTCCAAACACTTGATTTGAAGTGTTTTCGCTCATTGGAGTGTAATATCATATCTAATTAGTGATTTAAAATCTAATTAGATATATTTGTACATTATTTCATATTACATCGGAACCTCGCGTGTTAACAAGCCCCGAACCAACGCTTACCATTCAAATCGTCGTGTTTTCTCATCTGGTGAGGTCATACCCCTACCCTTTTTCAATGGTTTTTCAATATTTTCAGGGAGGAATACAAGCAAAAGTATAGGAATATCTTGTACTTAAATTCATTATTTCATTTAAATGGTTTCATAATTCGCACACTTATAAGAATTAAAAACATATTAATAAAGTATTTTGACTTGCAGAGTTATTGTTCAAACCGATTTCAGTTCTTATTATATATTGTTACACTTTATACTTCACAATTGATTGTGCACACTTTTACAGTTGAAATCATAAATCTTTTATATTGTCGTTAATAAAACACCCCTCAAAGCGAGTGTGAAGGACAGGTATCATTAGAAGTTTAGTCAGGTCCTTAATAGTAATCCCCCTAGACACGAGAGTAAAGGACTAATAAAGATAGGGTTTTCATATTAATAATTTAAGTTTTAAATTCATTAATCTTAAGATTAGAGACACGTCCTTTGTAACATTTCCCCTATACACGAGAGTGGAGGACAAGCCCTATAACCAAAATCTCCGGAAAAAGGGAGAGCGTGACTTAAGTGTATAGATCTATACGGGACTGACTATCCGACACCTGGCTGCTAGCTATAGCCGAACCGAAAGGTTCAAGGGTGAAGAAAGTCATAAAAAGATACTGGCCCCGACCTGAGTCATATCTAGTCTGAAGTATGGTTATGGAACTCACAATCAAGATTATGAACACTTTACACTTAATTATTAGTTTTATATATGTGTTAAAACTAATGTATATTTAAGGGTAATCAGACTTTCCGGAGACTTCACACACACACACTTTAAGTATAGTAGATACTTGTACATTACTTTCAGATTTGGTAACAATTCACACACACATAGGAATATATGGGATTTTCTTGGGAATAACATTTGAACATAATCAGAAACGTGTAACAATTCAGATAACTAAACTTTACAATTTATAAGGGTAAACATGTTTTTCAGTGTACATCTTTTACATTACAATTTGGATTCGATAACCAAATTTTAAGAAAATATGGGATTTTCTTGGATGTAACTTTTCAGAAACAGAAAGGAACTCGTACATTTTCATAAAACAAACCGTTTATGAACTCACCAGCTTTATGCTGATTTTTAAACGGCTTGTATTCTCACGTCCGCATTAGACAAGCACACGACGATCCTTTTGACGAAGACGGACTACGTAGAAGACACGTCTTAATTTCGTTCATATATATATATATATATATATATATATATATATATATATATATATATATATATATACATATGTGTCACACCTATACAACTTTACCTTCAAACATATGTAAACTTTCATATGTAATGTAATGGTTGTTTACTTTGCTTACTATGTGCATTGGATTTGATACTCAATGTGGGGTCCGCCCTGGAAATGTTTTCGCCTTCGGTTTTTGGGGTGTGACACTTGTTCTTGCCATTTTTGATCTATACATCGAATAAGGTGAATTTAGATCCTCATTCACGATGGATATTCAAATTATCCTTATCATCTGAAACGTTTACATGCTAGTTCTAATATCGTAGCCGTATGCTTAGAATCCTAAACACATAAGGTTTCCAGATCCGGTTGGCAACGGACCATAGATCCGAATAAATAATAGCATATATGGTAAACATATAGCATTTAGCACATAAAAGCTTTTTAGGCATCTTTCCTAAAATAAATTAGTGCTCGTGTTAAAAATATGGTTGACACTCATCTCACAATCATTGTTTAACATTCTAAGTTTATGTCTAGAAATCCTACCAATTCCTAGTTCGCTTAAACTAATGCTCTAATACCAACTGTGACATCCCCAATTTCACGGCCAGAAAAGACCGATTTGTTTATGTTGGATAAGGTGTCTAAGTCCATAACTATTTCTGGTTAGTACTTGACCAGACCCGGCATGGTCCATTTGGGTTGCGTGGCACCATGCAATTGGATAGACTAAATGAGAGAAATAACACTTGGAGATTATTAATATATTATAAGTTCTAATATATTAATAATATTATATAATTAGTTTGATCAAGAATTAATTTAGAATTAATTAAGTGATCAAAAGATAATTAATTAAATATATGGGTTGATTATGTAAATCGTTCATATCTTGTATAGTGGGCTAAGAGGCTCCATGGATTATCAAGTTAGGTTCCACCCATAGGATGCTCCATGGATGCTCCATGGGAGGTACAAACCCATGGGTCATGGAAATGAAGAGTCATGACACATTAGGGTTTACATGGTGTAACCCTAGATGTGTCAACACTATATAAGAATCCCATTCTCCACCAAAATCGGCTAACACATATGAAACAAGAGGGCTAGGTCGTTTTCAAGAAGTGTGTGGTCTCTCAAAAGTCTTTCCAAGAGCATTTGGTGTTGTGTGAAGCATTTGAGGCATCACACTTGGGGTGCTAGGCTCACAAGGTTTCAAGGAACATAAGCAATAACAAGGTAAGTTATTCTATCTTTCATTCAAGTTAAAAATTGTTCCCCATGTATGCTAGATAGGAATATAACCTTGGAATTCAACTTTGCAAGATAATTAGACAAACATAGATCCAAGGTTATTAGGGTTGCATGTACACTTAGGAAGTGTTAGAATGATCAAAACCTATCAGTGGTATTAGAGCCTAGGCTTGTTTGTTTGTTATTTGTGCTTAAAAGTTGAAAAAAGTCGAAAAACTTGCTGTCTACCTGATGAACTCGCTGAGTCCATGGGGAGACTCACCGAGTTCACTTGTATCTTCAACCTACTCGCCGAGTAGGTTCATGCACTCGGCGAGTAGGAGCCACAGAGTGCAGATTTTCGACTTTAGTTGTTGGAAATGGACTAGAAACATTACCCTAAACTGTTTTGGTACTTGAAAACTTGTTTTAGATGGTGTAATGTCTTCGCTAATCCATTTACCACAACTAGTTATCAAAATTACAAAGTTTTAAGTGTAATTTTGATTCATGAAAGTGTTCATGTTCATGTTCTTGATCTTATGATGTTTAGATGATCATAGGAATTATTTGTAACCTATGTGGTAGTTTAATTCTTGATCATAATGTTGTGTCGGGTACATTTCTTGTCAACTCTAGACCTACTCACATTTTATTTGTTTCCGGTGCCTCAGATTCTTTTGTGTCTCATGAATTTGTACATTCCTTTCAAATTGCTTTCTATGTCCTCGCGCAACCATTTCATGTAGATACTACGGGAAGTATATCATTACTTGTTGATAAAGGTCTATAGGGATTGTGTCATAGAAATTGAAGGCTATAATTTTCTTACTAATCTGATTCCTATCTCCTTGCCCAACTTTGATACTATTCTTGGCATGGATTGGTTGTCAATGAACCACATAGAACTCTTGTGCTATGAAAAGATAGTATGTATTCCCATTGGAGGGGAGAATCCTATTTATGTCTACGGTGAATAATAAATCTTAAAAATAATCTCTTTCCTCAAAGCTCCTAAATTCATATCAAAGGGGTGTTCTATCTATCTGGACTACACAGTTGATATCTCAAAAGAGGAGTAGAAAACGGTAAATGATGTTCCCATTGTCAACGAATATCCTGATGTTTTCCCCAATGATTTGCATGAACTTCCTCCAGACAGGCAAGTAGAATTCCGAATTGACCTTGTACCTGGTGCTGCTCTGATTGCAAAGACTCCTTATCGTCTTGCGCCAGATGAGATGAAAGAAATGATGATCCAACTTTAGGAATTATTTGACAAAGGCTTTATTCGACCGAGTACCTCTCCTTAGGGTGCTTCGGTATTGTTTGTCAAGAAGAAGGACGTATCGATGCGAATATGTATTGACTACCGTGAGCTAAATAAGGTAACTATCAAGAAAAAGTACCCACTACCTCTCATTCACGATTTATTTGATCAAATTCAGGGTGTTAGCTATTTCTCAATTATTGATTTGAGATCTGGCTATCATCAGTTGAAAGTACATGAGCAGGATGTACCGAAGACTACTTTTTGTACTCGATATGGACATTATGAATTCCTTGTCATGTCGTTCGATTTGACAAATGCTCCTGTTGTATTCATGGATATGATGAATCGGGTATCCCGCCCAATGCTCGATAAATCTATCATCATATTCATTGACGATATTCTAATATAATCCAAGTATGAAGCTGATCATGCCATTCATATTCGTGCGGTATTAGAACTTCTTCGAAAGGAGAAACTATATGCTAAATTCTCGAAATGTGAATTTTGGCTTCGCCAAGTTCAATTTCTCGACCATGTTATTTCTGGTGATGGTGTATCCATAGATACTACCAAAATCGAAGCCATTCAAAATTGGGAAGTGCCCCATAATGATTCCGAAATCCGCAATTTCTTGGGTCTCGCAGGATATTACCAGAGATTCATTAAAGACTTTTCTCGTATAATAGTACCTCTCATGAGTCTTACACGGAAGGAAGTGATGTTAGAATGGGGTGAAGCCCAAGAAAAATCTTTATGAACTCTAAAAGATCTTTTAATTCATGCTCCAATATTATCACTTCCAGAAGGTGATGATGATTTCTCCGTATATAGCGATGCCTCAAGATTGGGACTCGGTTGTGTGTTGATGCAACGTGGTAAAGTGATAGAATATGCCTCAAGACAACTGAAATATTATGAAAAGAATTATCCCACTCATGATCTTGAACTCGCTGCAGTGGTATTTGCCCTAAAATTTTGGAGGCATTATCTTTTTGGCACAAAATGCCAATTGTTTACCGACCACAAAAGTCTCAAGTATATATTCAGTCAACAAACTTTGAATATGAAACAACAACGAGCCATAGAGCTGATCAAAGATTATGACTGTTAAATCCTGTACCATCCTGGAAAAGCCAATGTAGTTGCCGATGCACTTAGCATAAAGGTTTATCTTAATAGTATGTGTTATACTATTACTCACACTACAGTAAAGTTCATTATTCTTAATGAATTAGAGAAATGGCAACTAGAGGCCCTAAAGCCAGAAAATGTGAAGAAAGAAGGGATGGTACATTATACTGATGTTTTATGTGATAATCCACGAGGATTAAAGGTATTCAAGAATCGGTTGTGGATTCCAAAGATTGGTGGATTAAGACAGAATATTTTAGATGAAGCTCATAATTCTAAACTGTCAATACATCATGGTACAAGTAATATGTACTATGATGTAAGAGCTGATTATTGGTGGCCTGGATTAAAGAGAGACATTGGAAGATATGTGCAAGAATGCTTAGTATGCTTACAAGTTGAAGCAGAGCACCAAAAGCCTTACGAAACTCTAGAAAGTCATAGTGTTCCTATGTGGAAATGGGAAGAGCTGTCCATGGATTTTATTACCAAATTACCAAAGATTTCTAGACAACAAGATAGAATTTGGGTAATTGTCAACCGCCTAACTAAGAGTGCACATTTTCTCTCCATGCATGAAACGGATCGAATGGAGAAATATGCACAAGTATGCTTGGATGAAATTATTTCAAGACATGGTGTGCCACTAAAGATCATTTCCGATCGTGATACTTGCTTCACTTCTCATTTTTGGGCGAGTATGCAACATGAATTGGGATCTCGAGTTGCTCTCTGTACAACTTATCATCCCCAGACAGACGGTCAGACACAGAGAACAATCCAAACAGTAGAAGATATGCTTCATGCATGTGTCTTGAAGTTTGGTGGTAATTGGGATAAGTACTTAACTCTTGTCTAATTTTCATATAATAACAGTTACCACGCTTCATCAAAATGCCACCATATGAGGCATTATATTGTCGCAAATGTCGTACGCCATTATGTTGGCGTGATGTAGGAAAAAAGATCCTTGGAGGCCCTGAAATGATTCAAGACACCACCGACAAGATTCAAATTATACGATAAAGAATGAAAGCAGCCCGGGATCGACAGAAGTCATATGCTGAAAAGAGGAGATGACCCATAGAATTCCAGGTGGGTGATTTTGTAATGCTGAAAGTATCCTCGTGGAAAGGCATTATGTGATTTGGGAAGAAAGGAAAACTAAGCCCAAGATTCGTTGGTCCTTTCAAAATCAAACAGAGAATTGGTAAACAAGCATATCGCTTGGAATTGCCGGAAGATTTGGCAAGTATTCATGATGTGTTTCATGTGCGCTATCTGCGTAAATGTTTAAGCATATATGATGAAGCAGTTCCGTTATCCGAGGTGAAACTGGATAGTAAGTTAACTTATGAAGAAGAGCCTGAAGAGATCGTAAACGAAAGAACGACTAAGCTATGTAATAAAGAAGTAGAGTTGGTGCTTGTCAAGTGGCAACACCATTGAGGCCCAAATTATACTTGGGAAAATAAGAATGAGATAAGAGCAAAATATCTCCATTTATTTTAATCAATGTAATTTCGGGGACGAAATCCTCAAAAGGAGGAGGTAATTGTAACATACACGTTCACTTATCTTGTTTTGTAATAAATACTATTATGAAATACTATATGAAATTTGAGTATTGAGTTCTAACAAATAGTTTTCACTAAAAATGAAGTAAGTGTATGTTTAGAATCACTCGGAAAATATTGGAAGTCTTATGAGATTCCAATCAAATGTCAAATATTGAAAGTTTACGAAAATATAAAATTCGAAATAAGTATACTTTTATTATTGAAAGTTTTATAGAATCTCGTTAGAAACATTTAGACGAAAAGCTCATCGAAATCCGAGTTATAACGAAGAAGTTATGACCAAACGAAGATCCACGACAAAACCTGCAAACACTATTTAGCGTAAAAAGTGAGTTTTCGATAAACTACTTTTTAAATTTAGTGATCTAAATGAAAGTCGTAGTATTCGTTAAACCGAGAATTTTTGATAAAAAGAACATCCAAATCTGACTTCGTATGAGAAAGTTATGATTTTTCTAAGTTTCGCAATAGCAGTAGACAACTAAAAAACTCGAAATAAAGATTGAGTGATTTTTAGCCGATGCAACCTAAATGAGAATCGAAGGTCTCATCAATATTAGTACAATAGGAAAAGACAGACGAAAACGGATGTCGGATGAAGAAGTTATGAATTTTTAACGGATTTTCCTGTCTCGGTCTGTTAAAAATAATAATATTAAAAATAAAATCAAACTTAGCCAACGGAGTCTAAACGAAAGTTGTAGTGCATAATTTCACCTACGCATGCATTTAAAGAACGTCAAAAACGGAGCTCGTATACGAAAGTTATTGATTTTAGAAGTTTGGGACACAAAAATCAAGAAAATCCCGAAAAACCGAGAAAAAACGCATGGATAAGGTCAGATTTCGGACACGTCACCCGGATTCTCGCAGCTTGCTCTGTGTCCGACCCGCGTGTCGCAACCTCTCGTATCCGATGGTGCGGCCCAATCTGAGACCGACACGTGTCTTCGCGGTGGAGGCTTCCGAACCGAGCCACTTGTCCTCGCCTCGCATCCGATGCCTGGCACCCTCGCATGCGAGCCACGTGCCCCCCTCGGTCCGAAGTTCACCCTATAAAAGGGAGGTGCGAACCTTCGTGGGTCAGTTTGGAAAATTCTCACTTTTTACACCTTAATCCATATTTGCAGCCACTTTTAATCCCCAAAAGCCTCGGGATCATACCCAACACCTGAAACACGTCTCGAATTGCCTGAAGAACCTGAGAAATTTATCATTTCAGTTTGAAGCTCAACCCTCGCAGGGCTCGGTTTACAAGAAAGCTCCCAGTTTTCATCGAAGAAAGCTAATTATAATAACGAAGTGCTGCCCAAATTACTATTTTAACCTCCAGTTAATTCACATTAAGTTCAATATATAGGAACAATTATATGTTATGTGTTATATGTGCTATGTGCTTTTCCGTGTTATTATCTCGTGTTATTATTTCATGCTATTATGCTAGAAAAAGCTATACCTTTGACCATGTGATCAGTGAAAGGACTTAGCTTCATGATGGTATTGGTATGTAGCCTCTAGCCGTGTAGAGCATGACTCGTAAGAGAATGACTTCTACCCCTATGGCATTGGTAGAAGGTTAGATAAGGCCGAAAGCCCGAAATCTACCAAAATGTTTAATTAGAATGTGTATGTCTTCTGTGCTATTTGGGCTGAAGCTTTATTGATATATATCAAGTATCAAAAATTTTATATCTCATTGATCGTATATCTTTGAATCAAATCATTGATTGATATGGAAAGCTTGTCACATGATTCACATATGCCTTTGTTGTTCCTTGTTCTTCTTTGCTTCTGCCATATTGAAGTATATATATATATATATATATATATATATATATATATATATATATATATATATATATGGCAAAACATTAGATTGTATCTATCATGGAACTCACTAAGCGTCACCGCTTACCCCTCTCAGTGTTTAACAATTGCAGGTGTTAATCATCCAATATAGTCATATACTGTTAGAAGATTTTGAATAGTTAAAAGATATTACATTTGTATTTAGTACTCATGTATGTATAAATTATAATATCCTAGGTAGTTGTGTAATATATAACACTTTGTAATAGTCGGTTTGTATCCAGTCGTTTGTAAACAAGTTATCAATGTAAAATATTATTTGTGAATATACATGTAGCATGTTTTGGAGTAACAATTGTCAAATATGAAAGTGTGGGTGTTTCAAAAACATTCCCCTAAAATATGAAATATCAATGAAAATTGTTTTCAAAATCCATAACACCAACATTTTATTTCTAATATTAGAGTGTCCCATCAAATCAAATGTCGGAGAGTGCATGTCGCGCCATCAAGCATTGACCTTGCCCTTAGGCTCAGAAGTACCTGAAACAATTCAACAAACTGTAAGCTAATGCTTAGTCAGTTCCCCAGAGCATACCCCACAGAGTCCACATAACCACATATACCATATTAGCTATAAAAGCTACATAACCACATAAGCCATGCATACGACATATAAGGATTCCATGCAAACCTTCCAAGGTCTTATACTTAGTGCCACTGGAACCCCCACGTGGTTTTAACTACTTGTCATGGGAACCCCCACATGGTTTTCCTGCCATAGGAACCCCTACATGGTCTTGCCTATCTGCCATGGGAACACCCACATGGTCTTCCATATCAAAAACATATCATACAAGCTAAACATGAAAATATACTAGGATGCCATGGAAACCCTCTAAGGTCTTACACCAAAATGCCATGGGAACCCCCACATGGTCTCAATCTACTGCCATGGGAACCCCCAGGGGTCTTCCATGCAAATGTCAGACTAACATAACGCATAATCAATTAACAATCCACATATCATAAAATGGGTCGGCCTTAGTGCCTTAGACCCATTGGTATGGTGAGAAAACTCACCTCTTTCTGCTAAATCTGAAAGCCGCTCTTCTAACAAGCTGTAACCACCCGTGCTGAATAATAATATCATTAACCCAAAGTTAGGGTTAAATATATTCCAATCAAAGGACCCAAGCCCCAAGTCCTTTCCTAATGGCACAAAAAGTCTTCCTTTGCTAATTGGCCCAAAGTCCATATCCAAAATCATTAATGGGCCTCATGGCCCAATAAAGCCCAACTATAGCAACCATGGCCCAAAACAGATACATTGGCCCATTAAATCAAAACATGACCAGGCCCAATGACTGATTATGGCTCAAAGGGCTTACAAGCCCAAAACGAGCCCAAACCCATCTGAGTGCATACGCCTTGTGTACCACCCTGGTACGCCCAGCGTACTGAGTCCCTGAGTTCTATGCGATGTGTACACTGAATTATGCCCAACATAGAAACAGATTAAGCACATCTTCCATTATGTTCTTAATACCCGATGTTCTAACATCCAATCTTAGATCTGAGTCCATTAAGACATCCTAAGGCATAAAATTGGCAACTTTATGCCTTTTGCATGTTCCATATGTTCCCAGCAACCCATTAAAACCTTTCCAAGAGTCTTAATTTATGCATGACGTCAAAACACCCATCAAGACACCATTTTTATAGCATGAATGAGTCAAAGGAACTTATATCTACTATTCCTAAGCTTGGAGTTGCTCCAACTCTCTAGAGATGATCCATGATCACAAAAAGGGACAATATAGAAACCCTAACTAGATCTAATGAATAAAATGGAAACATTAAGACTTTATTCCTCCAGAAGCTCTTCAAGGTAAACTAGATGCAGATTCTTGAAGCCTAATGCCACTCCAATCTTGCTTAGCAATTCCTTCTTCTTGAATGAACTCTAAAATGGCCACAAATACACTTCTTAAGCTCAAAAACACTCTCATAAGGTATCCCTGGTGTACAAGGGAAGAATGAGGCTATGGAGGCTGATTAGGGTTTGGTCCAAGAGGCTAAAGGTGTTTAAATAGGTGTCCGGTCCGAGAATTAAGGTTTTGGCCCTCTGTCGCATACG
This sequence comes from Lactuca serriola, assembly GCF_051521515.1. NCBI lineage: Eukaryota > Viridiplantae > Streptophyta > Magnoliopsida > Asterales > Asteraceae > Lactuca > Lactuca serriola. The sequence goes on from NC_136411.1 coordinate 363,467,236, forward strand.
CCCCGCATACCGATCTGTACGACCTGTGTACTCAGCCACCCTCTGCGTTCATGCATCCTTAGTACGCTAAGCGTACTCCTGGAGTACGCCCCGCGTACTAAGGGACCTTTTATGCCATCTTTTTCCATTTCATGGTATAAAGAGTAATACTTGATTTGGAGTGTTACAACTCTCCCCTACTTGGACTACACTTCGTCCTCGAAGTTCATATATGCAAATAGATTGGGGTTATGCTCCTGCAACTCATCCTTCGACTCCAATGTCTATTCGGAGCCTCTTCGGTTGTGCCATTGCACCTTCACCAACTTCACCTCCTTGTTGCGAAGAACCTTAGTCTTCATATCCAAAACCACAATGGGTCTCTCAATGTAGTTCATGCTCTCATCAACCTGAATGTCATCCAATGAAATAATTGTGGCCTCGTCTGTGACACACTTCCGAAGCTGAGACACATGGAAGGTGTTATGTATCTGGCCAAGCTCGTCTGGTAGATCTAAACGGTAAGCCACCTTGCCCACCTGGCCGAAATCCTGAATTGTCTAATATATCAGGGCTTTCGCTTGCCCCTCTTTCGAAACCTAATAACACCCTTGCATGGTGACACTTTCAGCAAAACAAAATTCCCGTCCTGAAACTCGGGATTCGATCGGCGCCAGTCAGCATAGCTTTTTTGACGGCTCTATGCGACTCGTAGTCGGTCGTAAATCTGCTGAATCAACTTGGTATTGTTGAGCACCACTTCGGTGCTCCCCATGACTTAGTGACCTAACTCACCCCAACAACCCGGGGGCCTACACCTCCGGCCATACAACATCTCAAACGGGGGTCGGTCGATACTATCATGGTAAGTGTTGTTATATGAAAACTCTGCTAGTGGGAGATATGTATCCCAACTCCATTCGAAATCCTAAATGCATGCCCGCATCATGTCCTTGAGCGTTTGGATCGTACACTCACTCTAGCCGTCTCTCTAGGGGTGATAAGAAGTGTTGAAGTGTAACTACGTGCCCAATTCCTTATGGAACATCCACCAAAATCTGGAGGTAAATCAAACATCCGAGTCAGAGATCACTGACACCGGTACCCCACGCCTAACCACCACCTCTCATACATAAATATTTGCGAATTTCTCTGTAGAGATGCTGTCAGAGATCGGAATAAAATGGGCACTCTTCATCAATCTGTCCATAATAACCTATATGGCATCCACACCCCTTGCTGTCCTTGGTAACTTCGTGATGAATTCCATAGTGATCTCTTCCGACTTCCACATAGGAATGGGTAGTTGTTGAACCTTGCCATGAGGTCACTGATGTTCGGCCTTGACCTTCCTGCAGGTCAAGCACCGCTCCACAAACCAGGCGATCTCCCGCTTCATGCAGGGCTACCAGTACCTCAACCTCAGATCTCTATACATTTTTGTATCTCCCGGATGTATAGAGAACTTGGAATTAAGTGCCTCCTCCAAAATATTTTGTCTCACTGCCCCAGTCACTGGCACCCACACTTGGCCACACCGTGTCAAGATTCCCCGACCATCCCGTACAAACAAGGAAAACTAGCCCCGAATCCGCTCTATCTTCCAGTTCTCTTTTTCAAACCCTCCACTTGAGCCTTCTTAATAATATCTAACAATGGAGAGACCACTATCATCCTCAATCAGACATCCCTAATCGGAGTACTTGATGTCTTGTGGATCAAGGCATCGGCCACCACATTTGCCTTTCCTGGGTAATACAAGATCTCGCAATCATAATCTTTTAGTACATCCAACCACCTCCTCTGCCGCATGTTCAGGTTCTACTGATCAATCAAATGCTTCAAACTTTTGTGATCAGTGAAGATGGTGCACCGAACTCCATACAAATAGTTCTTCCAAATCTTGAGGGCAAACACCACTGCCCCAAATCTAGGTCGTGAGTAGGATAATTCCCCTCGTAGAGCTTCAACTGCCTCCTGGCATGCGTGATCACATGCCCTCTCTATATCAGTACAGTGCCTAACCCTATGATAGATGCATCATAGTACACCACCAAATCATCCAACCCATCGGGCAGTGCTAAAATCAGAGCATCACATAACCTCTGTCTTCAGGTTTCGAAAGCCAATTGCTGATCCGGGCCCCATCAAAATGTCACATTCTTCTTGGTCAAGCGGGTCAAATAGACCGCAATCTTGGAGAAATCCTGGATGAATCTCCGATAGCACCCTGCTAGGCCCAAGAAGCTACGTATCTCTGATGCCTTCTTCGACACTTCCCACCGCATGACTGCCTCAATCTTGGCTGGATCAACAGAAATACCCTCTTGGTTGATGATGTCCCTCAAAAACTTCACCTCTCTCAACCATAAATCACACTTTGAGAACTTAGCATAAAGCCTTTCCATCCTCAATGTCTCCAATACCTCCCACAGATGTTGCTCCTTGGTCATAGAATAGACCAAAATATCATCGATAAACACGATCACAGACGATCCAACATCGGCCTAAACACCATGTTCATGAGATCCATGAATGTTGTTAGGGTGTTGGTAAGCCTAGATGGAATCACCGCAAACTCATAGTGCTCATACCGAGTCCTGAAAGTTGTCTTCGGTATATCCTCATCCCGAATCCTCATCTGATGGTACCCCGACCGAAAATCAATCTTGGAAAACCAAGACGCACCCTGCAGCTGATCGAACAAATCATCGAACCTCGGTAACGGATAACGGTTTTTCATCGTTATTTTGTTTAGCTCTCGATAATCAATACACATCCTATGTGACCCATCCTTCTTTTTCACGACTAGGATCGATGCTCCCCACGGTGACTGCTCGAACGGATAAACCATCGGTCTAGCAGCTCCTGAAGTTGTGTATGGTGCCTTGGCTATCGGAGCGGAACCCGACACTAAGTCAATGCGAAACTCCACTTGACTCTCTGTAGGCACTCCAGGTAAATCCTCGTTAATGACATCATGAAACTCCTGTACAACAGGTACAATGCCCAAATCCGTCGAGGTCTCAGCCCACGTATCCAAGATATTTGCTAAAAATCCCGCACAATCCTACTGAAGAAGTTTCCTAACCCTCGCAGCTGAATAGAGGGCTGGCCCCTGCAAGGCCCTCTCTCCATGAATAACCAGTTCTCTCCCACTTGGGGTTTGAACCCTCACCAACTGGCGCTTGCAGTCTGTCATGGGCCCATTGGCCTCCAACCAGTCCATCCCGATGATCACCTTCAACACTCGCAACGGTATCGGGACTAGATCAACACAAAACCTCTCCCCAAGAACATCCAGGACACTGTCCCGATACACCCTCGCGGAACTCATAATGCGGTCATCTACAATCTCAACCTCAAGTGGGGAATCCAAAATCCCCGGCACATCCCGAAACATCTTGCTAAGCGTAAGAGATACAAACGATCGGGTAGCACCCGAGTCAAATAGAACATGAGCCGACATACCATTGACCAAAAAGGTCCCTATACATGAGCACATATATACACATAAGCAATACTAATCAATATCAAGCATGAAAGATGAAACACATACCAGCCACAATGTCTGGCGCTGCCCGATCCTCCTCGGTAGTCAACTGAAATGTGCAGCTCATCACCACTGGAGCATCCACCTTAGTAGCGCGGCCATCAGTGATCATCATTGTGGCGGGCGCAAGTGCCGCCACTACTCCTCCTCCCCCCTGAAACCTCAGATAATCGGCCTTTTTATAGCCAGTCTAGTTGTAGTGGAAACAAATCAATCCATTCTTGAGGCAGTCCCTGCTCACCTGGGCTGGCTGACCACACATATATCACACCTGGCCTGGCGCCCGACAAACCCCACCATGCGATCTCCTACACTTGGTACACCAACCACGGCCCTACTGGCACCCACCAGAAGAATCATAGGTCTTAGGATTTTTAGCCTGACCTAGAGCTGTCTGTTCCTGCTCTGGTTTCCGCTTGGTGCGGAACTCCAACTCTATTTCCTGCTCACGGACCTTCTCATCATCTCGTTCAGGTTTTCGCACCCTGTAAAGCTCACAAACTCTCAGAAATCATCCCTCAGCATGGAATGATACCTCTTCCTCCTCATGTCCTCATATGTAGCATACTGTTGGATTAACAATGCTCGTTCCCAAAACTTGGCGGTGATCTCCGCCACAGTCTCGGTGGTCTACTAGAGTTCCTGGAACTCCCTCACTAGCCGTTGTACCTAAATAGGTGGTACAAACTCTAGATCAAAGTGTCTGATAAACTCGGCCCATGTCATCTCAGCCACACCGGTTGCTCCCACCTGGCTAGTCACCTCTTCCCACCAGTCCCTGGCTCAATCTCTCAACATGCATGAAGCAAACCCCACCTTTGCAACATCCGGGAAAAACCTCGTGCGTTGAGCATTCTTCATGTCTGCCACCCAACATCGGCTAACTATGGGGTTCCTAACCCCGAAGAACTCCAGCGCCCCTCACGCCTTGAACTCTCGGAATGAGGGAGTTCGGGCCCTGACCTGGCCCACAACAATCTCGGCTCTGAATGACCTAAGCCTCTCCTCCATAGTATCCATCATCCCTTCCTTGATTGTCCCAAAAATCACTAGGGTAACGTCAAGGATGCCCCTCGTAACCATGGCCGCGATAAGCTCTCGCAGCCTCTCATCATTGTGCTCAGTACCATCACCCAACCCAGCTCTAAATCCTGATCCTGATCCCCTAGCTCCATGTCATGTCACCACCAAACCATACTGGAATACCATAAAACATAATGACCAGGATGTCCAACAAGGGGTCCTTTCACACCGGTTCTTCTTAGAGCATCTAGATCTAACATTGGTTCGAGTGTTGGTCATGTGCCTTCAGTAGTATGGGCCTAATACTACCTTCCACAACTACTTGTACCTTCCCCAAGGTTGTACTTGATAACTCTAATTCATCCCAGAACAAAACGTATCTCATAAGCTACCGCCTAGCTCAAATCCTAGGCTATCCTAAGATTTGCTCCATCCACATCAAACCAGAACTCAATCATAACACGTTGCCTTTAGCAAATTATAAATAGAACAAGATCAAATAGACTTTCGAATAATAGATTCTACCCTAGGACCGCAACCAGACAAGGAACAGGAAATAAGGCCAAACCAATCATTCTAAGGCTATAATCTCCTAACTGTATATAAATTTAAAAGCATATGCATAACATTATCCATCCGACTATCATAATCTAAATATTAGTATCACATGTTTAACATGTTGGGGAACCACTTACTTAATCTCGGCCGATCACGCGCATTGCACTCTCCTTTTTTCCGATTTAAGAAATTTTAACTTTTGATTTGTTGAAAACAATTTTACCATTTCCTTAGTTTGAGTCCTAACACACCCGAGAGTGTGTCTGAATCCCTCAAAACAAGGCTCTGATACAAACTTGTAACGACCCAAATATCCAAATAAAATTTTCATATTTAATTAATCAAAACGTTCCCATAAAATATGAAATATCAATGAAAATTGTTTCCAAAATCCATAACAACAACATTTTTTCTAATATCAGAGTGTCCCATCAAATCAAATGTCGGAGAGTACATATCACGCGATCAAGCCTTGCCCTTGCCCATCGACTCAGAAGTACCTGAAACAAATCAACAAACTGTAAGCTAATGCTTAGTGAGTTCCCCAGAGCATACCCCACACAATCCACATAATCACATATACCATATTAGCTATAAAAGCTACATAACTACATAAGCCATGCATACAACATATAAGGATGACATGGAAACCTTACAAGGTCATATAAATAGTGCCACTGGAACCCCCATGTGGTCTTAACTACCTACCATGGGAACCCCTACATGGTCTTCCTGCCATGGGAACCCCGACATGGTCTTCACTATCTGCCATGGATACCCCCACATGGTCTTCTGTATCAAAAACATATCATACAAGCTAAACATGAAAATATACTAGGATCACATGGAAACCCTACAAGGTCTTACACCAAATGCCATGGGAACCCCCACATGGCCTCAATATACTGCCGCGGGAACGCCCCGGGGTCTTCCATGCAAATGTCATACTAATATAACACATAATCAATCATTAATCCACATATCATAAAATGGGTTGGCCATGGTGTCTTAGACCCATTGGTATGGTGAGAAAACTCACCTCTGTCTGCTGAATCTGAAAGCTGCTCTCCTAATAAGCTGTAACCACCCATGCTGAACGATAATATCATTAAATCAAAGTTAGGGTTAGATATATTCCAATTAAAGGACCCAAGCCCCAATTTCTTTCCTAATGGTCTACAAAGTCTTCCTTTTCTAATGGACCCAAAGTCTATGTCCAAAATCATTAATTGGCCTTATGGCCTAATGAAGCCCAACTATTGCAACCATGGCCCAAAACAGATAAATTGGCCCATTAACTCAAAACATGACCAGGCCTAATGACTGATTAAGGCCCAAAGGGTTTACAAGCCCAAAACGAGCCCAACCCCATCTGAGTTCCTACGCCTCGTGTACTACCCTGGTACGTGCAGCGTACTGAGTCCCTGAGTTGCACGCGTTGCATACACTGAATTGCGCCCAACGTACAAACAGATTAATCACATCTACCATTAAGTGCTTAATACTCTTTGTTCTAACGTCCAATCTTTAGATCTGAGTCCATTAAGACGTCCTAAGGCATAAAGTTTGCAAATTTATGCGTTTGTATGTTCCATATGTTCCCAACAACCCATTAAAACCTTTCCAATAGTCTTAATCCATGACATGAATGAGTCAAAGGACATTAGATCTACTCTTCCTAAGATCTGGAGTTGCAGTAACTCTCTAGAGATGATCCATAAACACAAAAAGGGACAATATAAAACCTAACTAGATCAAATGAATAAGATGGAAAGATCAAAACTTTATAACTCTAGAAGCTCTTCAAGGTGAACTCGATGTAGATTCTCGAAGCCTAATGCCACTTTAAGCTTTCTTAGCAATTCCTTCTTCTTGAGTGAGCTCTAAAATGGCCACAAATACACTGCTTAAGCTTAAAAAACTCTCAGAAGGTATCTTAGGTGTACAAGAGCAGAATGATGCTATGGAGGCTAATTAGGGTTTGGTCAAAGAGATATAATGATGTTTAAATAGGTGTCAAATCCGAGAATTATGGTTTTGGCCCTCTGTCACGAACTGTGACGTCCCCATTTTCACGTCCAGAAAAGACCGGTTTTGTTTATGCTTTATAGAAATCAGAGTACTTATTTCAATAAAAATATTGCGGAATTTGTTCCTAGAAAAACATGATAATTGTATTATCAAAGCATTTCCCTAGAAATGTATTTTATTCATTTTAAAACTTTGGGATATCATCGTCAATACAGAAACACAAGCATAAATAGAACTTACATTCATTTACACTAGTGATCTACATCTCTTTTAATCTCTCAGAGTAAAGTAGCTTGTATCGACACCTATGATACAAATAAGCTTGAGTGGGTCACGTTGGGAAACCTACCGAGTACATAGGGTTCTCAACCCACAATAATATAGTTAATTTGTTTCTTCACATAATACCATAATACATGTCAAACAATTAACCCGGTTACACATGCCCATTTTCTTCATTTAATATTCCTTAAAAAATTATCTTAAGGGTCATCTCTTATATCGTATTTACCTCTCATCTCTTTACATCACATTTCCTTATATGTTCGTTCCTAAGCACTTTACCTGAGCATCATTTCCTACATCACATAAGCAGTAATGATTCGGGGATTACCCCCTCAATACATGTTAAGTAAGGGTTGGAGTATCATCGAATGAATACGTAGTTACAACATCGCCTGAACTCGTAATTCATAGTAAAGGTTAGAGTATCATCATGTGAATACTTAGTTACAACATCTCCTAAACTCGTAATTCATCACCTACAGGTTAAGAGCATGCTGGTGTTTCCACGGGGTTGTTTAGAATAATATGTGGTCACCATCTATACTCCGATAGATAACTACATCTCCACATTGTCGGACAAGGTTATGGTATCTTTCATCCTACATCACCAATTCATCATCACCTATCTATCCTCACCTAATTATCAACACGTTCCTATCATCACCTATCTCTCATCATTTTATTTCATTACACACCAACTATTTCATCTACCCTTGTTTTATCCCAACATATTTGTAAATATAAAATAAATATACAGTTTGAATCATTCAAAACTTGTATAAAATCGTTCATCCAGCAGAGATAGCAAGTATATAGTTACATAGCACATAGTTTATAAAATACTTCATGTCTATGTGTAAGATGAAAGTAACTATGCACTCACCTGATAAGGTGATGACTCGGTACTCGGATAACACTTCGTTACTGTTAAAACAATTTCCCTCGGACAAAACCTAGTATCATTACCACTACAGTTTAGTCTAATGTTTGATGAGACTAATTAATAGTCTAGCTACTATTACTATTATATAAGCGTTAAACAATAATCTTCACCCACTATGTACAGTCAGGGGCCAGACATGGAAAACCGGAGGGCAGGATCATTTTGGCATATAGCACTTCTGAATCCAGCAACACAAGCGGCCCTTCAAACCAGATTCCCCGTACCCACGAGTGCTTAAAAAATATTATAACGACACTTATACAAATCATAATGATATCCCAAATAATCATTACAAGATCCTAATAACATTACTATGTTGAAATATAAGCTATACTAAAGATAGGTTAGGCATAACTCACTTACAACGGGTTTTCTCGAAAACCGGGCTCTGCCAGAGCAGAGTTTTTGAGCCAAAGGGCTCCTTTCTCGGGGCTTCCTTCGGGTGCTAGGGGGTTTACCTAGGCTTAGGGGAGGGTTTGGGGGCTAGAGAGAGTTTAGCTAGAGAGAGAAAGAGAGAGAAGAGGTTGGAATGGTGTGAAGAATGAAGGAACCCGAAACCTCTATTTATAGGCTGCTAGGCAGCTAGACTCGACGAGTTGGGTCGCTGACTCACCGAGTCAGTGCCATGTGTCATCATCTGATGGCTTTTCTTGGGGAGAAAGCAGTGGCTGTGATCGCGCCACGTCATGCAAATTCGTACAACACCCTCCCGACTTAGAAAAATCATAACTCTCTCATATGGGCTCTGTTTTTGACGTTCTTTATATCCACGCGTAGGTAAACACAAGATCTACAAATTTCATTTAGACTTCGTTGGCTAATTCTCGACCGATCATAAATTTAAAAGTAGGAGGAGATTATATTGTTAAATGGCCGCGTAAAATTCATAATTTCTACATACGGACTCCGTTTTCATCTTTCTTTTTATCGTTGAGTTCCTATTAATGAGATCTTCAACTCTCATTTAGGTTGTGTAGGCCAAAAACCGCTCGAACTAAAATTCGAGTTTCGAGCCGTGCACTGTTATGCCAAATCTTAAAATTCATAACTTCCTCATACGAAGTCAGATTTGGGCGTTATTTTTTTGTATGTTCTCGGTTTAACGTATACTACAACTTAGTTTTATATTTCTAAGGATAAAAATTTCTCCATCGTAAATTCACTATTTACGTCGCCCGGTGCCGTGCCGGTTTTGCCGAAAAACTTCGACGAGTCCCAACTTCTTCGTTATAACTCGGATTTCGGTGTTCTCTATATGTACGTAACCCTTGATATATATTCTACAACTTGGTTAAGATTATTTATTGTAAATAATATTTTGTCGAAAAGTTGTTTTCGACCCTTATTATCTCTAAATTGAGTAACACGGATCTACATGCGTTACAGTTATCTCCCCCTTAGGATGATTATGTCCCAGAATCATCAACGAAACAGGGTTGTATAATGACTCCTTACGTTTTATCTTCATCGTAGGTAATAACCGTAACTTCTATGTCTCTTTGAACGAGTATCTAACTCTTGGACTCTTTGACTGCAGGCGGTGCTCGATCTTGCACCAGCTCCCTATCTCACGTTAGACTTCCAATCATAATCTCCATGCCACGATCTCGATATTTATTGGAGAATCCTTATTTGAAAAACTTGAGATAAGTTTCTTCCTATGATTATCATAATAGACCGATGGGTCATGTTCAAATGACCTTTCATCGTATTATGCATTTCTTGGACTCAGGTCTTATAGATTCAATTTCCAGAACATGCTATACCTTCCTTCATGTTCTAATGTGATACAATCACATTTCAGCATGTAGCTTTTCTACTTATCAACTTCTTTAATAATGAGCGCGATACTTCTATTGATCACTTCAATTATCTTTCATTTCAATCTTCTGGCTTAAGTCAGATGCTACATCGAACTTGCTTCTTTGAACCACGTAACATACTTATCTTAGTCGGACTCGATTTGATGTGACAACTAGGGTCGGAATAACAATCATCTTCTTAGTCATTACCGAAACGATGGTAACGATATATTTGAATAAAATGGTATCAACTACTAGCTTCTTGGTAACCTTGTGACTTTCCCTGATCCAAGCGTGAGTCCTGTGCTTCCGGTAGTATAGGCCTCTACTACCTTTCACACCTATTCATACTCGTCCCAAGTATTGTCTCGTAGTTCTCCAAGTCATTATCACAAAAATAATTTTAACACATATAAATGTGTCCAAACAATCATATAATTTTCCCTAGACTCTACTAGGACTTCTTCCATGCGTATCTTCAATCATAAATTATGCTTCAACTCGGTGGAAATGCCATACGATGGGTCAACTTCATGAATTACGCCAATCATTCCATCATCCTGCCAATCGAAGGTGTACTTCGGATGTACCATACTCCTCTAAACGTACTGCCTGACATATTCTAAAGGCAAGATACAAGTCTTATGATATCTTTCGATAGATGTCATTCACTATCATAAGCCTTTTCATTTCCTCTATTTACTCAATTCTCTATGAGTCTTCACCATGACATTATTTTCACGGAAGCATGCATTCAGTGCATCGAGACGAGAATATATATAGAGAAAATTTAGACGTGTAATCCTCCTTATTACTTCGAAAAGTTACATGCCAATTCTAATACCATAATCAAACGTTTAGAAATCTGAACACATAAAATTTACAGATCCGGTCGGCAACAGACCATAGATCCGATCAAACGATAACATAAAGCATCACAAATCATTTAGCACATAAAAGCATGTTAGGCATTTTCCTAAATTAGCTAGTGCTTGTGTCTTTTCAGGTGTGTTACCTAAAATTTATTAGACACACTCCTCACCATCATTTCTTAGCATTCTAAGTTTATCACTCGAAATAAATCTTTATTCCTAGTTCGCTTAAACTAATGCTCTGATACCTACCGAGACATCCTCATTTTCACGGCCAGGAAAGACCGATTTTGTTTATATTTTATAGAAATCATATTACTTCTTTTAATAAATATATTGTGGAATTTGTTCGCAGAAAAACATGATAAATGTATTATCAAAGCATTTATGAGGAAATGTATTTTATTCATTTTAAAACTTTGGGATTTCATTGTCAATACAGAAAACATAAGCATAATCAAAACTTACATTCATTTACACTACTAATCTAAATCTCTTTTAATCTCTCAGAGTGAAGTAGGTTCGTATCGACACTTGTGATACAAATAAGCTTGAGTGGTTCAGGTTGGGAAACCTGGTGAGTATATAGGGTTTTCAAACTACAATAATATAGTTAATTTGTTTCTTCAAATAATACATGTCAAACAATTAACCTCATTACCCATCCTCATTTTCTTGATTTAATATTCCCTAAAGAATTATCTTAAGGGTCATCTCCTATTTCATATTTACCTCTCGTCTCTTCACATCACATTCCCTTATATGTTTGTTCCTAAGGACTTTTCCTGGGGATCATTGCCTACATCACATCATCAGTAATGATTCAGGGATTACCCCCTCAATACACGGCTAGTAGGGGTTGGAGTATCATCGCATAAATACGTTGTTACAACATCGCCTACACTCGTAATTCATAGTAAGGGTTAGAGTATCATCACATTAATACGTAGTTACAACATCGCCTACGCTGGTGTTTCCACGGGGTTGTCTAGAATAGTATGTGGTCGCCATCTATACTCTGGTAGATGACTACATTTCCACATTGTTGGACAAGGTTATGGTATCTTTCACCCTACATCACCAATTCATCATAACCTAACTATCCTCACCTAATTATCATCACCTTCCTAACATCAGCTATCTCTCACATTTTATTTCATTACACACCAACTATTTCATCTACTCATGTTTTATCCCATCATATTTGTAGATATAAAATAAATATACAGTTTGAATCATTTAAAATTTGTATAAAATCGTTCATCCATCGTAGATAGCAAGTATACAGATACATAGCACGTAGTTTATAAAATACTTCATATCTAAATGTAAGATGAAAGTAACTATGCACTCACTTGATAAGGTGATGAATCGGTACTCGGACAACACTTCGTTACTGTTAAAACAGTTTCCCTCGGACAAAACCTAGTATCATTACCACTAGAGTTCAGTATAATGTTTGACGAGACTAAATAATAGTCTAGCTATTATTACTATTATATAAGCGTTAAACAATAATCTTCACCCACTATGTACAGACAGGGGCCAGAAATGGAACACCGGAGGGCAGGATCATTTTGGCATATAGCACTTCTAAATCCAGGAACCCACGCGGCCCTCCAAACCAGATTCCCCGTACCGCAAGTGGTTAAAAAGATATCATAACAAAACTTGTATAACTTAAAATAATAGCCCAAATACTCATTACAAGATCCTACTAACATTACCATGTTGAAACATTATCTATTCTAAAGATACGTTAGGCATAGCTTACTTACAACGGGTTTTCTCGAAAACAAGGCTCTACTGGAGCAGAGTTTCTGAGCTGAAGTGCTATTTTCTCAGGGATTCAGGAGCCTCGGGGCTTCCTTCGGGTGCTAGGGGTTTACCTAGGCTTAGGGAAGGGTTTGGGGGCTAGAGAGAGTTTAGAGATAGAGAGAGAAGAGGTTGGAATGATGTGAAGAATGAAGGAACCTGACACATCTATTTATAGGCTGCCAGGCAGCTGGACTCGCCAAGTTAGGTCACTGACTCACCGACTCAGTGCCATGTGTCATCATCTGATGGCTTTTCCTTAGGGAGAAAGCAATGGTTGTGATCGCGCCACGTCACCAAAATTCGCACAACACCCTCCCGAGTTAGAAAAATCATAACTCTCGCATTCAAGCTCTGTTTTCAACGTTATTTATATCCACTCGTAGGTAAAAACAATATCTACATCTTTCATTTTGACTCCGTCGGCTAATTCTCGACCGATCTTAAATTTAAAAGTAGGAGGAGATTATATTGTTAAATAGTCGCGTAAAATTCCTAACTTTAACATACGGACTCCATTTTCGCCTATCTCTTTATCGTTGAGTTCCTACTAATGAGATCTTCAACTCTAATTTAGGTTTCGTAGGCCAAAAACCGCTCGAACTAAAATTCGAGTTTCAGGCTATGCATTTCTATGCCAAATCTTAAAATTCATAACTTCCTCATACGAAGTCATATTTGGGCGTTCTTTTTTGTTTGTTCTCAGTTTAACGTATACTACAACTTTTGTTTAAATTTCTAAGGCTAAAAAGTCATCCATCGTAAATTCACTATTTACGTCTCCCGGTGTCGTGCCGATTTTTCCGAAAAACTTCGACGAGTCATAACTTCTTCGTTATAACTCGGATTTTGGCGTTCTGTATATTTACGGAACCCTTGAGACATATTCTACAACTTGGTTAAGATTATTTATTCTAAATAATATTTTGTTGAAAAGTCATTTTCGACCCTTATTATCTCTAAATTGACTAGCTCAGATCTACGGACGTTACACGTATGCCCCACATATATATATATATATATATATATATATATATATATATATATATATATATATATATATATATATATATGTACTCCCTACGTACGTAGCCACCCTCCGCGTTCATGCATCCTTACTAGGATAAACGTACTCCTAGAGTACGCCTTGCATACTAAGGGAGATTTTATGCCATCTTTTTCCATTTCAAGGTCTAAAGTGTAATACCTGATTTGGAGAGTTACAGTCTAAACCAATAACTAAATTGGTATTTTCTTAAATTAGAAGCAAAGTCCTTTTTGGGTTGCCCTCATAACCAGTCACTGAATAGAATGACTTTTCGAAAGAGAGGGATAGAGAGAGGTTGATTTGTTAATTTCTTATATGATTAATAAATTAATTAGACATTGAAATAAATGATTTATTAATTCATATATGATTAATATATCAATTTGAAATAGTAATCATTAATTAAGAATTAATTAGAAATTTATTGGAATTATTTTCGGGTTAATTATAATTAATTGGAATTTCAAGGACTTAAGATGTAATTGTTCAACAGTCCAACAAGAGGGAATTCCAAAATCTTCCTAACCGTGGACGATTTTGAGGTGATAATTAGGGTTTCTGGAATATTCCATATAGAGAAATAAGGAGTTGGATAATTACCTAAGTTAAGATATTATTATGATATTCAAATTATGGTTATCCAAGGCTTCCTTATCAGCTATAAACAAGACCCCTAGGGTCTCATAATTTCGTGAACTCTTCTTCTTCCCATAGAGCCAAAAATTTGCTCTCTCATCCTCTATCCTCAAGTCTTCTAGTTATTAGGGTTTTGGATACAGCTATTAGAGGCTTTCATCTTTTTAGTTCTTACTCTCCAAGGAACTCCAAGAAGATTTTATTTGATTATTTGCTACAATAATCAAAAGGTATGTAAACCCTAACCTTATGCAAATTTTATTTTCATAGTCTACATATAGGGTTTCTTGATATTAATAGTTTATTGCTATCAATAGATAAAACAAAGATCCTTTCTAGGTTGCATCTGAACTTAAGGTTTTAAGTGTTTTTCTGCTCTTATGTAATTTTTATAACCTAGAAAACCCATTAGTGGTATCAGAGCCTTAATTTTCTATTTGATTGTGCATAAAAGTGAATTTATCAAAATTGGGGTTTATGGAAATTAAACCCTAAAGGCTTAAATTTTCACAAATGGCTAGGGTTGTTGAAACTCTAGCCTCCACCCCTTATTTTCGAAAATGCTAGGGCTTCCCTTAGAGTTTTTAGTTTCATTAATTATAATTTTAAATTCCTAAAATTTTGAATAATTAAAACTAGGTAACTCGTATCCCGATTTTCCAAAATTAGAAGGGTTAAAGGATTAGGATTAAATTTGAGTTAATTTATTAATTGTTTAATTGAAGATATTATTTAATCCCTAATGATTAAATTTGAATTATTTTATTAATTATTTAATTGAAGATAATATTTAATCCCTAATGATTTAAATTTGAATTATTTTATTAATTGTTTAATTAAAATTAATTATTTAAATTTGTAATGATATAAATTAATTTAATTAGGCTATTTAAAGGATAATTGGTAAATCATTAATTGTTTAAAATTAATTAATTAAATGTTTAATTTTGAAAATTAATTTTAAACCTAGTATATTGAAAATTTTAAAATATACCTTATACTATGTTATATTAATTGTTTAATACTATATCTTTAAGCAAAAATCAGTCAAATCAATAGTAGGCTTCATTAACGAAGTCTTACTATAAAGGGGGGGCTATAAAAAGACAACCTATAATATAATCGTTGAATGGGTGTGCACTCTCACCCGCCGCTCCCTTGTATGGTGGAGGACCATTAGCCGAACGACTTTGTTACGACATAACCTCGTTAAAATAATAATCTTATAAAGTACTAGAACCCACTTTAAAAATATCACTCTAGTTACTTTAGGAAAATGTGAAGTGTATGCTAATCTATTAAAATGATTGACATCCCCAATTTCACGGCCAGAAATATAACACTCGGTTTTGGATTTGCTTCATTATTCGGAGCTGCGACCCAATCATCACTCGTCATGAGGCTTAAGGCCTTGGATAAGGAAGGATTTGGCCCTTTTCGAATGTGAGTGTTATGGTTTAAGTGATCCAAGTGTTCGATGGTGTTTTCGGAGTCCAATGGTATAGTCGTAATTTGATAACTCGGTCCTTTTTGAATTTTGGATTTTGGTTTGGGATGTTTTAAGGATGTGGTGTGTTGTTAGAAGCGTAGGTGTCTTGCCACCTTTCCGTGGATTTAAAGTTCGTTGGAAACGGATCTAAGATGAGGAAGCTATGGCAATTTGAAGTTTTTTGCAGAAATAGCCCCTAATAGGAAAGATTGGTGAAGCGGTCCCATACATGCATGTTGGGTGGCACGTGCCTAGGTGAGTACGCCCAATGTAAGTTGGGAGTACGCCTAACGTAATGAGTTGAGTGCCAAACCCTAATTTTTAGGGTTTGGGCACTATTTAAACACCCTTATAAGGTCAACGTTCTTTCTTTGCATTTCTCAGTCTCCACTGATCTTAGAGCCTCATTTCGAACCCTAATCCCCTTGGTGGTGCATTCTTGAGCTTGGAGGTGATTTTGAAGGGTTCTTAGTGTTATTTTAAGGAAATGGATCTTGGTGATCCAGCTTGGTGTAGCATTGGGGTTATAGATCTAGAATCTTCACACTTTTTAGAAGCTTCAGGTGGTAAAAAGTTCTTATCTTGACTTCTTCTTAAGCTAGTTTGAGTTTAAAGCAAGATTAAGGGATTTTAAGGTGTATTAAGTTCTCTTTGTGAGTTTGAACCACTCCGAGAGCTTGGAGTGATAGATCTTGTGTGACAACCTAGAAATTTTTGCCTTGTAAATTCAAGCCAATCAACCTTATGTTAGACTCGCTCCTGCTATCATTTAGCACTGTTTAGAGTATGTTTGCCTGTTTTAAGCCTAGTACATTCAAGGAATGAGTGTTAGGAAGTACCTGCTAGAGATACTGTGCAACATTCAAGCCTTAATCATCATCAAAAGGAGTTCACGGCCACAACACTTGAATTTACGGCCGTAAACTCAAGTGGTTGTAAACTCCCTCTTATAGTCTCATATCCTTCATTTCTTCCTCATTCTTCACCATTTCTATCCAAGAACCACGTAACATACTTATCTTAGTCGGACTCGATTTGATGTGACAACTAGGGTCGGAATAACAATCATCTTCTTAGTCATTACCGAAACGATGGTAACGATATATTTGAATAAAATGGTATCAACTACTAGCTTCTTGGTAACCTTGTGACTTTCCCTGATCCAAGCGTGAGTCCTGTGCTTCCGGTAGTATAGGCCTCTACTACCTTTCACACCTATTCATACTCGTCCCAAGTATTGTCTCGTAGTTCTCCAAGTCATTATCACAAAAATAATTTTAACACATATAAATGTGTCCAAACAATCATATAATTTTCCCTAGACTCTACTAGGACTTCTTCCATGCGTATCTTCAATCATAAATTATGCTTCAACTCGGTGGAAATGCCATACGATGGGTCAACTTCATGAATTACGCCAATCATTCCATCATCCTGCCAATCGAAGGTGTACTTCGGATGTACCATACTCCTCTAAACGTACTGCCTGACATATTCTAAAGGCAAGATACAAGTCTTATGATATCTTTCGATAGATGTCATTCACTATCATAAGCCTTTTCATTTCCTCTATTTACTCAATTCTCTATGAGTCTTCACCATGACATTATTTTCACGGAAGCATGCATTCAGTGCATCGAGACGAGAATATATATAGAGAAAATTTAGACGTGTAATCCTCCTTATTACTTCGAAAAGTTACATGCCAATTCTAATACCATAATCAAACGTTTAGAAATCTGAACACATAAAATTTACAGATCCGGTCGGCAACAGACCATAGATCCGATCAAACGATAACATAAAGCATCACAAATCATTTAGCACATAAAAGCATGTTAGGCATTTTCCTAAATTAGCTAGTGCTTGTGTCTTTTCAGGTGTGTTACCTAAAATTTATTAGACACACTCCTCACCATCATTTCTTAGCATTCTAAGTTTATCACTCGAAATAAATCTTTATTCCTAGTTCGCTTAAACTAATGCTCTGATACCTACCGAGACATCCTCATTTTCACGGCCAGGAAAGACCGATTTTGTTTATATTTTATAGAAATCATATTACTTCTTTTAATAAATATATTGTGGAATTTGTTCGCAGAAAAACATGATAAATGTATTATCAAAGCATTTATGAGGAAATGTATTTTATTCATTTTAAAACTTTGGGATTTCATTGTCAATACAGAAAACATAAGCATAATCAGAACTTACATTCATTTACACTACTAATCTAAATCTCTTTTAATCTCTCAGAGTGAAGTAGGTTCGTATCGACACTTGTGATACAAATAAGCTTGAGTGGTTCAGGTTGGGAAACCTGGTGAGTATATAGGGTTTTCAAACTACAATAATATAGTTAATTTGTTTCTTCAAATAATACATGTCAAACAATTAACCTCATTACCCATCCTCATTTTCTTGATTTAATATTCCCTAAAGAATTATCTTAAGGGTCATCTCCTATTTCATATTTACCTCTCGTCTCTTCACATCACATTCCCTTATATGTTTGTTCCTAAGGACTTTTCCTGGGGATCATTGCCTACATCACATCATCAGTAATGATTCAGGGATTACCCCCTCAATACACGGCTAGTAGGGGTTGGAGTATCATCGCATAAATACGTTGTTACAACATCGCCTACACTCGTAATTCATAGTAAGGGTTAGAGTATCATCACATTAATACGTAGTTACAACATCGCCTACGCTGGTGTTTCCACGGGGTTGTCTAGAATAGTATGTGGTCGCCATCTATACTCTGGTAGATGACTACATTTCCACATTGTTGGACAAGGTTATGGTATCTTTCACCCTACATCACCAATTCATCATAACCTAACTATCCTCACCTAATTATCATCACCTTCCTAACATCAGCTATCTCTCACATTTTATTTCATTACACACCAACTATTTCATCTACTCATGTTTTATCCCATCATATTTGTAGATATAAAATAAATATACAGTTTGAATCATTTAAAATTTGTATAAAATCGTTCATCCATCGTAGATAGCAAGTATACAGATACATAGCACGTAGTTTATAAAATACTTCATATCTAAATGTAAGATGAAAGTAACTATGCACTCACTTGATAAGGTGATGAATCGGTACTCGGACAACACTTCGTTACTGTTAAAACAGTTTCCCTCGGACAAAACCTAGTATCATTACCACTAGAGTTCAGTATAATGTTTGACGAGACTAAATAATAGTCTAGCTATTATTACTATTATATAAGCGTTAAACAATAATCTTCACCCACTATGTACAGACAGGGGCCAGAAATGGAACACCGGAGGGCAGGATCATTTTGGCATATAGCACTTCTAAATCCAGGAACCCACGCGGCCCTCCAAACCAGATTCCCCGTACCGCAAGTGGTTAAAAAGATATCATAACAAAACTTGTATAACTTAAAATAATAGCCCAAATACTCATTACAAGATCCTACTAACATTACCATGTTGAAACATTATCTATTCTAAAGATACGTTAGGCATAGCTTACTTACAACGGGTTTTCTCGAAAACAAGGCTCTACTGGAGCAGAGTTTCTGAGCTGAAGTGCTATTTTCTCAGGGATTCAGGAGCCTCGGGGCTTCCTTCGGGTGCTAGGGGTTTACCTAGGCTTAGGGAAGGGTTTGGGGGCTAGAGAGAGTTTAGAGATAGAGAGAGAAGAGGTTGGAATGATGTGAAGAATGAAGGAACCTGACACATCTATTTATAGGCTGCCAGGCAGCTGGACTCGCCAAGTTAGGTCACTGACTCACCGACTCAGTGCCATGTGTCATCATCTGATGGCTTTTCCTTAGGGAGAAAGCAATGGTTGTGATCGCGCCACGTCACCAAAATTCGCACAACACCCTCCCGAGTTAGAAAAATCATAACTCTCGCATTCAAGCTCTGTTTTCAACGTTATTTATATCCACTCGTAGGTAAAAACAATATCTACATCTTTCATTTTGACTCCGTCGGCTAATTCTCGACCGATCTTAAATTTAAAAGTAGGAGGAGATTATATTGTTAAATAGTCGCGTAAAATTCCTAACTTTAACATACGGACTCCATTTTCGCCTATCTCTTTATCGTTGAGTTCCTACTAATGAGATCTTCAACTCTAATTTAGGTTTCGTAGGCCAAAAACCGCTCGAACTAAAATTCGAGTTTCAGGCTATGCATTTCTATGCCAAATCTTAAAATTCATAACTTCCTCATACGAAGTCATATTTGGGCGTTCTTTTTTGTTTGTTCTCAGTTTAACGTATACTACAACTTTTGTTTAAATTTCTAAGGCTAAAAAGTCATCCATCGTAAATTCACTATTTACGTCTCCCGGTGTCGTGCCGATTTTTCCGAAAAACTTCGACGAGTCATAACTTCTTCGTTATAACTCGGATTTTGGCGTTCTGTATATTTACGGAACCCTTGAGACATATTCTACAACTTGGTTAAGATTATTTATTCTAAATAATATTTTGTTGAAAAGTCATTTTCGACCCTTATTATCTCTAAATTGACTAGCTCAGATCTACGGACATTACACGTATGCCCCACATATATATATATATATATATATATATATATATATATATATATATATATATATATATATATATATATATGTACTCCCTACGTACGTAGCCACCCTCCACGTTCATGCATCCTTACTAGGATAAACGTACTCCTAGAGTACGCCTTGCATACTAAGGGACATTTTATGCCATCTTTTTCCATTTCAAGGTCTAAAGTGTAATACCTGATTTGGAGAGTTACAGTCTAAACCAATAACTAAATTGGTATTTTCTTAAATTAGAAGCAAAGTCCTTTTTGGGTTGCCCTCATAACCAGTCACTGAATAGAATGACTTTTCGAAAGAGAGGGATAGAGAGAGGTTGATTTGTTAATTTCTTATATGATTAATAAATTAATTAGACATTGAAATAAATGATTTATTAATTCATATATGATTAATATATCAATTTGAAATAGTAATCATTAATTAAGAATTAATTAGAAATTTATTGGAATTATTTTCGGGTTAATTATAATTAATTGGAATTTCAAGGACTTAAGATGTAATTGTTCAACAGTCCAACAAGAGGGAATTCCAAAATCTTCCTAACCGTGGACGATTTTGAGGTGATAATTAGGGTTTCTGGAATATTCCATATAGAGAAATAAGGAGTTGGATAATTACCTAAGTTAAGATATTATTATGATATTCAAATTATGGTTATCCAAGGCTTCCTTATCAGCTATAAACAAGACCCCTAGGGTCTCATAATTTCGTGAACTCTTCTTCTTCCCATAGAGCCAAAAATTTGCTCTCTCATCCTCTATCCTCAAGTCTTCTAGTTATTAGGGTTTTGGATACAGCTATTAGAGGCTTTCATCTTTTTAGTTCTTACTCTCCAAGGAACTCCAAGAAGATTTTATTTGATTATTTGCTACAATAATCAAAAGGTATGTAAACCCTAACCTTATGCAAATTTTATTTTCATAGTCTACATATAGGGTTTCTTGATATTAATAGTTTATTGCTATCAATAGATAAAACAAAGATCCTTTCTAGGTTGCATCTGAACTTAAGGTTTTAAGTGTTTTTCTGCTCTTATGTAATTTTTATAACCTAGAAAACCCATTAGTGGTATCAGAGCCTTAATTTTCTATTTGATTGTGCATAAAAGTGAATTTATCAAAATTGGGGTTTATGGAAATTAAACCCTAAAGGCTTAAATTTTCACAAATGGCTAGGGTTGTTGAAACTCTAGCCTCCACCCCTTATTTTCGAAAATGCTAGGGCTTCCCTTAGAGTTTTTAGTTTCATTAATTATAATTTTAAATTCCTAAAATTTTGAATAATTAAAACTAGGTAACTCGTATCCCGATTTTCCAAAATTAGAAGGGTTAAAGGATTAGGATTAAATTTGAGTTAATTTATTAATTGTTTAATTGAAGATATTATTTAATCCCTAATGATTAAATTTGAATTATTTTATTAATTATTTAATTGAAGATAATATTTAATCCCTAATGATTTAAATTTGAATTATTTTATTAATTGTTTAATTAAAATTAATTATTTAAATTTGTAATGATATAAATTAATTTAATTAGGCTATTTAAAGGATAATTGGTAAATCATTAATTGTTTAAAATTAATTAATTAAATGTTTAATTTTGAAAATTAATTTTAAACCTAGTATATTGAAAATTTTAAAATATACCTTATACTATGTTATATTAATTGTTTAATACTATATCTTTAAGCAAAAATCAGTCAAATCAATAGTAGGCTTCATTAACGAAGTCTTACTATAAAGGGGGGGCTATAAAAAGACAACCTATAATATAATCGTTGAATGGGTGTGCACTCTCACCCGCCGCTCCCTTGTATGGTGGAGGACCATTAGCCGAACGACTTTGTTACGACATAACCTCGTTAAAATAATAATCTTATAAAGTACTAGAACCCACTTTAAAAATATCACTCTAGTTACTTTAGGAAAATGTGAAGTGTATGCTAATCTATTAAAATGATTGACATCCCCAATTTCACGGCCAGAAATATAACACTCGGTTTTGGATTTGCTTCATTATTCGGAGCTGCGACCCAATCATCACTCGTCATGAGGCTTAAGGCCTTGGATAAGGAAGGATTTGGCCCTTTTCGAATGTGAGTGTTATGGTTTAAGTGATCCAAGTGTTCGATGGTGTTTTCGGAGTCCAATGGTATAGTCGTAATTTGATAACTCGGTCCTTTTTGAATTTTGGATTTTGGTTTGGGATGTTTTAAGGATGTGGTGTGTTGTTAGAAGCGTAGGTGTCTTGCCACCTTTCCGTGGATTTAAAGTTCGTTGGAAACGGATCTAAGATGAGGAAGCTATGGCAATTTGAAGTTTTTTGCAGAAATAGCCCCTAATAGGAAAGATTGGTGAAGCGGTCCCATACATGCATGTTGGGTGGCACGTGCCTAGGTGAGTACGCCCAATGTAAGTTGGGAGTACGCCTAACGTAATGAGTTGAGTGCCAAACCCTAATTTTTAGGGTTTGGGCACTATTTAAACACCCTTATAAGGTCAACGTTCTTTCTTTGCATTTCTCAGTCTCCACTGATCTTAGAGCCTCATTTCGAACCCTAATCCCCTTGGTGGTGCATTCTTGAGCTTGGAGGTGATTTTGAAGGGTTCTTAGTGTTATTTTAAGGAAATGGATCTTGGTGATCCAGCTTGGTGTAGCATTGGGGTTATAGATCTAGAATCTTCACACTTTTTAGAAGCTTCAGGTGGTAAAAAGTTCTTATCTTGACTTCTTCTTAAGCTAGTTTGAGTTTAAAGCAAGATTAAGGGATTTTAAGGTGTATTAAGTTCTCTTTGTGAGTTTGAACCACTCCGAGAGCTTGGAGTGATAGATCTTGTGTGACAACCTAGAAATTTTTGCCTTGTAAATTCAAGCCAATCAACCTTATGTTAGACTCGCTCCTGCTATCATTTAGCACTGTTTAGAGTATGTTTGCCTGTTTTAAGCCTAGTACATTCAAGGAATGAGTGTTAGGAAGTACCTGCTAGAGATACTGTGCAACATTCAAGCCTTAATCATCATCAAAAGGAGTTCACGGCCACAACACTTGAATTTACGGCCGTAAACTCAAGTGGTTGTAAACTCCCTCTTATAGTCTCATATCCTTCATTTCTTCCTCATTCTTCACCATTTCTATCCAAGAACTCGAAAACTCTCTCAAGTATCATAAGGATCTTCACTTTGTTCTTAAAAAATGTAAGTGTTTCATTCCATGATTTGATGATACATCTTCTTAACTAGCTTCATCCTCATGATTCATCCATGAAATCCATTTTGTCTAGATCTTCATAATCTTCAACTTTCACCAAGAATACACACTAGTGTTTTGGTGCAAAATCAACCCTTTCAATTTTCAATATCGTGATTACTCTTTACTTAACTAGTTGTATACTAGAAACACTTGATCTACACCTTGAATTCATCCATTTCTCAAGACCAAAAGGAGTCTACAGCCAAGAGCATCTCCATTTGCCGTAAACCCGTATAAAGGTGCCATTTTGGCCATAAACCCTCCTAGATGCAAAGCATGTGACCTATAACACTTACTTGATGCAAATAGGACTTTAAACCACACACTTAGGCATGTTGACCATGAGTTTACGGCTGTAAACTCATGGCCGTAAACTCCATTGGAGGTCGTGAACACTCCTTAGTTCAATCACTTGTGATTCTAACACTTAGTCAAAGTGTTTCCTAGTCCCGTGAGGTGTTTCCTTGCATTTGGTTGCCTCTAAACACTATATTTATGTCAATATATGCAATTATGTCATTTAGGACTCATTAAGTCTTGGGACTTCATTCGTGGAACTTCTCATCCTTATGCATATATTCGTTTGAATCACCCACATAAGGTGAGTTCATACCCCTATAATGAATCTTTTAACTGTTTTAAATGCTTTTAAGGGGGGGGGGGGAATACAGGTTGAACACAATGAGAATTGTGTAAATGTTTGTTATAAACATCTTTCAAAAGATTTCTTATGTCTTTATAAGTTTTCAAAACATTTCAAAAACGTTTTTAAAGTTATGTTACTTTATAGTTTAACAAAACGTTGTTTTTAAAGTACACGCAAAACTTAATAGTAAAATGAGTCTTTTCAGTAACAGTTCAGGTAAAACACTAGTAAAATATAAGAGGTATAGTTTAGGGGTTCAGTTCATACTAGAATATAGAACACACTATGATGAGAAACACAGAGAACATACTACATACTAGACAGAGAGAACATACACTACACTAGTACATACAATACATATACAAGAATATTACAACTAAAATGCGAGCCACTACTTCGGGGCACGACATCACTGTTGGGCTCGTTGTGTAACTAGAGTCTCCTGGAGGGAGAGCGTGAATTTGTGTATAGATCTATATTGGACTGACTGTCCTACACCTTGCTGATAGCTATAGTGGGACATGCAGGTCTACGGGTGATGAAACGTCATACCATTTCGACATCTTTGAGCGTCATGTTTTATTAAGTCGATCAAGTATGGTTACAACATATCACATTTTTACCTTAATTAACAATTTATTTAAGGTAGTTAGTAAAACAGTAGTTACTATACACAATACTACAGTACTTACATTTTCCCATTACTTTCACATTGTGACAGTTCCACTTGAAAGTTAATGCAAACTATTTTCGAGTCTAGATAGTTATAAACTAGGGAAAACTTACATTTTACAAACGACAAACAAAACAGTCGGGTTTAGTACATTAAGTAGAAAGGGACCATAATGCTAAACTTATGATTCCTTAATGTATACATCAAGGGATATATATATATATTAATAGGAACCGACAGGTAATAGGATGTGTGCTTTGCGCTTCATTTCCTGTTCGTTGTTTGGTTGTGGGCTTAGAGCGGTTCACCCAGCCTATTATCCATTCGATATTAGTTATATATATGTTCTATATACATTAAGTCATCATAAGGCGTACCAGGTATGGGTTAAGTCATAGGACACTAATACAATGCACAGTTTTCTAGTACAAAACATACTTTTCAAATCAGAACATTTGGTATACAAAACTAGAAACTTGCCAGTAAAGGGTTTCATCCATTTTATTAAACCAGTGTAACTTAAAGGAACTTAGGTGATTAATTCTATAATACCTTAGTTTATACAGAAAGGTTATATATAATTAACATCCTATAGTTAGTTGGATGTGTGCTTTCCGCATCATTCCCTGTTCCTTGTTTGGTTGTGGGCTTAGGGCAAACCCACACAATTAACTATTTGTTCGATACTAGATTATATATAGCTAGTATAAGCTAAGTGATTATAGAAGGAACCACTGTGGTTACTATTTTTATTATAAGAAATAAGGGTTTTCTTCAAGAATCTTTTCATCAAATATAAAGGAACTATTACAGTTTACTCTGTAACTACCAAGTGAATACGCCAAGGTTATATACAACGATGACCTAGCAACCAATTGTATGTGTGCCTTCCGCCTCATTCCATGTTCCTTGTTTGGTTGTGGGCTTAGGGAAGATACGCACAATCGATTGTTTGTTTACTCTGAGTTTTATATAATTCGTATCCATTTAGTACTCATAGAAAGGATTGTAGTGTCATTTTTACTTATCTTTCATCAAAGCAGGAAATATAGGATTTTATGGAGGAACAGGCGAACTTTTCTAAAAAAAACTTACAACTTACTACAAATTTCTACTACATACTTACATCACTAAAATCTTATGAACTCACCAGCTTAATTGCTGATAAACTCTTTCAAAATAACTTGTATTCTCAGTGAACTAGTAGACAGGTACTCGCACTGGGAATTCAGAAAGATGGAGCAGTATAGCTTCATGTATTGTTTTGTTATTTACATATGTATTCTATGTTTTGTGAACACATACTTTGTAAACACTTTCTTTCTAATGAAATGGTTGTTCATTACTTTGATTACCATTATGCATGACTTGTGATACTAAACATGACATCCTCCACCCTCGAACGTTTCCGTCGTTCCGGTTTTCGGGTGTGACAGATTGGTATCAGAGCATTGTTTATAGTGAACAAAGTATATCAACCGATAAAAGATATACAACTATAAATACAATGGGGCATTAGTGCTCTGGATAATAATATATTTTAAGAATATAACAAAGTGTTATAAAAATATACCTACTTGTTTATACATGTATACATACTAAAACAAGTATCACAAGAAGAACAGAATAGAGGAAGTTAAAGGTTGAACATTGTGGTCAAACCTGGACAATTATGTAATCATAGCTAGGATTAATATAGCCTGATCAACTATATTCATTCGAGATGTGACCAACATGTTTTTGGGAGTGATGTGGTGTTGCAACGGTCTTAAAACTTACCTAACGCTAAGAGAATTCTAGATCAAATACACAGAGTTAGAATACTATAGGAGTATTCTATGATACTATAACGCGATAACAAGTTTGAAACATACCAAGTACATTACATTAAAATACTATAGGAGTATTTTAGGTACTATATAAATAACTTATGTGATAACTTAAAAGACCCTAACGGATAGGTCTATAATCTTGCAATGTAAACTCCCAAGTTTATATATAATTGAGGTGTTATAGACTTAGAATTTTTGATCTACGCTTCATTACCTGTTCCTTGTTTGGTTGTGGTTTTGGAGTAGGATCACTTATTCGAAGGTCTATTTAATCTTGAATTATATACAACTTGTATACATTGTACAATTATAGAAGGACTCTGTAAGGATCACCCCATAAAGTCACCTTAAATCTCATAGATTCTTTAGTCACATCCATTCTCGCACGACAAACCCAGATATAGGTAACCACTTCCTCATAGCGGTCAATAGAAGAGTCAAGGAGGAACAAGGGCAAGTTCATGAGAATTTTTCAAAGAAGGACCAACCGAAGTAACCAAGACTTCTTATATGTCACACTAATAAATATTAATCTTGGTTAACTTAATGAGTTTGTGGAAACACTGTTCACATTATGTGTAGGATTATTTTCTCACATGCAGCTGGTAACAGTTATTCAGGTAACAGATATTCATTCGAGGGTATCCATTCCAAATTCATAAAGTTTATTAGGTATAGACTCTTTTATGAATTGTTTCTAGAACCCTGTGGAAGTCAGGACCACATACACTCAGAACTAGGATAACCTTGTCTTTCAGCTTTTGGCTTATCTCCACTGCTATAGATTTATCCCATCTCATCTTTGTATTCTTTTAGAAAAGATGCCTCCTCGCAGATCAAACAGACGCACTACTCCGACAACTCTAACTCAACTGCCACTACCTTCTCCACAATTTGATCCTGCTACTCTCCATGAAGCGATATCATTCGCAGTGGCAACTGCTCTAGCTCACTTCGGTGAAAGTGGTACCTTCGGATCTGGCGGCGATACCCCCGTAGCCAACCCCGGAGATTCTCACGGACACCCAAGGGAGTGTTCGTACAAGGACTTCATGAACTGCAAACCGAATTCCTTTAATGGAATTTGTGGTGTCATCGCTCTGATGCGATGCTTCGAGAAAACAGATTCAGTCTTTGCAATCCATTCGTGCTCAGAAGGAAACAAAGTAAAGTTTGTTGCGTGCACCTTCTCATATAGAGCCCTAACATGGTGGAATAGCCATGTTAAGTCACTGACCCTACCAGTGGCCAACTCAATAGGTTGGGAGTGATGGGTTTTGAGCATTCTAACACTTCCTAAGTGTACATGCAACGCCTTGGATCTATGTTTGTCTAATTATCATGCAAAGTTGAATTCCAAGGTTATATTCCTATCTAGCATACATGGGGAACAATTTTTAACTTGAATGAAAGATAGAATAACTTACCTTGTTGTTGCTTATGTTCCTTGAAACCTTGTGAGCCTAGCACCCCAAGTGTGATGCCTCAAATGCTTCACACAACACGAAATGCTCTTGGAAAGACTTTTGAGAGAACACACACTTCTTGAAATCGGCCTAGCCCTCTTGTTTCATATGTGTATCCGATTTTGGTGGAGAATGGGATTCTTATATAGTGTTGACACATCTAGGGTTACACCATGTAAACCCTAATGTGTCATGACTCTTCATTTCCATGACCCATGGGTTTGTAACTCCCATGGAGCATCCTATGGGTGGAACCCAACTTGATAATCCACGAAGCCTCTTAGCCCACTATACAAGATATGAATGATTTACATAATCAACCCATATATTTAATTAGTTATCTTTTGATCACTTAATAAATTCTAAATTAATTCTTTGATCAAACTAATCAAATAATATTATTAATATATTAAAACTTATAATATATTAATAATCTCCAAGTGTTATTTCTCTCATTTAGTCTATCCAATTGCATGGTGCCATGCAATCCAAATGGAGCACGCCGGGTCGGGTCAAGTACTGACCAGAAATAGTTATGGACTTAGACACCTTATCCAACAGTCTCCCACTTGGATAAGTCTAATAACTATAACTCCAGTACTTCAGGAACCAACCGACAATCGTAGCTCTTTCAAGGTCTCTCGAAACTGAGAAGATGTTGATACGCCATTTAAGATAAGTGATCATATAATCCTCTGTTCTAGATATCAGCCGGACAAATACATGGAACAATGTCTTACTTATTGTCCAGCTGTTTGTTTCTCGATTTCCGATTTGTTTGACAAAGAACTTAATTGAACACATCAACTTAGTTCTGACCGGGCCCGGTACATAGGTCAAAACAAAATCATCGAGGGCCCAGATATCAACTTCTAATCCAAGAAGGAACAGATAAACTTCGACTCATATGTGTGTTCTACCACTCATTGAATTATATACAAAAGCACGTTTTATAACATATAGTTACCAATGCGTTTTCGTACAATCAATGCATAACTAACTTGTAAGTAACAAATCATATCTCTAGGTTTGAAGACTTATATGATATTACCGTCTCACGATCACTCGAGATAAATTCCATGAAGTGATTCCAGTGAGCGTGGGTTGAGTCCAATGCTCAGAACTTATGAGCACTCATGATTGTTGTAGCCTTGTCCAACACCTTAGACCTCTGCAACTAATCATGACAGTCTTGATTCATACCTACTTCCGACATATGACCGACTGTGGAGGTTTGAATAATATGTTATACCAAACAAAATTATTCTGGAAGTCAAAACATGCAAAAGAAATATAGTAAACGATCGACAAGAGATAGCAACACTTTACTCATAAATAAAACACCTTTTATTCATCATCTAATGTCAATTACACTTTACAAATTTCTAGGTTATCTAACTACTAAATCTAATATCATCCTTCAGCCCTATGCTCCGAGCATGCTGGAGATGCTTAACCTGAGTCAGTCCCTTCGTGAGGGGATCTGCTGGGTTCTCATCTGATGATACCCTCTTTGCCATGAGGAGTCATTCTTCTATCCGATGTATGATAAAATGGTATTTTCTGTCGATGTGTCTGGATCTCCCTTGATCCCTTGGTTCCTTGGCTAAGGCAACAACGCTTTCACTATCATAGAAAATTTCCATTGGCTCTTTAATAGCTGGTACAACTCCAAGGTCTCCAATGAAGTTCTTCAGCCATATCGCCTCTTTTTCCGCCTCGCTAGCTGCAATATACTCTGATTCACAAGTTGAATCAGCCACTGTCTCTTGCTTGGAACTCTTCCAAGAAATTGCTCCTCCGTTTAGGGTAAAGACCCAGCCCGACTGAGAGCGGTAATTATCCCTATTAGTCTGGAAGCTAGCATCACTATACCCTACAACTCTCAAGTCATCACTCCCACCGAGGGTAAGGACCCAGTCCTTAGTCCTCTGTAGGTACTTGAGGATATTATTTACCGCAGTCCAGTGTGCCTTGCCAGGGTTCCCCTGATACCTGCTAACCATGCTCAGTGCAAAGGCTACATCAGGTCGTGTACACGTCGTTGCATACATGATCGATCCTACAGCAGAAGCATAAGGTATTCGACTCATTTATGCAATCTCAGCCTCAGTGCTAGGGCTTTGTGTCTTACTCAATCTGGCGTTACTCTGGATGGGTAACTCTCTTTTCTTCTAGTCCTGCATGCTGAATCTCTTCAGCACCTTATCCACGTAGGTACTCTGACTAAGTCCAATTAGTCTTTTACTCCGATCTCTCAAGATCCTTATCCCTAGAATATAGGCAGCTTCTCCTAGGTCCTTCATAGAGAAACACTTCCCAAGCCAGGACTTAACTTCCTGCAGAGTTGGGATGTCATTTCCTATGAGTAGTATGTCATCCACATACAATACCAAAAAGCTAACTATACTCCCACTAGCCTTGACATACACGCAAGACTCATCTTCACTCCTAGAAAAGCCAAATTCCTTGACCTTTTCATCAAAGCAAAGATTCCATCTGCGAGGTGCTTGCTTCAATCCATAAATGGATTTCTCAAGCTCACACTTTATTAGGGTACTTGTTGCTGAAAAAACCCTCTGGCTGACTCATGTAAACATCTTCAGCCAACTTTCCATTAAGGAAAGCGGTTTTGACATCCATTTGCCATATTTCATAGTCATGAAATGCAGTTATGGCTAACAGAACCCTAATAGACTTAATCTTGGCTACTGGAGAAAAGGTCTCATCATAGTCCACTCCAGGAATTTGAGAGAAGCCCTTTGCAACCACTCGAGCCTTATAAGTGTGTACTTTACCATCAATGTCGGTCTTCTTCTTGAAGACCCATTTGCACCCTACTGTCTTACGACCTAGTACATTCTCAACCAAGTTCCAAACTTGATTGTCATATATGGACTGTATTTCGTTGTCCATTGCCTCTTTCCACTTGGATGACTCAGGGCCTGCCATGGCTTCCGCGTAACTGTTAGGTTCATCCAGACCTATCAGTGTCTCATCACTGATAAGTGTATCACCTTCTGCAGTAATGTGGAATCCATAGTAATGCTCAGGAGCATTCCTAACCCTTGTGGACCGCGTCAGAGGTACAGACTTGTCAATTGGCTCAACAGGAGTTTCCTCCTCAAGTTGAGTGCTAGGGTTTTCACCGCTTGACTCTTGAATTTCTTCAAGATCAACTTGCCTCCCACTGTTTCCTTGGCTTATAAAATCTCTCTCTCTCTCTCTAAAGAAAGCCCTCCTAGCTACAAAAACCACATTTTCACTAGGTCTGTAGAAGAGGTAACCAAAGGATTGTTGTGGGTAGCCGATGAAAATACACCTCTCGCTTCGAGGTTCGAGCATATCATGAGTCTCGCGTCTCACGAAAGCCTCTCAACCCCAAATCTTGATGTGGTCTAGTTTAGGTACTTTACCAGTCCAGATCTCGTGAGGAGTTTTGGCAACTTTCTTTGTAAGGACTAGATTAAGAATATGGGCGGCAATCTCTAAGGCATACCCCCAAAATGAGATTGGTAGTGAAGCTCGACTCATCATGGAACGAACCATATCCAACAAGGTTCGATTACGCCTCTCAGCCACACCATTCAACTGTGGTGTCCTGGGAGGTGTCAATTGTGAGACTATCCTACATTTCCTTAGATAGTCAAGGAACTCTGAACTAAGATACTCACCACCACGATCGGATCGAAGCATCTTAATGTTCCTGCCCAATTGATTCTCGACTTCCTATTTAGACTCCTTAAACCTTTTGAAAGTCTCTGACTTATGCTTGATCAAGTAGACATATCCATATCTATTGTAATCATTAGTAAAAGTCAAATAATAACGATTAGCATCCCTTGTGGCATGTTTGAATGGTCCACACACATCCGTGTGTACAAGGTCCAACAAACCTTCACCCCTCTCACACGAGCCTGTGAAGGGTGACTTTGTCATTTTTCCAAGTAAGCATGATTCGCAACTATCATCTGACTTTAGGTCAAATGACTCCAAGACTCCATCCTTTTCGAGTTGGCCTATGCGTTTCTTTCTTATATGTCCAAGACGACAATTCCATAATGATGCTTTATCCAAGTTACTATTAACAGAATCAATACACAATACATTATTTCCTAAGTTATCAACCACATATACTGTTTCATACACGCTATCACAAGGTAATGCTTTAAAATAAAGAACATTATTAAAGAAAACATTAATCGAACCAACTTCATTATCAAATGAAAAGGTGAAACCTTGTTTATACAATGCATGAAAGGAAATAATATTTCTTGCCATTTCTGGCGAATAACAACACTTATTCAAATCTAAACTAAACCCACTACTTAGCGATAAAGTATAAACTCCAATCTTGGTCACAAGTAAAGCTTTCCTGTTCCCCATGATTAGGTTTATTCTTCCTTGCTCCACATTCTCACTTCTTCTTAGTCCCTGCAAGTCACAACAAATGTGAATACCACAACCGGTATCTAGGACCCAAGATTTAGAATGGGGTGAGTTATTAGAAATGATAGTGTAAATACCTGCATGGTTGGGTTTAACTTTCCCATCCTTCACATCTTGCTGGTATTTTGGGCAGTTCCTCTTCCAATGTGATTTTTCATGGCAAGAGAAGCATTCAGCCTCTTTTGGTTTAGAACAAGGAGTAACGAAACCTTTCTTGGTTCCACTTGAAGAAGAGCCATCAAGGGTCCGAGCCTTGGTACCCTTTGAAGAGCTCTTTCTCTTCTTCCCTCGACTTTTCCCGATTGCCAAAACCGGAGTAGAGTTTGGAGTAGGAGTGTTAACAACCGACTTCCCCTTAAGACATGTTTTTGCGGTCTTGAGAAGTCCCTGAAGTTTGCTGAGTGTTAACAACCGACTTCCCCTTAAGACCTGTTTCTGCAATCCATTCGTGCTCAGAAGGAAGCAATGTAAAGTTTTTTGCGTGCACCTTCTCATATAGAGCCCTAACATGGTGGAATAGCCATGTTAAGTCACTGACCCTACCAGTGGCCAACTCAATAGGTTGGGAGTGATGGGTTTTGAGCATTCTAACACTTCCTAAGTGTACATGCAACCCTAATAACCTAGGATCGATGTTTGTCTAATTATCATGAAAAGTTGAATTCCAAGGTTATATTCCTATCTAGTATACATGGGGAACAATTTTTAACTTGAATGAAAGATAGAATAACTTACCTTGTTGTTGCTTATGTTCCTTGAAATCTTGTGAGCCTAGCACCCCAAGTGTGATGCCTCAAATGCTTCACACAACACCAAATGCTCTTGGAAAGACTTTTGAGAGAACAAACACTTCTTGAAATCGGCCTAGCCCTCTTGTTTCATATGTGTATCCGATTTTGGTGGAGAATGGGATTCTTATATAGTGTTGACACATCTAGGGTTACACCATGTAAACCCTAATGTGTCATGACTCTTTATTTCCATGACCCATGGGTTTGTAACTCCCATGGAGCATCCTATGGGTGGAACCCAACTTGATAATCCATGGAGCCTCTTAGCCCACGATACAAGATATGAATGATTTACATAATCAACCCATATATTTAATTAGTTATCTTTTGATCACTTAATTAATTCTAAATTAATTCTTTGATCAAACTAATCAAATAATATTATTAATATATTAGAACTTATAATATATTAATAATCTCCAAGTGTTATTTCTCTCATTTAGTCTATCCAATTGCATGGTGCCATGCAACCCAAATGGACCATGCCGGGTCAGGTAAAGTACTGACCATAAATAGTTATGGACTTAGACACCTTATCCAACAGGGAGAACCTAAAAGAGTTAATGTTGGAAGCATACTGCCCGTGGGCGAAGTTCAAAATCTAGAATAAGAACAATGGGAGCTCACGATGGTCGGCTCAAACATAGTGGTCTACACTGATAGATTTAGCGACTTAGTTGCACTATGCCCCAGGATGGTTACCCCGGAGAGAAAGAAGATAGAAAGATACATCTGGGGTCAGACTGCCCCGATCCAAGGAGATGTGTTGTCTTCTAACCCGGTCACATTCGACAGTGCCAAACGTCTGGCTTAGCGACTCATCGACCATGGAGTCCACCATCGTGTAGAAGCCCCTGTTCCCAAGCCATCGAAGGGAAAGGACTATAAACAGAAGTGGGGGAATAAGAGGAAGTAGAAGCGAACAACACATGAACCCCCGCTAGAACAACAAACGAGTACTTTGTACGCCGCTACAACACCTGCTGCTCTAGCACCTACCAGTTGGTATGTTGTAACCCTCCCGAAGTGTCGAAAATGATCCTATCCCCACACCAGAGTATGCCGGGAAATGCAGTGTCTGAACTGACACAGAAAGGGACACACCATTCGTTTCTACAGGGCACCGACTCAACCGATCTCCCAAGTCCCCAGTGTCGAAGAAAACCAAGCCTGCTATGGCTGTGGTGAGACTGGTCATTACCAGAGGGACTGCCTGACAATAAAGAACTCAGGAGCAAATTGACGAATCCTGATGATCACCGCAGGAAAATCAACCCTAGAGTCGTCAGCGAGCAGCAGTACTTTTTCGAAATAGTAATTACTTTAAAAATTAATTTATATTTATATAAGATTAAAACTTGCGGAAAACACTTAAAATTAATTTTAATAACTCACGTATTGAAACAACTCACATTATCAGAGAGAACAAAAAGATCCGTTCAGAGAAGCTATGATGGCTTAGTATGTACATTAGGGTTGTGCATAACTAAGATGTTGCAGACTTAGAGTGAGTGATTCCCCCTTAATTCATGTTCATTGTTTGGTTGTGGAATTGAGGCAGAGTTACTCAGTCGACCGTCTTATTCATCTTAATTTTTCATAACTTGTATATTGCAGGCG
This sequence comes from Lactuca serriola, assembly GCF_051521515.1. Classification (NCBI taxonomy): domain Eukaryota; kingdom Viridiplantae; phylum Streptophyta; class Magnoliopsida; order Asterales; family Asteraceae; genus Lactuca; species Lactuca serriola. Next base: position 363,502,590 of record NC_136411.1, read on the forward strand.
ATCATAATGGTACGAAGGAGGATCATAGTATAAAGTATCGACACTAGTTAACAAAGCACTTTTGCAGTATGTATGCGCACATCGCAGTATGATACGTAGAAATGTTATCAACAAGACGAAACCAGAAAGCACTAGAACAGTTACAAAGAGTACATTGTCGAACACACTAGGACTACATCATCGTAGAACAAACGTTTCTTTCAAATCAGCCAAAACTTTGTTCAGTAAAGAGTCCATTACTATCATTCGTCATGAATTGGTGTGGTCCTCACCATACTGAGTTCATATGTTTCTATCGCCTCAACCGTCAAATTCACGAAACCTTCATCATTCATAACGGCAGTCCAACCTAAACCTCAGTTTTGTCTTTCGTATCCTAAACCCCGAAGTACTCGTGCGAAGGGCACTTTGTCCTCCAAAGCCTTTCCGTCGTATGTCCCACAGACCGTCACGAAATACCACTCGTCCAGCAGACCAAGTTCGAGCACAGAGGCTAAGGACGAATACATCCTACCTATTACTATTTAGTGTATAGGCGAGGGTGGTATATAATTATGATTACACAGATTTAGTATGTGTGCTTCCAACCTATCTCTTGTTCCTTGTTTGGTTGTGGACCTGGGGCAGAGTCGCACATCCAAGCGTCTAACTAATCCTGATTATATGCGACTTGTATACATGAGGTAATGATAGATGGACCGAGTATGAGTCCTATCATGAACAACAGGGAAAAGTTGCTAGGTCTACGAGTGGATATTCTGCAAATCAGAGGAGAGCAACCACAATAGTACTACTAAGAAAGATAATTTCGAGACATTCCATCTAACGGTGGGATGATGTGATAACCTGAAACTTTTTGCCTTGTAAACTCAAGCAAATCAACCTTAAGTCAGACTTGCTCCTACTATCATTTAGCACTTTTTATAGTCTGTTTGAGTGTTTTAAGCCTAGTACATTCAAGGAATGAGTGTTAGGAAGTACCTGCTAGAGATACTGTGCAACATTCAAGCCTTAATCATCATCAAAAGGATTTCACGGCCACAACACTTTATTTTACGGCCGTAAACTCAAGGTGGGCCATAAACTCCACGTTATAGTCTCACATCCATCATTTATTCCTCATTCTTCACCATTTCTATCCAAGAACTTGAAAACTCTCTCAAGTATAATAAGGATATTCACTTTGTTCTTCAAAAATGTAAGTGTTTCATTCCTTGATTTGATGATACATCTTCTTAACTAGCTTCATCCTCATGATTCATCCATGAAATCATCCATTTTATCTAGATCTTCATAATCTTCAACTTTCACCAAGAACACCAAGAACACCAAGAACACACAATAGTGTTTTGGTGCAAAATCAACCCTTTCAAGCTTCAATATCGTGAGTACTCTTTCCTTAACTAGTTGTATACTAGAAACACTTGATCTACACCATGAAATCATCCATTTCTCAAGACCAAAAGGATTTTACGGACAAGAGCATCTCCATTGGTCGTAAACCCTATAAAGTTGCCATTTTGGCCATAAACCCTCCTAGATGAAAATCTTGTGACCTAGAACACTTCCTTGATGCAAAAAGGACCATAAATCACACACTTAGGCATGTTGACCATGAGTTTATGGCCGTAAGCTCCCGCGGCAGTAAACTCCATTGGTGGCCGTGAACACTCCTTAGTTCAATCACATGTGATTCCAACACTTAGTCAAAGTGTTTCCTAGTCCCGTGAGGTGTTTCCTTGCATTTGGTTGCCTCTAAACACTCTATTTATGTCAGTATATGCAATTATTTCCTTTAGGACTCATTAAGTCTCGGGACTTCATTCGTGGAACTTCTCATCCTTACGCACATATTCGTTTGAATCACCCACATAAGGTGAGTTCATACCCCTATAATGAATCTTTTAATTGTTTTAAATGCTTTTAGGGGGGGGGGGGGGGGAATACAAGTTGAACACAATTATAATTGTGTAAATGTTTGTTATAAACATCTTCCAAAAGATTTCTTATGTCTTTATAAGTTTTCAAAACATTTCAAAAACTCTTTTAAAGTTATGTTACATTATAGTTAAACAAAACTCCGTTTTTAAAGTACACGCATAACTTAATAGTAAAATGAGTCTTTTCAATAATAGTTTGAGTAAAACACTAGTAAACTATAAGATGTATAGTTTAGGGGTTCAGTTCACACTAGATACTAGAACACACTATGATGAGAAACAAAGAAAACATACTATGTACTAGACAGAGAGAACATACACTACACTAGTACATACAATACATATACAAGAATACTATAACTTAAATGTGAGCCACTACTTCTAGGCACGAAATCATTGTTGTGGCTCGTTTTGTAACCAGAGTCTTCTGGAGGGAGAGCGTGAATTTGTGTATAGATCTATATTGGACTGACCGTCCTACACCTTGCTGCTAGCTATAGTGGGACCTGCAGGTCTACGGGTGATGAAATGTCATACCATTTCAACATCTTCGAGTATCGTGTTTTATTAAGTCGATCAAGTATGGTTACAACATATCACATTTTTACCTTAATTAATAATTTATTTAAGGTAGTTAGTACAAAAGTAGTTACTATATACAATACTACAGTACTTACATTTTCCCATTACTTTCACATTGTGACAGTTCCACTTGAAAGTTAATGCAAACTATTTTCTAGTCAAGATAGTAATAAACTAGGGAAAACTTACATCTTACAAATGACAAACAGAACAATTGGGTTTATTACATTCAATAGAAAGGGACCATAATTCTAACCTAATGGTTCCTTAATGTATACATCAGGGATATATATTAACAGGATCTGACAGGTAATAGGATGTGTGCTTTGCGCTTCATTTCCTGCTCCTTGTTTGGTTATGGGCTTAGAGCGAATTCACCCAGCCTATTATCTATTCGATCTTAGTTATATATATATATATATATATATATATATATATATATATATATATATATGTTCCGTATACATTAAGTCATCATAAGGGGTACCAGGTATGGGCCAAGTCGTAGGACACTAATACAATGCACAATTTTCTAGTACAAAACATACTTTTCAAATCAGAAATTTTGGTATACAAAATTAGAAACTTACCAATAAAGGGTTTAATCCATTTTATTAAACCAGTGTAGCTTAAAGGACCTTAGGTGATTAATTTTATAATACCTTAGTTTATACAGAAAGGTTATATATAATTAATATCTGATAGGTAGTTGGATGTGTGCTTTCGGCCTCATTCCCCGTTCCTTGTTTGGTTGTGGGCTTAGGGCAGATCCACACAATTAACTATCTGTTCGATACTAGAATATATATAGCTAGCATAAACTAAGAGATTATAAAAGGAACCACTATGGTTACTATTTTTATTATAAGAAATAAGGGTTTTCTTAAATAATCTTTTCATCAAATATAAAGGAACTTTTACAATTAACTCCGTGGGTACCAAGTGAATACGCCAGGGTTATATACAACGATGACCTAACAACCATTTGGATGTGTGCCTTCCACCTCATTCCATATTCCTTGTTTGGTTGTGGGCTTAGGGAAGATACACATAATCGATTGTTTGTTTACTCTGAGTTTTATATAATTCGTATCCATTTAGTACTCATAGAACGGATTGTAGAGTTATTTTTACTTGTCTTTCATCAAAGAAGGAAATATAAGATTTTCTGGAGGAACAGGCGAACTTTTCTAAACAAAACTTACAAGTTACTACAACTTTCTACAACATACTTACATCACTAAAATCTTATGAACTCACCAGCTTAACTGCTGATCAACACTTTCCAAATAACTTGTATTCTAAGAGAACTAGTAGAGAGGTACTCGCACTGGGAATTCAGAAGATGGAGCAGTATAGCTTCGAGTCTTGTTATGTTATTTACATATGTATTCTATGTTTTGCTAACACATACTTTGTAAACACTTTATTTCTAATAAAATGGTTGTTCATTACTTTGATTACTATGATGCATGTCTTGTGATAATAAACATGACGTCGTTCACCCCCGAACGATTCCACTGTTCCGGTTTTGGAGTGTGACATCTTGCCTCTTCTAATGTTGTTAGTTCATAAAAATGTTTGCTTGATGTTTAAGAATGGTCCATACATTTTCTAGTTGGATTATAATGGTTCTTAATGGATTAAGATGGTTGTTAGGTCCCGATTATAATGCAAATGCATAAGGTGTCGACTTTATGCATTAAGAGCTTTATTTTAAGGTCCCCTGAAGTTTGGGCGTAAAGGGCTAAAGTGGTTAAGTCAGAAAATTAGTTTTGGAATGAATCAAGTTACGCCCTACGTAACTGATGGTACGCCCAACATACCTTGTTTTGGTCTCAATCTGGATTCACCATGTACGCCCAACGTACGGTGTTCAGTTGGGCATAGGCTTGTTGTGCTTTGGGTTTCGCATCTTTGGGCCACCTTGCTGCTTTAGGACCTTTGGGCCATCTGAGATCAACCTTTTGGGACTAAAAAAATTATTGGGCTTTAGGATAAGGTCCATATAGGGTTTGGGCCCAATTTGGAAAATTGGGCTATTATTGGGCCTTTTTGGATCTTTTGGTTTTAGGCCTTGCTGATCCCAATGGGTTTGGGACATTAGCTATCACACCCCAAAACCAAGAACGGTGGAAACGTTCTGGGGCGGAGGACGTCATGTACAGTAGTATCACAACAATGTAAAGTAGTAAACAAGCAACAACATCATCCATTGCATTAGTAATATAATTATTATACAAGTATGTTCTGTCAAATTTTGATAAACACTAAAGCATAAATCAAAATGAAAGTGGAGTCTTCAACGAGCTCCATCTTCCCTAATCCTTGCATCGGTACCTCTCTATGATCACCTAAGGATACAAGTAATTTTGAAAGCGAGTATCAGCTTTGAAGCTGGTGAGATCATCAATATTTTAGTGTCTTAATTTGTATGTAAGTATTTGTATGTAAGAATTTGTATATGGACTGTAAGTATTGAAAATGTTTATGAACTGTAAGTATTGAAAATGTAGATGAACTGTAAGTATGAAAATGTTTGTAAAACAACCGTAAACGTTTGAAAAAACCTAGAAATCCCTATGATTCCTACTATTATAACAGGGAGTCTTCTACTAAGACTTAACTGATCTTTATGTAGCCTTCTACCAAGGCATCTAGTGTCTGTGTGTGTCTCTTGTAAGAGTGTGTATTTTCCCAAGTCTAACTACCATTAATCAAAAAGATAGTTTCTACATTACCGTGCGTCGTATGAATGTTCACAAAGTGAATGTAATGGGAAAATGAAATAGTACTATGGTGTAGTGTCGAACTACAACCGTACCAATTACCTAAAGTCTAGGGTAATTCTTCTAAGTACTGTAGTATTTGATATAAATAACTACATCGGTACTCAACTGTCTTATTTGAGGGATAAGGTATAATGTGATGTCTAGATCCCAGACTATGCGCTCCCCTATCAAAGGGATTTTGGGACCTACCCACGACCCCTGCATGTATGCAAGCCATGAGCATCCACATTACTATGATCATGTATACTCGATATAACGATCACAATTGCGTTGTGATTCATCGGTATAATTAGATCCTGAACTGGTTCCATGCTATAGCACCTAGTGACGTCTGTTCTATGTATATGTAAGCGTACTCATGTAAGTGTGATCATGTAATTGTACTTATGTAAGTGCGATCATGTAATAGTATAGTAGTGTACTATAATGTTCTATGTGTGCTAGCTCTAATGTGTGTTCTCTCTCTATCTACCAAGTATAGTAATGTACTGTAATGTTCTAGAAAGTGTTGACTCATGAATGAACTAACTCATTGTATGATATCGCGTTCTAGTAATAGTTCTAGTATCTTCCTAAACTACCCATATGGTAGTTTACTAGTAATCTAACTGGTACGTATGGGCATGAATGTATACCCTTGCTACCCAAGGGCATGGGATGAACTGGAAGGGCCTTTATGACTATATATGTACATATGTTATATAACTAATATTTAAACGACCTTCGGACGAGTACCCGATATCCCACCAGACCACATCTCAAGCGCGAAAAGGAAATAGGGTGGATAGCCTTCCTAAGTCTTTTAAACATTTCTTATATATCTATACATATAAAGGCATGCAATTTATAATATAAAAGCATAAAATAAGATTTGTAAAACCTTTGAACATAAATATTTTCTAAGAAAAGATCGACTTGATGTCGATCTATAAAATAGTTTGAAGTGAAAACAATTTGAAGTAAAACGATTTGGTAATAGCTTGGAGTAAAACGGATCGGAGTAAAAAGGTTTGAAAAGGATGATACAGTGTGTAATGAATAGTTTAATAAGGATTTTTAAACATATAAAACATTTAAGAAAATCATTTGAAGAAACTGTTTAGTAAAACGGTTAATGTGTAGTAAATCATTTGAATGTTGCATATTAATCACATGTGATTGACAAAATAAGTAGCATAATTCTACTTATTAATCACATGCGATTGATATAACAACTAGCATGATTCTACTTGTATCCCCCCCCCCCCATAAAACATTTAAAAGCAGTTTAAAACATTAATTAAGGGGTATGAACTCACCTGCAGTAAGTGATTGGAATTGAACGGACTGTTATCGTAAGGAAGGATCGGACAAGTGCTTGGTGTGAAGTGAAGACTTTAGACACACACAATGACCCTAATTACATATGAAGACATATGTATATAAATAATTAGTGATTAAAACACTAATTATACAAGTATAAGCATTTTAATGCGAGGAAAACACTTTTGGTCAAGTGGTAGGAGGCAAATGGGTTGCAACAAAGGAGTGCAATTCCTCTAATGGGAGTTTATGGTCAAATGAACATATGTTTTGGAGTTTACGGCCCAGGGGAGTAAAATCCTAGCCGTAAACTCTCAACAAGGTCTCTAAATGAAGCCTATCATTTATACAACTAGTTTGGTGAATTGTTTTAAGGCTTAATCAAGTGATTGGGCTTCCTATTGACTCCATTTAGGAGTTCACGGCCCTAGGACCACTCCCCCATAAGTTTACGGTCGTAAACTCATGGTAAGGAGTACCATTTGATGTTTTGAGGTTCCAAACACATCAAGGATATGATCTATGTTGTGTTCTAGGCATTAGGAAGGAGTAAGGGTGTCATTTGACCCCTTTATAGGGGTTTACGGCCCAAGAACTTGTCTTGGCCGTAAACTCCTTAATACTTGTGATTCCTGATGTTTTCTAGGCTATAAACACTTTTAGGATATATGTCTAAATTCAAGCCTAAGCCTTAGGAAGTGTTTGTGGCCTCAAAACACCCCTAACTAGAGTTTTCGGCCCATGCACCTTTTGGCCATGTGTTTGCGGCCGTGAACACCCCTAGGTGTTGGTATTTTGATTGTTTTGGGTCCTAGATACAACAAGGTAATGTGCTATGCTAGTCTCTTGGTTAAATAAAGGCATTTAGGGCATTTTGGCACTTAAACATGGAGTTCACGGCCCAAGAACCTCATTGGTCGTGAACTCTCTTTCACCTTTTGTTTCTAATTAATTTGGTGTCCTAAACATGCAATGGTAGGTTCTAGTTCGAGTTCTAAGGCTTTGATGGTCATTAGGACACTTTTGGCCCTTAAAATGAAGTTTACTCCCCAAGTGTTCTTGGGCGGTAAACTCCCAAATCTTGGGGTTTTGGTCCGATTTTGATATTTCTTGTAACACTCATGTTTCTAGCCTAGGCATTTATATTGAGTTGATAGTCTAGGTTAACCTTTGTAACTCATTTTGAAGAAATGAAAAGGAATTATGTGAATATTATGTGAATTATGTGTTTTATGCTTAATTATTAGGGCTTAATTAATTAAGAATAAAAATAAGCGTCAAAATTAAAGTGTGAGATAAGCCCGATATATTTACATAAAGTTGTAGTCGTCAAAACAAGGATTTCGGGGATATAAAGAATACCAAAATCCGAGTTATAACGAAGAAGTTATGACCTGTCGAAGTTTCGCAACAAAACCGGTACGGTGCTGAATGTCGTAAACGAGAAGTTCGATAAAAAGATAACCCAAATCTGACTTCGTATGAGGAAGTTATGATTTTCCGAAGTTTCAGCGTAGCAGTAGACAGCTAAAAAACTCGAATTTTAGATCGAGCGATTTTTAGCCGACACAACCTAAACGAGAATTGAAGGTCTCGTCATTAGGAGCACAACGGTAAAAAGTCTGACGAAAACGGACGTCGGATGAAGAAGTTATGAATTTTTAACGGATTTCCTGTCCCGGTCTGTTAAAAATAATAATATAAAATTTAAATTCAAAATTAGCCGACGAAGTCTAAACGGAAGTTGTAGATCGTAATTTTAGCTACGCGTGCATATAAAGAACGTCAAAAACGGAGCTCGTATGCGAAAATTATGAATTTTAGAAGTTTTGGCACAAAAACCGAGAAATTTCACATAGTCACAATTGCCACGTCACACTCGCTTAGAATGTGACATGTGTCCTACTGAGTCACCTGGCTGCTGAGTCATCAGGCTGCTGAGTCACCGAGGCTGCTGAGTCATGCGAAGCCACGTGCCCTCTTCTGATTCGACCGAGGAGGAGGCCCAATCCGAAGCAGCCAGCTCCCCAGCCGAAGCTTCGCCCTGCTGCCACGTGTGTCCGAGCCTCGCATAGCCTAGCTCCAAGTCTTGCACCCAACTCCGAACCTCGCAGGTGCACCAGTAAGCCGCGGTCCAATCGGAAGATGCCAGTGAGCCCTCGCATGCGCAGACCAGGTGCGAGCCATGTCCGAGCCATCCCCCTCTGCGAGCTTCGGATCTGCGACGCGTGTCTCCCTCCTGACCATCCGATCAGAAGCCTCGCCCTTATAAATAGAAGGGTGCGAGACCTCCCGGGTAATTTTGGAATTTTGTCATTTTTAACCCCTAAACCCATATTTTCTTCATTTTAACATCCTGCAAAGCCCCGATATCGATTGTAAAGCCCGGAATACCCCACGAAGTGCCCGTGAAGCCCGAAAAAATTATCTTTTCGGTTTCGAAGCCCGAATGTTGCAGAGCCCGGTTTCTCAATAAAACTCCCAGTTTTATTAGAAACGATCGTTTTAGGAAACAAATTGATGCCTGATTTTCACCAAAATACGTGAGTGTGTAGTTACTTTCAATTTACACATAGATATGAAGTATTTACCTTGAAATACGTGTTATGTCTAAATATGCTAATTGTTTATTCGAGTTGACTGTTGAATTGATGTTTTATACAAGTTTTAAATTGTATATGCTTTTTATCTACAAAATGTGTTGGGTAGAACATGGGTAGATATAATAGTTGCTGTGTGATAAAATGAAATAATGAGAGGCCTCGTTATAGATGTTATTGATGATCTAGTCATCTAGCGGAGTATAGATGACGACCACGGACTTTCTAGATAGTCCAGTGGAACACTAGCAGGCTAGCAACCTGTAGGTGTTTATTCGAACTGTGTGTTTATTTGAACTGTGTGCTCACCAGAAGTACTCCATCCCCCACATGGTTGCCTGTAGGACATTTATTGCTGAGGAATCCCCTTAGCAGTAGTGTCCATCCCGATGATAATCCTTAGGCTAGGTCCCTTGTGATAGGTGTTTAGGGACGTAAAGTGAGGACAACGGGAATGGGTAATCAGGGTTATTGTTGATTGGTGAACTTAATAAGTATATTATTATTGTGGGTTGAAAAACCCTATATGCTCACCAGGCTCCCAAGCCTGACCCACTCAGTTTTATGATTTTTGGATTATAGGCCAGTGGTTGTAAATAACTGTTGAAAGGCTTATAATGTCTTGTTTATGCTTTTGATCTGTATCGGAACATGACATCCCGAGGTTTTGTTATATATATATATATATATATATATATATATATATATATATATATATATATATATATATATATATATATATATATATATATATATATATATATATGGAAAATATATACCTTCTTAATGAAGGATTTTGATAAACTTTTATCATATATTGTTTGGGGACCAATTCCGCAATATCTTATAAAAAGATTTCTCTGATTTTAGTTTAAAAAGCATAAATTAAATCAGTCTTTTCTGGCCAAGAAAAGATGGGGATGTCACAGTTGGTATCAGAGCATTAGTTTAAGCGAACTAAGAAATTGTAGAATTTCTAGACTTGAACTTAGTATGCTAAGTGACGATTGTGAGATGAGTGTCTACCATATTTTAGACACGAGCACTAGTTTATTTTAGGGAAGATGCCTAAAATGCCCTTATGTGCTAAATGCTATGTGTTTGCCATGTGTGCCATTATTTGTTCGGATCTATGGTCTGTTGCCGACCGGATCTAGAAACCTTATGTGTGTAGGATTCTAAGCGTTTGAATACGAGATTAGAACTAACACGTAAACGTTTCAGAGTGATAAGGGAATTGACATGTCTAACAAGGATAAAGACCTAAATTCGCCTTATTCGGTATATAGATTGTAATGGCAAGAACTAGGAGTGGAGCTGGAAATGCAAACAGAAACCAACAACCTCAACCTCAATTGATGGAACAGGTGCCTATAGTAGGAGCTGCACCCGAACCCATCACCATGGTTGGAGTACGAACCATGATTTAGACCATGTTGGCTGAACAGAGGGAGGAATTGAGGCAAATGTTGTTGAACGACATGGATGAACCTTCAGTTCCTGTTGAACAACGTGAACTAAATGACGATCGATCTGAAGAAGGGAACAACAATAGATCGGTTGGTCATAGTGAACCGCTTGTGGTTGGGAGGAATAACCACGAGGGTAGAATGGAGAGAAATGGGTGCAAGTATAAGGACTTTATGACTTGCAAGCCATCGACCTTCAATGGAAAAGAAGGTCCTGTCGGAGTAATGGACTGGATCTCGGAAATGGAGTTGGCTTTCATGACTTGTGATTTCCAAGGCAAGTTACAAACTACGTTTGCAGTACGTCAGTTCAGGGGTAGTGATGCTCGTTGGTGGAGCACTTTAGGGAAAACCCTAAGCCCTAATGAGCCACTGCAATTAACTTGGACAGAGTTCCTGGTGCACGTCAAGCGCAAGTACTGCTCGGCCCAAAACGTACTTGAGTTAGAAAACCAATTTCTAACGTTGCAGAAAGGGAGTATGACCGTTGATAAATATACGAATAAATTCACAGACAAAATGGAGTTTGCTTTGCGTATTTTCCCATATGAGTTGGCAAAAATAGACAGGTACGCAAAGGGACTTCCATGGGAGTACGCGGTGCCAGTACGTCAGGCACTTACTTTGGAGGCAGCTATATGGGTTGCCAAGTCTGTGGAGGACATGATTAAGGGAATAACCGCCAGCAAGGTTGAAGTTGGCGAAAAGAGAAAGTTTGAAGGAACTTCAGGTTCCAATAAAAAGAACAAGTTCTCGAAGTCTGGTTCGAGAAAGTTTGGAGGAGGAGCCGAAGCCAAGTGGTGTGACAAGTGTAAGAAGAAACATGCTGGGAAGTGCAATGTGGAAGTCACTTGTTACAAATGTGGAAAGCCAGGGCACTATGCCAATGAGTGCACCACCAACAAGAGGGTGTTCTACGAGTGCCGTGAAGAAGGGCATATTGCTAAGGATTGCCCAAAGAAGAAAGATGTGGGAAGGCCCAATATACCACTAAAGCCGAAGACGAGAGCCTTCCAGATGACGCTTGTAGCTGCGAAAGAAGAAGCCGATGTCGCTTCAGGTACCTTTCTCGTAAACGAATTGTCTGCCTAAATTTTGTTTGATTCTGGAGCCAATTACTCCTTTATATCGCATGAATTTGGTAGAAAGCTAGCTTTTCCTGTAGATATGCTAGTTAATGTTATAATAGTCGAGATTGCTAGTGGCAAGTTTGTACCTGGTAGCCATCGTATGAAAAACATCCTCATTGACTTGGATGGGAATAAGTTCCAAGAGGAATTATTGCCTATCGAGTTAAATGGATTCGACATAGTTTTAGGAATGGATTGGCTTAGCGCCAATGATGCAGAAATACTATGTAGAAAGAAGATAGTAAAAGTAAACCCGCCAGGGAAAGAGTCGTTTATGGTGTACGGAGACAAACGCAGATTAAACTCTGGAATCATTTCCTTAATGAAAGCCAGAAAGTGTTTGGCCAAGGGATGTACATCATATCTAGCGTTCGTGATCGATGCTAAGATGGAAAAGAAGGAGGTGCAGAATATTCCGGTGGTGTGTGATTATCCGGAAGTCTTTCCCGAAGATCTTCCCGGATTGCCCCCTGATCGACAAGTAGAATATCGTATCGACTTGTTACCAGGAACGACGCCGATAGCGAAAGCACCTTATCGATTAGCGCCAACCAAAATGAAAGCACTTATGACACAACTTCAGGAGTTATTGGACAAAGGTTTTATTCGACCTAGTTCATCGCCCTGGGGAGCCCCTGTGTTATTCGTAAAGAAGAAAGACGGAAGCATGAGAATGTGCATCGATTACAGAGAGCTGAACAAAGTGACGATAAAGAACAAGTACCCGTTGCCAAGGATCGATGACTTTTTCGACCAGTTGCAGGGTTCGAGCTATTTCTCGAAGATCGATCTTAGGTCGGGATACCATCAACTAAAGGTGAGAGAGCAGGACATCGAAAAGACTGCTTTTAGAACGAGATATGGACACTATGAATTTTTGGTTATGTCGTTCGGACTAACCAATGCCCCAGCAGCTTTCATGGATTTGATGAATAGGGTTTGTAAACCATTCTTAGATAAATCCGTGATAGTATTCATAGATGATATCTTGATTTATTCGAAAAGCAAGCAGGAGCATGAAAAGCATCTGCGTGAAGTGCTAGAAGTCCTGAAAAAGGAGAAGCTGTATGCAAAGTTCTCCAAGTGTGAATTTTGGATTCAAGAAGTCCAATGTTTAAGTCATGTGGTTAACCAAGAAGGGATAATGGTTGACCCAGCAAAGATTGAAGCTGTAATGAAGTGGGAACAACCAAAAAGTCCTACGGAGATTCGAAGCTTTTTAGGATTAGCTGGATATTACCGAAGGTTTATCCAATGCTTTTCTTCGATTGCTACTCCATTAACAGCTTTGACCCACAAAGGAGCTACTTATGCTTGGAATGAGAAGCATAAGGAAGCCTTTGAGAAGTTGAAGAAGAGATTATGTGAAGCACCGATTCTTTCATTGCCTGAAGGAGTTGATGACTTTGCAGTTTATAGCGATGCATCTGGAGTTGGGTTAGGTTGTGTTCTGACCCAAAGGGATAAAGTGATCGCGTATGCATCGAGGCAATTGAAGAAACATGAAAAGAACTACCCTACTCATGATCTGGAGTTGGCAGCGGTAGTATTTGACTTGAAGATATGGAGGCATTATCTTTATGGCACCAAGTGTAAAATTTTCACTGATCATAAGAGTCTCCAATATCTCTTTAATCAGAAGGAATTGAACATGAGGCAACGACGCTGGCTAGAGTTACTCAAGGACTACGACTGTGAGACTCTTTACCACCCTGGTAAAGCAAATGTTGTTGCCGATGCTCTCAGTCGGAAGGTAAACCATGAAAATAAAAGGCCAAGAGCATTGAGAATTGAAGTTGTCTCGACAATTGTGGAAAGTATAAAGAAAGCTCAAGAGGAAGCTTTAGAGAAAAATGAACGAAAGGAAGAACGTTTGGGCAAAACGTTAGTGTTCGGTACAAACAACCAAGGGTTGAAGTTATTCCAAGATAGAATTTGGGTACCTAAGACGGGCGGAATAAGGGATCTTCTAATGGAAGAAGCTCACAAGACCATGTACTCGATTCATCCCGGCAGTACAAAAATATATAGGGATCTAAAACCCTATTATTGGTGGCCGACGATGAAGCTCGATGTTGCTAAGTATGTGGCCGAGTGTGTAACTTGTGCTAGGGTTAAGGCACAACATCAGAAACCGTATGGGAGTTTAGAACCTTTACCCGTACCCATGGGTAAATGGGAAGACATCACCATGGATTTTGTGACTAAACTAGCCAGAACTAGGAACGGTCACGACATGATTTGGGTGGTCGTTGATCGCTTCACTAAGAGTGCGCATTTGATAGCGGCCAAAGAGAAATGGTCTATGGATAAACTTGCGAATTCTTACATGAAGGAAATTGTGAGGCTTCACGGTGTTCCGTTAACGATTGTGTCCGATCGTGATAGCCGTTTTACCTCAAGGTTTTGGAGGAGTCTACAAGAGGAATTGGGTACCAAGTTGTGATTGAGTACAGCTTACCATCCGCAAACCGATGGTCAGAGCGAGCGAACGATTCAAACATTGGAGGATATGCTAAGAGCATGTACCCTAGAATTCCAAGGTAACTGGGATGAACACTTACCTTTAGTAGAATTCTCCTATAATAATAGTTTCCACTCAAGCATTAAGATGGCACCTTATCACGCTTTGTATGGGGAAAAGTGTCGAACGCCATCATGTTGGCTGGAAGCTGGGGAAAAGCAGTTTATGGGACCTGAAATAGTCCATCAGACTGCTGAAAAGTTGAAAGTGATAAGGGAAAGGATGTTAGCTGCTCAAGATTGACAAAAGAGTTATGCTGACAGGAAAAGACAACTGATATCCTTCGATGTTGGAGATTCGGTTTTACATAAAGTCTCGCCGTGGAAGGGACTTATAAGATTTGGTAAGAGAGGGAAGTTGAGTCCAAGGTTTATTGGACCTTTTAAAGTTCTTCAGAGGATCGGGAATCAAGCTTACAAGCTAGAGTTACCGGAAGAACTGGAAGGTATTCATAACAACTTTCATGTATGTTACTTGAGAATGTTCACGGGAGATGTGCCCGACATAATTCCGATTTCTGAGTTAAGGTTGGATGAAAACAAGAGGTTGATCGAGGAACCTGAGGCAATTGTTGACCGTAAGACTATGAAGTTACGACGCAAGATGGTCTATTTAGTGCTTGTGAGTTGGAAACATACGAATGGACCAAATCTCACTTGGGAAACGGAGAGTGACATGATAAGTCGCTACCCGCAGTTGTTTGGTGATATGTGATTCCGGGGACGGAATCATCCTAAGGGGGAGAGAATTGAAACACTCGTTTTTCTAGCCTAGGCATTTATATTGAGTTGATAGTCTATGTTAACCTTTGTAACTCATTTTGAAGAAATGAAAAGGAATTATGTGAATATTATGTGAATTATGTGTTTTATGCTTAATTATTAGGGCTTAATTAATTAAGAATAAAAAAAAGCATCAAAATTAAAGTGTGAGATAAGCCCGATATATTTACATAAAGTTGTAGTGGTCGAAACAAGGATTTCTGGGATATAAAGAATACCAAAATTCGAGTTATAACGAAGAAGTTATAACCTGTCGAAGTTTCGCAACAAAACCGGCACGGTGTTGAATGTCGTAAAAAGTGAGTTTTCGATAAACTACTTTTTAGCCTTAGTAATCTAAACGAAAGTCGTAGTATTCGTTAAACCGAGAAGTTCGATAAAAAGAACGCCCAAATCTGACTTCGTATGAGGAAGTTATGATTTTTCGAAGTTTCAGCGTAGCAGTAGACAGCTAAAACCTCGAGTTTTAGATTGAGCGATTTTTAGCCGACACAACCTAAACGAGAATTGAAGGTCTCGTCATTAGGAGCACAACGGTAAAAAGTCTGACGAAAACGGACGTCGGATGAAGAAGTTATGAATTTTTAACGGATTTCCTATCCCGGTCTGTTAAAAATAATAATATAAAATTTAAAGTCAAAATTAGCCGACGAAGTCTTAACGGAAGTTGTAGATCGTAATTTTAGCTACGTGTGCATATAAAGAACGTCAAAAATGGAGCTTATATGTGAAAGTTATGAATTTTAGAAGTTTTGGCACGAAAACCGAGAAATTTCGCATAGTCACAATTGCCACGTCACCCTCGCTTAGAATGTGACACGTGTCCTGCTGAGTCACCTGGCTGCTGAGTCATCGGGCTGCTGAGTCACCGAGGCTGCTGAGTCATGCGAAGCCACATGCCCTCTTCTGATTCGACCGAGGAGGAGGCCCAATCTGAAGCAGCCAGGTCCCCAGCCGAAGCTTCGCCCTGCTGCCGCGTGTGTCCGAGCCTCGCATAGCCTAGCTCCATGTCTCGCACCCAACTCCAAACCTCGCAGGTGCACCAGTAAGCCGTGATCCAATCGGAAGATGCCAGCGAGCCATCGCATGCGCAGACCAGGTGCGAGCCATGTCCGAGCCATCCCCCTCTGCGAGCTTCGGATCTGCGACGCGTGTCTCCCTCCTGACCATCCGATCAGAAGCCTCGCCCCTATAAATAGAAGGGTGCGAGACCTCCCGGGTAATTTTGGAAATTTGTCATTTTTAACCCCTAAACCCATATTTTGTACATTTTAACATCCCGCAAAGCCCCGGTATCGATTGTAAAGCCCAGAATACCCCACGAAGTGCCCGTGAAGCCCGGAAAAATTATCTTTTCGGTTTCGAAGCCCGAGTTTTGTAGAGCCCGGTTTCTCAATAAAACTCCCGGTTTTATTAGAAACGATCGTTTTAGGAAACGAATTGATGCCCGATTTTCACCAAAATACATGAGTGTCTAGTTACTTTCAATTTACACATAGATATGAAGTATTTACCTTGAAATACGTGTTATGTGTAAATATGCTAATTGTTTATTCGAGTTGACTGTTGAATTGATGTTTTATACAAGTTTTAAATTGTATATGCTTTTTATCTACAAAATGTGTTGGGTAGAACATGGGTAGATATAATAGTTGGTGTGTGATAAAATGAAATAATGAGAGGCCTCGTTATAGATGTTATTGATGATCTAGTCATCTAGCGGAGTATAGATGACGACCACGGACTTTCTAGATAGTCCAGTGGAACACTAGCAGGCTAGCAACCTGTAGGTGTTTATTTGAACTGTGTGCTCACCAGATGTACTCCATCCCCCACATGGTTGCCTTCAGAACATTTATTGCTGAGGAATCCCCTTAGCAGTAGTGTCCATCCCGATGATAATCCTTAGGCTAGGTCCCTTGTGATAGGTGTTTAGGGACGTAAAGTGAGGACAACGGGAATGGGTAATCAGGGTTATTGTTGATTGGTGAACTTAATAAGTATATTATTATTGTGGGTTGAAAAACCCTATATGCTCACTTGGCTCCCAAGCCTGACCCACTCAGTTTTATGATTACAGGTAGTGGACCCCAAGCATAGTCGGAGGATGACGAGAGATTTTTGGATTATAGGCCAGTAGTTGTAAATAACTGTTGAAAGGCTTATAATGTCTTGTTTATGCTTTTGATCTGTATCGGAACAAGACATCCCGAGGTTTTGATATATATATATATATATATATATATATATATATATATATATATATATATATATATATATATATATATATATATATGGAAAATATATACCTTCTTAATGAAGGATTTTGATAAACTTTTATCATATATTGTTTGGGGACCAATTCTGCAATATCTTATAAAAAGATTTCTCTGATTTTAGTTTAAAAAGCATAAATTAAATCGGTCTTTTGTGGCCGAGAAAAGATGGGGATGTCACATTTCTAAACACAATCTAAGCTTATATAATATAACTAGATCGAAGTACTCACAATTTGGGATAAAAACCCGAAGATCCATGAGAGAGAATTTTGACTTTTCTCTAAATGGAAATGTAACTAATGAACCAATATGGTTCAGTTTTCTATATATAGTCCTGGGATTTTTGGTAGAACATATTTTTATTCCCGGAATGAACTCTAATATCTTAGAGTTTTGGAATAACAGTGTTGCACAAAACCTTAGTGTATCCACTCTCCTGATATCTCCTTAAGTGTAAATCCTGAAAAACTGCCAAACTTATACTCGAAGTCTGAATTTTCACTGTAACTATTCTACTTCTATTGGCTTCAAATGGTGTGTACAAAATGGAAATTTCGGGTTGTCACATTAGCAGGCCTGGTTAATTGGGTTATATTTGGGCCTAGTGTTGGGGTTTAGCCTTGTTTAGTTATTGCTTATGGTGTTGGGTTGTTTGGCTCAGTTCGGGAGCTGGTTCGCAGCAGCAGCAGTGTAGGATTATTCGTGTAGCGGTTGAGGTGAGTCTTATCACTATATCCATGGGATGAAGGCACCAATTTCAGCCCATTATGTGGTGTATGATATGCTAGTTTTCTCTATGATATTGGCATTGAAGACCCTGGGGGTAGCCCGTGACATTTAGATATCAGACCATAAGGGGCAGCCCATGGCATTCCAGGTAAAGACCATGGGTGCAGCCATGGCATTCCAGATAAAGACCATGGGGAGCCCATCACAACTATATGTATGTTGTATGATAATATGTGGTTGTATGTTGTATGGTATTTTAGGGAACTCGCTAAGCTTCATGCTTATGGTTTTCAGTTTATGTTTTAGGTACTCCGTTTTTCAAATGGATGGGTTCGGGATGATTGTAGTGCAAACACCACATGTTTCTGCATTTTGTGAATTACTCTTGTCTAATGATGTTTTGTTAAAACTATTTTACGTTGGTTTTATGGGAAGGATATGTATTAACAATTTATTAGTCTAAAAACCAAAAAAATATATATGTCATGATTTTTTGGGTCGTTACAAGAAAATACCGGTTTGTTTATGCTTTATTTAAAATCTGAGTATCCTTTTTAAGAATAATATTGCATAACTTTCTCTAAATATATGATAAGCATATTATCAAAGAATTCCCGAAGAAATGTATTTTCATTATATTAAAAATATTGGGTTGTCATCGTCAATATAGTGCATAATCATAAATAGAAATAGTACAAGTCTTACAAACATCAATTATTCTAGTGACCTATAATTCATAGATCTCTCATTTGATTATCACCCCTGTGCTCTTTTGTCACTACCTGTAATACAAGAAACTAAGTGGTGAGGCTTGGGATCCTGGTGAGCACATAGGGTTTTCAACCCACAATAATTAAGTTCTTTAAGTTTATCAAATCATTCAACCCGATTACTCGCTCCCGTTATCCTCACTTTCTGTCCCTAAAGCATCTATTTCAAGGGACCTAGCTTAAGGATTATCATCGAGATGACAATACTACTTAGGGGATTCCTCAACGATATATGTCAGTAAGGAAACCACGAGGGGGATGGAGTACGCATGGTGAACACGTAATTCAAAAACACCTACAGGTTGTGAGCCTGCTAGCGTTCCAATGAACTATCTAGAATAGTCAGTGGTCGTCATCTATACTCTAGTAGATGAGTGGATCAGCTTTAACATTGAGGCTTCTCATCATTTATTTCATCTTTTATCATCTATATCATCTACCCATCTTTATCCATCATAAACTTATAGTTATAAAATACATATACAGTTTAAATCAAGTAAAACATGTATAAATCGTTCATCTAGCATAGATATTTGGAACACAAATAATAGGAACATATAGCAAGTAATTTATATTAAATACTTCGTATCTATGTGTAAGATTAAAGTAACTATGCACTTTCTTTTCTAACAATTTTCATTTCCTTCGACGAAACCTAGTATCATTATTACTAGATTTTAGTCTAATATTTATTGCGACTAATTATTAGTACAGATATATCATTAAATCAAAGTCTACTTTCATGATCTATCAAGTAAGGAACAACCAGGTAGGATCATATCGGAGGTAGGATCCGTTTGGTATACAAAGTATACTGTTTTGAAATCCCACTTTAAACACCTCACTAAATCACAGCCTCGACATCATCCCCGTAAGTAGATCAATCGGTATAACGACATGGAACCACTGATAAATCTTGTTTAAAGGTTCGTAATAATGATAATGAACTTAAACATAAGTTATACCTAAAGTATGGCAAGCATAACTCACTTACAAGGGGGGTTTAGCGAGAAATCGGGCTCTGCGTGGCAGAACTTCTGAGCCGAAAGCTCTTCTTTTCGGGGCCTTATGGCGCTCTGGGACTAGCTACTAACACCTAAGAGGTTCTAGGAAAAGTCTTAGAGGGTTTAGGGTGTTTGGGAGAGAAATGGGTGAAGATATGTGAGTAAAAGAGTTAAAATGCCTTTTATTTATAGGCTGCCAGCACAGAGTACGCTGAGCGTACTCAAGAATTTTGTTGAGCGTAATGGAATTTTAAGGGTTACACTGAGCGTACTGAAAATTACGTTGGGCATAATGAGCCATGTGTCTCAATCTCGTGTAAAGTCGTGCGGAAGAAAGTGTGGCACAGATTATGCCACGTGTCACTTGCTGGTTACTCCAAAAACTAATTATCTTCTAAAATCTTTAACTTTCACAAGCGAGCTCCGTTTTTTGATGTTATGTATAGCCACATGTAGGTATCGACGGGATCTACAACTTTCGTTTAGACTCTTTCGGTTAATTTTGATTTTATTTTTAAAGTTTTATTTTAATAGGCTTAGACAGTTAAAGTCCGTTAAAAATTCATAACTTTGTCATCCGACGTCTGTTTTTGACTATCTTTATATCGTTGAGCTCCTATAACGAGATCTTTAATTCTCATTTAGGTTGTGTCATCTGATAGTCTCTCGATCTAAAATTCGATTTCTAGGTTGTGTACTACGATGTTAAATCTTGGAAAAATCATAACTTCTTCTAACCAAGTCAGATTTGGACGTTCTTTTTACGTACGTTCTCGGTTTAATGTATACTACGACTTTCGTTTAGATCACTAAGGCTAAAAAGTAGCTTATCAAAAATTCACTTTTTACGATACGTGGCGTTGTGTAGGTTTAGTCGCAAAACTTCGACGGGTCATAACTTCTTCGTTATAAGTTAGATTTCAGCGTTCCTTATATCACCGGAATCCTTGTTATGACTACTTGAACTTTCTTCATAAATATTGGGTCTATCTATTATTTAATTTTTGATGCATCTTTTCTATTATTATTTATTATATCGTTATAAGCACATATGTTGCACATAAATCACATAATATTCAAATAATTCTTCTCTATTACCTCGAAATAGGTTACATTTGTTGACACTAACTATTACATCATTATAATAACGCTTAGTTGGAAACATGGGCGTTAAAAAATGCATATCACTCTTTATATGTCGTTAGTGGAGCACGTGTGGTTAACTGGCACACTAATTTAGGACTATAAAGTTGAGTGATGGACAAATCAAAAATTATCATTGTTGATGGAGCATGTGTGGTTTACTGTCACATCAATTTGAGATGATTAATGACCTTGAGGTTGTCAAGTGGCTTTGAATTGTTATTCACATCTTAATTATGATCCTTGGTATCTCGGTCACAATTGGTAAGAACATAATCGAGATTAAAGATGCCATTGATAAGAATCAATGAATCTCAAAAGTTTTAGGAGTTTGATAAGATTAAAATTGGTAAAAGCCTTACCTACCTATAATAGATTCTCAATTTGATTACCACGTCACTACTTAAAGTTCGAATTGAAAATATGGATCCTATCCTTAATTTAAATTTTGGGTTAATAATTAAGGATTAAAATCAACTAACTTGAATTCTCTCCTTTATCACTTTTAGATGTCTTATGAAGATAGAAATGGTCTTCCTCATTCTTCAAGAGCTGGTCTTCTACTTTCACGTCAAGGTGAAAATGTCTTCCCTTCCTTAGGAAATGGTGGAACCGGGCATCGTCTCTCTTCAACTCTTCCACCTCAACCTCCTGTGACTCTCCCCACATCACTTTTTCCTCAACTTAGAAGATATGAAACTACTCAAGCCCTTTTGGCATGTAAACATGACGATGGAAATTCTCTGTATGCACGCATTTTAAAATAAAGTCATACATTGACAAATTAGATAGGATGGGTGTCGTATTCCCAAGGTAGCAAGCCATTGATTTGGTTTTTCTTTCGCTTCCAAATTCATATGCTCAGTTCACTGAGAAATTTTATATGAGGAACCTCGACGTGACCCTAATTGAGCTGACCCGAATGTTGGTGGTTGCTGACGTAGAAACGCTTAAGAACACATCTAAAGCAGAGATGTGTATAAGTTTTGATTCTAAGGTTTCCATGGACATTGTAAATGGTGACATTGGTGGTCTAGAAAAGATTTCTCTTCTTAATGGAATGGGATCTTCCAAGATCAAACCATTTGACAGTATGGTAAAGAGAAAGGCTTGTTTTGGGATCGTTTCATGTGTTAAACCCAAAGATTCCATTTGTTTCTACTGCCAATTGAATGGAAATTGGTTGCGAAGCTACCTAAAGTACTGTCACACCCCAAAACCAAGAACGACGGAAACGTTCTGGGGCGGAGGACGTCATGTACAGTATCACAGCAATGACAAGTAGTAAACAAGAAACAACATCATCCATTGCATTAATAATATAATTTTAATACAAGTGTTCTGAAAAATTATGATAAACACTAAAGTATAATCAAAATGAAAGATGAGTCTTGAACGAGCTCCATCTTCTCTAAACCTTGCATCGGTACCTGTCTATTGATGACCTGAGGATACAAGTATTTTGAAAGAGAGTATCAACTTTAAAGCTGGTTAGATCATAAGTATTTTAGTGTCTTAATTTGTATGTAAGTATTTGTATGTATACGAATTGTAAGTACTGAAAATGTATATGAACTGTAAGTATAAAAATGTTTTGTAAAACAACTGTAAAATGTTTGAAAAACCCTAGAAATCCCTATGATTCCTACTATTATATAAGGGTGTCTTCTACCAAGACGTAACTGTTCTAAATGTAGCCTTCTACCAAGACCTAATTGCTCTGAATGTAGCCTTCTACCAAGACCTAACTACTCTGAATGTAGTCTTCTACCAAGACCCGACTGTTCTGAATGTAGTCTTCTACCAAGACTTAACTGTTCTAAATGTTCGTTTCTTGTAAAAGTGTGTAATTTTCCCAAGTGTAACTATTATTAACAAAATATAGTTTTTACATTTAATGTTTAAGTGAAAAGATCACTAAATATATGTAAAGGGAAAATTAATGTAGTACTGTAGTGTAGTGCTATAGGAACTACTGTTGTACTAACTACCTTAAACTGGATTTATATTAAGGCATCATGTGATTAATTGTACCATACCATCGACTGGGTAACAACGACAAACATAGGTCGTAAAAAGGTATGACGTTTGGCACCCGCAGACCTGCAGGTCCGGCTGTAGCTAGCAGCAAGGTGTACGAGAGTCAATCCAGTATAGATCTATACGCAAACTCATGCTCTCCCTCCAAGAGACTCTGGCTACAACTCGGGCTATAACATTTATGGCATGCTTCGATACAGTGGATCACAATTTTGTCAACGTATTCATCTATATGTAATGTACTGAAATGTTCTACGTGTGCTAGCTGTAATGTGTGTTCTCTCTCTATCTAGCATGAATAGTAATGTACTGTAATGTTCTAGCTGTAATGTATGTCCTCTCTATCTATCAAGAATAGTAATGTATTGTAATGTTCTAGCTGTAATGTATGTTCTCTCTATCTACTAAGTATAGACTCATGAATGAACTGACTCATTAAATGATATCGCGTTCTAGTAATTGTTCTAGTATCTTCCTAAACTACCCATATGGTAGCTTACTAGTAATCTAACTGGTATGTATGGACATGGATGTATACCCTTGCTACCCAAGGGCATTGGATGAACTGGAAGGACCTTTATGACTATATATGTACATATGATATATAACTAATATTTAAACAACCTTCGGACGAATACCCGATATCCCACCAGACCACATCTCAAGCGTGAAAAGGAAATAGGGTGGATAGCCTTCCTAAGTCTTTTAAACATTTCTTATATAACTATACATATAGAGGCATGCAATTTATAATATAAAAGCATAAAATAAGTTTTATAAAACCTTTGATCATAATTATTATCTAAGAAAAGATCGACTTGATGTCAATCTATAAAACGGTTTGAAGGCATGGGTTTGATAAAACAATTTAGTATAATGAAACATTTGTTTCAAACACAATTGTAAATAAGTTTGAAATGTAACATACAGAGTAAAATGTACATGTAATAAGGGGTTTTAAACACATAAAGTGTTTATGAAAAACATTTGAAGGAAACTGTTTGATAAAAACGGCTAATGACTAGCCAATCATTTGAATGCTGCTTATTAATCACATGTGATTGATATAATAATTAGCATAATTCTACTTGTATCCCCCCATAAAACATTTAAAAACAGTTAAAACATTGATTAAGGGGTATGAACTCACCTGTTGTGGGTGATACGGATGAATTGAAGAGGTAGGACTGCTAGGTGTCAAGTGAAGTCTTGAACACACTCTATGATCCTAGTTAACACATAATATCACATATATATGTAAAAAAATTAGTCTATAAACAACTAATAATTAATTCAATACACCCTAGGACATGCTAAACACCTTTATCAAGTGTTATTAGCCTCTAGGATTGCATCTAAGTGTTTGTAGGGGAAGCTATTGTGTGTAGGGCTCAAGGAAAACTCCACCATGAGTTTCACGGCCCTAATGACACTACCAAATGAGTTTACAGTCGTAAACTCATGAGTTTACGGCCGTAAGCTCATACTTATGTTACCATTTGATGTTTGATGCTCTATACGGCCCTAATAAGCATTTCTACTTAATGGCTTGGTCTATGGAAGAGTTTAGGGAATATTATAACTCCTTTTAGGAGTTTACGGCTGTGGCACCATATCCCATGGAGATTACGGCCGTAATCTCCCTTGGATGGGTTCTCTTGGTGTTTTCAAGTCCCTAAATCAACTAGGAGCTAAACTATGCTAGTGTACAAGGCTTTAGAAGAGTTTATAGCACCATTTGGCACTATTGTTTGGAGTTCACGGCCCTGGAACTTCTTGGGCCGTGAACACCTTACTCTTGGTGTTCTAAGGGTGTTTGCTAGTCCTAAACTCATTAGGGTACATGTCTAAACTAGTCTCTTGGCTTAAGGAAGGCTTTTAGGGTGTTATGGTACCTAAAAAATGGAGTTCACGGCCCAAGAACATCCTTGGCAGTGAACTCACTTGTAGCCATTGATTCATAATGATTTTGTAGTCTAAACAAGTAATGGTAGCTTCTAGATTGAGTTCTAAGGCTTGGAGGGACATTGGGCACACTTTGGCCCTTATAAAGGAGTTTACTCCCCAAGGTGTTCTTCGGCGGTAAACTCACAGATCTTAGTGTTTTCCTATGATTTCTAGTGTATTAAGCATATAACAAGCTTTAAAACAACACTAGATAGAAGTACTCACTTTCCAGAACGAAAGTCCAAAGATCCTTGAGAGAGAATTCGGCTTTTCTCTAGTTGGAAATGTAACTAATGAAATAATATGGTTCAGAATTCTATATAGAGTCCTGGGATTTTTGGGCAGAAAATATTTTATTCCTGAAATGAACTCTAATATCATAGAGTTTTGGAATAACATTGTTGCACAAAACCCTAGTGCATCCACTCTCCTGATATCTCCTTAAGTGTAAATCCTGAAATACTCAAACTTATACCTAAAAGTCTGGAAATTCTCTGTAACTGTTCTACTTCTATTGGCTGGATATGGTTTGTACAGAATGGAAATTTCGGGTTGTCACATCATCCCCCTGTTAAAGGCAATTTCGTCCCGAAATTAGAATTTAGGTAAGGAAGTAGGTATGAATGATCGAGTCATGTGTAACAGCCCGGAATTCCAGGTATTGTTATATTTATGATTTTGGGTGTTTTAAGAGGGGACTCGGCGAGTTGGAGCTCAGACTCGCCGAGTAGGATCGTAGATCTGGTCGCGGGTTCGCGACTGGACTCGACGAGTCCGGATATGGACTCGGCGAGTCCGCGCTGTTTAGCGAAACCCTAACCGTTCAGGGTTGGGACATATATAAGGGGCCTTATGGCCGTCATTGTTCACCCTAGTCCTGTGAGTGAAACCCTAATTCGATTGTGAGCATCTGGAGCAAGGTAGAAGACCATTATTGATCTTGGAAGTGTTATTTTGCAAAAAAGGAGGAGGCTTGGTTAAGGGAACAGCAGGAGAAGCCACATTCTGAGGGTTGGGGACACAGAGCAACGTTATTCAGGTAATAATTTCGAGTTGTTCCCTTCTATGTTGATGTGCGTATGGATTTAGGGTTTATTGAACCCTTTGTGACTAGATTGAGTGTTTCCTTAGTCTCCCAAGCGATTGGAACCCTATATTGGGACCCTTGGAAGTCCAGAATGCCCCATGCCTGAGCTTTTCGGGAATCAATGGAGGTTTTGGATTAGAATCCTTATGCCTTAGGTCAAAACGTGAATTATGAGTCATGGGGTGTATTATGAGCACCGAAATGAGGACTTTACGTGATGAACCAGTCTAGGAAGGCCAGACCTATGAATTGTCGGAGCAGATCTGACCTTAGAAAGCAGTTTGAGCGGTTGCATGGCATGGACTCGCCAAGTCCGATGAACAGACTCGGCGAGTAGCTTGAAGATTAACTGGGACTCGCCGAGTTGTTCTTCAGACTCGGCGAGTTGAGTCGGGGTGGCCCCGCGATTCTTCCAGGAGGAACTCGTCGAGTCAAGGGGGATACTCGACGTGTAGAAGGGGAATCTTAGAGAATCGGTGAGTTGAGGGCGAGTGGACTCAGAGTTGTTGAACTCGGCGAGTCTCGGGGTGACTCGGCGAGTTAGATCGCGGATTGAGTGAAGTTCTGAGTATGGGGACTCGGCGAGTCATAGGGTTGACTCGGCGAGTAGGGTCAGTCAGGGGTTGACTTTGACCTTGCCTTTGACCAAGGATTGACCAGTGGTTCCAGGGGTATTTTGGTAATTGTTGTTTATTGTTTGAGTTCAGTGCATTGGTTGCTGTCCAGAGGTGGAGATCGTATCAATGATCGGAGCAGCTTGAGCTATCTGTTCAGTCGGCAGTCTCGAGGTGAGTTATCCTCACTATATCGATAGGGTTTATGGCACCAAGGCCAACCTATTTATCGGATGGAAATCCGGGTAGTTGCCAGTTGATATGTTATGGGCCGGAAGGCAATACATGTTTTGGGCCGGAAGGCATTACTATGTGGACCGGAAGGTCATGGCCTGGAAAGGCGTATGTGTGTAATTAGTATGTTGACTGATTCCTATGATTATGTTATGCTAGTGACTGGTTAGTCCGGTATCTTGATTAGAGTAATGCTATGTTATGTGATCTGTTGATCAATTGCTAACTGTGAACTGTTATATGATTATGTGTTATGCGTATGATTGCTAGATCTGGGGTGTGACCCGGTATGCAGGGTCGTTCTATGATGTGTTATGTTATGTATGCATTTTATGCTATGGGCCGGAAGGCAATATGTTATGGGCCGGAAGGCGATATGTTTGGACCGGAAGGTCGTGGCCTGGAAGGGCGTATATGTGGTTGGTATATTGGGGGTATCTCACTAAGCTTTCAGGCTTACAGTTGTGGTTTTATGTTTTCAGGTTCTCAGGAGTCTGTGACAAGGCAAAGGCGTGATCGTACCGTTCCTCGCGTTGATGTTTTATGATATGAACCTGGGAAATACTCTGTTAGATAATGTATTGAAAACCTTTTTGTAACAACGTTATTAAAATGGATGGTTTTGAAAAGTTTTAATTGTTTTGAAATTTTGGTCGTTACATCATGAGGTGGAAAACTTCCTAATCGATTAGTTCTCGCTCTCCTAAGTGAAATCGGGTCCTCGGTTGGTATCCCAACGAACCTTCACTAACGGGCGACTACGTTGCTTCGTCCGCTTAACCTCTATGCCTAGGTTCACTACGGTTCTAATTACGAAGGCGAGGATCTC
Source organism: Lactuca serriola (assembly GCF_051521515.1). NCBI lineage: Eukaryota > Viridiplantae > Streptophyta > Magnoliopsida > Asterales > Asteraceae > Lactuca > Lactuca serriola. The sequence continues at coordinate 363,530,387 of NC_136411.1, forward strand.
GACAAGTGGACTTACAAGAGTCCAAACAGTAAGGTACGGTTTCAACATCGAGACGCGAAAGGTAAAATGTACGTTACTGAGTTCGCGGAGTAGGTCTAGTTTGCGAGGTACATGACCGATTCTGGTAAGAATATCGGAGGTCCTGACTATCTTGGATTTAGCTTTTCACGCGATACAAAGCGTATTAAGCCATTCCCAGAGTGAGTTTTCCTAAAGAACTTGGTCTCTCACTTGGAATCTCCAAGGTTTCTTTTTCTTGCTAAGCTTCTCAGTCAAGGGCCACCCCTTGTTGGGTCAAAGTCAAAAGGGTTTCTGTAACTTGCGAGGAGTTCTGAATGAACTATGGGAGTAGGTCTGTAAGACCTAGAATTTGGCGAATGTCTGTCGGCGTCTCTGGTGTCGACAAATTCTCAATGGTTTTGACAAATTGAAAGAGTACTCAAAATTTCCCACATCACTAATAGTGTGTCATAGGGAATCTGACTCTTCAATTTCAAAACTTGTGCTTAGAGAACTTCGCGAGAAGTATCTCCGAGGGTAATGTTTATACGGTTTCCTTCTTACTACGAGGGTAGATAAGTAAGTCATTACATGGAGAAATGATGAACTGGTCCAAGTAAGAAAGACGTACTCTACTCATTTAGCTCATGAATTCTATGGGCGTATTGGTCCTATCCGAGGGGTATCACTACGGACTCGAATTGTCCACATCAAGTTCGGAAGGTAGTCTTCCGGACATCCTTCCCTAACACTCAAACTGGTGATATTCGGATCTCAGGTCCATTTCTGAATGTAATTCTTTCCTTGTGTTTGCTCAACCAATTCATTTATGCGAGGCAGAGACAACGATTTCTAATGGAAAATCTTGACAAAGTCCTTAATATCTGAGGTACATATGATGCAATCCGTCGACCTCTGGAAGAATAAGATCGGAGTTCTCTAGGGTGAGAAGCCTAGTCTTCTAATTCTATTTCTGTGTAGTTCGCTAAGTTGTTCGGGCTGTTCTGGTATCTCCGTAGGTGTTTAGACTGAAGGGCGATCTGTTTACAGAAGTTGTACTGGGTTCTAAGTTTGTTAACATGATGATGCGATTACTTGTAGGCTTGGGCAGTTCTCTTTCCTGAAGTTCATATTAGAATTCATACATGGTTTCATAATCACAATCTCGTGTATACGAGTCATATATAATTAAGATTGAAAAGGTAGTCGAATAATTGATTCTTCTTTAAGCTCACATCCCATCAAGGAAAAAGAAGTTAAAGTGGAATCATCAATTCTAAACCTGTAGAACCTTGATTATATATTACCCTTATGTATACATACCTCAGTGATAGATCAACCGTATGAATCCTTGGACTGAACTTGACGTACTGCACGCACGGTACTTCGGAGATTTCTTCGGAAAAGAAAGAACTATGGGGTACTCCAGGCATGAGTACTTCGGTGTTCTGAAATGACGGTTTCGCTAAAAAGACGTTTACTGATAAAGAGGTGTACGTATGAAGCTGTTTTTGTGAAGATCAAATTGAATCGAGTCGTATGATAATGTCGGAATCACACTGAAACTACAAGACTATTGCTGCGAATAAGGTATATTACAAAAGACAAGTATACGCAGCACGAGCATCTCTATACAGACAGGATCCGGCGAAGGTAAGACTCTAGTTGCACTAGATTCGGATGGGTTTTAAGTCTGTTACAACAAAACGCCTAAATTACATTAACGAGGGTCCGACGTACTTTCTCCTGCAGCTGTGATCCTGAGAATCTTCCTATCAGCACCCGAGTTCTTCGCTATCGGGTAATCCTTCTTGAGGTGTCCAATTTCACCGCATTGGTGACATATCTGGACAGCACCAACATTGTTGGTAGAAGTGAGGTGTTTAGCCAGTGTTATGTGGACACGAGTGCCTTTCTCATTACTCCACCTTGGAAATTGCTTCCTAAAGCTTTCGACTTTATCACTACTTTTATGTGTAGGGTTGGTCCTGATGATTGGGACTTGAGTGATGGGTCGTGACGGTGCTCCACAGCTATGAGCATGGTGCCCTATTTTTAGGCAATTGCAACATTGCATCTCATGGCAAGCCCCATGATGATGGAAACTACACTTATCACACTTCGGGAGTTTTCCCTCGTATGGCCTGCTCGCTATGAGGATGGTAGGGGTTTCCACTTGTTGTTGTTGCATGGAAAGTTTTTGGGATTTCTTGCGTTCTTTCTGGGCTTGGCGCTTTCATTTCTTGTTCTCTGTTTTTCGTCTTTGCGAGCCTGTGACTGTTACCGTTTGATGACTTCCTGGATGGATACTACGATTAGAATCTTCAATCCCATCATCAGTATTGATTGTGCTGATAGTGCTACGGTGCGCAAGGACAGCTGTCACGGCAGCCATCACGACAGTTGTAACTGTGGTTTGAAAGGTAGCGGCGTCCATGGGAAAAGCGGAGGTTTCGTTGTTCTTCTGATTGCTTCCGGATGACGACATGATTCTGTAACACGAAAGATAAGGATTTTGTGAGCGATTCTGGTTGACCCTAGGTGTACTTCGATTTGTTCAAGTAAAGAGTAAGACCATGTTCTCGAAAGTTTGACCTACATCCCTATGATGCACTCCTAGTACGGATTGGAGGTCTGATGGCGAAGGTTTGACCTACATCCCTATGATGCAGTCCTAGTACGGAATGCAAGTAAGTTTGTAGGATGCTCTCAAGACGTTTGTCGTTCAAGCCGAGGTATCGTTGGTTGGTGAATAACATGATCCAACCACTGAAAGAGACTTGGAAATGTCTCCAGAGTTAAATTACTATAGTCCAATGACTTGACTAAAGCATGTTTCAGGTATAATCGAATGAAAGTATGATAAGAGTACTTGAATAAAGAAGGACACGGAAGTTAGCCGACTGTCAAAATCTTTGATATTCATGACGTAAAAGTTCGGGAAAATGACCTTGCAAAAGGTCTTACATCATATCTAGAGAAGATAGTTCTTGACAACATAAAGAACTAACCAAAAGCACTTACGGTAAAAGATAGTTCTTGACAGTAGGTGTCTTTCGTACACCCTCTGGCATACTCGGAGCTCTATGACTTCGGCTCGTGATTCGGCCAGTTCTTGCAGCAGGGCTTCATGGTTTCTCTCAGATCTCTCGTGAGCATCTTCTAGACGAATGGTGCGGAAGGTATGCATTCTCGCATCGGCGACAACTTCGGTGATCTGATGTAGGGCTGTCCTGCCTTGAATCTCATTTCGGGCCACTCTGCGGACCAAGATTGGCAAGATTCTGTCTGCTGAGCCCCCATTACTTAGGTCATAGAAGCTTCGGTCACCATTAAATGGCATGGGCTGGTTTTGTCCTTGGCTCCATGTTTCCAAGCATTCCACCCACTCAGGCGTCGGGCCTTGAAAAGCCGGACGAGGGTTAGGAATTGGAAAAGGAGTTGCCTGGGGTAGGTTTTCAACCTCGGGTTCGGAGTTAGCATCGTTCGAAAGTTTTTCATCATGGTTATCATTCAAAGGGATAGGATGATCATTCTCTGGTTCTTCTCCAAAGCAACCAACAAGGACTTCGTTCGGAAGATACTGGTTGCCGTGGGGATCGAGTCCAACCATGTTATCTACGCGAGCATTGGGGTAAGAAAATAATTATTAGACGAACTATCTAGATAATTATTTAGAAAATCTTCATTAGTTACATCGCCATTTGTGAAGTGCATACCAGTTATATGTAATCGAAACAGGATAGGCCTTCGAATAAGTGATCTTAACTCCAAATTCACACAGAATAGGGGTAAAGCAAAATTTTCATAGATTCTAAGTCTATAACATCCTAATTACATATAGCCTTAGTGTATCCACTTAGAAACTATCAAATTAGTAATGAAGATCCCGTTTTAGTTCTCAAGTATAAAGTAGTTATAGTAAAACCAAATACCCCTATATTATTTTAAATTTAATGTTATGTTCTACTGTTCTCGTTGTGGTATTGTTGGTAAGATTTTAGACTTGTTGCAACCACAGAACTACACTTAGGCACATGCTAGTCAACCCTCAGATAATATAGGTGATCAGGCTATATCTTCCTAGTTTTGACCATAGGTCTCTAAGTCCACCCGTGTTGCCCAATAATCGTAATTCTTTTGTACAGTCCGAGTGACACTGATTTTAGCATGAATGCAGGCACGTATACTTACTTAAATATTTTTTTATTTAAAGTATCAACTCTTGGTCAGATTGTTTTAATCCCAATTGGGTTTATAGTTAGTATATCTTTTATGGGTTGATATACTCAATTCACTATAAACAATGCTCTGATACGACTTTGTCACACCCCAAAACCAAGAACGGCGGAAACGTTCTGGGGCGGAGGACGTCATGTACAATATCACAACAATGAAAAGTAGTAAACAAGCAACAACATCATCCATTGCATTAATAATATAATTTTAATACAAGTGTTCTGACAAATTATGATAAGTCTTGAACGAGCTCCATCTTCTCTAAACCTTGCATCGGTACCTACCTATTGATGACCTGAGGATACAAGTATTTTGAAAGAGAGTATCAGCTTTAAAGCTGGTGAGATCATAAGTATTTTAGTGTCTTAATTTGTATGTAAGTATTTGTATGTATACGAATTGTAAGTATTGAAAATGTATATGAACTGTAAGTATAAAAATGTTTTGTAAAACAATTCTAAATGTTTGAAAAACCCTAGAAATCCCTATGATTCCTACTATTATATAAGGGTGTCTTCTACCAAGACCAAACTGTTCTAAATGTAGCCTTCTACCAAGACCTAATTGCTCTGAATGTAGCCTCCTACCAAGACCTAACTGCTCTGAATGTAGTCTTCTACCAAGACCCGACTGTTCTGAATGTAGTCTTCTACCAAGACTTAACTATTCTAAATGTTCGTTTCTTGTAAAAGTGTGTAATTTTCCCAAGTGTAACTATCATTAACAAAATATAGTTTTTACATTTAATGTTTAAGTGAAAAGATCACTAAATATATGTAAAGGCCTTGATAAGCATTTCTACTTAATTGCTTGGTCTATGGAAGAGTTTGGGGCATTATATAACTCCTTTTAGGAGTTTACGGACCTGGGACCATATCCCATGGAGATTACGGCCGTAATCTCCCTTGGATGGGTGTTCTTGGTGTTTTCAAGTCCCTAAATCAACTAGGAGCTAAACTATGCTAGTGTACAAGGCTTTAGAAGAGTTTATAGCACCATTTGGCACTATTGTTTGGAGTTCAAGGCCCTAGAACTTCTTGGGCCGTGAACACCTTACTCTTGGTGTTCTAAGGGTGTTTGCTAGTCCTAAACTCATTAGGGTACATGTCTAAACTAGTCTCTTGGCTTAAGGAAGGCTTTTAGCGTGTTTTGGCACCTAAAAAATGGAGTTCACGGCCCAAGAACATCCTTGGCCGTAAACTCACTTCTAGCCATTGATTCTTAATGATTTTGTGGTCTAAACATGTAATGGTAGCTTCTACGTTGAGTTCCAAGGCGTGGATCGACATTGAGCACACTTTGGCCCTTATAAAGGAGTTTACTCCCCAAGGTGTTCTTGGGAGGTAAACTCATAGATCTTAGTGTTTTCCTATGATTTCTAGTGTATTAAGAATATAAGAAGCTTTAAAACAACACTAGATAGAAGTACTCACTTTCCGGAATGAAAGTCCGAAGATCCTTGAGAGAGAATTCAGCTTTTCTCTAGTTGGAAATGTAACTAATGAAATAATATGGTTCATAATTCTATATATAGTCCTAGGATTTTTGGGCAGAAAATATTTTATTCCTAAAATGATCTCTAATATCATAGAGTTTTGGAATAACAATGTTTCACAAAACCCTAGTGCATCCACTCTCCTGATATCTCCTTAAGTGTAAATCCTGAAATACTCAAACTTATACCTAAAAGTCTGGAAATTCTCTGTAACTATTCTACTTCTATTGGTTGGATATGGTTTGTATAGAATGGAAATTTCGGGTTGTCACATGTACCTGAAGGATGTTAGACATCATAAAGTCAATGTGTATGACTCTACTCCAAGTACATCTATTATCTAACTCCATTATTTGATAGGTTCCTATTCATATACTCTTAATACATAATGTGATGATCACATATTAATGATATTGCAGGAACTAAGATAAAGAAGGAAGCTTAAGTAGAGAGAGCTAAATCTGATTATGAGAGATGGACTTTTGGCACATGATTCAATTTTCATAATTTGGAGGTATTGTTATAATTTAATAGATAGTTATTACTCTTTGGAAATGTCTATGAATATAATTTTACATTTTATGCATTGTAAGGACAAGTTCCAATTTACATTTTATTTCCATGAAAGTGAAGTTTTGGTTCACGTAGTTGCCTCATTTTATATTTCCTTATAATAGCGTTGATAAGTGTATTTATAATAATAGCAATATTAATTGTGGATTTCATTCTTCTAGAGCGTTCTTGTGACATTGTCATTTTTTAACCAAGTGAAAAGAAATCTCATCACTATGTTTCAATTAGACGGAAACTTTGAGTTATATAATTTGAATTGCATGATGCATGAGAATCTTGCTCATTGGAAAATTAAGACTTATTCATTGTTCACATGTTTATGTGAGACGAGTGAAGGACTAATCGATCTAATACATTTTGATATGCACTATTCTGATCCTCCACAAGGGACAATACCTCTATTCGTCATGATTTATTTATGCTTCAGTAAATAATATTATGTTTATAAGATTAGATAGAATTCTGATACTTTTGAAAAGTTCATGAGTAGCAGAATGAATGGAAGAATATATTAGGCAGAAAGATAAAGGATTCTCCAATCTAAAAAGAAAGGATATTGCTTTATTATCAAGTTTTATGATCATCTTAGTAATTATAGAATTTTATCACAATTAATCCTCCAAGAACATATTGGTGCAATTGTATAACTAAGAAGAGGAATTGAACAATGTTGAAAATGGTTTGCTCATAAGATGAGCCATACTTTGTTCTCAATCAAGTTTTAGAGCCATTCTCGAGTAATTATGAATCGTATCTTGTACCTCATTTCAAAACTAAAAAGGATGATAACACCTCATAATATGTGGTGTAATAATGTTTTCTTACTCTAGCACATTTAGAGTTTGAGTTGTGATGTTTTCGTTGATTGAGAAACAAAAGATAAATTGAGTTCTATTTTATGAAGTGTTTTTTTGTCAATAATCCACACAAACTTAATATTTGTTTTAGCTCGTCAAGGAATGTTCCATAAGACAAAAAAATCATATGTAAAGAATTCATTAGGAGTCATGTTGATCTTGATCTTGCAAGAATCAACCGAAATGATCCTTTTAGTTAGCATTGGCAAATGACATGAGTTTGATAACCTGTTGTGTTTTGATTGACGTATTCTAATTTTTGTGCGCTTCCAGTTGAGTTGGAAATGATTATGAGTTCTATGTTCTTCATTTAACTACAAAAAGAAAAGCATGTTGGTTAGTGAAAGTACATTGATCAATATGGGTGAGCTGCTACCAACATGGAAGCACCGGTGGGCCTGTTAAACTTCTAGAATGAAAGAAATTTAGATTAGCTAAGTTCGGTCCATGAAGGAGGCCTAAATGAAATTTTGTTTTATCCTAAACCTTGTCTTATGACTGTAGGTTGGAAATGATAAATCTACATGGATGGGAACGTATGCACCTTTGAATCTAGGTGGAAAAGGTTTCGCTCTAATTCATGAAAAATGATTATGAGGAAATACTTTCACTGATAGATTTTATATATTTGATAAAGATCAATATAGATATTAGTTGTGTTAATTGCATTCTCAAATTCGCAATATGGTTACAACATCCCTCTTCATATTTCAAATTGTGAGAAATGGCAAGGAATTGTTTGAATTTTCAAGATATATATATATATATATATATATATATATATATATATATCACGTCTAGAAGGGTTCAAACACACACACACACACACTATCCAACTAAGTTGTATAAGCTTAAGAAGCCTAATTAGAAGCTTAACGAAGCATTGTGACGTAGAAATTTGCACTTCCATGAGAAAGTCAAAAGGTATTGATTTCTTGAAGTCCAGTTGTTTTTTTAGTATGTATCAAAGCTAGTGGAAGCATAATTGTTATGCTGGTATTGCATGATGACAATGCTATTCATAGGGAACAATGTCTCCAATTTGCATGTTGTAAAAGTAGAGAATTGTTTCTTTATAATGGACTTAAGTGAGAGGGCACTCATACTTCGTTTTGAATATAAAGGTTTAGATTGTATAGTGTAATAGAAGTTCATCAAAGACATAGGTGGATTTAGGAATAGTTTAGGATTATATTGTATTTTTCGTCAAAGGAATATATGAATAGCATGTCGAAATGTTTAAACATTTGATATTCTATATATGGAAGTATTATAGCAAGAGATTGAACAAATATCAAACCTTATATAAGATATAATGAGTCACGTCCCATATCCTTCGGATATAGGATCGATATATATATATATATATATATATATATATATATATATATATATATATATATATATGTATGTATATATATGCTATAATATTTGTTTATTCTGATTTTTCAAATGCTCTAAGCAATGTGAGATAAAGACTAGAATTTTAAGTGACTATAGTTATTAAATAAATTGTGAAGAACATTTTGAGGTTTGCTAAAGGTTGGTTGCTGGAGGATAGTTTGATGTATAATATTTTTTACAGATAACCATAATGACACGTGTTTGATTAAGATGATTCTTGGTCAAAATTGATGGTCATATGGGAATATGGAAATAATTCCATGATGAGAGATGGTATATGGAAATGTTTCCATAACAGGAGTTAGTTATAGAATCCACATATGAGTTGGAAACTTTAATGAAAAATAAGTGTTTAAGGAGCGTACCTTGAATTTGAGACTTCAAAACGATGAAATTGTTTCTAGTAACAAGTTCTAGTGGAACATTTTTTATATCGGAGGCTCGACTCGACATCATAGAAAGACAATCAATGTAAAGATGAAATTCCACAACATTTTATATTGTGATAAGAATTTGGAATTATGAAACGAGCATAATTGGAGTAATGTCCAGTCAATTTGTTCACAAAGGATCAAGAGGCATAGTATGCATGTTCATATCATGGCATGCCTGATGCTATTGATGTGAATTATGAGGATTTGATTTGGCAAGTAGAATTGAAGAACACAAAGAGCATGGTGATTTAGGTGCTAAAAGGTGTATTCGGTCATAGTAAATGAGTACAAAAAGGTACTAGATCTAGAGCTCCATAAATACCTCACTCACTAATCAATATAAACTACATCTCTCAAGCACGCCTCTACAAGTGGTATGGAACCCACCATATATAGAGGTCTTTACATGTCACTCTCTTTGTATCTCTCATGCCACAAGGCTAATCTACCACATGCAAGTGGGTCTACAAGATTCAAGCCATCTATAAAGTCATACATGGATAACTTTGCACCCTAACATTCTCCCCCTCAAAGTTAGGAATAGATGACCCGCTTCAAATCTTCCAAAATCGAGCAATTTCACGAACCAAGCCTCAAGTGTGACACATGTGGAAATGAACTTCGAATCTTCAATTCTTCAATGATTTTTCCAATCCGGGTTCTAGAGTGTGAGAACATACAAACCAAGCATCAAAGGATAATTAGGAGTATGCAAATCTCCAAAAAATAGCCAAAATTTGAGCATAAAAGCACACCCCAAAATCTTCAATAAATCTAAACCAAAAATGAAATGGGAAAACCCAAATCACTTCTGAATCTCCAATAGAATCATTTCATAAACTTCAAATGCTCGAGGTCACTTCGGTCTTCAAGTATGCGTAATATGAAAAATTCAACTTTCAAATTTACATATCTAAATCTGTCGCCCTTTTTATAATCGAAAAATGATTATAAAACCAAAAGGAAAGGAGAAAGCAATCAATTCGGAATTTTTCTATCCAAAACTCCTCCTTAACACATAGCATAAGCATTTTGCTTAAATTCAGAAAATCCAAGAAAAAAATCTTCAAAATTCGAACTCGTTCACGGACCGCCTTTGACAAAATTTAACAAATTTGGATAGAAATTGTCAATTTCAAAATTCTATAGTGACCCGGTGCAACCAAAATAACCTAATATGCGAAACACTACCCCATTTGCGAAAATAGGCATAAAGTGTTAGTTCTCATTAACTGCAGGGGTCTGTTTCAAAAATAAACCCATTTCTCAGAATTTTCAGCCCAATGTTGAAGTTGGGTAAATTTTGCCAATACTTTGAAACATTAGGGATTCAATGCGAAACGTCTTCATTCTTCATAAGTTTTGTCACCATTTCGAAGTTCGGTAAAAATCCTTAATTCGTTAAAAGAGTAAGGACCATTTTTGAAAATGTCGTTATCTTCCGAATTCACTTCTAGTTGACAATCGACATCGAAACGTGATACTGTCTAACGATATCGACGAGTTACGTCTTGGAAAATGAAGCGCAACTAAGCATTCTCAATATGAGCCTAGGAAACCCTTCGAAATCAAAGCCATCAACCATCAACTCCAACTAATCCCGTCAAGAGGCGTCGACATACCCAGTATTCGAAGTCGACCTAATCCTTCCAACCAATTTAAAGAATTCGATCCCAAGACTTTCTAGTTCGATATCAAACATTCACACATCATATGTGACAATCAAATCCATTAGCAAAGCTCCAACACGATACTGTGAAAGCATTTGACCTCCAAAAATCACTAGTGTCGTTCCAAACTCGTTCCCAATTCGATTTCTAAATCACAGACTTTCACCATTGGAGATCGAATTCTCAACACATGACTTTTAACCATTCAAAATCAAAATCTCCCTAGTCGATATCCAAAATCTCAGACTTCGAAATCAACCACTCAAAATGTTCGATTTCTAACCCAAATATCACCAAAGTCGATTCCACAGTTTACCAATCAACATCGAATCCTATTTGAAATTAACCCTGTAACAACCCGAAATTCATATCCCTAAATGTAACCCTACTCGCGACTCGTTCCGATCATCTAATCGCTGTTTCCGATTTCGTTTCCGATTCCAACGTTTTATTAAGTCATCAATGTATATTTTATTTTATGACTTAATAAGTGTCTTAATACCCTTAGAACTCATTCTAACGTCTCATATTAATGATCGGAACATTTCTAGAATCAACCATATCGGGTTACGGCAAATTGGCCGGGTGCGACCAAAAGCCCCGTCTAACGCCGGTATCGGGTAGAATTCTACCGTGTCCTGAACTTTGACACTATTTAAAGTGATCCAAGTCTTCATTTTGAAGCTTTTTCTCCATTCTACAACTTTCACTCCAACCTCTCTCCTTAAACTAGAATTAAAGGTCCAAATCTCAAGTTTAAGGTCTCAAATCTTCAAGGTACCTTCCTATACTCATTTTGCATCATATTGAGCCTTCAAATTCGAGTTTAAACCATGGATTATAAACATTACCATGAGTTTATGGCCCTAGAACAATCCTAGCCGTAAACTCATATAAATGGGGTTTTTGGAGCAACAAAACCCTTCGAAACCACAATTAGACCTTGTATATGGCTACATGACTTAATTAAATGGAACTAGAATGCCTCAAACCATGATTTAGAGCCTTATATATGAGTTAACGGCCCAGGATGGTGCTTAGGCCGTAGACCCATATTTAAAGGTTTTTTAAGCCCTTAAACCCTTCCATGGCTCAAACAAGACTTAGATACGAATTTTAGAATATTGGCTATGGACCTAGAACACTTCAAACATGAATTTTGAGGGGTTTGTATGAGTTTATGGCGAAGGCATGTGCTTCGGCCGTAAACTCCTGAAACATGGGTGTGAACTCACTTCTAAGGTGTTAGAAAGCCATCCAACACCACCAAAAGCCTTGGAATAAATCATAGAACCAACCAAAAATAGTTTAAGGACCTTAAACACATCAAAACTCTTCATTTGAGAGTTTACGGCCATAGAAGGTGCTCCATGGCCATAAACTCCTAAAAGCATGTCTTATTGTGCCCAAAAATCATTTTAAGGCTTGTAGGAATTTTTAGAATCACATGTGATTAACTTTGAGACATTAAAAACACATATTCATGGGAGTATGAGAGTTTACGGACATAAGCTCCATGCTAAGGCCGTAAACTCCCTTAAGTGTTGTATTTGGTGATTTTAATTCATTCCAAGCCTTAGGTAAAATTATTCCAAGCATTTCCAAGTGATAATAGCCATTTGTGAACCATTAAGCTCCATAACCCTTGCCAACATGAGTTCACGGCCGTGAACTCATGTGTGGGGAGTGTTTAGGCCGTAAACTCATTAGGAAGTTTACTCTTGGGGAGTAAACTCAAATCCCAAGTCCCTCGCTTCAATTCTCGTCCGTAGATGTCACCCGGGTCACTCCAAACTCTCGTTTTGAGGTGTATAATCTCATTGGAGTATAATGTTCCATACAATTAGTGATTGTGAATCTAAATTGATATATATGGACATTATTTCATTTTACATAGGGACATCGCGAGTAATCAGGCCCCGAACCGACGTTTAGTGTCCGAAATCGTCGCATTTCCGAGTCCGGTGAGTTCATACCCCTACCCTTTTTCCATGTTTTCAATGGTTTTTCAATGTTTTCAGGGGGGAATACAAGCAAAAGTACAAGTGTATTTTGTACTTAAACTGATTTTCAACTCAATGGTTTTACTTACTAAACGTTTTGATTTCCAAAGATTTGTGATAACTGACGTTTCGAATTGCAGGTTAAACATAGATTTCTTTTAAGAGTGTTATAACTATATTCTCTTTGAATAAGAAATCATACTAATCATATTTAAGATCAATACAAATGTAATCTAGTACGAATTACAAATACGAATACAAATACAAATTATGAATACGAATACGAACACAAATACGAATACGAATACGAATTACGAATATGAATACGAATACGAATACGAATACGAATACGAATACGAATACGAATTACAAATACGAATACAAATATGACTACAAATACGAATACGAATACGAATACGAATACGAATACAGATACGAATTACTAATACGAATACGATTTACGAATACGAATACGACTACGAATACGAATACGAATACGAACACAAATACAAATATGAATACGAATACGAATACGACTACAAATACGAATACGACTACAAATGCGAAATGACGCCTTTGGTTGACACTAAGACTTCGAAAATATAGTTAATGTACTCCTTGAGTGTCACCAAAGTTTCGAATCTAATACGAAAATACGCCTCTGGACCTATACTGAGTTTCAAATATATCCGCCTCAGAATGTCGACAGAGCTTCGAATACACAACTAATATACTCTTTTGGAACATAGCAGAACTTCGAAAATACTGTAATGTACACTTCCGTGTGATTCCAAATATTCGAAAATACAACTAAGTTAGTAGATTATAGTCATCTGAATGTAGAATAACTAAGGGTTTAGAACACATAACTAATACTACTCACATGATAATTACTAGTACTTCGAAATCAGACTTAAGAACCAAACACCACACATAGGAAAATATGGGATTTTCCTGGGATAACAGAACAACTAAGTAACGAACCTAGATACAAATAGACAACTCAACACATAGGAAAATATGGGATTTTCCTGGGTAGCACAACAGCACATAAACGGATAAAGTAACAAACAAATAACTAAAACTATAAGGAAAATATCGGATTTTCCTGGAACGACATAACCAACTGTTTTCAAAATTGTAACAAAAAAATAACTAAACTATTTTCATAAGAACATATGGAATTTTCTTGATCAACAACTTTTCCAGAAAGTAAAGGAACTCGTTCTTTTCAAAACTAAACCGCTTATGAACTCACCAGCTTTATGCTGATTTTCAAACTGCTTGTATTCTCAGGTCAGCGTTAGACAGGTACACCACAACCATTTGGAGAAGACGAAGCGTCCCGAAGACTCGTCTTTACTTTTGTTCATATTAAATATGTAAAACAATTGTACAACTTTACTTTCAAACAGATGTAAACAATATTATGTAATGTAATGTTTTGTTATTACTGCTTTACTATGTGCATTGGATTTGATACTCAATGTGGAGTCAACCCCGGAAATGTTTCCGCCTTTGGTTTTCGGGGTGTGACAGATTGGTGTCAGAGCCCTTGTTTATAGTGAACTGGTATACCAAAGCTTACATGGTATAAGACTATAAACATTAAAGGGCCTAAGTGCTCTGAACTAAAAGTATACTCTATGAATATAAGTATTTTCTAAAAGTATACAAGTATACCGACCATCGAAATCCGTAACTACAAGTAAAACAAAATATAAGTAAATGTGTGTTGTATGCCGCGGTTAAACCTGGGCAGTTATGTAGTCGTGTCTAGGATCAATATAGCCTGGCCAACTATATTCATTAGAGACACGGCCAACATGTGCTTGGGAGTGACTTTGGTACGCAGCATACCTAAAACTTACCTAATATCCCAAACAACGAGTCCTCGCTGCAACGAACCATGAAATAATATGGGAGTATTTTTCGAGCCGATCCTTTTAGAAATCCTCATATACGTCTTGTTCCTTGATCATTCCCTTAGCGATAAATCATTTGCTTTGATAACCCTTTCCTGTTTTATCGCTTAATATGGTGCTATATCTGTATTGATGAGATATTCCCTGATCCATATCTCTTGATTCAATTCAGAGGACTTATGATCCTCTCTTTCCTGATCTTTTTAGATGAAGATGCCTCCGAGGAAAAGACCCAGCTCAAAGAACACCAACAACCCTCCGCTGCCACCACCTCCTCTTCAAATCGATCTAGAAACACTTCAGGCAACCATTTCTGCCACCATATCAGCTCTCCTACCTCAACTAAACCCCAATGCTTCAGGAGGTGGTTACCAAAACCAAAACCAAGAAGGTAATCAGGGACACCGGAAGGAGTGTTCCTATAAAGACTTCATGAACGCAAAACCGACATTCTTCGATGGCACAGGGGGTGTCATTGCTCTAACTCGGTGGTTAGAGAGAATCGAACCTATCTTCGAGATTTGTGCCTGTTCGGAATCTGATAAGGTGAAATTTGACGCATGTACGCTCACCCATAAGGCTTTGACTTGGTGGAATGGCCGATTCAAATCCCTGACTCTACCTGTAGCAAATGCTATGGGATGGGAAGTTATGAAGGAACTATTACGTGCGGAGTATTGCCCTCGGGGTGAAATCCAAAAGCTGGAACATGAGCTATGGAACCTGAAGATGAAAGGTTCCGATATCGCCGCTTACACTTCAAGGTTTGACGACTTGGCACTTCTCTGTCCAGGAATGGTTACCCCGGAGAGCAAAAAGGTAGAAAGGTTCATCTGGGGATTAACTCAGCCGACCAAAGGGAACGTTATAGCAGCAAAGCCAGATATCTATGAGAGCGCCAAGTGTTTGGCACAAACTTTGATCGATCACAATGATGATCAAGAGGAAGCAGGCACCACTTCCGAGCCAACAGAAAAGAGTGGCGAGAAAAGAAAGTTTTGGAGAAAGAAGAAGAAGAGGTAGCCTTCCCCAGAACCCTCAAAGAAACAACAAATAGTGGCAGTCCACGCTGCCACTACCCCTGCTGCTGTTTCTGTTGTCAATTCCACATCTCAAGTACCTGTTACCGGATATGTCGGTACCCTCCCGTGGTGTGACCGATGTAACTACCACCATCGCATCCGTGGTCCTTGTCGTGCAAAGTTCTGTAGAAGTTGTGTGCAGGAAGGTCACCTCGCACGAACCTGCAAAACCCCAACCCCGTCAACTAGTCAAGCTTCCGGAGCAGGTATTGGTCAAACCTGCTACAACTGTGGAGAGGTCGGGCACTATAAGCGAAACTGTCCAAAGACAGTAACGTCTGGAAACACCGGGAGAGTCCTAACTATGGGGCAAGAAAGGACAGTCGTCGATCCCACCGTTGCCACCGGTATATTTTCCTTTGTTAAATTTATATGCCTGTGATTCTTTTCGATTCTAGCACCGAAAGAAATTCGTTAACCATCCATTTGAACATCTTCTAACACCGTCGTTTGCGAGTAACCGAATATGTATATCTTCGAGATGGTTATCACGTGGAGCGAGAACGCTTGTGTCGTATCCGTAGATTGTATTCTCAATCTGAGCGATATTCTTTTTCCATTCGATCTAGTGGCAAACTTTTATGAGATGTTTTGATGTCACCATTAGCATGTAATGATTGAGCCTCATTCATGCTGTCTTTCCTAGTTTCGAGAAAGCCATTTGTTCCAACCTTCCTCCGACTCGACTTTCATGATCTTCGTACATCAAAGCTTAAAAAGTCTTTCCATGTATTTCTCGTCCGAGTGATCATCGAGAAACGAGAAGTCTACGATTCCTTCCCCGATACTGTTTCCAAAGAATTCTTGGTAATTCTTTCCGAACGTACAGTCCAGTCTCGCATTGACCTAATCCCAGGAATTTCCTCGTAGCCAAACCTCAGTGAGCATGATGTGTGCAACTCAGCAATCCGGGCTTGATACGATCACTACGGAGTAGTAGTGGCGCCCTTCGGTCGAACAATTTTCTTGGTCCGTAGATAAGCAAAGCAGTCATACTCGTAAACCCTTCCAAAAGCAAAGGCAATAAAGAATTAGTCGACACCGGGAACACCCATGGAAACCTGTCGATTCTTGGGTTCCGTTGACTATAATCGTAGACTCATATAGAAGTTTCCCTTAGAACCATCGGACCCTTAGTTACTCTACCATGTGAAAGTGTACCCACTTGTTGGAGGTTTTACCCTGGAAAGATATAGTACGCCTTGGGAAGTGTGGAAAACTTTAATCTGTGGAATCTTAGACTCTTCGAGATCCTCGTTAGGAATCGATTCCATAGCCCTCTCAGAGCTATCTTCAGGACTCAGTAGCAACCATCTGATATTCCGCATATTTATTCGTAAGGCTTGCCGACTAGACTAAACCCTAGTAATTCCTTTGAGGAGATCAAAACCAATGAAAATCCGAACCTTCATGTACGAATCAATTGAGATCGTAGATTGAGAGGTTAACCATGCGTAACAAAGCCACACCCTGACAGTGAGGGTTCGCTAGAATGTCAAGCGGAGACCCGATTCCACTTAGGAGCTTGAAGACCCGAAGCAGTAGATTCACTCTCATATCTCTTTTCACTTCGTGATCTGTGTTCGAATCTTTGAATTTCGGGACAAAATTCCCTCTAACAGGGGGATAATGTAACAACCCGAGATTCATGTCCCTAAATGTTACCCTACTCGCGACTCGTTCCTATCATCTAATCGCTGTTTCCGATTTCGTTTCCGATTCCGACATTTTATTAAGTCATTAATGTATATTTTATTTTATTACTTAATAAGTGTCTTAATACCCTTAGAACTCATTCTAACGTCTCATACTAATAATCGGAACATTTCTAGAATCAACCATATCGGGTTACGGCAAATTGGCCGGGTGAGACCAAAAGCCCTGTCTAACGCTGGTATCGGGTAGAATTCTATCGTGTCCCGAACTTGGACACTATTTAAAGTGATCCAAGTCTTCATTTTGAAGCTTTTGCTCCATTCTACAACTTTCACTCCAACCTCTCTCCTCAAACTAGAATTAAAGGACCAAATCTCAAGTTTAAGGTCTCAAATCTTAAAGGTACCTTCCTATACACATTTTGCATCATATTGAGCCTTCAAATTCGAGTTAAAACCATGGATTAGGACCATTAACATGAGTTTACGGCCCTAGAACAGTCCTAGGCCGTAAACTCATATAAATGGGGTTTTTGGAGCAACAAAACCCTTCCAAATCACAATTAGACCTTGTATATGGCTAGATGACTTAATTAAATGGAACTAGAATGCCTCAAACCATGATTTAGAGCCATATATATGAGTTAACGGCCCAGGATGGGGCTTTGGCCGTAGACCCATATTTAAAGGATTTTTAAGCCCTTAAACCCTTCCATGGCTCAAACAAGACTTAGACACGACTTTTAGAATATTGGTTATGGACCTAGAACACTTCAAACATGAATTTTGAGGGGTTTGTATGAGTTTATGGCGAAGGCATGTGCTTCGGCCGTAAACTCCTGAAACATGGGAGTAAACTCACTTCTAAGGTGTTAGAAAGCCATCCAACACCACCAAAAGCCTTGGAATAAATCATAGAACCAACCAAAAATAGTTTAATGACCATAAACACATCAAAACTATTCATTTGAGAGTTTATGGCCATAGAAGGTGCTCCATGGCCGTAAACTCCTAAAAGCATGTCTTATTGTGCCCAAAAATCATTTTAAGGCTTGTAGGAATTTTTAGAATCACATGTGATTAACTTTGAGACATTAAAAACACATATTCATGGGAGTATGACAGTTTACGGCCATAAGCTCCATGCTAAGGCTGTAAACTCCCTTAAGTGTTGTATTTGGTGATTTTAATTCATTCCAAGCCTTAGGTAAAATTATTCCAAGCATTTCCAAGTGATAATAGCCATTTGTGACCCATTAAGCTCCATAACCCTTGCTAACATGAGTTTACGGCCGTGAACTCATGTGTAGGGAGTGTTTAGGCCGTAAACTCATTAGGAAGTTTACTCTTGGAGAGTAAACTCAAATCCCAAGTCCCTCGCTTCAATTCCCGTCCGTAGATGTCACCTGGGTCACTCCAAACAGTCGTTTTGAGGTGTATAATCTCATTGGAGTATAATGTTCCATATAATTAGTGATTGTAAATCTAAATTGATATATAAGGACATTATTTCATTTTACATAGGGACATCGCGAGTAATCAGGTCCCGAACCGACGTTTAGTGTCCGAAATCGTCGCATTTCCGAGTCCGGTGAGTTCATACCCCTACCCTTTTTCCGTGTTTTCAATGGTTTTTCAATGCTTTCAGGGGGGGGGGGGGGAATACAAGCAAAAGTACAAGTGTATTTTGTACTCAAACTGATTTTCAACTCAATGGTTTTACTTACTAAGCATTTTGATTTCCAAAGATTTGTGATAACTGACGTTTCGAATTGCAGGTTAAACATAGATTTCTTTTAAGAGTGTTATAACTATATTCTCTTTGAATAAGAAATCATACTAATCATATTTAAGATCAATACGAATGTAATCTAGTACGAATTACGAATAAGAATACAAATACGAATTACGAATACGAATACGAATACGAATACGAATACGAATTACGAATACGAATACGAATACGAATACGAATACGAATACGAATACGAATACGAATACGAATACGAATACGAATTACGAATACGAATACAAATACGACTACAAATACGAATACGAATACGAATACGAATACGAATTACGAATATGAATACGAATTACGAATACGAATACGAATACGAATACGAATACGAATACGAATACGAATACGAATACGAATACGAATACGAATACGAATACGAATATGACTACGAATGCGAATACGACTACAAATGCGAAATGACGCCTTTGATTGACACTAAGACTTCGAAAATACAGTTAATGTACTCCTTGAGTGTCACCAGAGTTTTGAATCTAATACGAAAATACGCCTCTGGGCCTATACTGAGTTTCAAATATATCCGCCTCAGAATGTCGACAGAGCTTCGAATACACAAATAATATACTCTTTTAGAACTCAGCAGAACTTCGAAAATACTGTAATGTACGCTTCTGTGTGATTCCAAATATTCGAAAATACAACTAAGTTAGTAGATTATAGTCATCCGAATGTAGAATAACTAAGGGTTTAGAACACATAACTAATACTAATCACATGATAATTACTAGTACTTCAAAATCAGACTTAAGAACCAAACACCACACATAGGAAAATATGGGATTTTCCTGGGATAACATAACAACTAAGTAACGAACCTAGATACAAATAGACAACTCAACACATAGGAAAATATGGGATTTTCCTGGTTAGCACAACAACACATAAACGGATAAAGTAACAAACAAATAACTAAAACTATAAGGAAAATATGAGATTTTCCTAGAACGACATAACCAACTGTTTTCAAAATTGTAACAAAAAAATAACTAAACTGTTTTCATAAGAACATATGGGATTTTCTTGATTAAAAACTTTTCCAGAAAGTAAAGGAACTCGTTCTTTTGAAAACTAAACCGCTTATGAACTCACCAGCTTCATGCTGATTTTCAAACCGCTTGTATTCTCAGGTCAGCGTTACACACGTACACCACAACCATTTGGAGAAGACGGAGCGTCCCGAAGACTCGTCTTTACTTTTGTTGATATTAAATATGTAAAACAATTGTACAACTTTACTTTCAAACAGATGTAAACAATATTATGTAATGTAATGTTTTGTTATTACTGCTTTACTATGTGCATTGGATTTGATACTTAATGTGGAGTCAACCCCGGAAATGTTTCCGCCTTTGGTTTTCGGGGTGTGACGGATTGGTGTCAGAGCCCTTGTTTATAGTGAACTGGTATACCAAAGCTTACATGGTATAAGACTATAAACATTAAAGGGCCTAAGTGCTCTGAACTAAAAGTATACTCTACGAATATAAGTATTTGCTAAAAGTATACAAGTATACCGACCGTCGAAATCCGTAACTACAAGTAAAACAAAATATAAGTAAATGGGTGTTGTACACTGCGGTTAAACATGGGCAGTTATGTAGTCCTGTCTAGGATCAATATAGCCTGGCCAACTATATTCATTAGAGACACGGCCAACATGTGCTTGGGAGTGACTCTGGTACGCATCATACCTAAAACTTACCTAATATCCCAAACAACGAGTCCTCGTTGCAACGAACCATGAAATACTATGGGAGTATTTCTCGAGCCGATCCTTTGTAGAAATCCTCGTATACGCGTTGTTCCTTGATCATTCCCTTAGCGATAAATCATTTGCTTTGATAACCCTTTCCTGCTTTATCGCTTAATATGGTGCTATAACTGTATTGATGACATATTCCCTGATCCATATCTCTTGATTCAATTCAGAGGACTTATGATCCTCTTTTTCCTGATCTTTTTAGATCAAGATGCCTCCGAGGAAAAGACCCAGCTCAAAGAACACCAACAACCCTCCGCCGCCACCACCTCCTCTTCAAATCGATCTAGAAACACTTCAGGCAACCATTTCTGCCACCATATCAGCTCTCCTACCTCAACTAAACCCCAATGCTTCAGGAGGTGGTTCCCAAAACCAAAACCAAGAAGGTAATCAGGGACACCAGAAGGAGTGTTCCTATAAAGACTTCATGAACGCAAAACCGACATTCTTCGATGGCACAGGGGGTGTCATTGCTCTAACTCGGTGGTTAGAGAGAATCGAATCTATCTTTGAGATTTGCGCCTGTTCGGAATCTGATAAGGTGAAATTTACCGCCTGTACGCTCACCGATTACGCTTTGACTTAGTGGAACGGCCAAGTCAAATCCCTGACTCTACCTGTAGCAAATGCTATGGGATGGGAAGTTATAAAGGAACTATTACGTGAGGAGTATTTCCCTCGGGGTGAAATCCAAAAGCTGGAACATGAGCTATGGAACCTGAAGATGAAAGGTTCCGATATCGCCGCTTACACTTCAAGGTTTGACGACTTGGCACTTCTCTGTCTGGGAATGGTTACCCCGGAGAGCAAAAAGGTAGAAAGGTTCATCTGGGGATTAACTCAGCCGACCAAAGGGAACGTTATAGCAGCAAAGCCAGATATCTATGAGAGCGCCAAGTGTTTGGCACAAACTTTGATCGATCACAATGATGATCAAGAGGAAGCAGGCACCACTTCCGAGCCAACATAAAAGAGTGGCGAGAAAAGAAAGTTTTGGAGAAAGAAGAAGAAGAGGCAGCCTTCCCCAGAACCCTCAAAGAAACAACAAATAGTGGCAGTCCACGCTGCCACTACCCCTGCTGCTGTTTCTGTTGTCAATTCCACATCTCAAGTACCTGTTACCGGATATGTCGGTACCCTCCCGTGGTGTGACCGATGTAACTACCACCATCGCATCCGTGGTCCTTGTCGTGCAAAGTTCTGTAGAAGTTGTGGCCAGGAAGGTCACCTCGCACGAACCTGCAAAACCCCAACCCCGTCAACTAGTCAAGCTTCCGGAGCAGGTATTGGTCAAACCTGCTACAATTGTGGAGAGGTCGGGCACTATAAGCGAAACTGTCCAAAGACAGTAACGTCTGGCAACACCGAGAGAGTCCTAACTATGGGGCAAGAAAGGACAGCCGCCGCTCCCACCGTTGCCACAGGTATATTTTCCTTTGTTAAATTTATATGCCTGTGATTCTTTTCGATTCTAGCACCGAAAGAAATTCGTTAACCATCCATTTGAACATCTTCTAACCCCCTCGTTTGCGAGTAACCGAATATGTATATCTTCGAGATGGTTATCACGTGAGAGCAAGAACGCTTGTGTCGTATCCGTAGATTGTATTCTCAATCCGAGCGATATTCTTTTTCCATTCGACCTAGTGGCAAACTTTTATGAGATGTTTTGATGTCATGATTAGCATGTAATGACTGAGCCTCATTCATGCTGTTTTTCCTAGTTTCGAGAAAGCCATTCGTTCCAACCTTCCTTCGACTCGACTTTCATGATCTTCGTACATCAAATCTTAAAAAGTCTTTCCATGTATTTCTCGTCCTAGCGATCATCGAGAAACGAGAAGTCTACGATTCCTTCCCCGATACTGTTTCCAAAGAATTCTTGGTAATTCTTTTCGAACGTACAGTCCAGTCTCGCATCGACCTAATCCCAGGAATTTACTCGTAGCCAAACCTCAGTGAGCACGATGTGTGCAAGTCAGCAATCCGGGCTTGATACGATCACTACGACGTAGTAGTGGCGCCCTTCGGTCGAACCATTTTCTTGGTCCGTAGATAAGCATAGTAGTCATACTCGTAAACCCTTCCAAAAGCAAAGGCAATAAAGAATTAGTCGACATCGGGAACACCCATGGAAACCTATCGATTCTTGGGTTCCGTCGACTATAATCGTAGACTCATATAGAAGTTTCCCTTAGAACCATAGGACCCTTAGTTACTCTACCATGTGAAAGTGTACCCACTTGTTGGAGGTTTTACCCTGGAAAGATATAGTACGCCTTGGGAAGTGTGGAAAAACTTAATCTGTTGAACCTTAGACTCTTCGAGATCCTCGTTAGGAATCGATTCCATAGCTCTCTCCAAGCTATCTTCAGGACTCAGTAGCAACCATCTGATATTCCGCATATTTATTCGTAAGGCTTGCCGACCAGACTAAACCCTAGTAATTCCTTTGAGGAGATCAAAACCAATGAAAATCCGAACCTTCATGTACGAATCAATTGAGATCATAGATTGAGAGGTTAACCATGCGTAACAAAGCCACACCCTGACAGTGAGGGTTCGCTGGAATGTCAAGCGGAGACCCGATTCCACTTAGGAGCTTTAAGACCCGAAGCAGTAGATTCACTCTCATATCTCTTTTCACTTCGTGATCTGTGTTCGAATCTTTGAATTTCGGGACGAAATTCCCTCTAACAGGGGGATAATGTAACAACCCGAAATTCATATCCCTAAATGTAACC
The DNA here is from genome assembly GCF_051521515.1 of Lactuca serriola. NCBI lineage: Eukaryota > Viridiplantae > Streptophyta > Magnoliopsida > Asterales > Asteraceae > Lactuca > Lactuca serriola. The sequence continues at coordinate 363,554,049 of NC_136411.1, forward strand.
CTACTCGCGACTCGTTCCGATCATCTAATCGTTGTTTCCGATTTTGTTTCCGATTCCGACATTTTATTAAGTCATTAATGTATATTTTATTTTATGACTTAATAAGTGTCTTGATACCCTTAGAACTCATTCTAACGTCTCATACTAAGTATCGGAACATTTCTAGAATCAACCATATCGGGTTACGACAAATTGGCCGGGTGCGACCAAAAGCCCTGTCTAACTCCGGTATCGGGTAGAATTCTACCGTGTCCCGAACATGGACACTATTTAAAGTGATCCAAGTTTTCATTTTGAAGCTTTTGCTCCATTCTACAACTTTCACTCCAACCTCTCTCCTAAAACTAGAATTAAAGGTCCAAATCTCAAGTTTAAGGTCTCAAATCTTCAAGGTACCTTCCTATACTCATTTTACATCATATTGAGCCTTCAAATTCGAGTTTAAACCATGGATTAGGACCATTACCATGAGTTTACGGCCCTAGAACAGTCCTAGGCCGTAAAATCATATAAATGGGGTTCTTGGAGCAACAAAACCCTTCCAAACCACAATTAGACCTTGTATATGGCTAGATGACTTAATTAAATGGAACTAGAATGCCTCATACCATGATTTAGAGCCTTATATATGAGTTAACGGCCCAGGATGGTGCTTAGGCCGTAGACCCATATTTAAAGGATTTTTAAGCCCTTAAACCCTTCCATGGCTCAAACAAGACTTAGATACGACTTTTAGAATATTGGTTATGGACCTAGAACACTTCAAACATGAATTTTGAGGGGTTTGTATGAGTTTATGGCGAAGGCATGTGCTTCGGCCGTAAACTCCTGAAACATGGGTGTAAACTCACTTCTAAGGTGTTAGAAAGCCATCCAACACCACCAAAAGCCTTGGAATAAATCATAGAACCAACCAAAAATAGTTTAATGACCATAAACACATCAAAACTATTCATTTGAGATTTTACGGCCATAGAAGGTGCTCCATGGCCGTAAACTCCTAAAAGCATGTCTTATTGTGCCCAAAAATCATTTTAAGGCTTGTAGGAATTTTTAGAATCACATGTGATTAACTTTGAGACATTAAAAACACATATTCATGGGAGTATGAGAGTTTACGGCCATAAGCTCCATGCTAAGGCCGTAAACTCCCTTAAGTGTTGTATTTGGTGATTTTAATTCATTCCAAGCCTTAGGTAAAATTATTCCAAGCATTTCCAAGTGATAATAGCCATTTGTGACCCATTAAGCTCCATAACCCTTGCCAACATGAGTTCACGGCTGTGAACTCATGTGTGGGGAGTGTTTAGGCCGTAAAATCATTAGGAAGTTTACTCATGGGGAGTAAACTCAAATCCCAAGTCCCTCGCTTCAATTCCCGTCCGTAGATGTCACCTAGGTCACTCCAAACACTCGTTTTGAGGTGTATAATCTCATTGGAGTATAATGTTCCATATAATTAGTGATTGTAAATCTAAATTGATATATATGGACATTATTTCATTTTACATAGGGACATCGCGAGTAATCAGGCCCCGAACCAACGTTTAGTGTCCGAAATCGTCGCATTTCCGAGTCCGGTGAGTTCATACCCCTACTCTTTTTCCTTGTTTTCAATGGTTTTTCAATGTTTTCAGGGGGGAATACAAGCAAAAGTACAAGTGTATTTTGTACTTAAACTGATTTTCAACTCAATGGTTTTACTTACTAAACGTTTTGATTTCCAAAGATTTGTGATAACTGACGTTTCGAATTGCAGGTTAAACATAGATTTCTTTTAAGAGTGTTATAACTATATTCTCTTTGAATAAGAAATCATAATAATCATATTTAAGATCAATACGAATGTAATCTAGTACGAATTACGAATACGAATACAAATACGAATTACGAATACGAATACGAATACGAATACGAATTATGAATACGAATACGAATACGAATACGAATACGAATTACGAATACGAATACAAATATGACTAAGATTACGAATACGAATACGAATACGAATACGAATACGAATACGAATTACGAATACGAATACGAATTACGAATACGAATACGACTACGAATACTGTTGGGTCGCATTTTGTGTTGCGTCTATTGGGCTCGTTAGTTAGTCTAATATGTATCTCCGGTATGGGCCTGTCCATCCCTGAGTTTTGTTTAGGGTTTATTATATATAGATGCTTGCATGCATTCTTTACGTAAGATTGATAGAGATTTGATAGCGTACAAGTTCTTATCTTTTGTAACCCTAGAATCCTCTACAGCGGAAGTTCTTAGTCGAGCTCTGCTGAGGATTGAGTAATCTAATCATTCGACACATCTTGATTCATACTTGGGTTATTTATTGTTTATATATTCATCGCTTACCTGTTACATAGATCTAATCGATCATCAAGTTAATTAATAACTTATTAATTGGTATCAGAGCAAGAGGCTGTGTAATTCATACACATCTTTTCTGTGAAAGAGTTTGCGATTAGGGTTATTCCGCATTAACTAATATTTATTGAGCCGTCATTCAATAATTGACGTAACTCAGCATTTATTTGTTTTGCCCTAATATTATTCATTACAAGTCTGATCTTTCAAACAGGTTAAACGATCAAGCATGGATGATTCACAATCAAATCCCATCAATATCTCAAACAGCATCGGATCAACAACGAAGATTCCTATTCTTTACACCCAGGATTATGAAGTCTGGGCACATCACTTCGAAGATTATGTCATTGGATTGGAAGACAATGGATACCTTATTTGGGAAGCAATAGTTTCTGGACCATTTGCTCATTCTGAAACGTCAAAAATCATTAAAACTCAGAAAGAGTACAATGATCTGTTAAAAGACGTAAAGGATGTTGCTCAAGATGAAAAGGAAAAGTTTCAGTGCAACATTAAAGCATTGACACTAATTCTATTCGCTCTTCAATCCGATACGTTCAGGCTAGTGAGTTCATGCAGCACTGCTAAAGAGATCTGGGATAGGCTGCGAGAGTTATATTCCACAGATGAAGATCTGGAGTATTCCATTCAGACTTTACTCTTATCAGAGTTTGGCGAATTTAAGCAGAATCCCGATGAAACTGTTACTCAGACGTTCGATCGCTTCAATCATCTTCTTAGTAAGATGATCAAACACGATATAGAAAGGAAGTTGATTGAACAAAAAGTTACCTTTTTGAATGGTCTTAGATCTGAGTGGAAAGAAGTTGTCTCCACTATTAAAGCTCATGAGCAATTCAAATCTTATTCTTTGGCAAAGCTAGTAGGGATTCTGAAATCCCAAGAAAAGATAGTCTTACAAGAGAAAAGTGTGGTTTCAAGCTTCGGATCCTTGGCTCTTCTGTCCAAAAGAAAAAGTGTAGTAGAGGATGAAGATCTCAACTTAGAAGATTATGATCTTACATCTGAAGATTATGCAATGATGGTGTCAAATCCAAAGAGGTTCATTAAGAAAAGATTCCCTACAAATAAGAATCGGAATTGGCAGGGAAGCTATAGTTCTGAAAAGGTGAGGGAGGAACTGAAGGAAGAAGAACCAAAGAAAGAGTCGAATGCTGAAGGAGATTCTGGTGTGAACTGCTACTACTGTAGAGGAAAGAACCACTATGCCAAAGATTGTGTCTTGAAGAAAATGACAGAGAAGGATGAGGAAAATGATGAAGAGGTTGTGCTGATGAAAAAGCTGGAAGATATCAAGAGAAAGAAAGCTACTGCTAACCCTTCAATGAATGTTTTAATTGTGCAGGGTTCGGCAGCAGATGATGAGTTCGGTGGTGTGCAGGTCTGGTCAACCGACTCAGAGGATGATGAGGTCAGGAAGCCATCTCATGGAAAGGCGTATGTTGCTAGAGGTGAAGAAAGCAGTGGGAAGTGCTTGATGGTGACGGATGTATCTCAAATGAGGGGATACAATACAGACGGTGGGAATGAAGAAACGAAGGAGCGAGAGGACATATGCTTCACAACAAAACCTCTCAGCGTGCAATTCAATGAGCTTGATGAATTAATCAAGAAGGTACAATCCATTTTTATTTCATATAAAGTCCCACAAAACTCATATGAAAAAGAATTGAAAAGCTTAAACTCAAGAATCTCAAATCTAGATAGCAGTTTAACTCAAACATGGGTCACCAATTCAAACCTAACTGACCAAATAAGCAGGGTATCATCAAAGAGTGAGGAACGGAGGATGTAGATAGAGCTGAAGGAGTCGGAGCTGATTAAATCCAAAGACGAAAACATTTATTTACAAAGAGACAATTTGAAACTTTTGAAACAAAGAAATGTGTTTTGTTTAATTGTTAAGCGTCTTTATTCTAACATCACTCAACTTTATTTGAACTGTGAAATAGGACAGAAAATTCATCGCATGATTTTGCCCTTCCTTGAATTCAAGGAGGATGAAATCGACGTTGAAGCATATAATTGCGAAAGTGTAGTTTTGTCTGATGATGTGAATCCAACCTACATGTATGGTCTAGACAAAATTGAATCTTTCATAAAATCCAAGGACCATAAGGACATGCTGAAAAACCTTTTGGATGAAAATGATAAACTGAAACTAAGGACTGAAACCATACAAAAATTTGACTCATTGAATGCCAACTTGAGTTCAGAAAATAAAATAGATGTTGAAAACGCGTCTAAGCTTAATGAGGATGATTATATGAGTGAAATTTCTGTAGAGGATGAAGTTAACTGTTCTGAGTTTATCAAGAGCGAACCAAAAAACCACAAAAATCTTATTTCTGAAAATTCTGTGGAGTTTACTCGTTTGTCCCAAAATAAGTCCCCGATTCTAGAAGAAAAGGTTGTTATGTACCAAAAGGTGAGAACAACACCAAATCAGGTATATAAGGTCACAGGAGTAACCGAACATCAGACAGCCGAACTCACAGCCATTGTAAACGAAGATAATGCAGATGGTTGTGATGAATTCTTCTGGTCTGCTCCTATAGATAATGCAGACGAAACTGTTGGTCTGTCAGAGCGGACGTCCTGGAAAACCAAAGGCAGATATGTGCCGGAGCCGCTAAACAAGCCTGATAACTTCGATGTGCCAAGTACTAGTGGTACAAAAGAATTTCCTGTAGAAGAAGTCACTCCCTTGAGCGAAACATCATCAGTTCAAAGTGAACCGGCTGACAAAAAGCAAAAGCAAAAAGCCAACATCCACCGACAGCCGAAGCAAGTAAAGGATTAGAAGCAGCGAAGGAATCTGAGATACAAGAAGAATCTCTCAGAACAAAAACAGTTTTGGCGATCTCAAAACGCCCATTTCTCTTATCATGACAAAAATTCCAAGTCAGAGAAAAGTACTATGAGAATGCAAGAAAGTAGTTACAACCGAAAGGACAGGTTCGGTTCTGAAAGGAATAACAACCGAAGGGAAAGGTTCGGTTCAGAGAACACCAGCTACCGAAAGCATAGGTTCGGTTCCGAGAGCAAAAGCAATCAAGGTTCAAGGTTCGGTCCCACTAATGACCAAAAACAAAAGGGGCACCTAGAACCTCAAGTCAAGAAAACTTCTCAGTCTAACTTCTCTCGTTCTAATTCTTCTCAACCCCATTCTAAATCCAATTTTGTTCAAACTCAAAATCCAAAACATTCAGCAGATTTGAAAGGAAAATCGAAGGTTTCCTCAGTCAAGAATGTTCAAAAGCATTCCAAGGTCCAAACGTCAAATCCTGAACCCAAACCATCTGTAACAAATCCCAACAAAATTAAAGTTTTCACCATTAAAAAGAAAGATGATACAACTTTAATAAAAAGAACATATCTTGTTGACATCTCTCTTACTATTCCTGTTCCTGTGAAAGGCTCACGTGGACCCAAGAAACTTTGGGTTCCTAAATCTGCTTGATTTTTGCAGGTTATCAGTGACGAGCAGTTCGACAAAGAATGGTATATTGACAGTGGTTGCTCACGTCACATGACAGGGAGGAAGGAAGAACTGAGGGAATTTCGATTTCTTCCAAACGGCGGGAATGTAAAATTCTGGAACAACTCATACGGCACAATAAAAGGTTATGGGATGATTACAAATGGAGACTTCACGATTAGAAAAGTTGCATATGTTGAAGGTCTACAGCATAACCTCATCAGTGTATCTCAGCTTGTTGGAGGTACCGGTCTTAAAGTTTCGTTTGATGATGAGGGTTCGAAAATAATAGAGAAGAAAACAAAAAGAGTGATTCTCAAATCGGAGCGCAAAGGCGAAATGTTTCCTCTTAATCTCAAACCTATCAAAGGAAATCTAGCTATCTGTCTGTTATCCAAAGCACACTCTGACGAAAGCTGGTTGTGGCACCGAAGGCTCTCCCATCTCAACTTTAAGGATATCAACAAACTTGTCACCGGAGGTCATGTTCGGGGTCTTCCATTGCTCAAGTTTGATCGAGAACATTTTTGTGTTGCGTGTGAAATGGGGAAGCAGAGTCATCAAAGTCACCCATCCATCATAAACACTAAAGCCGTTGAACCACTTGAGTTGATTCACATTGACTTGTGTGGTCCATCGTCTATCGAAAGCATTGGTGGTAGCAAGTATATTCTTGTTATTGTTGATGACTTTTCATGTTTTACATGGGTGTTCTTTCTGAAGCACAAATCTGAAGCAACTCTCAAGCTAAAGATGTTCACCAAGCAGGTTGAAGTGCAGCTGAGGAAAGTCGTTCGCAACATCAGAAGCGACAATGGGCTGGAGTTCAAGAATAAAGAATTTGAAGACTTTTTAGCTGAAAAAGGGACCAGCCACAACTTCTCAGCTCCTTACACCCCTCAACAAAACGGGATTGTCGAAAGACGAAACCGATCTTTGTGTGAGGCAGCATGAACTATGCTAAGTTTCGCTTCTCTACCTCTATATTTCTGGGCTGATGCTATTGTTGCAGCATGTTTTATGCAGAACAGGTCCTATCTCAATAAGCATTTCACTCTTACTCCTTATGAGATCATCAACAACAGAAAGCCAAATGTCAAATTCTTCCACGTATTCGGCTCACGATGCTTTATCTTCAATTCTAAAGAACATCGTAACAAGTTCGATGTAAAAGCCGATGAAGGGATTTTTCTAGGATATTCTCTCACTTCGAAAGCATACAGGGTTTTAAACAAGCGTTCGAGGAAGATTGAAGAAACGTATTATGTGACTTTTGATGAAAACTATGTCAAGAAGCTGAAGGCCACGTAAGAAATAGTTGGAGAAATCTTCTCTCAGAAGCTAATGCAGCGGACAACAAAGTTTAGAGAGTTGTTCGATGAACCGGAGAAGGCTACTCTCTCAGAAGCTAATGCAGCGGACAACAAAGTTGATCATCTGAAGCAAATCGTCGATGACGCTGCCAAACGACTGGGTGAAGGAGGATCAGTTCCAACTGAACCTTCTCAGCACGGTGCTTTAGTTGAGGGGGGAATCCATCTTCTTCAAAGCATCCAAGTTCACAAGTTGAGGGGGAGAACTCTTCTCCAGCTGCACCCGAAAGCTCTACTACACCCGAAGGTACTGTAGCTCCCGAAAGCTCTACTGCACCCGAAGGTACTACAACACCCGAAAGCTCGACACCACCCGAAACTCCTGTTGCTCCGGAAAGTCAAGATTTACCTGAAAGCTCATCAGTCGAGGGGGAGAATGCCGACATGTTTTATGACGATGACTGTCAATCCGAACTAGAAGAGATGGTAAATGTTGAATTAGATCCATCATATGATCCAAATTACCCTCCTCTTGTCAAATAGACTAGAGATCATCCTGTTTCACAGGTTGTGGGTAATGTCTCTGAAAAGGTCCTGACCCGATCTCAACTGAAGGCAAAGCAAACTTCTCTATTCTCAAAACTAGAGTTTTGCATGTTTAATTCTTTCATCTCAAAACTTGAACCAAACACAGTTAACACTGCTCTTGATCACTCCGATTGGGTTCAAGCTATACAAGAAGAACTTAATGAGTTCGAAAGAAATAAAGTTTGGCGCCTCATTCCAACTCCTCAAGATGCATCGGTTGTTGGTCTCAAATGGGTCTTTAGGAACAAAATGGACAAGGAAGGCAATGTGATAAGGAACAAATCTCGACTAGTGGTGAAAGGATACTGCCAGGAGGAAGGAATCGATTATGAGGAAACTTTTGCTCCTGTAGCTAGGCTGGAATATGTTTGAATATTTCTTGCCTACACTGCACACAAGAACTTTGAGTTCTACCAAATGGACGTAAAGTGCGCATTTCTAAATAGAGAACTCGAAGAAACGGTGTACGTGGAGAAACCTCCGGGATTTGTCAATGAAAAATATCTCAATCACTGCTATATTCTGGACAAAGCAGTTTATGGACTGAAACAAGCACCTAGGGCCTGGTATGAAACGCTAACCAAGTTTTTAAAGATGTCCAAATTCAAAGAAGGTTCGGTTGACCCAACCTTCTTTCGTAAGAAGGAAGGTAACCACCTTATGATTGTTCAAATCTATTTCGATGATATCATCTTTGGCTCAACGAATCCTAGCTTAACAGCTTAATTCAGAAAGCTGATGGAGACTAAATTCGAAATGAGCTCAATGGGTCCGATTAACTTTTTCCTTTGTTTAAATATCAGACAGGGACCCGAAGGCATATTTATTAACCAGGAAGCTTACACCAAGACTCTCCTTGCTAAATTTGGCATGATGGGAGACTCAAAGGTTAAAGTTCCAATGGCGTTCGGCACCAAGCTCACTCCATCCTTGGATAAGCCAGTAGTCGATATTACGCTATATCGCCAGATGATCGGTTCTCTAATGTACCTTACTGCTAGCAGGCCTGATATAGTGTTTTTTGTTTGTTATTATGCTAGATTTCAGGCGAATCCTCGTGAACCTCATATGCTTGCAGTGAAGAACATACTCCGGTATCTCAAACAAACTACCTCTCTTGGTTTATGGTATCCATCAAACTCACGTTTTTTCGTTCAAGCCTACTCAGATGCAGACCTTGGAGGTTGTGGACTAGACAGGAAAAGCACCACTGGAGGCTGCCAATTCCTTGATGGGAAGTTGGTTAGTTGGCACTCAAAGAAACAGACCTGTGTATCTTTGTCTACCGCTGAAGCAGAATACATCGCAGCTGCCTCATGTACATCTCAAGTGATTTGGATCCAAAGCCAACTTCGGGACTATGGACTCAATATGAAAAAGATCCCACTATATTGCGACTCTAAAAGTGCAATTAGGATTTGTCATAACCCAGTGCAACATTCCAAGACTAAGCACATCGCACTGAGGTATCACTTCATTAAGGATCATGTGGAAGATGGGAATGTCGAAATTCATTTTGGTCGAACCACTGATCAACTGGCTGACATCTTCACCAAAGCTCTCCCTGAAGCATCTTTTAACAAAATTCTACAAGGGCTTGGAATGATGGAATCGGAGTCAGTACCAAAAATTACCTCTCAAAATCAAAAGTAAGAAGCGAAATAGACCAAACGTTCGAGTTCGGGTCTTGATCTGGTGTGCCGAAATAGACCGAACGCTCGGGTTCGGTTGTATCATCTGATTTTCGCCTATCACTCAAAGGTAGTTTCTATGGTTGTAAATCTTTTGTATCATTTTTCTTAATTCATTTATCTTATTGTCAAAATTCTTCTCCTTTTCAATCTAATTTTTTTTGGCAACTGAAATAGACCGAACGCTCGGGTTCGGTTACAAAAATTTTCTCACCCGAAATAGACCGAACGCTCAGGTTCGGTTATAAAATTTTTCTCACCCGAAATAGACCAAACACTTAGGTTCGGTTCCAAAATTTTTCTCACCCGAAATAGACCGAACGCTCGGGTTCGGTTCCAAAGTTTTCTCAACCGAAATAAACCGAACGCTCGGATTCGGTTCCAACATTTTTTTTGTATAATTTTTTTATGTCTTATTTTTTAGTTTTATCAAAAATTCCAAAAACCTGGTACAAACAATTTTTTTTTAATTCAATTTTTTTTATAAATTCAAAAACTCCAAAACAATTTTTTATTGGCTCTTTTTTTTTATGTCTCGTTTTGGGTAAAATTATTTCACTAGCTAAGTGTCCCTAGAAGCATGTTGCTGTATGTGTCCAAAGCCTCATCTGATTCTGAATAATAGCCTTACTGACTTGGTACAAACAAACCTTGTCTTCCCAATTAGGCTCTCATAATTATTCTAATCATGAGCTACCTGACTCTCTTCTCACATGAGATAAGAGTTGTCTGCTTGGTCCTTATTTTTATAGCAGAGGTACTTTGGTTTCTTTATACCATCTACATCATTTTTCTCCATCTCACTCGTTTCACAAACGTAACCCTTGAGACTCTCAGACATTACCACTGAGGTTTATGGTTGCACAATTTATGTGTTCATGATCTTAGCTTCGTGTCACTACGTGCTAAGTGAAACCCAAAATTCAATACCCATTCTGCATTGACGGTGAACAATTAATTTTCTCTAGCTTTCACTAATGAATTGATGAACTTCTCCATGGGGGTACAACATGAAATCTCTATTTTTTTTCTTTTGAGTGATTCCTATGAAATTGTTATGTCCAATAACATTTCTTCCCTTGGGATCCAGTTTTAATTTTTTTTGAGATTTCACGTACAATAGTTTACCTTGCCAATTAAATTATCTCCAACCCACTTGTTCAACAGACTACATTGGTCTCACAAGTACTTCGTTCGATCTCTATCTTATATCAAGCTTAGGAATTCTGAATCGAAGCGAAAGCCACCCTCATAAGCCTAATTAAAAGAAGCCTTTCAACACTTCTTCATAAGTGTCTGATCGTTATTCAATGGGAAACCACACAAACACTTTAAAGTCTCTCTTGACTTTGAAGGAAGAGATTCGTGCCCAGGATCCACTGCTTCGTGTCTTTATTGACATCACATAATCCCTCAAAAGTGTTGCTTTATTTCTTTTTCTTTTACACACTCAGCACGAAAATCTTTTTGATTTTCCAAAATTCTGGTTTCATTAATTCTAAGGAATTTTAATTGGGTTGGCCGTTATCAAAAGTTGTGGTTAATATTGATTCACGTGGCGATTTAATTTTAAAGATGCCGTTTCATTCTAAAGGGATAAGATGACGAAATGATTTCAAACGGCGGGAGTCCAATCGATTTGATTTCAAACGGCGCAACAGGGAACCGCGTGCGAATAGGAACCGTTTCATATCCAAACGGCGTCTGATGGGAAGGCGTGTAATTAGGGCCTGACATTCTCTCTCATGCGTGATCATCGGCTACGCCAACTGTCACGCGTCAGTCACCTCCGAAAAACCCTTCGTTTTTCAATCGAAGATTTCGGAAGATTTTTCTCTCTGTTTTACCCACAGTATAAAAGGCAACGTGATACTCCATTTACCTCTTTACTGCGCCTATATTTCCAGAGAGCAAGAAATCCTTCAACCTTCACTGTTCATCATCTCTCCCACTTTCTTCACAGCAATGGCAGATTCTTCCTCAGTTCATGCAACGTCTCACATCCTACCCATTCGCCCACAACAGATTTTGATCATCGATCTCACTCCTCAGGTGTATGATGCTTTCATGTTTCCTATCATCGAATGCTTGAAGTACTCCTCCATCGCTCCTGCTCTTACCAGGGCTGAAGTTGTTCCAATGGAGTTCCCGTCTCAAATCTTTGCCACAGCACATTACGACAAGGTCGTTGACAGGATTTTCTTCGATGTCTTTGAGCACAAGGCGTCGATTTCAAAGCAAAGGTTTTGCTCGTTGTTAGGATTTGACGCTGATTCTTCGAGGGTTAATCCGGAAACCATTCCCATGGGTCATCTGTTCAACATGTTCTACAACATGGGGTACACTGAGGTGCTTACTACGGTGACGAAATTCAAGAAGTCGTGCCTACCTCCATAATGGAATGGAATGTTCACTGTTCTTTTCAAGGGCTTATCTAAATGAAGTGTTGGATCCGATGAGGCAAGTCGTTTATTTCTCTCCATCATGTACGGGATCTACAATAGCATAAACATGGACTACAGGTTAGTCTTGTGGCAACAACTTATCCAGAGTCTCTCTTCGTTCTCCCGGCACTCAGAGATCTCATATGCCCAGTTCTGGACTATTGTCACGAAATGGGTGATGGACAAGTACCACGTCCCCATTGTCGCTGGTGCTCCAATGTCTTCGATTGGTACTTTCCATACCATGAAGATCATTCTGTCGGATGCTTCTAAGTTTCCATTCAATGGGTCTATCCCGGAAACGATGTATGGTGATGTTCCGGCTGACAGCAGGATCATTCAAACGTATAAGGAGTTCAGACGTTCTGGTCCGAGGGATCTTACTCCAGAGATGCTGAAATCAATCCATGATGCTGACAAGCCTGTTGCTAGAGGCAAGAAGGCTGACAAGGGAACACAGGTGGCAAAGGGGGCGAAAGGGCCATCCCCCAAGAAGAGGAAAACTACCAGAGTTGCTCAATCTCCACCACAGAAGAGGAGAAAAACCCAACCGCGATGAAAGTTGATTATCGCTTCATCCTCAAGCGAATCTGAGGACGAAGGCTCTGATTCGGATGGATATCAACGTGGCAACACTCCACCACGATCTCCAACCCCTGAAGTTCATGTTTCTCCTTCTCATATCTCCTCTCCACCGGTCACAATACCTTTTTCTATTCCTCCCATAACTTCCACCACTCAAATACCACCTACTTCTATCCCAATACCACCACCAATCTTTACCGAAGCAACAACCACCACCACTACAGATGTTAGAACCAACGTATCTGATACGGGGGTTCATACTGATGCACCAAAATCTACCCCAGCACCCGAACCCGCACCAACCACCGAACACACCACCCAACCTGAACCTACCTTTACCACCGAACCACCAGCTTCACCACCACCATCTTCTCCTGCTCACGCATCAGAGGATGAAGAACCACTCCTTGACGGGGAAAATATGACTTTTGACTCGGTCTATTATAGTCCGTTTGAAGTACAGAGTGATGACGATGACGACGCTCCTGTCACCCGAAGGCATCTCAAGGAGCTACATGACAAAATCGACTCGCTCATCGCCTCCTCTTCTATTTCTCAGTCATCCATATCTGAAGCTGCAATTTAGAAAATTGTTGAGGCCTTTTCCAAAGCTCATCAAGTTTCCCTTGATTCCGCTACTGCCGCCATCGATGCCTCAACCAAAGCCTGTCAGGCTGCGACCGAAAAAGTCGATAAACTATTTACTGATGCCTCTTCCCTGTTGAAATCTTTATAGGAAAGTGCTGAAGCCACCAAGACTACGCTGGAACCCATCATCAACCAGTTGGCTACATCAGTCGCTTCTAAGCTGAAGTCGTTCGCCTCTCTCAGACAGTCTATTTCGGACGATAACTCAGCTTTCAGAACCACCATTGAGGAGCGTCTCTCCAAGCTTCAAGAAGACTTAGCTGCCGAGAACTCTCTCATGGATGCTCTCGCAAGGAAGACTACCACTCTGAAGGTCAAGAGTACTCAACTCTCCAACTGTTAACAGGAGATTGACTCTCTTTGATCTGAAAGAGAGGTGGTTAAATCGTGTGTTTCGGATGTCCACTCTGCTATCTCCAAAATCCTTGAAGCACATGACCCCATCATCAATTATTCAGTACGCCGTACCCTTGCAGAGAAGCTCGCTCCCACCCTCGCTCTACTCAGCAAAATCGAAGGGCTCCTTGATTTCGTGTCCATTCCGAAACAAGGGGGAGAAAAAGAACAAGTGTCTCAACCACCTCCTACTTCAGCAACTCACACAACCGAACCTACTCCAGTAGGCCAAGTCTCCGGTTCTGGTATGAAAGAAAAAGGCAAAAACATTGCTGAGGAGAGTGAAGATGATGATAAAGAGACAATTGCCGACATTCTGAAGCAGCAAAGTCGAAACAACGAGGCTGATATCAGTGATCGTGTGGCTAGAGAGGCTGAAGAAGCCGAAAGGAAACAGAAAGAAGCCCACGACCTTCTTGAGAGTAGGAAAACTCTTTTTCCTTCCTGGACTCTTAAGAGGCTGATTAAGGAAGCCATTGACACACCAAGTATATTGTGGCTGGAACCTGTGATCTCTTTAGATCGTTCCAATACTGTCGACTCACAGTTCGACATGCCACTGACCCGAAAGGCGTTTGTTTTTCATGCATTTGACAACATTGCAGAGTTCCCTTATCCTCATCCACAGGTTGATCGGGACTTAATCGATTTTTATCTGAAGGCTGCTCAACCCCAATACCAGACTTGGAGCGCTCAGAAAATCGTCAATGTTCGGGTCCTGAAGCCGTACAGGGAAGGTAACTTCACCAATGTTCGCTTCAAGGTACTTCGGGGATCTGCCAAGACCGAACATGCCATCTCACTTGCAGATCTTCCCAACCTTAATCCCCATGATTGGATTATCTTGCACAACATCCTTCTGACAAACGAAGCGGAATATGGTCCGATCATCGACCATTTTAAGAGGATGCTTGTATGCTACATCATGGAAGTTGCTTTGATGGATCAGGAGATTGCGAGCATGTTTAAGAAGAATCCTACCATATCTCCTGTTGGCTCTGCCAGTGATCTCAACATGATGTAGATGGGGAAGATTGACCTGAAGAGAAACTCTGTCATGTTTACCAGGAACGAAGGACATAAATTTCTTTTTGCCTTGGCAGACAAAAATCTCTATACCACTGCATGTTTGGAACACGTTTTAGGGATCATCCATCGATGCCAGCAGAACTCAGCGGATGATATCAAGTACTTTGATGATATGATTCAATGGTACATTCGGTTCAGACAGACTATCCTTGCTATTATCACACATCTGTTTGATACCGTAAAGAAGGCTCTCGCTGCTGGCCAAAGCAAGAAGTAGAAGTAGTCTCGGTCCAATTTGATGCAAAGGGGGAGATTGTTGGGTCGCATTTTGTGTTGCGTCTATTGGGCTCGTTAGTTAGTCTAATATGTATCTCCGGTATGGGCCTGTCCATCCGTGAGTTTTGTTTAGGGTTTATTAACATAAGATTGATAGAGATTTGATAGAGTAAAAGTTCTTATCTTTTGTAACCCTAGAATCCTCTACAGCGGAAGTTCTTAGTCGAGCTCTGCTGAGGATTGAGTAATCTAATCATTCGACACATCTTGATTCATACTTGGGTTATTTACTGTTTATATATTCATCGCTTACCTGTTACATAGATCTAATCGATCATCAAGTTAATTAATAACTTATCGAATACGAATACGAATACGAATACGAATACGAATACGAATACGAATACGAATAAGAATACGACTACGAATGCGAATACGACTACGAATGCGAAATGACACCTTTGGTTGACACTAAGACTTCGAAAATACAGTTAATGTACTCCTTGAGTGTCACCAGAGTTTCGAATCTAATACGAAAATGCGCCTCTGGACCTCTACTGAGTTTCAAATATATCCGCCTCAGAATACCGACAAAGCTTCGAATACACAACTAATATACTCTTTTGGAACTCAGCAGAACTTCGAAAATACTGTAATGTACGCTTCTGTGTGATTCCAAATATTCAAAAATACAACTAAGTTAGTAGATTATAGTCATTCGAATGTAGAATAACTAAGGGTTTAGAGCACATAACTAATACTACTCACATGATAATTACTAGTACTTCGAAATCAGACTTAAGAACCAAACACCACACATAGGAAAATATGGGATTTTCCTGGGATAACATAACAACCAAGTAACGAACCTAGATACAAATAGACAACTCAACACATAGGAAAATATGGGATTTTCCTGGGTAGCACAACAGCACATAAACGGATAAAGTAACAAACAAATAACTAAAACTATAAGGAAAATATGAGATTTTCCTAGAACGACATAACCAACTGTTTTCAAAATTGTAACAAAAAAATAACTAAACTGTTTTCATAAGAACATATGGGATTTTCTTGATTAAAAACTTTTCCAGAAAGTAAAGGAACTCGTTCTTTTGAAAACTAAACCGCTTATGAACTCACCAGCTTCATGCTGATTTTCAAACCGCTTGTATTCTCAGGTCAGCGTTAGATAGGTACACCGCAACCATTTGGAGAAGACGGAGCGTACCGAAGACTCGTCTTTACTTTTGTTCATATTAAATATGTAAAACACTTGTAGAACCTTACTTTCAAACAGATGTAAACAATATTATGTAACGTAATGTTTTGTTATTACTGCTTTACTATGTGCATTGGATTTGATACTCAATGTGGAGTCAACCCCGGAAATGTTTTCGCCTTTGGTTTTCGGGGTGTGACAAACCCTTCGAAATTAGATCCTCCGTAGTTGACTCGACATTAATATTGTACATTCGATTCCAAAAATCACCAATCGACTTCGATGTACAATGATTATCGACTCCTAAGCTTATTCCAAGTCTTCGAACTAAGCAATAGTCATCGACATCAAAATTGAAGGACCCATTTAGAAATTAAGCCCCAAATCAGACCTGATTTCGACATCCATAGCCTCAAAACAACTTGTATTAACCAATTTTAGTGACCAATTCACAGTGTCACCTCTTGAAAATCACGTTTGACTTTTTACTATGTTTGACTTTTCGAAATCAACAATCAACAAAAATGAAATTGATGATTCTAACATCAAACATCAGATCAAAACAAGTTCAAACAACTGTTCTTCACCACTTTCAAGTGTTCTTGATAATTTTTCATCCAAATCAAATGATCAATTGAAGATTTTGCTTCTTTAACTTGATCCTAATCGATATGTAATGGAACAAATCAAATCTAATTGATTCACAAGTTTAGAATCACTAATAACATTGAATGATATTCAAAATATTGTATACTAACAACGATTTATATTGAATCGATTTAACATATCATTTGGGCTCACATTTTTAAGATATTGGATCGAAAAAACTTTATGGGCTCAAGAATGATTATGAATTGTAACAGATTAAAGAAATTGCTCACTGGAATTGGGCTTCAACAAAAACATGAGCAGTATCAGATTCATTTTTTTGGATGTTAAACAAACAAAATATTGGGCTCTAGATTATCAAATGAACAGTAAGATCGAGACTTCAATTCAAATTGTGTTTATCAAATTTTTGGCTAAATGTCGATTCAAAAGAATAATTACAAATTATGAATCGAATCAAACAAAATAATAGGATTGGATCAGACTTGATCCATGAAAAAGTTATTGGATCATAACAAATGGTTTTTTCAAAAAAAAATGATCCAATGAGTCAAAATGATCAAAAATTCAAGAACCCAAGCACGAATCGAAGAGATTTAGAGAGATCATCGAGAGACTCACCATAAACGTTCCAATTGTGTTGAATGTAGCCAAACTGAGAACTGTTTCTTCAAAAAATCATCTTGATCTTCGAAGACCCGCTCTGATACTAATTGATGTGAATTATGAGCATTTTATTTGGCATGCGTAATTAAAGAACACAAAGAACATGCTGATTTGGGTGCTAAAAGGTGTATTCGATCATAGTAAATGAGTACTAAAAAGGTACTAGATCTTGAACACCATAAATACCTCACTCATTAATCACTATGAACTACATATCTCTAGCACACCTCTACAAATGGTACGGAACCCACCTTATATAGAGGTGTTTACATGCATCTCTCTCTTTTTTTTCTATCTCTCATGCCACAAGGCTACTCTACCACATGCAATTGCATCTACAAGAGTTAAGACATCTACAAAATCATACATGGATTACTTTGAACACTAACATTTATCTAATTCAAATGGTTAGTTGATTACTCGAAACATTATGCAATGAATAAATTCGTAATTGTTATGGTGATTAACTAATAATGATTTATTTATGATCAATGGTATAATGTCATAGTTAATTAATTTATTATTTTGTTTCACTTTGCATGTTTTACTTCCTTGAGTAATTTAAATATTATTCAAACTTCCACATTCCTTCATACTTTTTGAAGTGAGTAGTGAATTAAGACTGTCATGAATTGATTTTAGATTGTCAATTGAGGTTAAAACATTTCAACTGGAATTGATACAATATTCATGTGTAACACTCAGTTTCAGATTTGCTTCTTTATTCGGGGATGTGGCCTAATCTTCAGTGGTCATGAGGTTTAGGTCCTTAAGACAAAAAAGATTTGTCCCTTTTTGGATGTTGGCCTCGTGGTTTGAGTGATCCAAGTGTTCGATGGTGCTATTGGAGGCCAAGGGTATGATGGTAATTTGAAAACCCGGTCTCTTATGGATTTTGGGTTTTGTTCGGGAAGTTTTAAGGTTTGGGTGTGTTGCTAGGCGTGTAGGGTTTCACTCCACCTTTTTGCGGATACAAGGTTCGTTGGAAACGGATAAAAGACGGGGAAGTTATGGCATTTCGAAGATATTGGCAGATCTGGCCCCTAATGGAAATAGTTGGCAAATCGGTCCCATACATGCAAGGAGGGTATGTACGTGTTTGGATGAGTACGCCCATAGTAAGATAGAAAGTAGACGTGGGTGTTTGAAGTTGTACACCCAGCGTACAGACATTACGCTAAGCATAATGAAATGGATCCCAAAACCCTAAATTTTTGGGTTAGCTCACTATTTAAACACCTTAAGTCCCAGGTGTTAGCCTATCTTTCATCCTCCATTGTAATCAACCCTAATCTCGAGTTGTAGCCTCATCCAAGAGTTTCGTGAGCTTTTTGTGTGCATCTTTGGGGGGTTTTTGTGTATATTCAGGAGTGGAAGCTTTATGCAAGGTGGTGAATCAAGGGGAATGCTTGTGGATCTTGACTCTTTGCTCCATTTGCAACTCATAAAAGGTAAAATGTTCTAACCTTGCTCATTAGAATTTGAGATCTAACATTATGTGGGTTTTGGTCCCATTTTGACCTCATGGGTGAGATCTAGTGGTTGGACACCACTCCAGGAGCTTTGAGTTGCTACTCTTAGCATTTATGAGGTTATAAGTTCATAAAGTTGCCACCTTTAAGGATAAAAATTATACATGCATGTTCTAGATGGATTATGTTGGGTCTTAATGGATTAAGTGTTGGGTTTTGAGCACTATAACACTCATATGGTGCACATGCAACCCTAAATGCATTGGATCTATATTTTCTCTAATTATACATGCATATTTTCAATTTTCCAAAGCATATATCCTAACTAGCATACAGATGGACATTTGAGCGATACAAATAGTTAAATGACTTACCTCTTAGAAGGACTTGTAGTTCTTGACCTTTTAAAGCTTGAGTACCTCAAGTTTGAGTTATCTAATGGTTCATAAACACCAATATGCAAGAGGAGGCTTGAAAGAACAAGTTACTTAGCACAAAGCAATATCAAACTTCTTAGAATGATGGTGTGTATGTGTGTATGTGATCGATTTTGGTCATGAGGTTGTGCTTTTATAGTGTAGCAAATGATAGGCTTACACCTTGTAAACCCTAATGACCTTTCATATTTCTTAGGTTCCATGTGTTAAACCTCTATGGACTATCTCATTAGTTTAGCACATCCTAAATAACAATGGATCATTAACCCACACTATAAGAATCATTGATTTACACAATCATTCCCCATATATTTAATTAGTCTCTTTTGATCACAAAATTAATTCCAAATTAATTCTTGATCAATACTAATTAAATAATATGATTTCATATTAATATATTATACTTGTAATATATTAATAAATTATAAATAATCTTATTCTCAAAAGTCCATCCTATCAAATTGCACTAGTGAAGGCAACCCAAATGGACCATGCTACAATCAGGTCAAGTACATCCTAGTTATAGTTATAGGCTTAGACACCAAACCCAACAGTCTTCCACTTGGATAAGTCTAATAACTATAACTGCCAATGCAACTTCAGGATCCGACTTAGCAATCGTAAGCTCTCAAAAGCCACTGTCGAACTCTGACCTAATCAGTGACGCGTCCTTCAGATAAGAGATCATATATTCCTATGTTCTCAACATATCTATGTGGACAAATACATGGAACATAGTCATACTTATTATCCTTAAATTTGTTTCTCGATCCCCGATTCGTCTGACATAGAACAAAACTGAACACATGAATTTAGTTCTGACCGGGCCCGGCACATAGTCAAAAAAGAATCATCGAGGGGCCCAAGATATCGCTTTTAATCATCTCAGGATAAAAGGAACAAATAAACTTCGACATTATATGTTTGTACTAACTACTCATCAAATCATGCACAACGACACGTTTTATAACATCAAGTTACTGATGCGTTTTCATTCCATCAATGCACAACCAACTCGTAGTCAACAACTCATATATCTTGGTTTGAAGACAATATGATATTATTGTCTCACAATTACTCGTGATAAATTCCATGAAATAATTCAGGTGAGCATGGGTTGAATCCGATACTCAAATCTTATTTCAGGAGCACTCATGAATGGAGTAGCATACTTTTCTATGTCTAACACCTTAGACAATCTACAAGCCAACTCATGACAGTCTAGCCTCATTACCTACTTCCAAAGTATGATCGATTGTGGATGGTTTGAATAATCTTATTATTCTGGAAGTCAAAACATGCAAAGTGAAACAATAGTAAATAATTGACACAAGACAATAACTTTACTTATAAATAAAACTCCTTTTATTTAATCAACAAACGTCAATTACAATTTTGCTATTACAAGTTTCTATTTATCTAACCACTAAAATTAATATCGTCCGTTAGCCTAATTCCCCTTGCATGTTGCAAGTGCTTTACCCTAGTAAGTGCCTTCGTAAGGGGATCTGATAGGTTGTCATTTGACGATATCCTCTTCACTGCGAGGTGTCCTTCTTCTACTTGATGTCTTATGAACTGGTACTTTCTTTCGATATGCTTGGATCTACCATGATCTCTTGGTTCCTTGGTTAAGGCAACCGCCCCTTCATTATCGCAGAAAATCTCCACAGGCTCCTTTATGGATGGTATCACTCCAAGGTCTCCGATGAAGTTTTTCAACCATATCGCCTCCTTCGATGCTACGCTTGCTGCTATGTACTCTGATTCGCACATTGAATCAGCTACAATCTCTTGCTTGGAACTTATCCATGTTACTGCTCCTCCATCCAGGGTAAACACCCAGCCCGACTGAGAGCGTAAATTATCTCTGTCGGTTTGAAAGTTGGCATCACTATACCTTGTCATTCTCAAGTCATCACTCCCAACGAGGATAAGGATCCAATCTGTTGGGATTAATATCCTTGATGATCGATTAGATTCAATAGGTAAGTAAAGAACACAAAGATAATCAAACTGATGTTGAGTGATTAAAAGTCATGCCCCAGATGAACTCGGTGAAGAATTTCAATTGTAGAGGCATGCTAGGGTTTACAAGAATACCTAAATCAAAAGCTTTAACTATCTACGGTGCATGCATGCACTATTAATACTCAAACCCTATTATATGAGATGGCTTGGACAGGCCCATTACTGTATACAAAAATGGACTAACTAAACAAGCCCAATGACGCAAAATATAAAACCTAACAATCTCCCCCTTTGCGTCAACTGAGGCGAGAGATGCTTCACTGATGTGTCTTCTTGATTGTGTTGAAGAGCTTGGGAATCACAGCAAGCAAAGTTCTGCGAAACAAGATGTACCACCGAATCATATCGTTAAAGTTCTTCTTCGCAACATCATCATTAAAGGTACACTTGTTAACAATCTGCAAAATATGTTCCAAGCAAATTGTGGAGAAGTGGTGTTCGTCAGGTAAAGTGAAAATGCATTTTTGAAAAACTCCAACAACATTAGTCCCACGCTGAAACATTACAGTTAAGTGAACTGTATCGATTTTTCCCATACTCATTTTGCTCATGTCGCAGGCTTTACCAATAGGATTCATGGTAGGCTTTCGCTTCAGAGCTTTAGCAATCTCAATATCGAGCTTAACCACTTTGTATATATACGAAACCAACATTCACTTCAGATGAGCCAAAATGGGTTCGTATTTTTGTTCTTCGGTTAAAAGAAGGTTGAGCAACAAATTCCAATCCTAAGGATTAAGGTTGGGCAGATCTACAAGCATGAACTTATGCAAAGTCTTTTCAGATTTTCTTGTCGCCTTGAACTTTACATTCACGAAGCCTCGAGTACCACTTGGCCCGGTGACCTTAATTGTAGTTAGTTTCTGAGCACTCCAGGTCAAGTATTGAGGTTTGCCAAAAGTAAGATAAAATTCAATTAAGGCTTTATCTACTTTAGCATCATGTGAGGGAATATATACAATCGAATCAAAACAATGAAAACAGAAAGGCTCTTCTCGTTATCGGCATATCAAACTAAAAATCCTTCGTGTTAGCCAGATCAAACGAAATCACGGGGTCCAACTAGTGAACACTGGGGAATTCAACTGCTCTGTGCATCAATCGCTCCAACGTCCACAATGGAAAGAGTGTTTTCCTACATTCCAAGGTGTCGTGAGCTTCTTTCTCCTTTCGTTCTTTCTCCTCAAGTTCTCTCGCAATGCGAGAACTTTCATTAATGTCATGTTCAAGAGATTTTTGCTTTAATTGATCCTCTTCATTTTCGTCTTATTCATCAACAACAACCATTGGATCTTTTCCTTTTGAACCCGAAGCTGCATTAACCTTCGGTTCGTTTTTCTTTGGTTTCTCCACTGCCTTAGCAGCTTTATCTTCTCCCCCTTGTTTCGAAGGGACAGGGGCCTCAGGAACACCTTCAAGCCTATTCAGAAGAGCGAAGGCAGGACGAAGTTTATCAACTAAGTGCCTCCGAATGGTGATGGTCAAAATTGGCTCATGCGCTTCAATAAGATTAGACAGCAAGGAATTGACATCGCTTATGCCTGATTTCATGACCACTCGTTCAGACTTGAGCTCATCGATTTCTGACTTTGTGTGCTTGAGCTTGATTGTTTGAGCAAGAAATTGAGTGGTTTGAAGAGCAAGCTCGTCCATAATTTTGCTTTTAACGGCCAAATGATCTTGAAACTTGGTGAGCCTCGTAGAAATCAAAGAATGAAAGTAGGTGTTATTATCATAGATACCGGAACGAAGCTTTTCTAGTTTCTCGCGTTCACATTTAAGAGAAGCGCTAACCTTCGAAATGGCCTCATTCACCTTGACAACATTTGCTTCAGCTGCAGTATTAAGAGCTGACATGAACACCTTTGTTTCTGAGATTAGTTTATCGACTTTTTTGGTCGCTTTTTGGTTGGAAAGAATGGAGTCCTCAACAGCTTTTATTTGCTTGAGCAAGGTTCGCTGAATGCTCCTTTACCAGAGTATCGAGTATTCCCTTAAATGCTACTTCAGATTAAGCGTGGGTCGAGGAAGCAGTGGTAGATGCCAGAAGAGTATCCAACTTGGCGTTCATCTCTTTGAGATGTCGTTGAGTGAGAGGAGCATCATCATCACTGTCATCTTGAATAGAGAATGGACTATAATGAAACATATCAAATTCCAGTCCATCGTCACCAAGAGGTTCTTCGGAACTATGTTGAGGCTAAGGGGAAACGGGAGTTGTGGTGGAGGTAGTGACAAAACCTGAGGTCTTTGTGAACGCATCAAATGTGTTGACATTAACAGGAGGTTCGCCTATGGTAGCGGTTGTAGTGGTTTTGGTAAACATGGGTTGTTGCTGTGGAGTAGAAGTGAGTGGTGCAGTAGTAACAGTTGGTGTTTGATTCGAATGCTCAAGATCTGCATCAGTGGAGTAAAGTTTCGTGAGCCTGTCCTATATATCTTTTGTAGTATCACACAAACTAACCAAGCGAAACGTGTCTACCTGCAACACAAATCTGATGATCCTCATAGCTTTAACATTGCTAATAAATTTCTCTTTCTTGTCTTGAGGCACATCTTTGACGTCGAGAAGAAATTGGTTGTATTCTTTCTGAGTTTTGATTTTTCTTTTGGTTTCTGTGTGAACAAATGGACCCAGAGTAATAGCTTCCCATATCAGATAACCATTATCGTCAGAACCGAGAACAAAATCTTCAAAATGGAGCACCCAAACTTCATACTCATGAGGAAAGAGTATTGGGATCCTTGTAATTGATCCAATACTGCTTGAGATATTCAAGGAGTTAATGTTGGAGTTGTCGTGCTGCATTTTAACTAGATCTTTATAACCTATTACGAATCAAATGTGCAAACTAAACAAATAATAGGGTAATATAAAGATCATAGTAAGTCGTTAGAAAACTAGTAAAGACGACTAAACAGGATCCTATATCAGCGGAAACCCTAGTAGCTCAACAAACATAAGAGATACGTATAGATTACACAATCTCCTTCTCTGATACCAATTGTTGGGATTAATATCCTTGATGATCGATTAGATTCAACAGGTAAGTAAAGAACACAAAGATAATCAAACTGATGTTGAATGATTAAAAGTCACGCCCCAGATGAACTCGATGAAGAATTTCAACTATAGAGGCGTGCTAGGGTTTTCAAGAATATCTTAATCAAAATCGTTAACTATTATATGGTGCATTCATGCACTATTTATACTCAAACCCTAATAAATGAGACAGATTGGACATGCCAATTACCAAAAAATGGACTAACTAAACAAGCCCAATGACGCAACATATAACACCTAACACAATCCTTAGTTCTCCGCAGGTACTTAAGAATTTTCTTAACCATAGTCCAATGAGCTTTAACAGGATTCCCTTGATATCTACTGACCATGCTCAAAGCGAAGGCCACATCAGGGTGAGTACAAGTCATAACATACATCTCTACTATCTCAGCCTCTATACTCGGACTCTGATTCTTACTCAGTTTGGCATTGCCTTGGATAGGTAAGTCACCTTTCTTGGAGTTCTCCATGCTGAAACGCTTCAACACCTTGTCCAAGTAGGTACTTTGACTAATTCCTATTAGTATTTTACTCCTGTTTCTCAATATCCTTATCCCTAGGATATAAGCAGCTTCCCCAAGGTACTTCCTAGTGAAACACTTCCCAAGCTAAGACTTAACCTCTGACATGTCTGGGATGCCGTTTCCTATGAGCAGTATGTCATCTACATATAATACCAAATGCTCACTATACTCCCACTAGCTTTGACATATACACAGGACTCATCCTCGCTTCTCAAAAATCCAAAATCTTTGACTTTCTCATCGAAACAAAGATTCCATCTGCAAGATGCTTGTTTCAATCCACAAATGGATTTCTCAAGCTTACACACTCTATTAGGGTACTTTGCATTGACAAAACCCTCTGGTTGACTCATCTAAACATCTTCAGCCAACTTTCCATTAAGGAAACCGGTTTTGACATCTATTTTCCATATTTCATAGTCATGAAATGCAAGTATGGCTAGCATAACCCTTATAGATTTAATCTTCGCTACTAGTGAGAAGGTATCATCATAGTCAACTTCATGAGTTTGAGTAAATCCCTTCGCAACCAGTCGCGCCTTATATATGTGTACTTTCCCATCCATGTCGGTCTTCTTCTTGAACATCCATTTGCACCTGACTGTCTTACAACCAGGTACAATGTCAACCAAGTTCCAAACTTGATTGTAATACATGGTTTGAATCTCGTTGTCCATAGCCTCATTCCATTTTGTAGACTCGGGGCCTGCAATGGCTTCCTTGTAGTTGTTAGCTTCGTCTAGATTTACCATTGTGCTATCACTGATACATGTATCACCTTCAACTGTTATATGAAAACCATATAACACAGGTGGAACAGTAACTCTACTGGAACGCCTCAGAGGTACAGACTCATCAATTGGTCCAACCGGAGTTTCCTCCTCAGGTTGAGTTCTAATGTTTAAGGTTCCTTCACCGCTTGACTCTTGAAGCTCTTCAAGGTCAATTTCCCTCCCATTGTCCCCTTGGCATATGAGTTCTCTCTCATGCAAGACTCATCTCCTTGCGATGAAGACAACATTGTCACTCGGTCTATAGAAGAGATATCCAAAGGACTTCTATGGGTAGCCGATGAAAATACATCGCTCACTCCGAGGTTCAAGCTTGTCATGAGTCATGCGTCTCATGAAAGCCTCGAAACCTTAAACTTTGATGTGGTCTAATGAGGGAACCTTCCATGTCCACATGTCGTGAGGTGTTTTAGAAACCTTTTTGGTAGGGACTAGATTAAGGATATGGGCGGTAGTCTCTAAGGCATACCTCCAGAATGAGATAGGTAATGAAGCTCGACTCATCATGGAACGAACCATGTCTAGCAAGGTTCAATTGCACCTTTCAGCCACACCATTACGCTGTGGTGTCCTAGGTGGCGTCAATTGTGAAACAATTCCACATTCCTTAAGATAGTCTAGGAACTCGATACTAAGATACTCTCCTCTTTAATCGGATCACAACATCTTTATCTTCCTGCCCAATTGATTCTCCACTTCTTGCTTAAACTCTTTGAACTTTTCAAAGGTTTATGACTTATGCTTGATTAAGTAGATATAGCCATATCTTATGTAATCATCAGTGAAAGATACATAGAAGCGGTTAGCATCCGTTATGGCGGTTCTAAATGGTCCACACACATCAATGTGTATGAGATCCAACAGACCTTCACCACTTTCACAAGTAACAGTGAAGGGTGACTTGGTCATCTTTCCAAGTAAACAAGATTCGCAAGTGTCATCCGACTTCAAGTCGAATGACTCCAAGACTCCATCCTTTTGGAGTTGGGCTATGCGCTTCTTGTTAACATGTCCAAGACGACAATGCCACAAGCATGCCTTATCCAAATCCTTGGATGAATCAATACTTAACACATTATTTCCTACGTTATCTACAACCATCAAAGTTTCATATATACCATTGCAAGGTAATGCTTCAAAATAAAATACACCATTATAATAAGCATTAATACCACCAATTTCATTATTAAAAGAAAAGGTAAAACCTTGTTTATACAAAATGTGAAAGGAAATAATATTTCTCGCCATATCAGCCGAGTAACAACAATTATTGAAATCTAAATTTAAACCATTACTAACCAATAAATACTAAACTCCAATCTTGGTCACAGGCGACACTTTCCTATTTCCCATGATTTAGTTTATCTTCTCGTGCTCCACATCCCTACTGCATTTTAGTCCCTGCAAATTAGAACAAATGTGAAATCCACAACCTGTATCAAGGACCCAAGAATTAGCATGTGATGAGTTATTAGATTGAATAGTGTAAATACCTGAAAAGGAGGGCTTGATATTGCCATCCTTTACATCCTGCAAGTACTTGGGGCAACTTTGTTTCAAGTGCCCTTTTTCATGATAGTGGAAACACTCTGCATCCTTCAGCTTGGAAGAGGGATTAGCAGAACCAACTTTGGTCCCACTTGAAGAGGATCCATCAAGAGACTTTCCCTTGTGGCTCTTGTAGGGAGCATTCCTCTTCTTTCCCTTCCCATGTCCGATTTCCAAAATAGGGGCAGAAGCAGTAGTAGTAGGAGTAGACACAACCAAATTTCCTTTCAAGTTTCTTTCTGCAGTCCTTAAAAGGCCTTGAAGCTTGCTGAGAGTGACCTCCTCCTTGTTCATATGATAGGTCAGACGAAACTGATCATAACAAGAAGGTAAAGAGTGTATAATTATATCTATGGCCAACTCTTCATCAAAATTAACATTCAATTTAAGCAAGCGGTCTACATATCTCTACATCTTTTGCAAGTAGGCCGTGATAGGTTCTCTATCCTTCATTTTGGTTCTGATCATGGAGGCAAGGATCTCATACCTCTCCTATCGAGCACTTTGATGGTATCTTTCCATCAAATCTTGATACATTTCAAAAGGATAATAGTCCTCATAAGACTTTTATAGCTCAGCAGTCATGGTAGCAAACATTAGACACGATACCTTTGTCACATCCCTCTGATGAGGAGTATGTTCAACGATTTGATCGGGAGTAGCAGTGGTGACATCCATCTCCATAAGCTCTTTATCTAGGACATATTCTTTTTCCTCATAACTAATATCCATTCGGATGTTTCAAATCCAGTCGTTAAAGTTTGAGCCATCGAAAATGACCCTCCCACATAGGCTCATGAGGGAGAAAGAGGCTAAAGGATTGGGTTGGAAGCATTGTTTGGGATAGACATCTGAAGAAGAAGAACAAAGTTTAAATTAGATGATAATCAATAATATTACACCCAAATGAAATATTAAGGCTAGGACCCAACACAATATTCTACAATTATGAAAAGGGACTCTGTAATCCAATTGTAAAATATTTGAAGGTAAGTAAATGACGATTTACCAATTTTCACCATGAAAAATGAAATGGATCATTAAGTTTTAATTGGATTGAAATTCCTAGATCCTTAGAGATTCATTGAACTTTTCAATGGAATGTTTAAATCTCGATTGTGCCCTTCAAGTTTGTGACTTGGATCCCGAGGATCACAAACAAAGTGTGAATAACCATGAAAATTAGCTTGGTACACTCAATGTTAAAAATCACCTAATCAACGTGCCGGTTAACCATAAACGCTCCATTGATCTATGACTAACATCAAGCTGCCCTTTGCCACACTCTGTTAGTCCTACATCAGTGTGTCGGTTAAACACACATGCTCCAATAACAACTTAACATGGTGCAAAGTGTAATTTCATGGATTAGCACCATTTTCACATTTTCCTAAAGTAACTAAGATTGGGATTTTAATAAAAGTTTAGTTACTTTATATTTATCATTATACTTTTAATGAGAATTATTGTCTTATCCTACCCGTTTGGCTAACGACCCTCCACCAGTCAAGGAAGTGGTGGGAGAGAGTGGACACCCATTAAACTAGCATTTTATAGGCAGTAACCTTATACCCCCCCCCCCTTATAGACCGGCTTCGTGAATGAGGCCTACTAACGGTAAGAATGACTTGTCTTTTATATATATATATATATATATATATATATATATATATATATATATATATGTATATATATATATATATATATCATGGTTGTAAATATCGGCCTAGGCGGCCGATTAATCGGCGCCTAGGACCTTGCCGGCTTCCAACCGCCTACAAATAAGGGTTAGAGGGTAAAATAATCGGCCTTAGTCAATATCGGTCTAAAACGGTCCAACTTTCTTCTCCAAGCTGTGGACACATCTTCTCCGACGGGCGACACAAGAAGTCTAATTCGCCTTCAAATCTTCAGTTCAAAGGCAGAAATTGGGACGTCTGAGGTAAATTCGAAAAATCACGGGAACTCCGATTCACCTTAAATTCCATGGGAACTCTGATTCACCTTCAATTCTAACTCATTCCATTTGTGATTCCGTTTTTTGCTAGATCGAAGGTGGAAATTGGAACTTCGATTCATCGTCTGAGGTCTGTGTCTCGATTATCTAGTCACTTGTTAATCAATTTGTTCTTCATCTAGGGTGTGAGGTATGTGTCCTAAAGTTAGGTTAAATATGCTGGTGTTTTCATATTTTTTTAACTAATTCATTGGGTTTGATTCTATTTTGTTATATACTGGAAATAAGCAATTTGTTGTATACTGGAAATAAGAAATTGATGTTTGTGTGTTATAATTGGTGTTTAACAACATGCATACTATGTGCTCGATGAAATGCCTAATGTTGTTAAAATGTTATTCTTTATTCCAGGTTCACCTGGTGAAATGCCTAATGTGGTTAGGGATGAAACCTTAGAGGTTAAATAACCAAATGGTATATTGAAATGTCCTTTATGTGCGGGAATAAAGAAGCAAACCTTCAATTGATATTTCTCACTTCATTGTTGGTTGGATGTTTTTCTGAAAGAAAGATCGTGATGTAGATGTAACATCTATTTGAATTGGCTTTGTTTCACAAGAATACTAGAAAAAGAGTCTAACCATGTATTTGAATTGTTCTTATTTACTTATATCCTTATGATTAATGTTATATTTATTATATTTTTTAATAATTAATGGTCCATGATTAATCCCCCGGTTAATCCCCACCTAGTCGATTAATCCCTTGACCCCAGTCCTCCGATTAGCCTACATCGAGCGATTTTTACACCCTTGATATATATATATATATATATATATATATATATATATATATATATATATATATATATATATATATATATATATATATATATATATATTAAACTTATAATATTATAAAGTATAAGGGTTGAATTTTAACTTTTAAAACTCTAGGGTTTGGAATTAAAGTTTCATTAGTGAGACTTTACAAATTCCAAAACTTGAGGGAAAGTTTTGAAACTTGTCAAAACTCTTCATTTCTATAACTTATGGGTTTAATTGCAATTTAACGGATGAGACCTTTCATTTTCCATAACTTGAGGACAAATTATGGAGGTCATTAAAAGCATTAAGATCAACATTTTAACTAATAAAAATTATCAAGTAATTTATCTATGATCTAGTTAAACGCATAACACAAGATAATTCACATCAACAATTTTACAAGAATTTAGCCGAATCATATAAACTAATACAAATCTTGAAATTTTGACAATTATCTTTAAATTGGATGAGGATGATCACTACCATATAAGAAAAAACAAATTTTATGATTCAAAACAGTTTACGGTAATGATCATAATCCAATTCTGGCCAAAAACCTCGAATTTCTGCAACCAGAGCCTACAACTTGTCGAGTGCATGAACTGACTCGTCGAGTTGCTCTGTTACTGAGTGCACTCGTCGAGTCAGCCGGTGGACTCGGCGAGTTCATCAGTCAGAGGCCAGAAAATTGATTTTTCAACATTGAAAAAACAACAAGCGTCAAGTATAACAGAAAACAATCTTAGGCTCTGATACCACTGTTGGATTTTGAGCACTATAACACTCCTATGTTGCACATGCAACCATAAATGCTTTGGATCTATGTTTTATCTAATTATACATGCATATTTTCAATTTTCAAAAGCATACATCCTAACTAGCATACAAGTTGACATTTGAGCAATACAACTAGTTAGATGACTTACCTATTAGAAGGGCTTGTAGTTCTTGACCTCTAAAAGCTTGAGCACCTCAAGTGTGATGCCTCTAATGGTTCACAAACACCAATATGCAAGAGGAGGCTTGAGAGAATAAGTTACTTAGCACAAAGCAATAGCAAACTTCTTAGAATGATGGTGTGTATGTGTGTGTGACCGATTTTGGTCATGAGGGTGTGCTTTTATAGTGTGGCAAATGCTAGGGTTACACCTTGTAAACTCTAATGACCTTTCATATTACTTAGGCTCCATGGGTTAAACCTCCATGGACTATCTCATTGGTTTAGCCCACCCTAAATAACCATGGATCATTAGCCCACACTATAAGAATCATTGATTTACACAATAAATCGCCATATATTTAATTAGTCTCTTTTGATGACAAAATTAAATCCAAATCAATTCTTGATCAAGGCTAATTAAATAATATGATTTCATATTAATATATTATACATGTAATATATTAAAAAATCATAAATAACCTTATTCTCAAAAGTCCATCCTAGCAAATTTCACTGGTGAAGGCAACCCAAAAGGACCATGCTAAAATCGGGTCAAGTACATCCCAGTTATAGTTATGGGCTTAGACACCAAATCCAACATTAAGTTGGTTGTTGGGTCCCATTAAGTCATGCAAATGCATAAAGGTGTCGACTTTATGCATTAAGAGATTAGTTGGAAGGTTTTCTCAAGTTTGTGTGCAAAGGACTTAAAGTATTAAGTCATAAATCGAGTTTTAGAGAAATTGCGGTTACACCCCGCATAACTAAAGGTACGCCCGTCGTACCTCCTTTTGGTTGCGATCTGGAACTCCTCGAGTACGCCCAACGTAGCTGAGTGTATGCCCCGCATTCATCGATCTGATGGATTTTGGGTTGTTGCATTTTGGCGTTGCTTTCCTTTGGGCCACTTTATTGGACTTGGTGTTTAGGCCTTTGGTCCAACTGAGCTTTATTATCGGACAAGGAATTATTAGGCCTTAGGATAAGGCCTATATGGGGGTTGTGCCTAATTTAGAAAATTGGGCCATTAGTGGGCTTTTATGGATCTTGTAGTTTTGGATTTGTTTGGTTTTGAGCATGGGCCTTAGTTGTGAGCCTATTTAGGCCAGGGGTAAAATGGTCATTTTACCCAAAGTATGGATTATGGAGCATAGTTTGGGACCCAATTTCTAATTGGGTGTTATTTTGGCATTAATAGCTTAGGAAGTCGTTTGGGAAACAGTTAAGGATTTCTTTCGGTGAGCTTCTACAATCGAGGTGAATCTCCTCACTCTTCTATGAGTCACAGGAACCAATGCCAGCCTATTTAGTTTATGTATTGTAGGAAGACTCGGGAGTGATTCTTGGCATTTTGTATGAAAGACCAGGAGGCGGCTCATGGCAATTTGTATGCAAGACCAAAGTCTGAACTCTAGCAGTTGATTAGTTAGTAATAGTAGATTGTATGTTAGTTGTCTTTTTGATGCTTGCATGGAGACCAGGAGGTGGCTCCTGGCACTTATCTGTAAGACCCAGGGTTTTGGCCCCTGGCCTGGCAAGGAAGACAACAAGGTGGCTCGTAGCATAATGGCAAGACTATGGTTGGCACATAGCACTCCTATTGAATGTGGTATATTTATCATGTGTATGGATCATGATTATGTATGGCATGTATGGTTTGTTTGATAGGTATGGTATGTGGTATTTGGGGAACCCGCTAAGATTTGTGCTTACAGTTTGTGGTTTTGGTTTTAGTCACTTCCGGTTCTAAAGCAAGGGGCCCGGCTTGATAGCAACGCATACACCCGTGTTTTCTACAATATGTGATTTTGGGATTTAACTATGATAATTGTTTTACTTAGAAATGTTTTTAAATGTTTGGTTCAAGTTACATCTATGTTTTGATTATAATAAAAATGAAATTTTTATCCTTGATTTTTGGGATGTTACAAGTTGGTATCAGAGCCTTGGTTTGAGGGATTTGGGCATACTCTCGGGTGTGCCTGAACTCAAACTAAGGGTTTGGTGAAATATTTTATAAAATAAACATTTAACTAAAAAGGAACTTCTAATCAAAGAAACGGGTGTGATGCGTGCAATCATCCGAGCTCAAGTAAGTGGTTCCCAGAATACTAATACATGTTTATTATGATATATGATATGATTATGAGAATCACATGCTAGATTAAGGGTAAGGAAGTGCTCAGTATTATATGATAGGAGAGATGCCTTTTTATGTGCCTGATTGTATGAGATTTAGAATTGCATGCTAGTATTGATTCAAGATAAGTGGATAGAATGGCTTGATTAGTGTATGTTGGTTAGATTTTTTGTTGCCTGAATGTTGCTTGCTTTCTGCTTTGTGGGACTCTTAGTGATGTGAATTGACTGCTAAATGATTATGCTAAGTCACGTGTGGCACAAGTTAAATAATCGTAGAGTGATGTATCTGACCTTATTGCATAGCTCTTGTTTGAGACCAACCGTTCTAAGGTTGAGTTTTTTACTCGAAGGATTATCTAATCTCTATTGACTGTGACTATATTCATGAGGAAGCTAGTTTACATTGGTAGAAGTCCTTCAGCAGCAGAGGGCTATATGCTTCAGTAGGTTTAGAGGTGTGGTTTAGTGACTCTGGTGCATTAGTGTGAGGAAGTGACTTAGAGGATTCAGTAGGATTGTTGAGGAGAGTATGGATAGGTGTGGAAGGTAGCATTAGGCTCGTACTACTAAAACAACAGTATCCATACTCGAATCGGTGAGAGTATTAGAGAATCTAAGAAGCTTATGGGAGGAGGATTCTTGAGTATGTTTTGATCTTTGGCATGTCCTATTTTAGTTTGGAGATGAGCACTCAAGAGGTGGTTCTGGTTCTAGTCTTGGTTTGGGTTCCGGATCAGGTGCAGGTACTGAGTCAATTAGCGAGCAGTAGTGGGAGTTCACCTCATCGAAGATTTCTCGCAGTATTTTAGAGATCATGGATGAGCGCTTGGGCGCGTTCCATGCTGAGGTTATGGCTATTGTAGGAGCTCGCACTCTTTCTTTCCTGGAGTTTTGTGCTTGTGGAGCTCCTACATTCCATGGGGAGAGGGACCCCATTGTTAATAGGAGGTGGTTAGTGGATATGGCTAATGTGTTCAGGACGAGTTTCTACCCTGAGGAAACGAAGGTCAGATACGCTTCCTGCCTATTGAAGGACAGGGCACGGTATAAGTGGGAAGATGTTGGTAGTGAGTTGGGTGATGATGTTGTTGATGCTATGTCATGGGATGACATCTTGACCAGGTTCTAAACAGAGTTTGCTCCGGTGATTGAGGTATAACAGTTGGTGCAAGAGTTTCAGGATCTCCACCATACTTATGATACTGTGGCAGAGATCACTTCCAAGTTTGTGAGTATTTTAGAGTGCGAGACCCTTAATGATAGCGGGAGATCGATTTGGAGCACCTCGGGAAGAAGGGATCCAATCAGGTGTGTACAATTGACGATCCCGGGAAGAGACCTAAGACCTCTGATCAACGTTGGAGAGGTCATCAGGGTCAGGCTCAGTGTGGCGCGTGTGGGAAATCACACGATGGATTTTGTCGTTCCATGGGTTTGGGCTGCTACAAGTGCGGCAGGGTTGGCCATGTCAGCAGGGATTGTCCTCAGGGGGCAAGCTTGTTATGTTTTCACTACAATCAGGTGGGCCACAAAGAAGGCTGATTTTCCGATCTTGTCGGATGGAGCAGTGAGTGCACCTGCTCAAGCTACATTGAGGATCACCGGTGGATGAGAGAGTAGGGCAGGAGCCCCATTAGAGAGGAGCCGGGCTTTGAAGTGTCAGACAGGGGAGGACAGGACTCCAGCAGGCGACATTGTTGGTATTTATCTTTTGCTTTATTTTTATTTTTTTATTATTTATGTTGTTTTGGAATCCTGCATCGGTTTGGGTAAGCATATCTTTGGCTTGTTTCTCTTCTTATGTTTGGGTTATATCTTCACGAAATGTTATATGTCATTTGCATGCCAGGAATCATTAGTGGGTTAGTAAGGGGTTGTATCTTGTATAGTGGGTTCCAAGTGTTTGGTATTTATATCCAATATTCATTGAGATTAGACCAGGGGCATTGGGTGGAAGGTTTGTGGTCACGGTTCAGTAGGTTGGTTATCCATCATCCCCAGGATTCAGTGGTTTTAGTGATTATGCTTGTAATTGCTTTTGGGGGTGCCAAGGGAAGTGGTCTATTGTTCAGGTTTTGGTCTGAGCATCTGTTATTTGGACTTAAATATTTGAGTGTGGTATCATTTCAAATCATCTGGGGTTATCAGTTTCACTGGGATTCGGGAAGTGTTCATCTGGTCTTTAGAGGTTGTGTGGTCTTTTTGGTTTGACTAGTGATGGAGCACTAGCATTGGTAAGGCGTTGGTTGTCAGCAGATCGATCATTGGAAGGTAAGAAGGATTGGGAATCCTACAATTCTCATGTGTTGTAAGAGCTTAGTCGAACCAAAGTAGGGGAGAATCATTCAGGTATTCAGTAATAGAAGCAGGTTTGAAACTAGGATGAGTTTCATATCCCCTTCCGGGAGGAAGGCAACCGAGTGGCCCTCTAGATTGAGGATTGTGTGAGTGGAGAGTTCGGAAATCTTTCCAACATTTGGTTCGCGCCTTCTTGGTGTCAGATAGTAGGCTTTGGTGGACCCAGGATAGGGTTCCAATCGTGATTCGAGTTCGGTAGGGGAGTTTGGTTAGGTGTGTGTTTGAATCTGGATGGTGTTCGAATAGATAGATTAGTAGTAAGCCATTGGGCGGCGGTTGTGGCAATGTGGGAGTGTTGTAAGACTGTGGGGTGACCCGTAGCATTTACTAGTGGTCATATAGTGTGGAAGTGTTGTAAGACTGGGGGGTGGCCCGTAGCATTCACTAGTTAGCAGTTAGTGTAGAAGTGTTGTAAGACTACGAGGTGGCCTGTAGCATTCACTAGTGGTTAGTTAGTGTCGGAGTATTTTTAGACTACGGGGTGGCCCGTAGCATTCACCGGTCCTTGTTCAGCGGTGAGATTGTGGCAAATCTGTGACTTGCTCATGGATTTCTTTAGATGGTTTAGGTCAAGGTGAGTCCGTTCATAAGGTTGTAGAAGGGCCACAACATGTTTCGAATCAGGAAAAGGTAGGTCGTGGGAGACCGGGTATGAGGTAAGACTACAGTTGGTTCTATAGCGTTCAACTTAACATCGGGTTTAGTGTCGAGTAGGTTCGGGTAATTATTTTCGGTCAAAGTTTCCTTTTAGAAGTCGCTTGGGGCAACTGTGAGGGCGGTCTTTGGCTCAACAACCGGGCAGGAACCCAGTAATCCAGATAGTTGGCAGATAAGTTGGGACCAGGGAGGTCTCGGTTACTTTTTGAAAGCAGATAGGAGGTAGGATGATGCTTTGGGCAATAGTAGTGATTTAGGGATTCGTGTGTGTGGAGTAGCTTGTCGATCAAAAGTGCTAAGTCACTTGCAGCGGGATGAATCTGCTATTCAATGGATTATTTCAGCCTTATGTCAAGCATAGGTGTTATGCATCTGGTTATGGTCAGTGAATTTGTTATGTTGGTAACATTAACATGATCAGGGTTAGAAGTGTATGTTTGGTATGTTGTTCGATAAAGGCATGGTTTGGTAATGTTACAACATGGGAGGTCTGTTAGGTAGTCAAACCAATGTGGATTTCAGGTTTCAGAAAGGTAGAAGTGGTTTCCTTCAGGAGCTTAGGGTTTGTTTTTCTTCGGGATGGAAGTTTCGGTTTGGCTTCGATTGTCTTGGGAAGGTCGTTCTATGTGTAGAATTATCGGTTGCATTCCTCAGCTTGTTTGTATTGATACGAGTGTTAGGAAGGAGCGATTTCGAGGACGAAATCTAATTTAAATGCACGAGAGTCGTAACACTAGGTTTCGGTTTCGCTTCTTTATTCGGGGCTGCGGCCCAATCTTCAGTGTTCATGAGGCTTAGGGCCTTGGGAAAGAAAGGATTTGGCCCTTTTCGGATGTGGGCATTGTGGATTAAGTGATCCAAGTTTTCCATGGTGTGTTTGGAGGCCAAGGGTATGATGGTAATTTGATAACTCGGTCTCTTATGGATTTTGGGTTTTGTTCGGGAAGTTTTACGGTTTGGATGTGTTGGTAGGTGCGTAGGGTTTCACTCCACCTTTTTGCGGATATAAGGATCGTTGGAAACGGATCAAAGATGGGGAAGTTATGGCATTTTGAAGATATTGGCAGATTTGCCCCTAATGGAAATAGTTGGCAAATCGGTCCCATCCATGCAAGAAGGGTATGCACATGTTTGGCTGAGTACACCCAGCGTAAGATTAGAAAGTGGACGTGGGTGTTTGAAGTTGTACACCCAGCGTACAGACATTACGCCTAGCGTAATGAGCTCGATCCCAAAACCCTAAATTTTAGGGTTGGCTCACTATTTAAACACCTTAAGTCCCATGTGTTAGCCTATCTTTCATCCTCCATTGTCATAAACGCTAATATCGAGATGTAGCCTCATCCAAGAGTTTTGTGAGCTTTTTATGTGCATCTTTGGGTGTTTTAGTGTATATTCAAGAGTAGAAGCTTTGTGCAAGGTGGTGAATCAAGGGGAAGGCTTGTGGATCTTCACTCTTTGCTCCATTTCTAGATCATAAAAGGTAAAAATTTCTAACCTTGCTCATTATAAGTTGAGATCTAAGATTATGTGGGTTTTGGTCCCATTTTGACCTCATGGGTGAGATCTGGTGGTTGGACACCACTACAGGAGCTTTGAGTTGCTACTCTTAGCATTTCTGAGGTTATAAGTTCATAAAGTTGCCACCTTTAATGTTACAAATCATCCATGCATGTTTTAGATGGATTATCTTGGGTCTTAATGGATTAAGTTGGTTGTTGGGTCCCATTAAGTCATGCAAATGCATAAAGGAGTCGACTTTATGCATTAGAAGCTTAGTTGGAAGTTTTTCTAAAGTTTGTGTGCAAAGGACTTAAAGTATTAAGTCGTAAATCGAGTTTTAGAGAAATTGCGGTTACACCCCGCATAACTAAAGGTATGCCCGTCGTACCTCCTTTTGGTCGCGATCTGGAACTCCTCGAGTACGCCCAACGTAGCTGAGCGTATGCCCCACATTCATCGATCTGATGGATTTTGGGTTGTTGCATTTTGGCTTTGCTTTCCTATGGGCCACTTTATCGGAATTGGTGTTTAGGCATTTGAGCCATCTGAGATTTATTATCGGACAAGGAATTATTGGGCTTTAGGATAAGGCCTATACGGGGGTTGGGCCCAATTTAGAAAATTGGGCCATTAGTGGGCTTTTACGGATCTTGTAGTTTTGGGTTTGTTTGGTTTTGGGCATGGGCCTTAGTTGTGAGCCTATTTGGGCCAGGGGTAAAATGGTCATTTTACCCGAAGTATGGATTATGGAGCATAGTTTGGGACCCAATTTCTAATTGGGTGTTATTTTGGCATTAATAGCTCAGGAAGTCGTCAGGGAAACAGCTAAGGATTTCTTTCAGTGAGCTTCTACAATCAAGGCGAGTCTCCTCTTTATTCTATGGGTCGAAGGCACCAATGCCAGCCTATTTGGTTTATGTATTGTACGAAGACCCA
The DNA here is from genome assembly GCF_051521515.1 of Lactuca serriola. Taxonomy (NCBI): domain Eukaryota; kingdom Viridiplantae; phylum Streptophyta; class Magnoliopsida; order Asterales; family Asteraceae; genus Lactuca; species Lactuca serriola. Next base: position 363,592,599 of record NC_136411.1, read on the forward strand.
GGGGTGACTCTTAGCATTTTGTTTGAAAGACCAGGAGGCATCTCATGGCAATTTATATGCAAGACCACAGTCTGAACTCTGGCAGTTAATTAGTTAGTAATGATATATTGTATGCTAGTTGTCTTTGTGATGCTTGCGTGGAAGACCAGGAGGTGGCTCCTGGCACTTGTCTGTAAGACCCAGGGGTTTGGCCCCCGTCCTAGCAAGGAAGACCATGAGGAAGCTCATCGCACAATTTGTTGGCACATAGCACTTATATTAATTGTGGTATATGTATGGCTCATGATTATGTATGTCATGTATGGCTCGTTTGATGAGTATGGTATGTGGTATTTGCGGAACTCACTAAGCTTTGTGCTTACAGTTTGTGGTTTTGGTTTCAGGCACTTCTGGTTGAAAAGCAAGGGGCCCGACTTGATCGTAGCGCATACACTCGTATTTTCCGCAATATGTGATTTGGGGATTTAACTCTGATAATTGTTTTACTTAGAAATGTTTTTAAAGTTTTGGATCAAGTTACATCTATGTTTTGATTATAATAAAAATGAAATTTGTATCCTTGATTTTTGGGATGTTACATCATGAGTACTTTTAAAATAGAGATTTTAAGTATTGGATAAACCCATGCTTAGATATGACCTCATGGATTTAATCATGAGTAATTTTAAGACGATAATATCTTCTATTCTTAAAACAAAGATATATAAGGTGTAATTTACAAGTCATTTGTGCATTGGTATTGCGAAAATGCATCAGTGTCATGATATTATAAAACATAGTGTCATGTGTGATTGAGTGAGTAAAGGTTATAGTTATGTAGTCAAATTTTATTCATTCCTTTTCCCTTAATAGGAAAAGCGATATCTATGGGCCCCTCGATGAGTTAAGTTGATCTATAAAAAACTAGGCGCCTGTTCCAAATTAGATATATGTGTTCAATTTTGTAGTCTAAATTGATCACAAATTGGGAACTAGGGAAACAAAATAAATGAACATGAGGTTGATCAGTTAATCCATGACTCTGGTCATACGATATCATGTAGAACATAGGAATATCTGATCACTTATCTTAGGGACAACGTTTGATTTGAATCAGAGTTCTCTAGTGGCTGTGGAAAGCACACTTTGTTGTCTAATTCAAGGTCTATACTTGCAATTGTAGTTACAGACTTATCCAAGTGGGAAACTGTTGGATGAAAGTGTCTAAGCCAATAACTAAATTGGTATATTCTTGAATTAGAAGCAAAGTCCTTTTTGGGTAGCCCTCATAACCAGTAACCAAATAGAATGAATTTTGAAGAGAGGGGTTGAATTATTTACTATGAACATTCACAATCTATGTCCTACTGTTGACTGTGTCTATTCACAACAAGTCTTGCCTTGTAGTGAGATAAAGTATCATCTACATTATACTTATGAAGAAAAAGCCTCATGAATCGAACAATGTAAACCCCTAGGGGTCAAGGAACAAGAGTCTAAGTCCCATTCAAGATATGTGCATCGTACTCATCGTGCATGGCCTGAAGCCAATTAGGGTCCATAATAGCCTTTACGTGGGACTATTGAATAGGCGAGACGAAAGAGACATGGAGATTGAGTTTTGAAATGGGTTATATAATCTCGCTTTTTAAGCGAGTAGTCATGGGGTAAATAATAGGAGGAGTGGGAGAGGGTCGGTTTGAACCAAGGAAGTGGAAAAATAAATAGAGGTTTATGAGAGAGGAGTAGGGGTAGGATAGAGGTCTCAGTTTGATCTGATTTAGGATAGGAGAGATGGTGAGTGGTTCATTTAGAGTTGTTGAAGTAGCGGTGTCGGATGGGATGGTACTAGTGGTTGTTGATGTATGTGGGAGCGAAGAGAAGTGGGGTGCCATTAAGAAAGGAGTGCAATATAGGGTCATTAGGAGTGACGGTTTGGAAAGGGGATGTGTTCTCATCAAAGGTGATGTGTATAGAGTTAATTATTTTATGGTATATAAGTCTAGACATCAAAAGCCTCAGTGATGAGCGGGTGAATCGAGGAAAATACAAGGAGAGGTATGGGGTGAGAGTTTATGAGGAGTTGTCAGATGTGGGAAGCAAAGGTAACCAAAAATGCGCAAGTGATCATGCATTAGATGATTTTTCAAAAAGAATAAATATTGGTGTGTCATTTTGAATAGAGGTTGAAGGAAGGATGCTGAGGGGGCGGGTTTCCATATGTAAGGCTTCTACCCAATATGTGGGTGGAATATGAGCATGAAATAGGAGGGTTCATATGATACTACTGATTAAGCACAATATGCATTCGAATTTCCCATGTATTTTGGATTTGTAAGGGAAAGAGAATCGGAATTAAATGCGATAAGCGGGAAAATAGTCATGAAATTGTTGGTTGTTCTATTCACCGCCATTGTTGCATTGAAAATATCTTATGGTTGTTTTGAACTGATTTTGTATATAAGTGGAAATTTCAACAAATTTTGAGGACACATCTGCCTTTTGTTTTAATGGGTAAACCTAAAGGTAATGAGTGTAATCGTCAAGAAAAATAACAAAGTACTTCAAACCACTGACACTAGTAATTGGTAAGGTCCAAACATCATAGTGAAATATCATATGCATTGGGTATTGGGTTAAGGTGTCTATGCCAATAACTAAATTGGTATATTCTTCAATTAGAAGCAAAGTCCTTTTTGGGTTGCCCACATAACCGGTAACTGAATAGAATGACTTTTGGGGGGAGAGAGAGAGAGAGAGAGAGAGAGAGAGAGAGGCTGATTTGTTAATTTATAATATGATTAATAAATTAATTAGAAATTGAAATAAAAGATTTATTAATATATTATATGATTAATATATTAATTTGAAATAGTAATAATTAAATACAAATTAATCAGAAATTAATTGGAATTAATTTCAAGTTAATTAGAAATAACTAGAAGTGTAAAGACTTAAGTTGTAATTGTTTAATAGTTGAACAAGAGGGAATTCCAGAACCTTCCTAACCATGGACGGTTTTGAGATGATAACTAGGGTTTCTAGAATATATTTTCTTTCTATTCTAATAGAAGAATAGGTTTATTCTCCTTTTTTCATGTGTCACCCAATTAAGTCTCTTAACTAATATTATGCCACTTGTGAACCTATTTATTCTCCATTTCAAATTTTAAATTTTTACTCTAATTAAAACTTTCTTCTTTATTTAATATATTAATAACATTAGAATAAAAATTAAAATAAAATTAATACAGATTTAAGGTTACATATTTAGTTAAATCAACGATTATAATTTTGTATAACTAAAAAATATCTCTTAATTAATAATTTATTTAAAAAAATTAATTAATAGATTTGAGTTTTTACTATAAAAAATTAATTAATTTTGTAATTGTGGTTCTCATAGGTTATAAACTAGTTTCTTATAGATAAATAAGGAGTTGGATAATTACATAATTTATGGTATTATTATAATATTCAAATTAGGTTATCTAAGGTTACCTTATCAGCTATAAATAGGACCCCTAGTGTTTCATAATTTCATGCACTATTCTTCTTCCCATAGAGCCAAAATTTGCTCTCTCATTCTTTATCCTCAAGTCTGATAGTTATTAGGGTTTTGGGTACAAGCCATTAGAGGCATTCAAGTTTTTGCTCTCTCATTCTTTATCCGCTCATATGTAATTTTTATAACGTAGGAAACGCATCATTGGAAACAATGGAATCAAAACTACCAAAAGGAAGTTTGACATGTTTGCCAACTTGGCATGCTTGACACAAAACATCAGAAACAATTTTATTACAAGGAATCAAATTATTGGTAACTAAAGATTGAAAAATGTGACTATCAGGGTGGCTAAGGCGTTGATGCTAAACCGAAGAGCTTGCAGAGAGTAAAGCATGATGAGACGGATGAATAACCGGGTAGAGAGGACCATCTCTGTCACATTAGATTAGGGGTTGGTGGGTCCTGTAATCCTTGACAGTAAAACTAAATTCGTCAAATTCAATGGAGCATTTATTTTGTACGAGTAAATTTACAAACATAAGTTAATTTTTTTTATTATGGAAGGTCTAATGAGAATATTATTAAGATATATAGGGTGATGAAGAGTAAGGGAAAAAATATTACGTCTGATCGCAACTACAAGTATTTTGGACATGTCCCCAGCTAGTATATGATGAGGGATATTATCAATATGGAATTAGAGTATACCTTGGTTTGCGTGAACATGATCTGTAGCCTCATGTCCATCATCCATTTTCCAGGTTGAGCAAGACACATTCTGTTGAAAATCTGTGAAAGAGTCATGGGTTGTTGCACGAACCTGAACAAAGCCCAAAAAGGGGCAACAGTGGGCTATCTAGAGGTTGCCGTTGTTGTGGTGTGCTGTTGGGCAGCGAAATAGTCTTGCGGCATGGCAGGCTAGCGACAAGGCAAAGGCCTAGGATACCAGAAGATGGTTGGGATTTGTCAAGGTTTTTAGGGGCCGAACCAATAGAACGAATTTTAGTTTCTTGGGCTCCACTATTGATGTTATTGGATCGGTGAAGGAATAAAGACCCACCCATATTTTTGGGGTGGGTGTATCAAAGAGGAGTTAATTCCCCCGTTGTTTCCAATAGACTGCTAATGATGTTGGTTGGGTTGTTTGCGACAGTCAGATCGACCGTTGTTCCCCCTCGATAAGTTCCATTGGATGAGGTACGAAGCAAGGCCGTTGATGGCAGGCGATCAATGTAAGCCTGTAAGGATAACCCCCATTGGAATAAGACACGTTGCTCCTCCGACAAGAGGATGGAGCAGGCTTCATCAAAGGTTGGAAACAGAGAGCGGTAGCGTATAATGCTAGCAACATTGTCAATACATGGAGACAAGCCATTTATTGTGTAGATGACAAGATTTTTATCATGTACTTTGTTATCGGGATCAAGATTCTTCATGGAGATTGACTAGGGACTTTATTTTTGTGCAGTAGGAGGTGACATTGAGATCGCCCATAGTGATGTTTTGGAGTCTGGTGTCTTGTTGGATCGCTAGGGAGTCTTTGTTGTCGCGAAACAAACATTCAATTGCAAGCCACACATCACGAGCATTATAATCTCTCTTAATGATGTTGTTGAGGAGGTTTTGAGAGACGGTGAAATAAATCCGACATTTCAAAACAAAATTGATGTTATTCCATTCGAGATTAGTGGGTTTCGGATTTGATTCATTATATGTTGCATCAATATGGTCAACCGCATCATAGGCTTCACAGCGGGTAACAAACAACTCTCTCAAAGTGTCGTTATTGAGTCTTTCAAGATCAAGAATCAGCGGGATGTGAGATTTTATGTTTGTTACACATAAGACTTTGTGAGGGGGGAAGGTGTAAAACCTCTATACATGGAAGCTGACAAGAGACTTGGAGAAGATTGTTAGGGTTTGGTGGTGGTAATAGGGTGTTGCGGACGATAAGAAGGTAAAAGGTGGAGATAAGGACGGCTTTAAGGGATTAGCTCTGATACCATAATATTCAATATCATTACTTAATTAGAATACAATGTACAACAAAATATAAATATATACTAATAAATAAATATACATTTTGCTACATGTCATTCTCTTATTTAATTATACACATGTCATTTTCTTATTATTATTATTTTTTTGAATTATTTGATATTCACTTTTCATTTGTGGGTTTTTTTTCCTTTTTATTCAAATTTCACCTACTAAATGTCACCTCTTATTAATTAATTTTATTAATATATTAATTAATATATATTAATTTAGATGGTAACATTCCATTTGTTAATTTATATTCACCTCATATTAATTAGTTTTATTAATATATCAATTAATGTATCATAATGTAGATAGTAACCTTTTATTTGTGAATTCTTGTGTTTTCATATATTTACCTATATATTTTATAAAAAACAAATATTTTATCTATCTATAACTATAATATCTTTAATTGTATGTTATATGAAAATTATGTATTATATATATTATCTTTGTAATACAACTACATAAAAAAAGATGCAAAATTGTATTTTATCCTTGTCATGCAAATTGCAAATTTTTTTAGTCTTTAACATTATTTTTATATATCAACCTACATTGAATTGATTAATATCAACATTTTACTAATTGACTTGCTAAAAAAATCTAACACCGTGTTCACTATAGTTTTATTATAGAAATTATGATTGTTTTAATGCTTTAAAGAGGAAATGGATTCAACCAACCCTAAAGCCAGACGAAAGCATAGAAAATTGCTTACGGTTAAAAAAAAATCCAATGTTATGTCTATCATCACATTTGGTATTTATTTATCTTAAATTCAGTTTAATTTTATTGTCGTTTATTTTTTCTATGTAGCATATTTTACACAAATATTGTTTTATATCTTCCCAATTTATATGTCACATCATACACACATTTTTTTATTAATCATTGTTATTATTATATTGCATATGTTGTAGGTTGTCGTAGCAACATTTAAATTCTTCAAATAATTCGACATATATTGTTGATGATAACGACAATATCAACTCAAATATATCATGTGGATATCAGCAAAATGGCTTTTGGATACAGGAAAAAAAAGGTTGGGACTTTAAATGATGGTGAGATGATTATTGATATCGTGGATGATCTTCTCATTATTGATTCATTTGATCATATATGTTGATTAATTGAATTTGTCTATCCTATTCTTCAAAATGTCAAGAATCTGATTTTTTTCAAGAAATAGCAATCCTTGCACTGAAAAATGAAGTTGTTCAAGAAATAAACGATCGTTTGGTGTCATTATTTCCAGGAGTTGAAAAAAATATTTAAGTTCAGATAGTCTTTGTCATTCAGATTTTGTTCATGATGACTTGGATAAAAGTTTATACTCGCCTAATGTTCTAAATATTCTTAAACCGCCAGGTTTGCTAATTCATAAGTTGGTATTATAATTCGGTTTTTCAGTTATATTATTAAGGAACATTGATCAGAAATGTGGTTTGTGTAGTCGAACGAGTTGTGTTATAACATTGGGTGAGCATGTTATAGAAGCAAGGACAATTTCAAGAAGTAATATAGGAAATTGTACGTTTATTCCAAGAATGTCTTTGACGCTTTCAGATAAAAGGGTTCATTTTAATTTCAAAGACGACAATTTCAATTAGTTATATGTTTTGCGATGACAATAGACAAGAGTGAATGATGGTCGCTATCGAAAGTGGGGTTGCATGTTGCATTATCCAAAATTAAGAGAAAATATAGATTAAACATATTAATTTTAGATAATGACTGTAAACTTGACAATATGATTGCATTTAAATAAATCTTTGGAAATTTGTGAATAGATATAAATACGTAAAAAATATGTTTATAAATTATACACAAGTTTTGACGAAATTTGCAAAAAAAAAAGTCATTATTTTGCAAAAATTAAGGATTTGGTCTCATGATCTGTTAAATAGGTCAAAAAGAGCTAAAGTGAATAAATTAGTTGGTTTCTTGGGCCTTTTTATTCAAAACGTTAAATAGTCAGGATTTTTCTGTTCAAATTTTTTTTCAGGACTTTATTAAAACTTTTATCAAAATATTGGGACTTTTCTATAAATTTCCTTTTTTATTAATATAGATTCAATTACCTACTTATCATCATTTTATTTGTATTATATCTAAACTTTATATTAAAAATTATTTAACGTTTACATCTTGATATTCAATATATTAATTTAAAATATGTCCATAGTTTTTATATTAACATAGATGAATAACTTATTAATTATTTCATTTTTATTTATTTTAACATTTTACTTTAAGAAATGTTTAATGTTTATATCTTAATATTTAATTTGGTTTTTAATCAACTTGTATAGTATCCGGATCTCACATTTAATATAATTATTATAAGATGGACTTGCTAAACTAAGTTATATACATATATATATATATATATATATATATATATATATACATATATATATATATATATATATATATATATATATATATATATATATAGATGTTGGTTCCTTTGAGATAAATAAAAAATTAGAGTTTGTGAGAGAGGTGGATAACCCTTTGATGTTATGCTTTTGTTTCTAAAATGTGGCAAAGGCATAATTGTAAATACGTTGGTAACTTATTAAATTAATTGAGTTAATAACGATTGTAGGGCTATTGTTGTAATTTTATAAATATTCATATCAGTTTTGAAGGCTACAATACTATAACCGCATATATCATTCTTTTCTTTCCTAATCAAGATCTCAATTGGAACTATCACGGAAACCCTTTTTTTCTTTGTTTATTGCATTTTGCCCTAGTTTTCGTTTATTATCTGTTCAAATTAAGTTTGGAAAATCGATAAATGTCTTCAGGAGAAAATATAAACGAAGTCGCATCTTCATTAATGGAAATGAAAGGTTAGAATACGAGTGATTTTTCATTTTATTGATAATGCTTGTTTGTATTAATTAGTTAACTACAGTTTTATGTTGATAATGATGTTTTTTGTTTTGATTCAGTAGTTTTTCATCATTTTTACTTGATTTTGATGATTTTCTTGTTTAGAGTTGATCTGTTTTTTTATTATGTTTGTTTGTGTTTGTTTTTTTTTTATATAAGTTGTTGTTTATATTTTCACAGGTGGGGATTTCAAAAAAAACTATGTTCGAAAAAAGTTCAAAAATCAAAAAAATATCGAAGGCGGTAGAAGTGTTGTTATTTCCGAAGGTACAGTTCAAAAAATCGATGTTAAAAAAATGTATAAAATCTTCTATGATTAGAACTAAATAAACATATAACATAATGTTAAAGGTATTTGTTGTAATCATAACTGATTTTGTTATTTTTTTAGTGGATTGAACATAACATTTAGTTATACGTTTATTTAATGTTCTAATCATAAATGATTTTATACGTTTATTTATAATCATTAGTGATTGTGTGATTTAAAATCATAGTTTAGTTTTTATATTCATAATTGATTATCATATTTTGTGTTTATGTATTTCTATGTATCAAACATAAATATGAAGATCGTTTCTAGAGAAGTTAAAGAGAAAATTTCGAAGAGAAGAGATTTTAAAGGTATTTGTCACACCCCCAAACCAGAACGGCGGAAACATTCAGGGGGGGGGGGGGGAAGACGTCATGTACAGTATCATATCAATACATAATAGTAAAACAAGAAACAACATTATCCATTGCATTAATTATATAATTTAATACAAGTGTTTTCTGTATATAGTTATAAGACACCAAAACTGAATAATCAAAATAAAGACGAGTCTTGTATGAGCTCCGTCTTCTCAAAACCTGGTCCAACGTACCAGTCTACGGGTGACCTAAGAATACAAGTTTTTTTTGAAAGAGTTGATCAACATTAAAGCTGGTGAGTTCATAAGTATTTAGTGTCATTGTTTGTATGAAAGAGTTTGTAAATGCTTGTTGTAAATATTTGTTAGAGTTCGATGTAATTGTTGTATCTCCTAGAAAATCCTATATTTTCTACTTTATTATGAAATGTAGCCTTCTACCAATACCCGACTGTTCTATATGTTTGTTCTTTTGTAAAAGTGAGTGTTTTTCCCAAGTATGACTATCATTACCAAAATATAGTTTTACATTACCGTTTATGTTAGAAGGTCATAATGTGAATGCAATGGGAAAAATGAAGATGTATTGTAGTATTGTATATAAGTAACTACCAATGTACTATCTACCTTAAACCAGTTTGTTTAATTAAGGTAGAATGTGAGGAGATTATAACCATACTTGATTTACTAGTAAAACACGACGTTCAAAGACGTCGAAATGGTATGACATTCGTCACCCGTAGACCTACAAGTCCCACTATAGCTAGCAGCAAGGTGTAGGATGGTCAATCCCATATAGATGTATACAAAAACTCACGCTCTCCCTCCAAGAGACTCTGGTCACAAAACGTCACACAGTAGTATATTGTCATGCCATGAAGTAGTGGCTCACATTAATGTTATAGTATTCTTGTATTTGGATAGTATGTTCTATCTGTTCTAGCGTATTGTATGTTCTCTTTGTATAGAATGTTCGTCCATGTTTCTCATTATAGTATATTTCAACTGACTCATGTATGAACTGACTCTTGTATGTTTCATTGTACTACAAATAGTGAGTAGTAGTCCTCTAAACTATACCTATTATAGTTTACTAGTAATTTTGTTTGAATGACTGAGAATGTTTTTACACTTTTGCTAACCAAAGGTGTTGATTTGATGTGAGAACTTATATATATATATATATATATATATATATATATATATATATATATATATATATATATATATATATATATATATATATATATATATATATATAACTAAGATTCAAATGACCCTCGGACAAACAACCGATACCCTAAGTCCGCAACCAAACAAGGAACAGGAAATTAAGTGAGTTATCAGTCCTAAGCCCTTTCAACCTCATTTATATAACTATATCTATATAGACATGATTTTGACAATATACAAGCTTAAAAGAGTTTGATAAAAGAGTTTACCATGCAAAAGAGTTTTAAACATTTGACTGGTTATAGATGACTTGATGTTAGTTTATAAATCGTTTTGAAATAGTTTGTTTGATAACACATATTGAAGTATAAGAGATCCACTTGTTTTGATAGTTATAAATCACATGTGATTGATTATACAACTATATGGTTTTCTACTTGTATCCCCCCCCCCCCCCCCCGGTAAAAGCATTTAAAATCCTTTAAAAGATAAGTTAGCGGTATGAACTCACTTGGTAGAAGTGATGATTTGATGAAAACGATACTTTGCTCGGGCAGCACTTGGGCCGGAAAGAAGTTGATTTCTTGGAAATCTAGGGAACTTCGGGACTTCGGGCTTCCGTCAGGGCTTCGACACGTAACCAGGGCATCGGGGTAGTCTCGGGATGCTTAACATAGAGTAAATTTGAAAGGGAAGTAGAGTTGAGTAGCCTAAACCCGACACCTTCGGTTTCTATTTATAGGGAGTGATTTTGGAGTCCACGTCATGAGCATGGAGTGGCTCACGTCATGAGTTCAATCTTATCATTCTGTTGACACGACTTCTGACAGCCCGACGTTGGACCCTATTCATCCCTGGCTCACGTCGTGAGTTAACAGGGTGGGAATTCGTGTCCCGAACTTCGGAATTTCATATCTCTAGCATACGACTTCCAATTTTTAGGTTCTTTATATCCACGTGTAGGTGATATTATGTTCTACAACTTTCGTTTAGACTCTGTCGGCTAATTTTCACTTTTCTTTTTAATATTAAATTTTAAACAGGCCGAGACTGAAAATGTCCATTAAAAATTCATAACTTCTTTATCTGACGTCCGTTTTCGTCTGTCTTTTTACCATTTTACTACTATTGTCGAGATCTTCGGTTCTCATTTAGGTTGCGCCGGCTAAAAGTCACTCGATCTCTATTTCGAGTTTTTTTAGCTGTCTACTGCTATATTTGAAACTTAGAAAAATCATTACTTCCTCACGAAGTCAGATATTCTTTTTATATACGTTTATGGTTTAATGATATCTATGACTTTCATTTAGATACCTAAGGCTAAAGAGTATTTTATTGGAATTTCGCGTTTTATGTTTAACAGTGTTTTACCGGTTTTGTTGCGGATCTTTGATTGGTCATAACTTCTTCGCTATAACTCGGATTTTAGTGTTCTTTATATTTCTGAAAACCTTTTTACGATATCTATCACTTTATATATCCCAATTGAGATTTTTGAACATTTAATTTTTGACGCTACCTTTATTATTTCAAAAATAGGTTACAATACTTGACTTTAGATCGTTACATTGACTTGAAAAATATCGGGTTGTTATAGTATTTTTTGTAATCATAACTGATTTTGTGATTTTTTTAGTTTATTGAACATAACATTTAGTTGTATGTTTATTTTTGGTTCTAATCATAAATGATTTTATACATTTTTTTTATAATAATTAGTAAATAGTAACGATAAATGTATGTCTTTATCATTAGTGATTTTGTGATTTGAAATCATAGTTTAATAGTCATATGCATTTTTTTTGTACTAATTACTAATTATGCTAATTTTTTTTTAGAAAATGCTTCTGTTGATGAGAAGGAAATAGAAGATATTTTAGAGAAAAATTCAAAGGTTAAAAATGATAAAGGTATGTTTTTTCAATCATAAGTGATTATATTTCTTCATTTGCAATTGACTATTTGTATTATGTTAAATTTTTTACTAGCACTATGTTTCTAATGAAAATTGTAGTTAAAAAAGATACTTTAGAGAGCTCAAGGAAGACACGATCATCTCCCAAAAAAGAAAAGGCCAAGGAGGTGTTGCAAACACGGTCAAAGATATATAAAAAACAGTTATTGAACAACCAAAAGTGAACTTGAGGGTTAAGGTCAAAACTGTAATCAAGAAATGTGAACTATCTGATGAATATGATTATGATTTTCAGAGTTGTCGTGGATCTTCAAAGAAACCAATGAGAGAAACTAAAGTTTTGAAGAAAGAGAAAAAAGTTGTTGTTATAAAAGAATTTCCTTCATTGAAGAACAAATGTTCACTCAGTCCATTGTTGGGTGTTATTCAAGGTTTAAGTAGAGAACAAAAGGATTGTGTTAGGGATATGGGATTTGGGAGTTTGTTATGGATGAAGATGATTGATGTACCGTTGAAGATTGTTTATTATATTCTTGATCATTTTAATTTTGAAACTTTGAAGGTGGAGTTTGAAAATTGTCAAGTTAGTGTTGATAGTAAGTATGTTCATGAGATGTTAGGATTACCATTTGGTGGCTCATTACTTTCAAACATGGATTACATTTTCGAGAATAATGAAGAGAGTTGTATGCTTGAGTGGAAGAAACAATATGAAAATATTGATAAATTGAGGTTGAAATAGCTAAAGAATGCACTTGTTCGAACTATTGCAGCAGATGATAACTTTAGAATCAGTTTTTTGGTTCTTTTTATTAATACATTATGTGAGTCTACAAGCATGGGTAAATGTAATTTGAATCCATTGTATTTAATCACCAGAGATATTGATTTAAGTAGCATTGACCGGTGCGATTTCTTTGTCGATTGGTTGGTAAGGACGAAGAAGGTTTACAACCCAGAGAAAAAATCTTATTTCTTTTATGGACCAGCAGCATACCTTATGGTACGTGAGCTAATTTTTTATATTAAATATTCTTTTTAGCTGTAAACTCATATATGATTTTGTAATCATATATGATTTATTATATATGAGACAGCATAGTCATATATGATTATTCATATATATTAAAATTAATGATATATTTTATTCGTATAAATCATATATGATTATATAGTCTAATTTTTGTTTAATTATATATTTCAGATCATAATCGTCTATGATTATTCATATATATTATGATAAATGATATGTTAAACTGTATAAGTAAATCTTTTCAGAAAGTCAACTTATTTGTTATATATGTTTTTTGTAGTTGTTTTATGTGGATAGTTTCAAGTATGATCATTTGCAAGTCACACATAAACGTCCAACCATTTTTTATTGGATGTCGGTGAAGATAAGGTTTCTTGAGGATATTTTAAAAGAGAATAGAGGATTTAGATGAGGAGATGTTAATGAACCATATGTTGAAGAAGAATGTCAAGAATCCGAGTATAATGAGGAGGAATCTAGTGGTGATGAGGATGAATCTGATGGTGATGAGGATTTATGTGATGAGGATGAAGAAGACTTTGATGTTAATAAAGTTAGTGTTGTGGAGGTAATTTATAGTTTTATTCATTTATTATTTTATTAGTGTATTCATTTATGACTTTTTATGTTTAAGTATTTTATTTGTAAATATCTTTTTTCTTATGTAGGTGTATGAAAATAAAATTTCATATATGTATCAGAAGATGGAGGATTTGAAAAAGGATCTTGTTGTAAAGATATATGAGGGGGTGTTGAAATTTCCTCAAATTCAAAATTTGAAAAATTGGAAATTATTATTTCCTGTTAAAGATTTAAGCAAAGAAAGCTTTGATTTCCATTAAGTTTCACAACAAAGTAAAGAACCAATATTGACACCTGCTTTTGTTCAAGTTAATGATGAAGATTATGGCAATGATTTTCTGAATGATGATGAAAATGTTGAAGATTATGATCAAGGGAAATGTTCTGGTGCTCGGGGGATGGAAGTGGTCCACATGAGGGAAATATTGGGAAAAATCATGTTGAAGGTAAAGGTGATGTTAACGATCATGCACATGAGGATGATCTTGGTAAAAAGAATCATTTGTTGAACGAGAAAGATGATGAAGATGATGAACAAGGAAATGGAAGTGGATGCAATGAAGAAGAAGCCATGAATTTAAATTATGTTGTCGAAAATGTTACTAAGAGTGTGGGTCTAATTGATAGCCAGGAAGGTGTATCTTTTAGTCAATTCGTTTGTGATGCAGTTGTTGAAAGTTTTCTTAAAACTTTGGATCAAGGTAAGCATATTTTATTATTATATATAGTTTAATCATATATTATTTTAATTTTTTATATTTGAATTTTATAGGTACTGAAAACCTGGTTGATGGTTGTATAAATCAGAAACTAGTTGAAGATGATGTGAATAACAATTTGACTGGTTTTGAGAAAAATGAATTTGATGATGGTAAGTATTTATTTATGTATTTTTTATACATAATATATATATATATATATATATATATATATATATATATATATATATATATATATATATATATATATGAATATGTTATATAGATGATTCACTTATGATTTTAATAATTTAGGGACTGTAAATTAGGGTGAGGATGATAAAGTTATTGTAGCAAAGAAGGATGGAGAAGGTGAAGATGTTGAAGTTGATTTGGATTTAGGGAAAGCAATAGAAGATTGTTCAAATAAAAATAAATATGGAGGTAATTAGTTTATAATTACTGTTTATTCATATATGATTGTGTTTATAATTATTTTTTATTGATATATGATTTTTATAATTTTATTGGGTAGAAATATTTGAAGATGGCTTAGAAATTATACAATGCAAGGAATAAAAGGAGACTCAATCATTGTAAAAAGGACAAAGTGGAAGGGAAAGTTGAGAAGTTTTATGTTCCAAGTTTTAGTCTTGGATTTAGTCAAGATTCTGAAGGTTCCAAGAAGTCATCTCAAAGTCAAAGTTCTACTGAATGGATGACAAAGAAAAAGATTAAAGATAGAGTTTATTTAAAGAAACCACGCGTTGGTCCAGAGTGTGTTATTCCAAATGTTGATGTTATTGATGCTAGTCCAGTTTTTTTTTTTGCACCCCTTTGGGTACTTTAGAAGGACCCTCAAAACCAATTTCTGTCAAACCTAAAGATATGAATGAAGAAGGAACATCAGTAGTAGATGTCAAAGGAAAATGAGAAATGAAGTTTTCTTATGTTTATAAGTCACCTTTTAAGGAAACGTTAATTGATTTTAAACCAAGTTTGACACAAGTAGAAAATATTGTTTGTGAATGGCTTTTTAGTCTTCAAGGAAATCTAGGGTAATTTATTTAAATATAATTTTTTCTTTTTATAATTATAATTTTTTTATTTTTAATGACATTCAAAAAATATCTACAAAGATATTGTCTTGCTTATGGAAACAAATATTACGGGTTTTAGAGCTAATTATGAATGTCTTTATAAAAAAAAGCTATTTGCATGTAATTGTTCTTGATTCATGGTCTCGTATACTAATCATGAAGAGAAATTTAGAGATGTTAATTCTCCATTCGGATTGTTCATGAATGTTGACATTGTAAGTTTGTAATAACCCAAAAACACAGTCTGAAAATTTCGTTTAATCTATTAATAAAAACCATAGTCGATAAACCTCATATAAAAATAATAAGCAATGTATCTCAAAATTTTATAAAAACTGTCAAGTATATCAGAGTATAAACATCCCAGGCTGAACAAATGGTGTGTGCACTACAATCTTCCCGAGCTCCTCTTTTGAAAACTGAGTACCTGAGACCAAAACTGAAAGGAAACTCACCTGGATTGCTAAACTCGGCCGATAACCCTCTTGCTGCTATCCGACGACTCTCCGAAATGCTGCTCCTCTAGCTCCCTGAGCTTCAATACCAACAATAACACTTAGCCTAAGCTGAACTCTAGAAGTCAAACTAAGTCAACTCTGGTCAAAGTCAACCTTCCAGTTGACTCTACTCGCTGAGCCAACCCGTAAACTCGTCGAGTACTTAAACTCATAAGCCTTCAAAATACGATTCAACTTGCCGAGTCACCCCAAGACTCGTCGAGTTCAACGATCTCCGTGTCCCATCCAGACCAAACTCACCTAGTCACCACTCAACTCATTGATCTGTGTCTTAACCAGAGAAGATTGGGGTTCTGCGACTAGACTCGCCGAGTTCAAGAACAGACTCGATGAGTCCAAGGCAATCTTCAACAGACTCGTAGAGTTGTTCTTCCAACTCGTCGAGTTCCTGCCCATCTTCTAAAACTCGCCGAGTCCACCCATGTGACTCGCCGAGTCGCTTTAGTTCTTAATACATACAGTGAGTTTTCGAGCCATGCAGGGGCTCCAAACTGTAGATCCACACTTCTAAGGCCCACCCTTCACGTAAAGTTGCAAACTTTACGTGAAACCAAGGAGTTATAGGCTTGAAACACTCTAGGGCTAGGGTTTGAGACAAACATGCTTCACCAATGCACCAAAGACTGACACTTTATGGGTTTCTAGGCCAAGACCAACCTAGATATGAAGTTCTCTTTGCTCACTGTCACACCCCAAAACCAAGAACGGCGGAAATGTTCCGGGGTGGAGGACGTCATGTGAAGTATCATAACAGTGTAAAGTAGTAAACAAGCAACAATATTATCCATTGCATTAAAAGTAAAGTTTTAATACATGTGTGTTCTTTCATAATGTACAACAATAAAAATGAATAATCAAAATATGACGAGTCTTGACTGTGCTTCCTCTTCTCAAGGCCTGGACATCATACCTGTCTAACTGGTGACCTGAGAATACAAGTTATTTTGAAAGCGAGAATCAGCCTAAAGCTGGTGAATTCATAAGTATTTAAGTGTCATTGTCTTGTTTGGAAAACTGCCATGATTGTCTGGCAAATCTTTAAATGTAACAATTGATATAAGTTTGAAAATCCTAGAAAATCCCTTATTTCCTACAAGTATGAAATGTAGTCTTCTACCAAGACCCGAATGTTCTGTAAGTAAAATGATAGTTTTTCCTTTCTATTGACTAGTACTAAAGTACTTAGTCTAACTCCTCGTTTATGTGAAAGTATCACAATATAAAGTAAACAGGAAAAAGTATATGATAGTCTTCTACCAATACCTAAATGTTCTGTAAATAAAATGATAGTTTTTCCTTTCTATTGACTAGTACTAAAGTACTTAGTCTAACTCCTCGTTTATGTGAAAGTATCACAAAATAAAGTAAACAGGAAAAAGTATAACCATGTAAGTGTTATCCCTAGGTTACCAAGACTAACACGACATCGCAGAAGCGAAAGATATAACCTAATGAACATCCGAAAATTGTCCAATTGTCCTCTGTAGCAGCATCAGGTTGAAGGAAGGGTTAGTCCCGAAATCGATCTACCTAATATAAGTAGTAACCTTAGACATCCGTAGATGTTCATCACCCACTGGTGCTAACAGCTGGGTTCCGGAATGGTTAGTCCCGTCTAGACATCCCCTTCAACTGGGATGGGCAGGAAAATTTACACAGAAGGTACAAGCATCCAGGTAAGTGAATACAGGATAATGTATCTATGTAACAGTACTCATGTATGGTATTCATGTAAGCGTATTCAGATAAATGTATCTATGTAAACGTACTCATGTATCATGTAAGGTACTGGTATAGACTCATGAATGAACTGACTCTTGTGTGATTCCCTGTAATAGGAATAATGTTTGATATCTTCTAACTACCCCTATGATAGTTAACTGAAAGGTAATTGGTTGTTCAAGTAGGTTTATACACCCTTGCTACACAAGAGTGTGGGAAACTAAATGAAGGATGAAAACTATAATTTCTAACATGTATATGAACATAAGTGTATAAGTATAGTTTTGTTCAAGAAGGTAAAAGTAATGGTTTGGTAAGATATCTAAGAGTTTTGAACAATAATTAAGAGTGACTTGATGTCATTTTAATAAACATTTCATAACTAATACTTTTGTTATCAAGGTATTTTAAGATAGAAAACCATTTCATGTATCACCTTTTGAAGTATGTGAAATCTACTGAGTGAAAACACAGTAATAAAATACATAAGATTTATTTAATAACATACTGGTTTCTACTTGTATTCCCCCCCCCCATTAAAGCATTTAAAATCATTTAAAACATTGATTAAGGGTATGAACTCACCTTTTTGTGGATGATACGGATAAACTGATGAGGTAGGACTGCTAGGTGTCAATTGGAGACTTTAGACACACGCAATGGTCCTAATTACATATTAAGACATATGTATATAAACAATTAGTGATTATAACACTAATTAAACATGTATAAACATCCTAATGCGAGGAAAACACTTTTGGTCAAGTGCTAGGAGGCTAATTGGTTGCAACAAAGGAGTGCAAGACCTCTAATGGGAGTTTATGGGCAAATGACCATATGTTTTGGAGTTTACGGCCCAGGGGAGTAAACTCCTGGCCGTAAGCTCTCAATAAAGTCCCTAAATGAAGCCTAACATTTATACAACTCATGTGGTGAATTGCTCTAGGCTTAAACAAGTGTTTGGGCTTCCTATTAACTCCTTTGAGGAGTTCACGGCCCTGGGACCATATCCCGTGAAGATTATGGCCGTAATCTCCTTTGGGAGGAGGTTTATGGTGTTTGCAAGTCCTTAATTTCACTAGGAATAAAACTAGGCTTTTGTACTTGGCTTCAGAAGAGTTTATGGCACCATTTGACACCATTTTATGGAGTTCACGGCACTAGAACCTTTTGGGCCGTGAACACCTTACTCTTGGTGTTCTAAGTGTGTTTGCTACTCCTAAACTCATTTAGGTACATGCCCAAATTAGTCTCTTGGCTTAAGGAGGATTTTTAAGGCATTTTGGCACCTAAACATGGAGTTCACGGCCCAAGAACTTCCTTGGCCGTGAACTCACTTCTTGCCTTAGTTTCTAATTGATTTGGGGTCTAAAACATGTAATGGAGGCTTCTAGTTTGAGTTCCAAGGCTTTGAGGGGCATTGGGACACTTTTGGCCCTTAAAATGGAGTTTACTCCCCAAGGTGTTCTTGGGTGGTAAACTCCCAAATCTTGGGGTTTTGGTCCGATTTTGATGTTTCTAAACACAATCTAAACTATATAATATAACTAGATCGAAGTACTCACAATTTGGGATAAAAACCCGAAGATCTGTGAGAGAGAATTTTTGGCTTTTCTCTAATTGGAAATGTAACTAATGAATAAATATGGTTTAGTTTTCTATATATAGTCCTGAAATTTTTGACAGAAAATATTTTATTCCCGGAATGAACTCTAATATCATAGAGTATTGGAATAACAGTGTAGCACAAAACCCTAGTGCATCCACTCTACTGATATCTCCTTAAGTGTTAAACATGAAATACTCAAACTTCTATTGGCTTGATATTGTTTGTTCATGATGGAAATTTCGGGTTGTCACACCATCCCCCTGTTAAAGGGAATTTCGTCCCGAAATTAGAATTTAGGCAAGGAAGTAGGTAGAAGTAATCGAGTCGTTCGGTGAACTTCCTAATCGATTGGTTCTTGCGCTCCTAAGTGAAATCGGGTTCTCGGTTGGTATTCCAACGAACCTTCACTAACGGGCGACGGCGTTGCTACGTCCGCTTGACCACTCGGTCGAGGGTCACTATGGTTCTAATACGAAGGCAAGGATCTCGACGAGTGGACTTACAAGAGTCCTAACGGAAAGGTATGGTTTCACAATCGAGACGCGAAGAGTAAAATGTACGTTACTGAGTTCGCATAGTAGGTCTAGTTTGTGAGATGCAAGACCGATTCTGGTAAGAATCTCGGAGGTTCCAACTACATTGGATTCAGCTTTCCACGCTTTACGAAGCGTATTAAGCCGTTCCCAGAGTGAGGTTTCCTAAACAATTTGGTCTTTCACTTGGAATTCCAAAGGTTCTTTCTCTCCCTTAACTTCTCAGTCAAGGGCCATCCCTTGCTGGGTCCAAGTCGAAAGGGTTTCTGAAATTTGCGAGGAGTTATGAGTGGACTATGATAGTAGGTTGGTAAGACCTGGAATTTGGTGAATTTTTCCGTCGGTGATTACGGTGCCGACAAATTCCCAATGGTTTTGGATAACTTGCCAGAGTACTCAAGAATTTCCACATCACTAATAGTGCGTCTCAGGAAATTTGACTCTTAATTTCAAAACTCATGTTCAGAGAACTTTGTGAAAAGTATCTCCGAGGGTAATGTTTTTATGGGTTCTTCCTTACTACGAGGGTAGATAAGTAAGTCATTACATGGAGAAATGACGAACTGATCCCAGTAAGAAAGACGTACCCCACTCATTTAGTTAATGAATACTATGGGCGTATTGGTCCTATCCGAGGGGTATCTCTACGGACTCAAAATGTCCGCATCGATTTCGAAGGGTAGTCTTCAGGACATCCTTCCCTATCACTCGAACTGGTGATATTCGGATCTCAGGTCCATTTCTGAAAGTAAATCTTTCCCTGTGTTTGCGCAATCAACTCGTCTATGCGAGGCAGAGACAACGATTTCTAATGGAAATATTAATGCAATCTCCGGTCGTCGAGGTACCTATGATGCACTCCGTCGACTTCTGGTAAGAATAAGACCGGAGCTCTCAAGGGTGAGAAGCATGGTCTTCTAATTCTATTGTTGAGTAGCTCGTTGTGTTGTCCGGCTTGTTATTGTATCTTCTGTAGGTGTTTAGACTGTAAGGAAATCTGGTTATAAGAGTCATACTGGGTTCTAAGTTTGTTCCTACGCCAATGCAATGTACTCGTACTCTTCGACAGTCTCCGTCCTGAAGTTCATATTAGGATTCATACATGGTTCAATGATCACAATCTCATGTATACGAGTCGTATATAATTAAGGTTTAAAAGGTAGTCGAATAACTGATTCTTCATTAATCTCACATCCCATCGAGGGATAAGAAGTTAAAGTGGAATCATCAATTCTAAACCTGTAGAACATTGATTATATATCACTCTCATGTATACATTCTTCAGTGATAGATCAACCGTATGAATCCTGGAATTGAACTTGACGTACCGCATGAGTAATACTGTAGGGATTCCTTCGGAAAGGAAAAGAACTATAAGGTAATTCATGCACGAGTACCTCGGTGTTCTGATATGACGGCTTCGCTAAAAGACGTTTACTGAGAAGGAGATGTACTTATGAAGCTGGTTATTGCGAGGATCGAATTTACTCGATTCGTAGTATAAAGTCGGAAACATATGGAAACTAAAGACGTTAGATTTGAACATAAAACATTTACAGACAAAGACAACCGTGCAACCATGATCAGAGTTACAATACTTTAGATTTGCTACAAGACTATTGCTGCGAAATAAGATATACTACAGAAGACAAGTATACGCAGCACGGGCATCCCTATACCGACAGGATCCCGCAAAAGATAAGACTCTAGTTGCACTAGTTTTAAACATGTTTTTGAACATACATAATACAGACGATTCGGAGGGAACCTATACTATATTAGGGTCCTTAACTGCCTCTTTGCATTCTGAGGTCAAACTCCTCCGGATTCGTCGTTGTCCTTCTCTGCTGGACAGTCCCTCTTGAAGTGTCCCATGACGCCACATAGATGGCATATCTGAGAGGTTTGGACATTAGTGGTTGAAGAAATGTGTTGGATCTGGATCCTGCAGCAACTGGCATTATGTCCATTCCTGTTGCACTTACAACAGTGTAACAGTCAGCAACTTCCCAGATGATGAAAGCTACACCCATAGCATTTCGGTAGATTTCTGGCATATTGTCTGGCTGGTGTAGGGACCATTGGGACACCAAAATGAATGGTAGTAGGAGGTGCAGATGTCGTAGCTGTGAAGGTCGTTACCGGTGGTTGTTTCTTATTTGCCCCTCGAAGCGATTTGTTCTTCCTTTTGGCCCAAAACTTCTGTTTGTTACTCTTGGTCTCGGCACTCGGGGTATCATGGTAGTTTGTTGCTTGTTGCAGTTCTTGATTGTTACTTGGATTGGAATGGTTGTTAACAATCCCGCTAACACTTGCGTTGTTAGCGTTCAAATGGGTCATAATAGCTGACACGGCAGCCGAGACTGCAGCTTGAAAGGTAGCTGCATCAATCTGAAGAGTTGGTGTTTGGTTGATGGGTTGATCGTTTTTCTTGGGAGACATGATTCTACTACACCGAAAGAAATGAATTTGTGAGCGAGAATGGTTGAACCTAGACGTAGATTGATCGCTCATGTAAAGAATAGAACTATGTTCTCTAAGGTTCGACCTACATCCCTATGATGCGGTCCTAGTACGAAATGGAAGTATGTTCATGACGGTTTGACCTACACCCCTATGATGCAGTCCTAGTAAAGATCGGAAGTAAGTTCTTACAATGGTCTCAAGATATTTGTTGTGCGAGCCGCGGTATCGTTGGTTGGTGAATAACATGATCCAACCATTAAAAGAGACTTGGAGATGTCTTCGGAGTAACATTGCTATAGTCCAATGACTTGACTAAAGCATGCTTCAGATAGACTCTAATGAAAATATTATAAGAGTATTTGAATAAAGAATGACACAGGAGTTAGCCGACTGTTAATATCTTTGATATTCATGACGTACAAGTTCGGGAAAATGACCTTGTAAAAAGGTCATACATCATATCCAGAGAAGATAGTTCTTGACATCATAAGGACCTAACCAAAAGTACTTACAGTACAAGATAGTTTCATAGAAAATACCACGTTGGTTATAGACAGAAACACGATTCCTTTCTAACAAGGAATATAAAGTAAAGTATCTACTACTAGCGACAGTCATCCCTCTGGTGAACTCTCAGTTCGGCCTGTTGGCGTTCCACATTAAGTAGGTGTCTTTCGTACACTCTCTGGCGTATTCGAAGTTCTATGACTTCGGCTCATCATTCAGCCAGTGCTTGCAACAGGGTTTCATGGTCTCTCTCACACCTCTCACGAGCATGTTCTGTTGGATAAGGTGTCTAAGTCCATAACTATTTCGGGTTAGTACTTGACCAGACCTGGCATGGTCTATTTGGGTTGCATGGCACCATGCAATTGGATAGACTAAATGAGAGGAATAACACTTGGAGATTATTAATATATTATAAGTTCTAATATATTAATAATATTATTTGATTAGTTTGATCAACGAATTAATTTTGAATTAATTAAGTGATCAAAAGATAACTAATTAAATACATGGGTTGATTATGTAAATCATTCATATCTTGTATAGTGGGCTAAGAGGCTCCATGGATTATCAAGTTGGGTTCTACCCATAGGATGCTCCATGGATGCTCCATGGGAGTTACAAACCCATGGGTCATGGAAATGAAGAGTCATGACACATTAGGGTTTACATGGTGTAACCCTAGATGTGTCAACACTATATAAGAGTCCCATTCTCCACCAAAATCGGCTACACATAAGAAACTAGAGGGCTAGGCCGATTTCAAGAAGTGTGTATTCTCACAAAAGTCTTTCCAAGAGCATTTGGTGTTGTGTGAAGCATTTGAGGCATCACACTTGGGGTGCTAGGCTCACAAGGTTTCAAGGAACATAAGCAACAACAAGGTAAGTTATTCTATCTTTCATTCAAGTTAGAAATTGTTCCCCATGTATGCTAGATAGGAATATAACCTTGGAATTCAACTTTGCATGATAATTAGACAAACATAGATCCAAGGTTATTAGGGTTGCATGTACACTTAGGAAGTGTTAGAATGCTCAAAACCCATCAGTGGTATCAGAGCATAGGCTTGTTTGTTTGTTATTTATGCTTAAAAGTTGAAAAAAGTCGAAAAACTTGTTGTCTGCCTGATGAACTCGCCGAGTCCATGGGGAGACTCGCCGAGTTCACTTGTATCTTCAACCTACTTGCCGAGTAGATTCATGCACTCGGCGAGTAGGAGCCACAGAGTGCAGATTTTCGACTTTAGTTGCTGGAAATGGACTAGAAACTTTACCCTAAACTGTTTTGGTACTTGAAAACTTGTTTTAGATGGTGTAATATCTTTTCTATTCCATTTACAACAACTAGTTATCAAAATTACAAAGTTTTAAGTGTAGTTTTGATTCATGAAAGTGCTTATGTTCATGTTCTTGATCCTATGATGTTTAGATGATCATAGGAATTATTTGTAACCTATGTGGTAGTTTAATTCTTGATCATAATGTGTTTTAATGGAGTCCATAACTTGTCCTCAAGTTATGAAAAACCAAAAGTCACTTGAGTTAAAAACCATTAAAAGAACACAAGAGTTAGAAAAATGAAGAGTCTTCATTTTTATTACTCTAATAAACTCATAAGTTACAAGAAATGAAAAGTTTTGAAAGTTTACAAAACTTGCCCTCAAGTTTTGGAACAAGTAAAGTCATGTTAAAAACTTTAGTTCCAACCCTTAGAATTTTAAAAGTTAAAATTCAACCCTTATACTTATATTATTATGATTTAATAATTATATATATATATATATATATATATATATATATATATATATATATATATATATATGTATAAGAACAAAGTCGTCTTACCGCTAGTACGCCTCATTCACGAAGCCGGTCTATAAGGTGGGTATAAGGTTGTTGCCTATAAAATGGCAACTTAATGGGTGTCCACTCTCACCCACCGCTTGCTTGACCGGTGGAGGGTCGTTAGCCGAACGGGTAAGACAAGGACTTATAAATTCTCATTAAAGGTATGATGAATATTATAAAGTAACTAAATGTTTTATTAAATTCCCAATCTTAGTTACTTTAGGAAAAATGTGAATAAGGTGCTAATCCATGAAATTACACTTTACACTATGTTTAAGTCGTTGGTGGAGCGTGTGTGGTTAACCGGCACACTAACTTGGACTCAACAAGGTAGGTAAAGGGTGACTTAAAGTTCATTATAGTATCGATGGAGCGTGTGTGGTTTACCGGCATATCGATTGAGTGATAAACTTTAAGGGTACCAAGTGATTTGCATGGTTACTTCACACCTCGTTTTGTGATCCTCGGTATCCCAGTCACAAAACTTGGAGGGCACACTCGAGATTGAAACATGCCTTTGAAAAGTTCATTGAATCTCAAAGAATCTAGGAATTTCTAAGAACCAATCAAAAACCTAATATTTAATATTTCGGTTTTCGTGGTGGAAATTGGTGAATCGTCATTCACCTACCTTTCAAATATGTTATAGCTTGGATTACGGCATACCTCTTCTAAGTTATAATATATTGTGAT
The DNA here is from genome assembly GCF_051521515.1 of Lactuca serriola. Taxonomy (NCBI): domain Eukaryota; kingdom Viridiplantae; phylum Streptophyta; class Magnoliopsida; order Asterales; family Asteraceae; genus Lactuca; species Lactuca serriola. The sequence goes on from NC_136411.1 coordinate 363,618,070, forward strand.
TGGTTCCTAGACTTAATATTACATTTGGGTGTTTTATTAAGGACTCTCTAAATATCTAAACTAATCTTGTCCTTTTTCCTTCAGATGTCTTCAAACAATGTTGCTTCTGGCTCTAATCCTAATGGCTCCTTTACCCTTATGAACTTGTGTGGGAAAGTCACTTTTGATGGATCCAACTTCAATGAGTGGATCAGAAACACCAGGATGATTACTCGCTACGAGGACAAAGAATATGTCCTTGACAAGGAGCTTAAGGAGATTGATGAGACCACTGCAACTCCTCAGGAGATCGCTGACTTTCAGGCACATGAAAGGGATGCTACGAAAGTGGCATGCATCATGATGGCCACAATGACAGCGGAACTCCAAAAGTCTTATGAGGATTTCTACCCTTATGAAATGCACCAAGATCTGATGGAAAGATACCATCAAAGTGCACGACAAGAGAGGTATGAAATCATCTGCTCCATGATAACAACCATGATGAAGGACGGGAAATCCATCACGAGCCACATGCAGAAAATGCAAAGGTATGTGGATCGATTGTTGAAGCTTAATGTGAACTTCCCTGAGGAGCTTGCAATAGATATCCTTTTGCACTCCTTACCATCGTGCTATGATCAATTCCGCATGACATATCACATGAATAAGGAAGAGGTCACACTCAACAAACTTCAGGGACTTCTCAAGACTGCAGAAACAGATCTTAAGGGGAAGTCGGTTGTTAACACTCCTACTCCAAACTCTACTCCGGTTTTGGCAATCGGGAAAAGTCGAGGGAAGAAGAGAAAGAGCTCTTCTAAGGGTACCAAGGCTCGGACCCTTGATGGCTTTTCTTCAAGTGGAACCAAGAAAGGTTTCGTCACTCCTTCTTCTAACCCAAAAGAGGCTGAATGCTTCTATTGCCATGAAAAATCACATTGGAAGCGGAACTGCCCAAAATACCAGCAAGATGTGAAGGATGAGAAAGTTAAACCCAACCATGCAGGTATTTACACTATCATTTCTAATAACTCACCCCATTCTAAATCTTGGGTCCTTGATACCGGTTGTGGTATTCATATTTGTTGTGACTTGCAGGGACTAAGAAGAAGTGAGAATGTGGAGCAAGGAAGAATAAACTTAATCATGGGGAATAGGAAAGCTTTACCTGTCACCAAGATTGGAGTTTATACTTTATCGCTAAGTAGTGGGTTTAGTTTAGATTTGAATAAGTGTTGTTATTCGCCAGAAATGGCATGAAATATTATTTCCTTTCATGCATTGTATAAACAAGGTTTCACCTTTTCATTTGATAATGAAGTTGGTTCGATTAATGCTTTCTTTAATAATGTTCTTTATTTTAAAGCATTACCTTGTGATGGCGTGTATGAAACAGTATCTGTGGTTGATAACTTAGGAAATAATGTATTGTGTATTGATTCTGTTAATAATAATAACTTGGATAAAGCATCATTATGGCATTGTCGTCTTGGACATATAAGCAAGAAACGCATAGACCAACTCCAAAAGGATGGAGTCTTGGAGTCATTTGACCTAAAGTCAGATGATAGTTGCGAATCATGCTTACTTGGAAAAATGACAAAGTCACCCTTCACAGACTCGTGTGAGAGGGGTGAAGGTTTGTTGGACCTTGTACACACGGATGTGTGTGGACCATTCAGACATGCCACAAGGGATGCTAATCGTTATTATTTGACTTTTACTGATGATTACAGTAGATATGGATATGTCTACTTGATCAAGGATAAGTCAGAGACTTTCGAAAGGTTTAAGGAATTTAAACAGGAAGTCGAGAATCAATTGGGCAGGAACACTAAGATGTTTCGATTCGATCGTGGTGGTGAGTATCTTAGTTCAAAGCTCCTTGACTATCTAAGGGAATGTGGGATAGTCTCACAATTGACACCTCACAGGACACCACAGTTGAATGGTGTGGTTGAGAGGCGTAATAGAACCTTGTTGGATATGGTTCATTCCTTGATGAATCGAGCTTCGCTACCAATCTCATTCTGGGGGTATGCCTTAGAGACTGCCGCCCATATCCTTAATCTAGTACCTACAAAGAAAGTTGCCAAAACTCCTCATGAGATGTGGACTGGTAAAGTACCTAAACTAGACCACATCAAGATTTGGGGTTGCGAGGCTTTCGTGAGACGCGAGACTCATGATAAGCTCGAACCCCGAAGCGAGAGGTGTATTTTCATCGGCTACCCACAGCAATCCTTTGGTTACCTCTTCTACAGACCTAGTGAAAATGTGGTCTTTGTAGCTAGGAGGGCTTTCTTTAGAGAGAGAGAGAGAGAGAGTTCATAAGCCAAGGAAACAGTGGGAGGCAAGTTGATCTTGAAGAAATTCAAGAGTCAAGCGGTGAAGGAACTTCAAACCCTAGCACTCAACTTGAGGAGGAAACTCCTGTTGAGCCAATTGACAAGTCTGTACCTCTGAGGCGGTCCACAAGGGTTAGGAATGCTCCTGAACATTACTATGGATTCCATATTACTGCAAAAGGGGATACACTTATCAGTGATGAGACACTGATAGGTCTGGATGAACCTAGCAGTTACGCGGAAGCCATGGCAGGCCCTGAGTCAGCCAAGTGGAAAGAGGCAATGGACAGTGAAATACAGTCCATGTATGACAATCAAGTTTGGAACTTGGTTTAGAATGTACCAGGTCGTAAGACAGTAGGGTGCAAATGGGTCTTCAAGAAGAAGACCGACATGGATGGTAAAGTACACACTTATAAGGCTAGACTGGTTGCAAAGGGCTTCTCTCAAATTCCTGGAGTGGACTATGATGAGACCTTTTCTCTAGTAGCCAAGATTAAGTTTATTCGGGTTCTGTTGGCCATAGCTGCATTTCATGACTATGAAATATGGCAAATGGATGTCAAAACCGTTTTCCTTAATGGAAAGTTGGCTGAAGATGTTTACATGAGTCAGCCAGAGGGTTTTGTCAGCAACGAGTACCCTAATAGAGTGTGTAAGCTTGAGAAATCCATTTATGGATTGAAGCAAGCACCTCGCAGATGGAATCTTTGCTTTGATGAAAAGGTCAAGGAATTTGGCTTTTCTAGGAGTGAAGATGAGTCTTGCGTGTACGTCAAGGCTAGTGGGAGTAAAGTTAGCTTTTGGTATTGTATGTGGATGACATACTACTCATAGGAAATGACATCCCAACTCTACAGGAAGTTAAGTCCTGGCTTGGGAAGTGTTTCTCTATGAAGGACCTAGGAGAAGCTGCCTATATTCTAGGGATAAGGATCTTGAGAGATCGGAGTAAAAGACTAATTGGACTTAGTCAGAGTACCTACTTGGATAAGGTGTTGAAGAGATTCAGCATGCAGGACTCCAAGAAAGGAGAGTTACCCATCCAGAGTAACACCAGATTGAGTAAGACACAAAGCCCTAGCACTGAGGCTGAGATTGCAGAAATGAGTCGAATACCTTATGCTTCGGCTGTAGGATCGATCATGTATGCTATGACGTGTACTCGACCTGATGTAGCCTTTGCCCTGAGCATGGTTAGCAGGTATCAGGCGAACCCTGGCAAGGCACACTGGACTGCGGTAAAGAATATCCTCAAGTACCTACGGAGGACTAAGGACTGGGTCCTTACCCTCGGTGGGAGTGACACTTGAGAGTTGTGGGGTATAGTGATGCTAGCTTTCAGACTGATAGGGATAATTTCCGCTCTCAGTCGGGTTGGGTCTTTACCCTAAATGGAGGAGCAATTTCTTGGAAGAGTTCCAAGCAAGAGACAGTGGCTGATTCAACTTGTGAATCAGAGTATATTGCAGCTAGCGAGGCTGCAAAGGAGGCGATATGGATGAAGAACTTCATTGGAGACCTTGGAGTTGTACCAGCTATTAAAGAGCCAATGGAAATTTTCTGTGATAGTCAAAGTGCTGTTGCCTTAGCCAAGGAACCAAGGGATCACGGGAGATCCAGACACATCGACAGAAAATACCATTTTATCAGACATCGGATAGAAGAAGGACTCCTCGTGGCAAAGAGGGTATCATCGGATGAGAACCCAGTAGATCCCCTCACGAAGGGACTGACTCGGGTTAAGCATCTCCAGCATGCTCGGAGCATAGAGCTGAAGGATGATATTAGATTTAGTAGTTAGATAACCCAGAAATTTGTAAAGTGTAATTGACATTAGATGATGAATAAAAGGTGTTTTATTTATGAGTAAAGTGTTTCTATCTCTTGTCGATCGTTTACTATATTTCTTTTGCATGTTTTGACTTCCAGAATGATTTTGTTTGGTATAACATATTATTCAAACCTCCACAGTCGGTCATATGTCGGAAGTAGGTATGAATCAAGACTGTCATGATTGGTTGCAGAGGTCTAAGGTGTTGGACAAGGCTACAACAATCATGAGTGCTCATAAGTTCTGAGCATTGGACTCAACCCACGCTCACTGGAATCACTTCATGGAATTTATCTCGAGTGATCGTGAGACGGTAATATCATATAAGTCTTCAAACCTAGAGATATGATTTGTTACTTACAAGTTGGTTATGCATTGATTGTACGAAAACGCATTGGTAACTCGATGTTATAAAACGTGCTTTTGTGTATAATTCAATGAGTGGTAGAACAAACATATGAGTCGAAGTTTATCTGTTCCTTCTTGGATTAGAAGCTGATATCTGGGCCCCTCGATGATTTTGTTTTGACCTATGTACCGGGCCTGGTCAGAACTAAGTTGATGTGTTCAATTAAGTTCTTTGTCAAACAAATCGGAAATTGAGAAACAAACTGCTGGACAATAAGTAAGACATTGTTCCATGTATTTGTCCGGCTAATATCTAGAACAGAGGATTATATGATCACTTATCTTAAATGGCGTATCAAGATCTTCTCAGTTCCGAGAGACCTTGAAAGAGCTACGATTGTCGGTCGGTTCCTGAAGTACTAGAGTTATAGTTATTAGACTTATCCAAGTGGGAGACTGTTGGATAAGGTGGCTAAGTCCATAACTATTTCGGGTTAGTACTTGACCCGACCCGGCATGGTCCATTTGGGTTGCGTGGCACCATGCAATTGGATAGACTAAATGAGAGGAATAACACTTGGAGATTATTAATATATTATAAGTTCTAATATATTAATAATATTATTTGATTAGTTTGATCAAAGAATTAATTTGGAATTAATTAAGTGATCAAAAGATAACTAATTAAATATATGGGTTGATTATGTAAATCATTCATATCTTGTATAGTGGGATAAGAGGCTCCATGGATTATCAAGTTGGGTTCTACCTATAGGATGCTCCATGGGAGTTACAAACCCATGGGTCATGGAAATGAAGAGTCATGACACATTAGGGTTTACATGGTGTAACCCTAGATGTGTCAACACTATATAAGAGTCCCATTCTTCACCAAAATTGGCTACACATAAGAAACTAGAGGGCTAGGCCAATTTCAAGAAGTGTGTATTCTCTCAAAAGTCTTTCCAAGAGAATTTGGTGTTGTGTGAAGCATTTGAGGCATCAAACTTGGGGTGCTAGGGTCACAAGGTTTCAATGAACATAAGCAACAACAAGGTAAGTTATTCTATCTTTCATTCAAGTTAGAAATTGTTCCCCATGTATGCTAGATAGGAATATAACCATGGAATTCAACTTTGCATGATAATTAGACAAACATAGATCCAAGGTTATTAAGGTTGCATGTACACTTAGGAAGTGTTAGAATGCTCAAAACCCATCATGTTCAAGGCGACTGGTGCGAAGCATATGCATTCCTCCATTTGTATCAACTTCTGCGATACGTTGTAGAGCTGTCATGCCCTGAATTTCGTTTCGGGCAACTCTTCGGATCAGAATTGGTAGGACTCTGTCTACCAGGCTCCCTTCACTTACGTTGTAGAAACTTTGGTCTCCATTGAACAGAATAGGTTGATCTTGATCTTCGCTCCATGTTTCCAGACATTCCACCCATGGAGGCGTCGGGCCATGAAAAGCCGGACGAGGGTTAGGAATTGGAAAGGGAGCTGTTTAGGGTAGGTTCTCAACCTCGGGTTCGGAGATAGTATCGTCTGAAAGGTCTTCAGCATGGTGATCATCCAGAGGGATCGGATGATCATTATCTGGTTCTTCTCCAAACCATCCAGCAATAACCTCGTTCGGAAGGAACAGGTTGCCATGGGGATGGAATCCAGCCTTATTATCTACGCGAGAATTTGGGGTAAAAAAATAATTATTAGACGAACTATCTAGATAATTATTTAGGAAAATCTTCATTAGTTACATCGCTATTTGTAAAGTGCATACCAGTTATATGTAATCAACACAGGATAGACCTTCGAATAAGTGACCTTAACTCCAAATTCACAAGGAATAGGGGTAAAGCAAAAGTTTCACTGATTCTAAGTCTATAACATCCTAGTTACATATAACTTTAGTGTATCCACTTAGCAATTATCAACTTGGTAATGAAGATCCCGCTTTAGTTTTCAAGTATAAAGTACTTATAGTAACACAAAACACCCCTATGGTATTTCAGACTTAGGTTCTGTTATAATGTTCTCAATGTGGTAATGTTGGTAGGTTTTTAGACTTGTTGCCATATCACAACCATTCTTGGGCACGTGCTAATCACTCCTAGGAACAACATAGTTGATCAGGCTATGCCACTCCCAAGACTGACCATACATCCCCGAGCTTACCTGTAAAGATTTAATACATGTGTGTTCTTTCATAAAGTAGAGTAATAAAAATGAATAATTAAAATATGACTAGTCTTGACTGTGCTCCGTCTTCTCAAGGCCTGGACATCGTACCTGTCTAACTGGTGACCTGAGAATACAAGTTATTTTGAAAGCGAGAATCAGCCTAAAGCTGGTGAATTCATAAGTATTTAAGTGTCATTGTCTTGTTTGGAAAACTGTCATGATTCTTTGGCAAATCTTTAAATGTAACAATTGATATAAGTTTGAAAATCCTAGAAAATCCCTTATTTCCTACAAGTATGAAATGTAGTCTTCTACCAACACCTGAATGTTCTGTAAGTAAAATGATAGTTTTTCCTTTCTATTGACTAGTACTAAAGTACTTAGTCTAACTCCTCGTTTATGTGAAAGTATCACAAAATAAAGTAAACAGGAAAAAGTATATGATAGTCTTCTACCAAGACCTAAATATTCTGTAAGTAAAATGATAGTTTTTCCTTTCTATTGACTAGTACTAAAGTACTTAGTCTAACTCCTCATTTATGTGAAAGTATCACAAAATAAAGTAAACAGGAAAAAGTATAACCATGTAAGTGTTATCCCTGGGTTACCAGGACTAACACGACATCGCAGAAGCGAAAGGTATAACCTAATGAATATCCGAAAATTGTCCAATTGTCCTCTGTAGCAGCAGCAGGTTGGAGGAAGGGTTAGTCCCGAAATCGATCTACTTAATATAAGTAGTAACCTTAGACATCCGTAGATGTTCATCACCCACTGGTGCTAACAGTTGGGTTTCGGAATGGTTAGTCCCGTCTAGACATCCCCTTCAACTGGGATGGGCAGGAAAATTTACACAGAAGGCACTAATAAATCTCCCTCGTAACTCTAGGTACAAGCATCCAGGTAAGTGAATACAGGATAATGTATCTATGTAACAGTACTCATGTATGGTATTCATGTAAGCGTATTCAGATAAATGTATCTATGTAAACGTACTCATGTATCATGAAATCCTAAGTAAGTGTACTCATGTATCATGTAAGGTACTGGTATAGACTCATGAATGAACTGACTCTTGTGTGATTCCTTTTAATAGGAATAATGTTTGATATCTTCTAACTATCCCTATGATAGTTAACTGAAAGGTAATTGGTTTTTCAAGTAGGTTTATACACCCTTGCTACACAAGAGTGTGGGAAACTAAATGAAGGATGAAAACTATAATTTCTAACATGTATATGAACATAAGTGTATAAGTATAGTTTTGTTCAAGAAGGTAAAAGTAATGGTTTGGTAAGATATCTAAGAGTTTTGAACAATAATTAAGAGTGACTAGATGTCATTTTAATAAACATTTCAAAACTAATACTTTTTTTATCAAGGTATTTTAAGATAGAAAACCATTTCGTGTATCACCTTTTGAAGTATGTGAAATCTACTGAGTGAAAACATAGTTATAAAATACATAAGATTAATTTAATAACATATTGTTTTCTACTTGTATCCCCCCCCCCCATTAAAGCATTTAAAATCATTTAAAACATTGATTAAGGGGTATGAACTCACCTGTTGTGGGTGATACGGATGAACTGATGAGGTAGGACTGCTAGGTGTCAATTGGAGACTTTAGACACACACAATGGTCCTAATTACATATGAAGACATATGTATATAAACAATTAGTGATTATAGCACTAATTAAACATGTATAAACATCCTAATGCAAGGAAAACACTTTTGGTCAAGTGCTAGGAGGCTAATTGGTTGCAACAAAGGAGTGCAAGACCTCTAATGGGAGTTTATGGCCAAATGACCATATGTTTTGGATTTTACAGCCCAGGGGAGTAAACTCCTGGCCGTAAGCTCTCAATAAAGTCCCTAAATGAAGCCTAACATTTATACAACTCATGTGGTGAATTGCTCTAGGCTTAAACAAGTGTTTGGGCTTCCTATTAACTCCTTTGAGGAGTTCACGGCCCTGGGACCATATCCCGTGGAGATTACGGTCGTAATCTCCTTTGGGAGGAGGTTTATGGTGTTTTCAAGTCCTTAATTTCACTAGGAATAAAACTAGGCTTTTGTACTTGGCTTTAGAAGAGTTTATGGCACCATTTGGCACCATTTTATGGAGTTCACGGCCCTAGAACCTTTTGGGCCATGAACACCTTACTCTTGGTGTTCTAAGTGTATTTGCTACTCCTAAACTCATTTAGGTACATTCCCAAATTAGTCTCTTGGCTTAAGGAGGATTTTTAAGGCATTTTGGCACCTAAACATGGAGTTCACGGCCCAAGAACTTCCTTGGCCGTGAACTCACTTCTTTCCTTAGTTTCTATTTGATTTGGGGTCTAAAACATGTAATGGAGGCTTTTAGTTTGAGTTCCAAGGCTTTGAGGGGCATTGGGACACTTTTGGCCCTTAAAATGGAGTTTACTCCCCAAGGTGTTCTTGGGCGGTAAACTCCCAAATCTTGGGGTTTGGTCCGATTTTGATGTTTCTAAACACAATCTAAGCTATATAATATAACTAGATCGAAGTACTCACAATTTGGGATAAAAACCCGAAGACCCGTGAGAGAGAATTTTTGGCTTTTCTCTAATTGGAAATGTAACTAATGAATAAATATGGTTCAGTTTTCTATATATAGTCCTGAGATTTTTGACAGAAAATATTTTATTCCCGGAATGAACTCTAATATCATAGAGTATTGGAATAACAGTGTTGCACAAAACCCTAATGCATCCACTCTCCTGATATCTCCTTAAGTGTTAAACCTGAAATATTCAAACTTATACCCAAAGTTTGGAACTTTGTTGAAACTGTTCTAACTTCTATTGGCTTGATATTGTTTGTTCATAATGGAAATTTCGGGTTGTCACACTCACCTGGGGACAATACACGAATTGTCCTTGGAAATGGCCCTAAAATGATAAAATCTAACTAGGAAAGGGGATCTAAATGAATAATAGCCAAGGTATGAGCTTCATACCTTCAAATGATCTGAAATGTCACACCAACTCAGAATCTACTACCAATTCTTGAATCACCAAAGGATCCTTTCTTCATTCTAGCTTCAAAGCACCCAAAAAATGGTAAAGAAAGCTTGAGAGCACTACAATGGAGGCTTAGGGTTTCGAGAGTATGTAAAGGGAGTGATGGAGGCTGGGATGGAGGCCTGAAATGATGCTTAAATAGGGTACCTAGTCCGGAAATTAGGGTTTCCCAACCCAGACTAGAGTCGCCGAGTCGGTCTCCCCGAGTCGCCGAGTTGGTCACTTAATTCACGACACTGGCCACGCTCCGACTTGTCGAGTTCCTCCTTGGACTCGACGAGTTGACTCCTTTGACTTAGGGCTTTTCTTTCCTTTCCTAGTCTTCCTAATTATGGGTGTTACAACTCTCCCCCACTTAAACTAGACTTTGTCCTCGAAGTTCGCTACGACCAACTGTCCCGCAATCCGTTCGCATCACCCTCGCCTGATGAATATACCTCCGGCCGACCATCGGCCTCAATGTCAACACATAACAACCAAGTATCACCCGGTGATACTGTCACCTTCCTGGCAGGAACACGCTTTCGCGACTTGCGAAAGTTACATACTACAAAATTCAATGGGTCCTCTCTCAGTGCCAAACTATCCTCCTTTTTTCCGTATATCATGATAACCCGAGCAACTCGCATGGTTGGAACTCATTCTACCCTCTTCTTGAATCCATTCCTTTCATACTAACTAACCCAGGTTCCCGCTAGAACAACAGAATCCACAGATCCACTTATCCCAGTGATTCACTTATACTTGGCCATAAATCAGATAATCGTGCTATGAGTGACGTGCCACTCCACAAGCTATCCATTAAAAATCCAAAATACCATTACCGCTGAAGACCCAAAACTTTCTGAAAACACTGAACTTCCTGAAAGCGCTGAACTATCTGGAACACTAACTACCTGAGACACTGAACTGCCTGGACACTGAACTGCCTGAACCACTGACTGCCTGAAACACTGAACTGCCTGATCACTGACTTCCTAAAACACTGACTGCTGAAACACTAAACTGCCTGAACACTGAACTACCTGATACACTAACTTCCTGAAACACTGAAATGCCTAAACACTGAACTACCTGATACATTGAACTGCCTGAACACTGAACTACCTGAAACACTGAACTGCCTGAAACACTGAACTGCCTGAACACTGAACTGCCTAAAACACTGAACTGCCTGAACACTGAACTGCCTGAAACACTGAACTGCCTGAACACTGAACTTCCTAAAACACTGAACTGCCTGAACACTGAACTGCCTGAAACACTGACTGCCTAAAACACTGAACTGCCTGAACACTGAACTACCTAAAACACTGAACTGCCTGAAACACTGAACTGCCTGAAACACTGAACTTCCTGAACACTGAATTGCCTAAAACAACATGTTGCTACATGGTTGCTTTCCTATATCTCTCGAGACCCTCCTGATCTCAATTCCTTCGACAGTCATCTGAAATATCGGGTTCCAGCCCAGTTGCAGAGCCAAAGGACTCCCTATTTTGTCGCCTCACACGACTTCCAAACAAAATTCTTCTCTGTAACTAGTTACCACTAGTTATCATGTTACTGAGGTTCTAACATCCTCCTAATCCAACCGATCGGGTCCGAGCGTCGAATCCTGATGTTACCAAATCGTGGCTAAACGTGATTGCTACAAGACCAATTGTAGCCTTATATAACAAGTAACTTGAAGCAATCCATTGCTTCCCCGATCTTAAAACTGCAGTGACATGCTTACAGTCTTATCTCTGGCTCAACTAGGTCTAATTCATCCAGATAATCCTGAAATCCAATTCGTGGACTTCCACATTCTTCCTGCGACGCCCGATATGGGAGCTAATGTTTCTCCCACGTCCTAACAACGTGCTCATGCTATCTACCAACCTGGTGGATGCTGCGGGTACACTCGCATACTTACAACACTCTATCACTATCTGGCTGCTAGTGAATGCTAAGGCCACACCCATAGACTTACAACACTCTAAGACCATCTGGCTGCTAGTGAATGCTACGGCTACACCCGCAGACTTACCACACTCTAATACTATCTGGCTGCTAGTGAATGCTACAGCTACACCCGCAGACTTACAACACTCTAATACTGTCTGGCTGCTAGTGAATGCTACGGCTACACCCGTAGACTTACAACACTCTAATAATATTTGGTTGCTAGTGAATGCTACGGCTACACCCGTAGACTTACAACACTCTCCCTGCTGACTCTATCACTAACTACTGTCCCGAGGGCACCTTGACTCACCCGAGTCCTGCTAGCAATCCCCCGACCTGATTTCCATAACCAGCCCTCAGTTATCCAATGCTACAGTTGTCTAGTAGTTTTACATCCTTTCTACATTTGCATTTTGTCGAGAAATTCTTCAACTTGGTTTCCCAAACCAATTGTCTACTATTCCCTAATTCATGAAACCGACATTGGGAAGTTTTCCAAACTCCCAACTCCTGAACTCTTGGACCCACTAGACCCTTCAGGCTACTTTTCCTTCCTACGCACGATTACCAACCCCTTCCAAGTTTAGCTTACTACTGAACATGAATCCATGAAGAGTTCTCCCGCACTTTTTTCTGGCTAATTCTTACAACTCACCACTGGAAGAATTCTCAATCCTTCTTACCGTTTTATGCCCAATCTGCTGAAAACCATGCTTACCGTTGCTAGTGTTTCAATACTAGCCAGTCTAAAAGATCACACCACCTCCAAGAACCGGAATAAATTTTCGGTAATAACCCGCTAGACCCAAGAAGCTCCGAGTCCCAATTGGAGACCTCGGAATCTCCTACTGCATCACGGCCTCTATATTGGCCGAACCGACTAGAATATCCTTCTGATTGATAAGCTGCCCAAGAAATTGCACCACGCGCAACCAGAACTCTCAATCAAAGAACCTTGCAAAAATTCTCTCCCTCCTCAAAGTCTCTAGCACCTCCCTCCGGTGCTTCTCGTGCTACTCCTCAGTCTTGCAATAAACCAAGATGACGTTGTACTATCCCAATCTGGTAATTTGGGAAATGCTCTATCACTATTCGCTAATGCTTCTCGGTATGCAATTGGCATATGACATCACCTGATAATATAATTCAGACACAAACTGAGGATAACTCAGGGCTACACTTACTCAAACCCTTGAAACAAAAGACTTCATCGTGCAGTTTCCCGCATGTGCTATACTGAATCTACCCTGCTGGTCCCCCAAAAGTTGATCTGAAATCTAGGGTCTTCTCCCGAGCATCTCATTATAAGAAACTGATCTAATTTCCTTTTAACAATGTGCTCCAAGTCCATATCTCGTTCTCAAGCTCAAGAATTCATATCATTCGGGGTCTTGCATCCCGAGATACTCATGATCTCGCTGCTATCATTTTATAGTATGTTCTGATAACTTACCTTCTTCATTTCCTCATCTGCTTCCTACTGCGGTACCATATAATCTCTTTCTTGAGACTTGGTAGTGATCTCTGCCACAGTCTCAGTCGTTTGGTGGAGATCTAACAACTCTTGCGCCAACTACTGCGCCTCAATCTCCTGGGCACACTCTGCCCAGAATCTGGTCTAAAACTCATCCCATGACATAGCATCAATTGCATTATTATTCAACTCACTACCAACCTTTTCCTATCAATCTCGTGCTCTATCCCTCAAGAGACAGGGAGTAAGGCAGATCTTGTCTCCTTTCGAGACAACGTCTGGTACGAAAAGTGTCAGTGACATTTGCGCACCATCTGCTGCTAACAATGGGGTCCCTAACCCCTATAACAATCTGAAGCCTCACAAACTCTGAATTCCCTAAACATCAACGTACGGGTCTTTATCATGACTGCTATCTCAGTGCATAATGCACTCGACCTCTCATCACAAATCTCAATAATGCCCTCCTTGATCACACTGAGGATTACAGGAGTCTGGTTAATGGTACTGCGCATAATTCTCAGATGGAATGAACTCCCTCATCCGATCATCAATCTGCCCGACTCCAGAGTCCGAGACTAATCCCTCATCGACACTAGAACTACCTTCTGGTATACCACGTAGCGTCACTATACTCGGCAACATACCATCACTAACATCACAATACTCATCCAGGGTTGAGGGATCTCACACACTACTAGTTCCCTGGTCTTATCTCAGCCTTCCTTGATTCGAGTACGGATCCTCTGCTTTCAGTAGTACGGGACCATACTACCTTCCACATCTATCCGTACTTTCCTCAATAATTGCCTCGACTTCACCAAGTAACTACTACCGCTACTGATCTCTGCTACTACCATCCTAGGCTTACCCTAGGGAAATCTCTGACTCCACCCAAACCAATCCTCAGCTGTTGAAGGCCTCCTTGTAATGCCAATTAGCCATCAACTAAATACCATCACATGTGATGAGGTTCAGATAATCCTTAGATTAAAAGACTCGTCCCTACAACGGTTAGACTCAAACGAGAGCTGCGCAATAAGGCCAAATCCAGCACTCTGAGATTATTCAACCCTAATCACATGTGACGTGACGTATTCACCTTATGGCTAACTCCCATCACTCAGATTCCTATAAAGCAACAAGCAAACAAAATTCGGACACAGGAAACTACTCAAGCAAATCTATTCTCAAAACGAGAAACTGTACTAGCATACAATGTTAAGCTCCAACTATCAGGCATAACCTAAATAGGCTATCCTACTACTGTCTCCTCAATACTAGCATGCAATTCTCATAGAGCTGAAACACATATAACAGGAACATAAGGCATCCTCCTATATCCTTAGTCCTATTCTAGCATGTTGTTCTACTAAAACTGAAACTGATAATCATAACATAAACTTGTATGGGTGATTTAGGAGTACTTACTTGAGCTCGGCTGATCGCATGCACCACGCCCTTTTTCTCTTTCTCAAAACTCTTTTCTTTTTAAGTTTCTTTTTCAAAAACTCATTTGAAAACATTTTCTTCCTGAAAACTTTTTACCATTTCCTTAGTTTTAGTCCAGTCGTACCCGAAAGTATGCTTGAATCTCTCAAACCAAGGCTCTAATACCAACTTGTTGTTGGAATAGTGTCTAAGGCTGTAACTATATCCGGTTGTGCATGGTCCTTTTGGGTTGCCTTCACCATAGCAACTTGATAGGATGATTTATTAAGAGAGAATAAATATTATTAATATATTATGGGAATAATATAATGAATAATATATATTGTTATAAGTCATAGAATTAATTAGAATTAATTTGGTGACTTAAAGAGATTAATTAAATAAAGGGGTATAAACTGTCAATTGTTTGATAGTTAAGCTTTAGACTGTAAATCCATTTGGATATACTATGGACGAATTCTAAGAGGATTAGGAAAGCTAAAATCGTCCATTAGAGTTATCTAGGAATGGATTTGGATAGCCTTAAGAGAAGATTATCCAATTAGGGTTTAGGTTGTAACCCTTAAGGAGTCTACAAGTATAAATAGACCCCATGGCATAGGGAATTCGACACTTCTGAAAAAGCAAGAGAACTCTGGTCGAATTCCTCCCCTCTCCTCTCTCCCAAATCATCCTCCTTGCTTTGGTGTTTGTAAGCCATTAGAGGAGTGACATTTGTGACTCTAGAAGCTCCAAGACCTCAAGATCAACAAGGAACTCAAAGGTATGATTCTAGATCTGTTTCAATGTTTTTGTTTAACCTAATTAGTAATTAGAAGTCTTGGATTCAAAGCATGTTTATTAGAAAGCCTAGATCCAAGCATTAGGGTTTTGCATGCGCACATAGGAAAGTTCTTATGGCTAAAACCCATCAGTGGTATCAGAGCCTAGCTTGGTTCTCTGTAAATTGTTGCTTGATTAACTGAAACAAACCTGCAAAATTCGATTTTTTGGTTTCTGAGTCATGGACTCGGCGAGTCTCAAAGTGGACTCGGCGAGTAGGCCTGACTCGGCGAGTCCCTTTGTGCACTCGGCGAGTCCAGGCGTCAGGAATGGCCAGATTCGGGATTTCTTTGTGTTTATCTTATCTTAACTTACCATAAACCAATTAGATCAATATTAATTTGTTTTTCTGATAAATATAACTATTATCTTGATCTAGTTAAAGGTAATTATCAACTAATTAAATATTTAATTTCCTTATATGATAATTAATTGATTATTTTGATTATTTTGGTAATTATCTTAAAAAGAAATCTTGAATAAATCAAATATAGATAATTAGGATATTAATTGTTAATTGGAATTATTTGTTATTTGATCCTCCATGTTTTAAATGTTTAAAACCTACCCTCATGTTTTGAAATTTACTTTTGTGATTAAAAGCTTTAATTTAGACAACTTAAATTTCAAAC
The DNA here is from genome assembly GCF_051521515.1 of Lactuca serriola. Lineage (NCBI taxonomy): Eukaryota > Viridiplantae > Streptophyta > Magnoliopsida > Asterales > Asteraceae > Lactuca > Lactuca serriola. The sequence continues at coordinate 363,634,151 of NC_136411.1, forward strand.
CCTAGATTTTAAAAGTTTTAAAATACAACCCTATACTAATATGATATTACTAGAATAATATATATATGTATAACTAAATGCTAGTCTTGCCGTTAGTAGGCCTCATTCACGAAGCCGATCTATAAGGTGGGTATAAGGTTGCGGCCTATAAAATGGCGCTTAATGGGTGTACACTCACACCCACCGCTTGCTTGATTGGTGGAGGGTCGTTAGCCGAACGGGTAGGATAGGGCAACCTCATCCTCTCATTAAAAGTATAATAAAAAAATACAAAGTAACTACACATATTTTAAAATTTCCCAATCCTAGTTACTTTAGGAAAAGTGAATTGATGCAATCCCATGAAATTACACTTTGCACCTTGCTAAGATGTTGGTGGAGCGTGTGTGGTTTACCGGCACACTAATTGGTTCTAAGCGAAGGTGGCAAAGGGTGATTCGTTGTTTATCATAGTTCAATGGAGCGTGTGTGGTTTACCGGCACATCGAATAGGTGATTGTTACAATGAAGGCGCCATGTGAATTTGCATGGTAATTCACACCCGCTTTGTGATCCTCGGCATCCCAGTCACAAACAAGAGGGGCATATCGAGATTTAAACATGCCATTGAATAGTTTCAATGAATCTCATCCGAACCTAGGAATTCTCAAAAAAACACTTAGGACTAATAGTTTAAGTTTCGTGATGGAGAATTAGTGAATCGTCATTCACTTACCTTCAATTTATTTGCATGTTAGATTACGGCATCCCTTTTCTAGTATGTAAATGTTATTGTTGGATCCTAGCCCTAATTTTCTTATTGGGTGATAATTAGGGATTCTTATTCTAATCTATCTTTGTCCTTTTCTAATTATAGATGTCGAACGCAAACAACGCTACTGCTAGTTCTTTCACGTTGATGAGCCTTTGCCAAAAGGTCACCTTCGATGGAACGAACTTTAGCGAATGGATAAGATACATTCGCACCATTGCTCGCTATGAGGACAAAGAGTATGTCCTTGATGAGAAGCTCGAGAAAATCAACACCGAAATCGCTACTCCAGCCGAAATCACCGCCTTTGAAACTCATGAGCGAGATGCAACGAAGGTACATTGCATCATGATCGCCACCATGAACTCCGAATTCCAAAAGTCCTACGAGGACATGTACCCGTACGAGATGCATCAAGACTTATTGGAGAGGTACCACCAAAACGCGAGACAAGAGAGGTACGAGATTTTCACTAACATGATTTCCGCAAAGATGGGTCATGGAGAATCTCTTACCGTGCACTTGCAAAAGATGCAAAGGTATGTCGACCGCCTTCGCAAGTTAAATGTTGACTTCGGTGAGGACTTGGCAATCGACATGGTGCTTCACTCTTTGCCTCCGATGTAGAATCAATTTAGGATGACCTACCACATGAACAAAGAAGAGGTCACCCTAAGCAAGCTCCAAGGTATCTTGAGGGTTGCTGAGAGCAACTTCAAAGACAAGTCTGTTGCACCTACTCCCAATCCGCCCGCTGCTCCTGTCTTGGCTATTGGACAAGGGAAGGGAAAGAAGAGGAAAGCTTCATCGAAGAACTATCGCAAGGTGAAAGCCCGAGATGGTGCCTCTTCTAGTGGGACCAAAGTTGATCCCGCCAAGCCCTGCTCTAACCCGAAGGAGGCAGAGTGCCACCACTGCCACAAGATAGGACATTGGAAGAGAAGCTGCCCGGATTACCTGCAAGCAATCAAAGAAGGAAAGATCAAGCCATCTTTCGCAGGTATATATACAATCAAATCTAACGATTCTAATCATGCTATTTCTTGGGTTCTTGATACCGGTTGTGGTTATCACATTTGTTCTAATGTGCAGGGACTAAGAAGAAGTAGGGATGTGGAGCAAGGAAGGATCAATCTAATCATGGGGAACAGAAGATCATCGCCTGTAACCAAGATTGGAGTGTATTCCTTAGTGCTTAGGAATAGTTTAGTTTTAGATTTGAACAATTGTTGCTATTCGCCAGAAATGGCAAGAAACATCATTTCATTTCATGGTTTATTTAGACAAGGATTTAGATTTTCTTTTAATAATGAGAATGGTTCTATTTTGGCTTATCTAAATGGTGTCTTTTACTTTGAAGCTATACCATATAATGGAATATATGAAACTGTTATGATTGTTGATGACTTTGGAAATGATGTTTTGAATATTGATTCTTCCACTAGTATGGATAAAGCATCCTTGTGGCATTGTCGTCTTGGACATGTCAACAAGAAACGCATAGCCCAACTCCAAAAGGATGGAGTGTTGGAGTCATTCGACCTTAGGGAAGATGACACATGCGAGTCTTGTTTGCTTGGAAAGATGACTAAGTCGCCCTTCACGAGTACTTGTGAAAGGGGCGATGGTCTATTGGACTTAATACATACCGATGTATGTGGACCGTTTAGATCAACCACAAAGGATGGGAACCGCTTCTATGTGACTTTTACCGATGACTATAGTAGATATGGGTATATCTACTTAATCAAGCAAAAGTCAGACACCTTTGAAAAGTTCAAAGAATTCAAGAATGAAGTGGAGAATCAATTGGGCAGGAAAATCAAGATGCTTCGATCCGATCGAGGAGGAGAGTACCTAAGTCTTGAATTCCACGATTATCTCAAGGAGTGTGGAATAGTTTCGCAATTGACGCCTCCTAGGACACCGCAGTTGAATGGTGTGGCAGAAAGGCGTAATCGAACCCTATTGGATATGGTTCGCTCTATGATGAGTCGTGCTTCACTACCAATCTCTTTTTGGGGGTATGCCTTAGAGATTGCTGCCTATATCCTTAACCGAGTCCCTACTAAGAAGGTTGCCAAAACACCTCACGAGATGTGGACAGGGAAAGCTCCCTCGTTGGCACATATCAAGGTTTGGGGTTGCGAGGCTTTCGTAAGACGAGATACTCACGACAAGCTTGAACCTCGAAGTGAGCGATGTATTTTCATCGGCTACCCGCAGACATCCTTTGGATATCTCTTCTATAGACCGAAGGACAATGTTGTCTTCGTTGCGAGGAGAGGAGTTTTCCGAGAGCGAGAACTCATAAGCCAAGGAGACAGTGGGAGGCAAATCGAACTTGAAGAGATTCAAGAGTCGATGGATGAAGGAACCTTTACCGCTGGCACTCAACCCGAGGAGGAAACTCCGGTTGAACCAATTGACGAATCCTTACCTCTTAGACGTTCCGATAGAGTTAGAGTTCATCCCCAGTTTTATGGCTTTCATATTACTACCGAAGGGGACACGTATATTAGTGATGGTACACTAGTAAATCTTGATGAACCTAATAGCTACAAGGAAGCCATGGCAGGCCCGGAGTCTTTAAAGTGGAAAGAGGCAATGGATAGCGAGATCCAATCCATGTATGATAACCAAGTTTGGAATTTGGTTGATTACGTGCCCGGACGTAAGACCGTTGGGTGCAAATGGATCTTCAAGAAGAAAACCGACGTGGATGGGAACGTACACACATATAAAGCGCGATTGGTCGCGAAGGGCTTTACTCAAACTCCCGGAGTTGACTATGATGAGACCTTCTCACCAGTTGCGAAGATTAAATCTATTAGAGTGATGTTAGCAATTGCCGCATTTCATGATTATGAGATTTGGCAAATGGATGTCAAGACCGCTTTCCTTAACGGAAAGTTGGCTGAGGATGTTTACATGGCTCAGCCAGAGGGGTTTGTGGATCCGAAGCATCCGGATAGAGTGTGTAAGCTTGAGAAGTCCATTTATGGACTTAAGCAAGCATCTCGCAGATGGAATCTTTGTTTCGATGAGAAAGTCAAAGAGTTTGGATTTGTACGAAGCGAAGACGAATCTTGTGTATATGTCAAAGCCAGTGGGAGTATAGTAAGCTTCCTCGTTCTATATGTCGATGACATATTACTCATAGGAAACGACATTCCGACTCTGCAGGAGGTAAAGTCCTGGCTCGGGAAGTGTTTCGCTATGAAGGACCTCGGAGAGGCTTCTTACATTTTGGGAATTAGGATAATAAGAGAAAGAAGTAAGAGACTAATTGGACTTAGTCAGAATACTTACTTAGAGAAGGTACTAAAACGTTTTAGTATGGAAAACTCAAAGAAGGGAGAACTACCGATACAAAGTAAAGCCAAGTTGAGTAAGACTCAAAGTCCGAGTACCGAAGCTGAGATAGCAGAAATGAGCCGAGTACCATACGCTTCCGCAGTTGGCTCAATCATGTACGCTATGACTTGTACTCGACCTGATGTAGCCTTCGCTTTAAGCATGGTTAGTAGATATCAAGGGAATCCTGGCAAAGCACATTGGATTGCGGTGAAGAATATCCTTAAGTACCTTCGGAGGACGAAGGAATGGTTCTTAGTCCTCGGAGGAAGTGATGACTTGAAGGTGCGAGGGTATAGTGACGCCAGTTTTCAAACCGACAGGGACAACTACCGTTCAAAGTCGGGCTGGGTCTTTACCCTAAATGGAGGAGCAGTGACATGGAAAAGTTCCAAGCAGGAAACCGTAGCTGATTCAACGTGCGAATCAGAGTACATTGCAGCGAGCGAAGCGTCGAAGGAGGCAATATGGCTAAAGAACTTCATCGGTGATCTTGGAGTCGTACCTGCCATAAAGGAGCCAATGGAGATTTTCTGTGATAACGAAGGTGCGGTTGCCTTAACCAAGGAACCGAGGGATCATGGTAGATCAAGACATATCGACAGAAAGTATCACTTTATTAGACATCGTGTAGAAGAAGGACAACTCGTAGTTAAGAGGATATCATCAGAAGATAACCCAGCAGATCCACTTACGAAGGGACTGAGTAGGGTTAAGCACTTGCAGCATGCTAGGAGTATTGGGCTGAAGGATGATATTAGCATAGATTAGATAGTATTAGAAATGTGTAATAGATAAATGTAATTGACATTTGATGATTAAATAAAGGAGTTTTATTTATGAGTAATGTTACTATCTTATGTTAATTGTTTAGCTATTGTTTCACTTTGCATGTTTTGACTTCCAGAATAATTGAAATTATTAGGAATAATAGAATTGTTCAAATGGTCCACAATCATTCATATATTGGAAGTAGATATGAAAGAAGATTGTCATGAATTGGTGTGTAGAATGTCTAAATGGTGTTAGACATAGCAAAGGATTGCTGCAACGTTCATGAGTGCTTATGAACTAGTTTTGAGCATTGGAATAAACCCGCGCTTGCTGGAATCACCTTATGGAATAAGATATAAAAGGTGATCGCAAGACGATAATATCATATAGTCTTAAAACCTAGATATATGGTTTATTATTTGTTAATTGATTGTACATTGATAATACGAAAACGCATCAGTAACTTGATGTTATAAAACGTATTGTTGTGTATAGTTGGTAAATGAATAAGTAAATGCATATAAGTCGAAGTTTATCTGTAACTTTTATCTAAGAAGGTAAAAGCGATATCTCGGCCGCTCGATGATTTGATTTGACTTATGTGCCGGGCCCGGTCAGAACTGAATTGATGTGTTCGATTAAGTTCTATGTCAAATAAATCAGAGATCGAGAAACCTAAATGCTTGACTAACCATTCCATAGGATTGTCAGCATGATATCTAACAGAGGACTGTACGTTCCCTTATCTAAAGGACAAGATTGATTAGATCAGAGTTGACAGCGTCTTTGAGAGCTACGATTGCAAACCGAATTTTACTTGTATAGTTACTAGACTTATCCAAGTAGGAGACTGTTGGAATAGTGTCTAAGGCTGTAACTATATCCGGTTGTGCATGGTCCTTTTGGGTTGCCTTCACCATAGCAACTTGATAGGATGATTTATTAAGAGAGAATAAATATTATTAATATATTATGGGAATAATATAATGAATAATATATATTGTTATAAGTCATAGAATTAATTAGAATTAATTTGGTGACTTAAAGAGATTAATTAAATAAAGGGGTATAAACTGTCAATTGTTTGATAGTTAAGCTTTAGACTGTAAATCCATTTGGATATACTATGGACGAATTCTAAGAGGATTAGGAAAGCTAAAATCGTCCATTAGAGTTATCTAGGAATGGATTTGGATAGCCTTAAGAGAAGATTATCCAATTAGGGTTTAGGTTGTAACCCTTAAGGAGTCTACAAGTATAAATAGACCCCATGGCATAGGGAATTCGACACTTCTGAAAAAGCAAGAGAACTCTGGTCGAATTCCTCCCCTCTCCTCTCTCCCAAATCATCCTCCTTGCTTTGGTGTTTGTAAGCCATTAGAGGAGTGACATTTGTGACTCTAGAAGCTCCAAGACCTCAAGATCAACAAGGAACTCAAAGGTATGATTCTAGATCTGTTTCAATGTTTTTGTTTAACCTAATTAGTAATTAGAAGTCTTGGATTCAAAGCATGTTTATTAGAAAGCCTAGATCCAAGCATTAGGGTTTTGCATGCGCACATAGGAAAGTTCTTATGGCTAAAACCCATCACTTGTAACAACCCAAAAACACAGTCTGAAAATTTCGTTTAATCTATTAATAAAAACCATAGTCGATAAACCTCATATAAAAATCATAAGCAGTGTATCTCAAAATATTATAACAACTGTCAAGTATATCAGAGTATAAACATCCTAGGCTGAACAAATGGTGTGTGCACTGCAATCTTCCCGAGCTCCTCTTTTGAAAACTGAGTACCTGAAACCAAAACTGAAAACTATAAGCACGAAGCTTAGTAAGTCTCCCCCAACTACCACATACCATACAATAACATATAAAACACATACAGGGCCTTGCCCACTTCACCAGACCAAAGTCTGGACTAACCGGGGCCTTACCCCTTGCATCGGACCGAAGTCCGGAAACTGCATCAGGCCGAAGCCCAGACTAACTGGGGCCTTGCCCCTGCATTGGACCGATGTCCGGCTAACTGCATCGGACCGAAGTCCAGACTTACCGGGGCCTTGCCCCCTGCATCGGACCGAAGTCCGGCTAACTCCATCGGACCGAAGTCCAGACTAACCGGGGCCTTGCCCCCTGCATCAGACCGAAGTCCAGAAACTGACTGAGCATAACATATCAACTAGCATAAGCACATATACTGCATACTACATCAGACCGAAGTTCAGAACACATAGCACAAAGACATGCTTAATCACAAAGACATCAATCACACTAAACTACTCCATCGGACCGGAGTCTGGATCTACTGCTAACTAGACGGGTCGGCATTGTGGCCGTAGACCCGTTCCTACTAGAAGGAAACTCACCTGGACTGCTGAACTCGGCTGATAACCCTCTGGCTGCTATCCGACGACTCTCTGAAATGCTGCTCCTCTAGCTCCCTAAGCTTCAATACCAACAATAACACTTAGCCTAAGCTGAACTCTAGAAGTCAAACTAAGTCAACATTGGTCAAAGTCAACCTTCCAGTTGACTCTACTCGCCGAGTCAACCCATAAACTCGCCGAGTTCTTAAACTCATAATCCTTCAAAATACCACTCAACTCGCCGAGTCACCCCAAGACTCGTCGAGTTCAACGATCTCTGAGTCCCATCCGAACCAAACCCAATGAGTCACCACTCAACTCATTGATCTGCGTCATAACCAGAGAACATTGGGGTTCTGCGGCCAGACTTGCCAAGTTCAACAACAGACTCGTTGAGTCCAAGGCAATCTTCAACAGACTCGACGAGTTTTTCTTCCAACTCGTCGAGTTCCTGCCCATCTTCATACAACTCGTCGAGTCCACCCATGTGACTCGCCGAGTCGCTTTAGTTCTTAATCCATACAGTGACTTTTCGAGCCATGCAGGGGCTCCAAACTGTAGATCCACACTTTTAAGGCCCACCCTTCACGTAAAGTTGCAAACTTTACGTGAAACCAAGGAGTCATAGGCTTGAAACACTCTAGGTCTTGGGTTTGAGACAAACATGCATCCCCAATGCACCAAAGACTGATACTTTATGGGTTTCTGGGCCAAGACAAACCTAGATATGAAGTTCTCTTTGCTCACCAAGGTACAATACACGAATTGGCCTTGGAAATGGCCCCAAAATGATAAAATCTAACTAGGAAAGGGGATCTAAATTAATAATAGCCAAGGTATGAGCTTCATACCTTCAAATGATCTGAAATATCACACCAACTCAGAATCTACTACCAATTCTTGAATCACCAAAGGATCCTTTCTTCATTCCAGCTTCAAAGCACCCAAAAAAATGGCAAAGAAAGCTTAAGATCACTACAATGGAGGCTTAAGGTTTCGAGAGTAGGTAAACGCAGTGATGGAGGCTTGGATGGAGGCCTGAAATGATGCTTAAATAGGGTACCAAGTCTGTAAATTAGGGTTTCCCAACCCAGACCAGACTCGCCGAGTCGGTCACTTAATCCGTGACACTGGCCACGCTCCAACTCGTCGAGTTCCTCCTTGGACTCGACGAGTTGACTCTTTTGACTTAGGACTTTTCTTTCCTTTCCTGGTCTTCCTGATTCTGGGTGTTACAAAGTTTTTATTTTATTCTTTTCTTTTATATTTTTATAATTATTAATATTTTTTTTATTAAATATTTTACATTTTATTATATAATCATTTCTGATTTTTTTTATATTACAACCTTTGTCATTTGAATATAATCATTTGAATGAAACTGGAAAATATAACGTTTTCAAGGAGAACTTCTCTCGCAGTGTTTCTGGTGATAGAGACTTGAAGGTTTTGAAGGATGTTGATATGGTATATATATATATATATATATATATATATATATATATATATATATATATATATATATATATATATATATATATATATATATATATATATATATATTAATGTTTTCTTTCTAATATTATACATGTTGATGTTAGGTATTTTTCCCTGTTTTCAGGCAAAAGCACATATATCTTATTGTTATCAATCTGAAGAAATGTGCTTTTGACGTTATTGATAATGGTGCAAATGATGCTAATTTTGATGATAAGTATGGTGTAGTTTTTAAACCTCTTATAAGTTTCAAATCATATTTATAATTTAGATTTGAAATCATATATGATATGTTTTATAACTATTATACTTATATTTTTCTGATGTCAAATCATATATGATTTTAGAAAAACTTTTTTTTAAAGTATCTAAAAGAGATCAATCATGTTAAAGCAAATGAAATGGCTGATAAAAATCTTACACCAGTAAGATTGATAATGCCATGGATGATAGTTTATAACAAATTGGATTGTGATATTTTTGCTATGAGACATATGGAGAGTTATTTTGGTGAAAAAGGTTCTAAATGGAAATGTGGTCATCCAAAAGAAGGTGCTTCTCAAGAAAAAAAATATTGAAAAGTTGAGAATGAAATATGCATCAGCAATTTTAACTTCTGAAATTAATATACAACGTGATGATGTGTTGAAAGTGTTGGATTAATGTCTAAGTCCATAACTATATTTGGTAAGACTTGACCCGACCCGGCATGGTCCATTTGGGTTGCATACCATCATGCACTTGAATGAGAGAAATAAGACACTTATGGTTATTAATATATTATAAGTTCTAGTATATTAATGATAAGAATAATAAGATTATTTAATTAGTATTGATCAAGAATTAATCTAGGATTAATTAAGTGATCAAAAGAAGACTAATTAAATATATGGGTTGATTGTGTAAATCATCCATACTTGTATAGTGGGCTAATGCTCCATGGATAATCAAGTTGGGCTAAAACCCATAGGATGGTCCATGGATGCTCCATGGTGTATTTGTACCCATGGATCCAAGGAAATGGAAAGCCATGAAAATTAAGAGTTTACCCTAATTGTGTAACTATATAAGCATCTTATTATTGAGGAAAAATCGGCCACTAGTGTGTGTGAAGAAAGGGCTAGCCGATTTTGGTGAGTGTAGAATTCTCTCAAGTCATTCTAAGTGTTTTGATGATTGTGATTCCATTTGAGGTGTCACACTTGGGGCACTAGGCACTCAAGCTTCATGAAGACATTCTACACCAAAGAGGTATGTATTCTATCTTGCTATAGTCATTGTTATGTATGCTAGATTAGGATAATACCTTGGAAGTTCTTATTTGCATGTATAATAGAGAAAACATAGATCCAAGGTATTTAGGGTTGCATGTACACTTAGGAAGTGTTAGAATGCTCAAAACCCAACAGTGGTATCAGAGCCAGGTTGTTTTCTGTTATATTGATGCAAATATTTTATTTTCAAAGTTGAAAAAAAAAATGAAAAAAAAACATGAAGTTTGTCAAATTTTAAGATAATTACTTGTTCTTGTGAAAAACTAATTATTTGTAAAATTTGAATAATGTGCTTTATGAGTTGAATTAGGTCAAATTTAATAAAAGATAAAATAATATGATTATTTTTTTAGTTTTAAAAGTTTGATCTAAAGAGTTTTATTTTTTTTTGAAACCTCCATAAGTTATGGATATGAAAAGGTTTTTAAAAAAAATTGATTCAAAGTTTTATGGAGTTACAAAAAATTTGGTGTTAATGTTTTAAAGGATTCCATAACATAAGAATAAGTTATGGATCACCAAAAGTTTTTTGTGTTACCTTATTTTATGAGTGAATTTAGATTAATGAATAAAATTATGTGATAGTTGGTTTTAATCCAAATTAATCTAAAAGAAGTTCATAAAATGTGTTTATGTAACTTATAAGTCACATTTATGAATCTTAAAACTCATAAAAGTTGGCAAAGGTTACAAAAATGAAGAGTCTAGTTCTAATTAAATGGTTTTATGACTCCATAACTTGTCCTCAAGTTATGGAGGACCAAGAGTCTCTTCATTTAATAAAATAAAATAAGATAAAAAAAGTGTAACCTTAATTAATTCCATAAGTTATAAAATAAAGAAAAGTTAATTCTTTTATTAGTTTAAAGTCTTCCATAACTTGTCCTCAAGTTATGGAACTTGAAGAGTTTTTGGATTAAAACTACTTTAAACACATAAGTTATGGAATTAATTAGTTTTGAATAGTTTCAAAACTTGCCCTCAAGTTTTGGAATTTGTAAAGTTTTCACTTATGAATACTTTAATTCCAAGTTAGCCCTTAGAATTTTAAAAGTTAAAATTCAACCCTTATACTTTATAATATTATAAGTTAATAATATATATATGTATAAGAGTAAAGTCAGTCTTACCGCTAGTACGCCTCATTCACGAAGCCGGTCTATAAGGTGGGTATAAGGTTGTTGCCTATAAAATGGCAACTTAATGGGTGTCCACTCTCACCCACCGCTTGCTTGACTGGTGGAGGGTCGTTAGCCGAACGGGTTTGACAGGACTAGAATTCTCCCTTCATTAAAAGTATTAATGATAATACTAAGTAACTAAACTCTTAATAATACCCAATCTTAGTTACTTAGGAAAAATGTGAATAAGGTGCTAACCCATGAAATTACACTTTACACTTTGTCTAAGTCGTTAGTGGAGCGTGTGTGGTTAACCGGCACACTAACTTGGACTTAACAAGGTAGGTAAAGGGTGACTTAATATTTATCATAGTATCGATGGAGCGTGTGTGGTTAACCAGCACATCGATTGAGGGGTAATTTATTAAGGGTACCAAGTGATTTGCATGGTTACTTCACACCTTGTTTTGTGATCCTCGGCATCCCAGTCACAAAACCTGAAGGGCACACTCGAGATTGAAACATGCCTTTGAAAAGTTCAATGAATCTCAAAGATCTAGGAGTTTCAAAAACCAATTAAAACCTAATAATACATTTCGTTTATCTTGGTGGAAATTGGTGAATCGTCATTCACCTACCTTCAAATGTTTTATAGCTTGGATTACGGCATACCTCTTCTAAGTTATAAAATAGTTTGTTGGGTCCTAGCCTTAATATTTCATATTGGGTGTCATGTTAAGGACTTTAAATCAACTATCTTGAATATCTCCCAAAAGATGTCTGGTTTAGACACCTATGATCTTCCCAAATCTCTTGAAACAAGGTTTCCTAATAAAGATGATGTCCCATGGATATCATACTTCTTTCACCTCCTCCAATTATTCTCCCTAACCCACAAGTTCTTGAAAAAGTTTAAGGTCACTCAAGCCCTATTGGCAAGGCAAGGTCTAGGTGTGATCACATCTTGGAGATGTAGTCACATATTGACAAGCCGGGAGAGTTGGGTGTCAAAGTCTTGAGAAAGTTGGTGGTTCAACTACTTTCTAAGTCATATAGTGAGTTCTTTTGGAACACCTATGAAAAAGACTATGACAAGACCCTTAATGATCTTATCTATTTATTAAGATCAACTTCCTAAAACTTTGTGGACATTGACAATGATGACATTGGATATCCAGTAAAGCATTCTCTTCCCAATGGAAAGGGATCGGCCAGAGTCAACTCGGTTGACCAAATGGTAAAGAGAAAAAGCTAAGTCTGTGATAGTCCCGTGTACCATTATCAAAGGGTCCATATGTTTATATTGCCAAAGGAAGGGGCATTGGTCACGAAGCTGCCAAATTTACCTAAGGATGTTAAAGCCAATAAGTTTGACTCTACTTCAGGTAAATTCCACTATCTAACTCTGTTAAGTTTCTATTCTGAGATTCTTGATACATGATGTGACTGGGTCACATGGTGATGTTTTAAGAATCAAAGAAAAGGTGAAGAAACTTAAAGAAAGAATATGCTGAATCTGATGGCGTAGATGGATTTCTATCGCATAGTTTGAAGATCGGATTCTTGAGCTACTTCTTAGGAGTTATGAGATATTGCTTAAGGAATAGATAACAACAAGTTTTTCATATGGATTGTAAGGATAAGTTTTTCCGCAAAGTTTTAAAATAAAAGGAAAATTTTAGATTTTATTTATTTTAAAATATCCTTACAATGGCATTTGAGGAAAAATTGTTGCTTATATAATTCCATTAAGAGCAAGAGTGGAAATATGAAATTGAGTCTTTCATTTGTGGTAATGTCTAGATTTACCAAATAAGGAAAGATTCTCATCACCCAAGTTTCAATTGGACCGGAACTTGGAATCATGCAAGTTGTATAGCATGATGAATGAGAATTTTCAAGTTTTGGAAAATTAAGACTAATTACTTGTTCACATGGATGTGTGAGTCAAGTAAAGGACTTAGGGATCGAGTACACATTCTTGTGCACTGATTAAAGTCCACCACTAAAGATCGATAAGAAGAATCAAATAAGGCAGAAGGATAAAAGTTTCTCAAATCTGAAAAGATGGGAGAGTACTTTAGTATCAGTTTTGTGATCATCTTAATGATTAAGAAACCATATCAAAATTAGTTCTCTAAGGAAGTCTTAGTGCATTCTTATGACTAAGAAGAGGAACTTGAATTGTTGAAATGGTTAAATCAAGAAGATGAGTCATACTTCGTTCCAATACAAGTCTTAAGAGTCATACTCTAAGATTGTATTTTGAGTGACATGTCTTAAAGAAGGTTAAAACACTTGTCAAATGTAAGCGTAAAAGTTTTCTACTCTTGTACATTTGAAATTGGTAAGTTGTGATGTTTTGGATAAAACAAAGACCAACTTAGGCCAATTGTGTGAAGTGTTTGTCTTGATTAGAATCCGCACTATCTCTTGGATATTTGACAAGGGAGTCTTATAGGTCAAGAGGACAGTGGGAGTCTTAAAGGTCTTGAAAGTCTCAAGAACTAATCAAGAATAAAACCTAAAGTTCTTCACTAGCACACGACTTGAGGTTTATAACCTATCGTGTTGACTTATTCTGTGCCCATTCCAGTTAAAGTTGGCTTTGCATATGAGTTCTTAGAGTTCTCAATTAGTTGCATAACAACTTGGAAGCAATGGCAGGCCCTTGAGCTGCCAGGTGGCAAGAAATTAAGATTGAGTTCAGTCCATATGAGTTTGGATTTGTCATTATCCTTGTCTTGTGTCTATGATTTTGACAATTCACATGGATAAGAACACATACACCAGTAAATCTAAGTGTCATAAGGTTTCTCTCCGATTCATGAAAATGATGGTGAGGAAACACTTTCACTAAGTAGATTTTAGCTAGATAGCAATTGTGATATTTGCATTCTCAAAGTCGTTAGTGGAGCGCGTGTGGTTAACCGGCACACTAACCTGGACTTGTGAGAAGTGGCAAAAAGGTCTAAACATTATGATTACGGCATCCCTCTTCATAATTGTTTAGATACACAAGTGTGCTATCTAAGGGAAGGTGTATGATTTTGATAAAGACTTATCAAAACAATCTAGTATCAGAAATCTGAACTTTGGTAAGAAAGTCAATGAAGTATTGATTTCTAGAAGTCCAGCTGATTTCTGAGAACATGTCAAAGCTAGTGGGAGCATAAGTGTTATGCTAATAATCATCATGTTAGTGGGAGCAATGATAATTATGTTAAGTATTGCAAGCTAGCAATGTTAATTATAGAAACCAAAAGTCTCAATTGGGAAAAAGTTGTTTTGCTATAATTAAGGGAGAGGAAATTATACTTCATCTCAAATCTATAAGCTTAGATTGTGAGGTTTTAATCATTTAGTCAAGGAAATTCTGTATATGGGTCCATTATTTGCGTTCTAAAATTCGATTATGATTACGGCATCCCTTTTCATAATCTGAATTGTGAGAACTTGGCAAATAGAAATGGAAATGTTATAGCAAAAGACTGGTTTAGTCTTTATGTGAGACATCATGAATCGTGTCCCATATGCTTCGGATATAGGATCGATTACATGTGCTATATTCATCCTTTCTAAAATTTTCCAAATGCCTGGGGCATTAAGAAGGGAAAAGGTTTAGAACTGGATATGACTAAAAGGATTAAACAATTGTCGAGGACAATCTAAGGTTTACCAAAGATTGGTTACTCAAGGAAAATTGGAAGTATAGTGATAATTCTGGAAGGACCATATTGACATAGTCTGTAAGGAGGCAACTCTTGTTCAGAAGTGATAGTCAAAATGGAATCTGGAAATGTTTCAAAGTTAGAATTTTCAATCTGTTTAAGATTAGGAAACTTAATGCAAGAAGGATGTTTCCAAGGAGCTGATCTCCTTTGGAATACTCTGTAATGAATATTGTCAAGTCTTTCTGACTTTGTGCATAATCATTACAAGAGGATCAATGCATATAAGTTTAGAATCTAACAGATTTCAGTAAATGGCATGAATTTGGAATTCTTGCATTTGCAGTAAGGATTTGGGAGTGTGAAAAGAGAATCATTGAAGTTATGTTCAATTGATCTAGTTCACAAAGTAAAGATCATAGACAAACATAGTATGCATACTTGGTGTGTGGCATGACTAGTGTTTAAGAAAACATAGTGTACATGCTTGGAGCATGGGACAACTATTGTTTTAAATTCAAGAATAAAGTTGATAGCTGAAACAGTATACAATGAATAATGTGTAATCATATGGTGATAAATAAAAGGTGTTTTATTTATGTTCAAAGGGTTGATACCATATTAGATTCAATTATTATTGTGTTTCACTTTGCATGTTTTGACTTCCCGAATAAACTAGGTTATTCTTCCGGAATGACTAAGTTATTCAAACCATCCACATTCGGTCATATGTTGGAAGTAGATATGAATTAAGACTGTCATGATGGGTTGTAGAGGTCTAAGGTGTTGGACAAGGCTACAACAATCATGAGTGCTCATAAGTTCTAAGTATTGGATTCAACCCGCGCTCATTGGAATCACTTCATGGATTTTATCACGAGTGATCATGAGACGATAATATCTTATATTCTTCAAACCTAGAGATATGAGTTGTTACTATGAGTTGATAGTACATTGATAGCACGAAAACGCATTTGGTAACTCGGTGCTATAAAACGTGCCTTTGTGTATGATTCAACAAGTAGTAGAACAAGCCATATGAGTCGAAGTTTATCCGTTCCTTTTACCTTCGGGATAAAAGCGATATCTGTGGGCCCCTCGATGATTTGATGATGACAAATGGAAGTGCTCGGCCGGGCCAGGACTGATTTGATTTGTTCAATTAGTCAGTCGTCATAAATCGGAAATCGGGAAACAACAAATGGACAGAGAGAATGATTATAATCCATGTCTCAGTCCATATGATATCTAGAATGGAGGAATATATGATCCCTTATCTAATGGACAAGTCATTGACAAAGGTCAGAGTTCATCGACAAGGTCAGAGTTCGACAGAAGCTTTTGAGAGCTACGATTGCCAGTTGGTTCCTGAAGTCATACGCAATAATAGTTTTAGACTTATCCAAGTGGGAGACTGTTGGATTAATGTCTAAGTCCATAACTATATTTGGTAAGACTTGACCCGACCCGGCATGGTCCATTTGGGTTGCATACCATCATGCACTTGAATGAGAGAAATAAGACACTTATGGTTATTAATATATTATAAGTTCTAGTATATTAATGATAAGAATAATAAGATTATTTAATTAGTATTGATCAAGAATTAATCTAGGATTAATTAAGTGATCAAAAGAAGACTAATTAAATATATGGGTTGATTGTGTAAATCATCCATACTTGTATAGTGGGCTAATGCTCCATGGATAATCAAGTTGGGCTAAAACCCATAGGATGGTCCATGGATGCTCCATGGTGTATTTGTACCCATGGATCCAAGGAAATGGAAAGCCATGACAATTAAGAGTTTACCCTAATTGTGTAACTATATAAGCATCTTATTATTGAGGAAAAATCGGCCACTAGTGTGTGTGAAGAAAGGGCTAGCCGATTTTGGTGAGTGTAGAATTCTCTCAAGTCATTCTAAGTGTTTTGATGATTGTGATTCCATTTGAGGTGTCACACTTGGGGCACTAGGCACTCAAGCTTCATGAAGACATTCTACACCAAAGAGGTATGTATTCTATCTTGCTATAGTCATTGTTATGTATGCTAGATTAGGATAATACCTTGGAAGTTCTTATTTGCATGTATAATAGAGAAAACATAGATCCAAGGTATTTAGGGTTGCATGTACACTTAGGAAGTGTTAGAATGCTCAAAACCCAACAGAAAGCTGCCTATGAGTATCAAAAAGTTGATCAAAAGATTTGTGGTAACATGCATATGATGCTCAATGGAATATTCAAAGAAAGTTGTCGGATTTTTTTGTTTGAATATTTTCTTATTTTAGAAGTAAATGGATGATGTTATAAGAACAAGTTTGTTTATGTTGTGTATGTTATGGATATTATTAATAATGCATGTTTATCCAACTCGTTCCCAGCTTGTTTATCCGCCTCTTCTTGTTGGAAAGAACACTAAAAAGGCCACAACGCACTCTTTAAAGCTCAAAAATGGTCTCACAAGATTCTCTAGAGTGTAAGAATGTTATAAGGCAGTGGAGGCTCTCTAGGGTTAAGTCCAAGGGACTTAAGGTTGCTTAAATAGGTCTCATGTCCGAAAATTAGGGGTTTGGACCCCTGACACGTACGCTCGGCATACATGCTGGTACGCCTAGTGTATGCCCAGCTCCTCCGCGTCCATCCATGCATAGTACACTAAGCGTACACTTAAGTACGCCCAGCGTACTTAAAGGACCAATTTTGGGAAAATGCAAATTTCTTGAGGGTTTCAAGACATACCATATTTAGGGTGTTACATAAATGATGGCATGTATTGAATAATAGTTAACAGATTACATAATTATTTTTATTAGTATAATCATAAATGATTATGTAATACCACTTTATATGTTTTATTTAATCACAAGTGATAATATACTTTTGTAATCATAAAAGACATAACGTTAGATAGAAGAAGGTTTAAGAAAGAAAAAACTCAAGAAAACTGATTTTTTGTACTACTAATAAAATCAAAGAAAGAATTATCAAAGTAAATTCTATTTTATAAAAAGAGTAAAGTGCATCAAACAAAAAGTATATTATTTAGAAAAAAAATCATGAATTTTTCATTACTGGTTAAACTAGTAATTATCTATGTAGCTTTTGATGATTGTTTTCCTGCAAGTTTTATTGGGCAAGTACGCAAGTTATGAGTAGCCCTTTCTCCACATCCTGAGCGTCTTCTTATTTGCTAGTTTGAATTTTTATATTCTATTTCTGCTGCACTTTGAATTCTATTTTTCTTTCCACTTCCTTTATTGCTTTGAACATTTAGAACTTAATGTCAATGTCTTTTTGAATAGAAATGCCCATAAGCTTTCCTACCTCTTCCACATCTGTCCTATTTTTTTGCAATTCAATAGTAGGATCGTTCTCATATTCCTTCAACATGCTTTCTGTTTTCTTAACAAACAAATCCATTTTGTCTTTATTTTTTCTTACATAATCCAAACATGCTTCAAAGTTGTAGTATGCTTGATTGATAGATCTGTTAATTTCACTGTCTCCTGTATCATATACATGCCTACCAAGGTGATAATGCCTTGATATCACATCATTTCCCCAACAATTCTCAATGTACTGTTCAGGGATTTCCTTGATTCCATGTTTCATGAGTAGGTTGAATGCATGTCTGCACAAAGTCCCAAAGTGGTTAAAGTGATCACAAGTACATTTTACATCATTTATTGGAAGTTGTATTTCTACCTGTTTAAAATAAAATTAAAGTGTTAAGTGTTTTATAATCATAACTGAAAATTTTTGTATATTACGTTTTGATTCATCAAAATTTAAAATAAGAATATATTACCTCAAATTCTGTTTTTAGATCACTGTTTTTGTTCAGTTGTTCCACTTTGTATAACTCCCATCTGTTTTTTGTTCCAACATGCTTGTATTGGCAGTACCAGAAACCTTTGTAGATTTATTTATGTACTTATATAAACTTGTGCGACATGTTTTTCTGTTGGTTGCAGTGAAATAAATTTATATACTGCCTTCTTTGTTTGATGATTAAGCTCCTTTTGTGTATTTCTTTGTTTTTGAATTGCTGTGTCATAGTTCATCATGAAATGTAAAAGTAAATTTACAGATTGCGACTAAGTGTTGAAGAAGGAATTCATGCTTTCTGATCTTGAAGTGGTTTTCATTAATCCAGACATTCGAGTATCACTGAATTATGCAGGTATCCATTTTTCACGTAATTCAAACATATCATTGAACCATCTTTTATCTTCCAGGTTGAATTCATTAATAATCAACTCCCACTTCTTCTCAAATTCATTAGGTTTGATATGCATGTTCCATACAAGCTTATTAAATCTCTTCTTGAAGTTTTTGTTTTTTAATAAATCGCCAATAACCTATGAAGGAACAATTTTATTTATGTAAGTATAAATTGTATACTTATTTGGATATACCATATATGAGTAATCATATATGATTATATACTGTAATGTAGGATTAATCATATTAAATTAACTATTCTAATAATATGAATTATCAGATATCATACTATATAATCATATATAATTATATATTGTATTATCATATATCATACTATATAATCATATATCATTAATCATATATTATTATACAGTATGATATCTGATAATTCATATTAATAGAATACTTAATCATATATGATTATACAGTATGATATATGATAATTCATATTATTATAAATATATGATAATTCATATTATTATAATCATATATGATTAACTATTATAATAATATGAGTTATCAGATATCATACTATATAATAATATATGATTATATATTGTATTACCATATATCATACTATATAATCATATATGACTATACAGTATGATATTTGATAATTCATATTCTTAGAACACTTAATCATATATGATTATATAGTATGATATCTGATGATTCATATTATTATAATACTTAATCATATATGATTATATAGTTTTATTTTTATTATATAGTTGCTTGTAGTTTTTTATTATGTGCCACATAAATAGTCTGTGTCTTGAATTTGGTAAGACAGATTCCATTGTTTGTTTTATTGTTGGATCTTGATCAGTTAGAACAATTTTTGGTGCTTTCCCTTCATGAGCTCTAAGAAAAGCTTTAAGTAGCCATTCATACGACTCAATTTTCTCTCTACTAAGCAACCCAACGCTAAGAGTAATTGATTTCTTGTGGTGGTCAACTGTTGTGAATGGAACAAATACCATTTTATACCTATATAAAGAAAATGTGTTTAGTACAATCATATTTTATTAATAGTATGTTTAAATTTAATTGTATATATTTTTTTTATTTTAAGCATAAATGTATAAATTATGTAAAGTATATACATTAACTTACTTGGTTGTTCTAGAAGTTGCATCAAAAGATATAACTTCTCCAAACTCTGCAATAACATCCTTTTCTCTTTCATATGCCCAAAACATAACAGCCAACAAATCTCCATCACGTACGAACTCTAATAAATTATTTGGGTAATGATCTCTACGATCATTCATTTTGTTTATCATTATTTGAGCATCCTTGTAACATAAGATTTTGTTTACTCCTTTCCTCAAGTTTTTATAGTATGTTACCTTCACCCCTACATATTCATATCCTCCTTTCAAAATTGCTCATATTTTGTGAGCCATTGTTGGACCAATTTTAGCTTTTAATGCACGTATAACAAACTCTTTTTCAGAATATGACATCTTGCTTGCCTTTTTCGTATAAGGTCTTTCCTCAATACTTTCTAGTGGGTGGTTATGCAATTCAAATAATTTCTTAACTTTGTAATCTGTTGTTCCATAAACATTTTCAAATATAATCTTTGTTGTATACCCAGTAATTATGTTGTTCGAATTTGGTTTCCTCTTGATAGAACTTGTAGCCAACGTATCACAAGGTTTTGGTTTATCCTTGCCACCCCTATTACATATAACATATTTTTTTATTATTATTTGGCTATTGTATTTTGATAGGCTACGAAGTATTGTATGAAAACCTGCCATTTCTGCATAATCAGTATATATTTTTATTGCCAAATTTAGTGATTTGTAAACGCTGTTTACAACTGGTACAAATTTTGTAGGAACATCTGGTTTATATTTAGATTCTTCGATTATGTTACTGCAATATGATTCATTTGTTGAATTGGAACTTTCACCTGATAAAAGAAAGGAATGACAAAAATGTTATTATATAATTTCATGATGTAATAATCATATGTGATTAAAGATATGTATTTATATAGTGTAATATATTATTTATTATATTTTAGTATAATAAATCATATATGATTATAGATATTAGTATATTATTAGATGTTAAATCATATGTGTTTGTACATTGTCTTATATGATTAATAATATATTGTACTGTGTAATCATAAATGATTACACGTATTAATTTATAGGTAATCATACTTGTAACTATTTAATCATGTATGACTAATCATATGTATTTGTAGTTTGTAATATATGATTAATCATATTTTATGATGTATAATCATATATGATTATTCATCCTAATATAAGATTAATATATATTTCAATTTGAAAACATGATAAATAAGAATTACAAACTATAAATACATATGATTAATCATACATATGAATAATCATATATGATTGTTCATCCTAATATAATCATATTTTATGATGTATAATTATAGTTTTTTGTACATTGTCTTATATGATTAATCACATATTATACTCTATAATCATATATGATTATACTATTTAATATATATTTAATCATATATTTAGATCTATAAAAACATATGATAAATGATATATTTTTGTAAATTGTTATATAGGATTAATCAAATGTGATTATGTATAATCGTATATGATTAAACACCGTAACTTATAATTAATCATAATTTATACTATATAATAAAAAAAATCAGAATGAAGTGTAGAAATTGTAATGTAATATGTAGTATTAAAACGAATTATGTGTACCTTCAATACGAATCGTATTTTGAAGTTCTTTGGAAGTCAAAGAAATTAAATCGATTTTTTCGTCGTTATGATGTGAATTGATTTCAGCTATAATTATATCAGTTGCGATCGACTCTTCAACTTCTTTTGAATTCGACATCATTTATGAAAATTGATTTTGATTCAATTTTCAAATGCTCTGTTGATCTCCTGAATTGCATTGATGAATGCAATGTGTTTGTTTCTTCGATTTGAGGATTATGTCTCGTATTTATGAAGATATGAAACGATGCTCTGTCTCGATCGTTTTTTTCGATTTGAAGATTGCGATTAATTTGATAACAAATTCAGTAAACATAGGAACTTTATGATGATATTGAATGATTTTTCAAGATTGAATGATATGATTACGTGATTGATACTGAGAATCGATGATTTAGCGATAAGACGATTTTTAGAGAAAAAAGGTATCCGCTTTCTAAATATTAAGTTGAAATTTATTGTTATACCCTTGCATCATTTAACAGTTGACTGAAGTTAAGGTTAAGTTCCATTGGCTCATGTTTAATCTCACAATCTCTATTTTTTTATTAATCTCAAGGGAACTATCCCTATATATATATATATATATATATATATATATATATATATATATATATATATATATATATATATATATATATATATATATATATATATATATATATATATATACACGCGCGCGCGAAAAAAAATAAAACATTGATATTTTACTTAAAATTATGGAATCTGGAATATGCTGTTATTATATACAGTTAACCTTTTCATATGCATATAAATGCAATTCAATATTTGTTGGTATCAACGAGTTGGCATGGCACTTTCCATGTCTTTTTTTCTTCCTTAAATTTATAAACAAGTGGTTGGTGGTGGGATCACATATGGAGTCCACCTAATCCCTTAGATTAAACATCTAATCTAATATAATATAAACAAACGTTAAATCTTCATATTTGATATTTTTCTAAATATAGATTTTTAATATTATATAAGAATCACCAAATCCAAACATACATTATAATAAAACCCAACACGACAAAAACTAAGACTTGTCATATTTGATTTTAGCTTTGAAAGATCATCACTACTACAGTCTGCAAATATATTAAAAAATAGTACGTTTACACATAGCTTTTGATATATATATATATATATATATATATATATATATATATATATATATATATATATATATATATATATATAGAGAGAGAGAGAGAGAGAGAGAGAGAGAGAGGGAGAAAGAGAGTGTTAAGTTCAATAACGAACTCTTTAAGAGGAAACCAGCCAATGAACTATACATCAATAAAATGCATAAGGTCTTTTTGTTTTTAAAACTACTAGGGCATATCCCAAAGGAAGATTTAATATCCAAACTTGCATCAGTTTTGCAATCTTGTTCACCCTCTAATCGTGATCCTCAAGTCATTCAACCATGCCAACAACTTCATGCTCAAATAATCGTCAACGAGATCAACCATGTGGGTCTTTTGGGTTCAAGATTACTTGAAAGGTATATACTTTGTTGAAAATTCATTGATGCAAAGACAATTTTGGCATCAGAAGGTCTAGGCGGCTTGTTCACTTGTGAGATAAAGAGTTTGTAACCATCAACTTGTTTAACAGCCCCTGTTTAGAGCTTTATAAGTCTGTGAGTTCTTAATCGATTAAGATGTTTTTGAGCTTAAAATGGAGCCCACACATAGTACTTCAATCTAGAAAAAAGACCTTGTTCTTAGGTCATATTAGGAAATTTTATATGTTCGAAGTTGAGTAAAAAATTTATAAAATGTTGTAATAAAAACCAAAAAACTCAACAGTCCCTGTCTAACACTTTATAAGTCTGTGAATTTTTAACCGATTAAGATGTTTTTTGAGCTTAAAATGAAGCCCACACAGAGTACTACAGTCTAGAAAAAAACTTTGTTCTAGGTCATATGAAGAAGCTATGTACGTTTAAAGTTAAGTAAAAAATTATAAATTGCTGAAACAAAAACCACAAAACTCAACAGCCCATGTTTAGAGCTTTATAAGTCTATGAATTCTTAACTGATTAGGATGTTTTTTGAGCTTAAAATGGAGCCCACATATACTACTACTGTCTAGAAAAAAAATGACATTGTTCCGAGGTCATATGAGAAACTTATGTATGCTCAAAGTTGAATAAAACTTTTATTTAATGTTGAAAAAAAAACTCAACAGCCCATGTTTAAAGCTTTATAAATATGTGAATTCTTAACTGATTAAGATGTTTTCTGAGCTTAAAATGAAGCCCACATAGAGTACTACTATCTAGAAAAAATTAACCTTTTTCGGAGGTCATATAAAGAAGTTATGTATGTTCAAAGTTGAGTAAAAAAATTATAAAATGTTGAAACATAAACCAAAAAACCTAACACGTGTTTAGAACTATATAAGTTTATGAATTCTTAACAAATTAAGATGTTTTTTTAACTTAAAATGAAACCCATACAGAGTACTATAATCTAGAAAAAATTGAGCTTGTTCCAAACTCATATGAGGAAGTCATGTATGTTCAATGTTGAGTAAAAAAGTTATAAAATGGTGAAACAAAAAACAAAAACCAAAAATCACATGTTTAGAGCTATATATGTTTGTAAATTCTTAACATATTAAGATGTTTTTGAGCTTAAAATGAAACTCACACAGAGTACTACAATTGATAAAAAAAATGACCTTGTTCTGAGGTTATATGAAAAAGTTATGTATGTTCAAATTTAAATAAAAAATTTATAAATGCTGAAAAAAATAATGCATAAGATTTTTTTGAAAGGTTTACTTGAAATTTGAAGTCTCAAACCTATCTTCTTAAAATTCATATACTATTTCAATCTCATTTCATCCCAACTCCTTGAGGCAATTTATCAAACATGTGGCGTGCGTCTTTAATGCAACTATTTTCTACATGTATTTTGATCAAGGAACTACATACGTAAACATCTTTCTCAAATGACCACATACCTTGATCACGTATAGAAATCAAGAGTTACTAAAAATTATTTGAAAGACTAAAGACACCAAGCTAGATGTGATTAAAAAAGGAACAAGTTTGTCTAACTAATTATATTAATGGTTTGGAGTTAAATTTACGAGAGCAGAAAGTTGGTGTCAAATTGGATGTTGATTGTCAAATTGGATGTTGATGGTTACCAACTCTTTATCTCACAAGTGAACAAGTCGCCTAGACCTTCCGGTTCCAAAATTGTCTTTGCATCATTGAAATTCCAACAAAGTATATACTTTTCAAGTAATCTTGAACCTAAAAGACCCACATGGTTGATGTCGTTGACGAGTATTTGAGCATGAAGTTGTTAGCCTTGTTGAATGACTTGAGTATCAAGATTAGGGGATTAACAAGATTGCAAAACTGATGCAAGTTTGTATATTAAAGGGGTGTTTGGCTTATCATTTTTAGAGACAAAAGTCCTTTTTGTAAAAGTTACAAAAAGTTATGTTTTCCTGACTTTTCCAAAAAGTCAGTTTTTCTTATATCAGAAAATTCAAAAGTAGCTTTTAAAATCCTTTTACCAAACATCTTTTACATTTTATCTTTTCCAAAAAGGAATTTTGCCTCTCAAAAAGATAAGTCAAACACTAAATCTTCATTTGAGAAATGTTCTATTTAAAAAAAAAAAAAAAAAAAAAAAAAAAAAAAAAAAAACTTATGCATTTTATTGATGCATAGTTTGTTGGTTCGTTACCTCTTAAAGAGTTCACTATATATATATATATATATATATATATATATATATATATATATATATATATATATATATATATATATATATATATATATATATATATATATATATATATATATATATATATAATTTTATATTCCCGTGTTTTTGCATATAATTGATTGTATCTCTATATGATGTTCTTTATATAAATTACAACCATAAATATAAATATATACAAAGTATAATCTCCCAACATACATAAATGTTTGTCAAAATGATGTCATTCTCAAAAGGAACTAACCCGTACATAATATCTTTTTGTCGGGATAATGACTTAAAATGTTAACATAGTTTAGATTATGTACATATTTAGTCATTTATGTTTTTTTGACATATATGATCACTTATGTTTTTTTTATTTTTTACACATGACCATTACATTTAATGGTCATATGTGTATAAAGTAAAAAAACATAAGTGACAAAATGTGTACAAAAAACAGAAATGACTAAATATGTACAAAAATAAACATAAATGACTAAATTTGTATACAATCTAAACTATGTTACCATTTTAAAAGCATTATCCATTTTTAGTCATATACATCATTTTATGCTTTAGAGTGGTCACCACCTGATCACTCCATATTATCACCACATCACTACTAAACACCTAGAAAATGACCACCATTCCACATCACCTTACTATACTCGTACCTTATGTAGTATAGGTTATAGAAATGAGAGAGAGAGAGAGAGAGAGAAAAGAGAATGAGAATGAGAGAGAGAAGGGGGGGAGGAAAAGTAGATAGAGATAAACAAAAAGAACCACGACCAACCATGCCTACCATGTCACCCTTGGGGTGGTGTTCACGCCGATAACACACATAATGTTGTTGATAACGACTCCACTCTAGTTAGCCTTATGTCCACAACCGACACCCAACATATTTCCTTAATCACTGGAGTAGTCTTCGGTAATGGACAAAATATATGTCACATAGTATGTAACCATAAAATCTAGAGATGTAATAAGTTTATAAAATTACAAAACATAAACCAAATAACTAATACTTCGTTGTAAATGTATAGGGTTGTGACTCTAGCAGGCGATAAACCTTTTTCTATGTGATGTTTCCTAGACTTGAAGCTCTTGATTCAATTATAAGTTGTAAGGTTTCATATTATTTTATTTTAGGTCAATGAGTTTGGGCATTGTGTTGTTCCTTATGTACAATTAATGATGCTATGAAAATGTTAATTTACCTAATTTACTTATTGGCTTTGTCGCTTATATGGTCGATGATAAGTGTGCATAGGAGTTGATGTATTCAGAAGATTTTTTTGTAGCTTCCATACATAATCTACTTGAAATGATAAATCACATGGTCCCCGTCATTTGAAAAAACCCACGTCGAACTTGTCTCATGATCTATATGTGAAGTAAAAATGATGAGAATAAAACTCTAGATCGATTAGATCTTTCACAGGTATGAATATGAAATCAAACAAGACAAACACAGTAAGAGTATGAACATTGAATAGAATCAAATATGTGCTTATGATTCAACAAAGTCACCCCTCAGCAGAGCTCGGTGAAGAACTTCCACTGTAGAGGCGAGCTAGGGTTTACAAAACTCAAAGAGAAAAATTATCAAAGCGTTAACTCCTAAGACTGCATGAATGCAGCTTATATAGTAAACCCTAGAACAAAAACATGCACGGTTTAACAGGCCCAATACCGGCAATCAAAACCGAGCTAAGGACCGAGCCCATGACGCAACATAATAATCCTAACAATCTCCCCCTTTGTGTCAAATGAGGCGAGAGATTATTTCTTCTGTATTGGCTTCACGGTCTTTATTACTTTGAACAGCCGAGGAATTATTGCAAGAAGTGTCTGCCGAAATTGGATATACCACCTCAGCATATCACTGAACAACTTCTTGTCAACTGCACTGTTCTGATCACACCTCTGAATGATCTCCAGGATATGCTCTAGGCAAGAAGTTGAGAATAGGTGTTTGTCAACGAGAGTGAACAGGCATTTCTGACCTTCGCCTTTGATGAACATAACAGTGTGGTACTTCGAATCAATCTTCCCCTTGGCCATTGTGTTGACATTGCCTGCTTTGCCCATAATCTTGATCGTGGTTCGCTTGTGAATGGCAGAGGCAATCTCCTGGTCCATCTTCGCTACCTTTGTGAATGTAGCACACAAGCATTCGCTTGACATGATCAATTATTGGCTGGTACTCCCATGGATTTGACAGAAGAATGTTGTTGAGGAGTATCCAGTCGTGGGGATTATGGTTCGGTAGATCAGCAAGAGTGAAGTTGTGAACTGAGCCTTCGGTGCCTCGAGTCACTTTGAATTTAACATTAATAAACTTCCCCGCTGAGTAGGGCTTCAAAACCTTGACATTAGTAATCTTCTTCAAACTACAAGTCAAGTACTGGGGTTGAGAAAACTCCAAGTAGAACTCCAGCAGATCCCTATCTACCTTCGGGTCTGGGGAAGGAATAGCAGCAGTCGAATTAAAGCAGTGAAAGATGAATGTCTTTCGTGTGATCGACATGTCGAACTGCGCGTCCTTGGAGTTCTCGAGCCCAAATGACATTACTGGCTCAAGCCAAAGTATGCTGGGCTCATCAATAGCACACCTTTGAAGCGAATCTATAGTCCAGACAAGAAACATGGACGTCTTCTTTTCTAGGAGCTCCGCCTCCTTTCGCTTTTGCTCGAGCTCAGCCTGTTGTTTCATGTAGTTTTCTTCCAGTTCTTTTTTAGAGGGCTTTACCTTCTGAAAAGGGTTTTTAGGATTCTCAGCATAGACATCATCCTCATTGTCTGTGTCATCCTCCCCAATCTTCTTCTTCTTTTTCTCCTTGTTACTGATCGAAACTTCATTACCCTTCGGTTCAGTAGATGGTTTCGGTCTAGGAGGAGGTTGAGCTGTTACCTTCTCTCCCCATTGTTTCGGCTAGACACCAGTCACCGGAACACCCTCGATACGACTAAGGATGTCCAATGCTAGCATGGGCTTGTCAGCCAAGTGCCGCCGAATTGTAATGGTGATGATTGGATCATGCGCTTCAATGAGATGAAGGAGGATGGAGTGAACATCAGCAGCAGAACTCTGAATGACCTCCCTTTCTGACTTCAGGCCATTGACCTCAGCAGTAGCAGTACGCAGCTTGTAGTTTTGCATTTTCAGCTGTGAGTTTCTCCTGTCTTGCTCATCCATGATACGATTCTCTACAGCCACCTCAGCCTCCAGTTGAGTCAGTCGATCATTGACGTTAGCATGTAAAGTTTCGTTGGCAGCTTCAAGGTTGGAACGTTCAGATTGAAGAGAACGTTGAAGATTATCCACCGAAGCATTGACGATTTGAGCATTCTTGTTAGTTGTTGCCTGCAAAGAATCTAGAAAAAGATGAGCTTTTGAAACTAGTTTATCGACTTTTGCGGTCGCTTCCTTGCACTCCTTGGTAGAAGCCTCAACAGCAAGAGAGGCTTGCTAGCATTGAAAAGTGGATGCTTCAATGGCTTTAGCTAAAGCAGAGAGTGAGGCACTGTGTTCTTGAACAACAGCTGAGAATAAAGCCTTTAATGCCGCTTCAGAGTAAGCTCCAGAGGAAGAGGATGAGAGTAGTTGATCAAGTTTTTCGTTCACTGCCTTGAGATGACGCTTTGTAACAGGCTCATCATCATCATCGTCACTCTGTACATGGTAAGAACTAAAATAAATGGAATCAAATTCCATGTCCTCACCGCCTAGAATAAGGGTTGTTTCTGTGGATGGAGTAGGAGATAAGGGTTTGGTAGTGGCTGGAGGTTCGGTTGTGACAGGTGGTTCGGTTGTTACTGGTGGAGTGGGAGCGGTAGAGTGAGCTCTTGTGCTAGTAGTGGTAGTAGTAGTGTTTGTGAATATGGGAGTAGGGATGGGAATTGTAGTAAATGGTTGAGTGGTTGGAATGGGAAATATTGGAGGGATATATATTGGGATGGTTACAGGTGGAGGTGAAGGAGGGTGAGAGCGAACTAGAATTTTTGGGGTAGGGGAGCGAGGCGGAGTATCACCTCGGCCCGAAGCCTCATAATCAGAGCTTTCACTCTCAGATTCTGAAGGAGGAGCATTCTTATGTTTGCGAGGAACATACTCTGAGTCTGAATCACTAGAAGATTGGAGTATGAGCTTCCTTGCAGGCTTCTTTTGTTTCTTTGGTTGAGCCTGTGAGGTTGCAGCCTTGTCAGACTTTCACTTCTTGGGGGTTTGCCCCTTGGTTGGTTTGAAAACCGGTGCCTCCCTCTGATTCTCAGTCTTCTTTCCTCTTTTCGCTGGCTTGTCAGCCTCTTCAATGGAGCGAACCATGGCTGGCGTAAGCTCCCTTGGACCTGAAGATGGATGATTCATGTATTGTTGTAGAACATTACTCGATGCAGAAACACGAGCGAGCATGGTTTCAGGAATAGAGCCAATAAAGGAGTACTTGGTGGGATCTGTGACAACGATTTTGGTTGTGTGAAAGGTAGAAATGGAGGAGAGAAGAGAATCCGCCATGATTGGAACATGAAGGCGGTCCATTGCCCAGTTGGTGATGATTGACCAAAATCACCCACACGAGATCTCAGAGTGCCTGGATGAAGAGACTAAGCTTTGTACCAATTGCTTCCAGATAATAGTTCCATAATCCAAGTCGATCCCATGGTACAGTCCATATAGCACAGTCATAAAAGACTTGCTCGCACCATCTGAGCCGGCGCTTCGCTTAGAGAGTCCCTTGAACAGCAACGTGAAAAGGCCATTCCATTGAGGCGGAAGGCAGGACTTCTTGAACTTGGTGATTGTGGTGAGGGTTTCAGTATACCCCATATGATAAAACATAGAAAACAGTTGACCAGTGGTGATGGATTCAGGGTTTACCAGAGATTGTTCTTGAGAGAGACCAATTAGGGCACAGAAGCGGTGCATGGAGATAGAAGTCTTCTCGTTGTGGATCTCAAAGTGAATCCTTTCATGAATCTTATCGTAGTAAGCAGTGGACTAGACAAGAGAAAGGCAGGACATTGGAACAATCTCGACTCTGGTCAGAGCATCGACCAAAGGAGAGTATTTAAGACACTCAACTACATACATAATGTAGGGTTCATAGACAAAGGGGGTGAGATCGATGATCAGGTTTTTTTGTGGTTTGATTATGAGGAGAGTTTTGCGAACAGAGGTGTCATGAACTGAGGAAGAGTTTGCCATTGTTGAAGCTTGGAGAAGATGATGAACGGTAAGAGAAATCGCCATTGTTCTTTGAGAGAGTTTTGGAAGTGATAAAAGGTTAAAGAGTACCGTTCCAATTCCTTTTATTCGTACAATGAGAAGAGAGAAAAATCCGGCTGAGATCTTTGATTATTTCAAAAATAGCGCCTGACTTGACGGATGAACAGTTGGCATACAGATGATGACGCAGGAAAGAGAAAGGATGTTTCCTTTTTGCACGCCATTCCATAAAATTCACTTTTTCAAATCGCCAAATCAATTGGATAACCGCTGAGTCAGCTTTCACTTTATCCCCATCGTCACTCCAAAATAAATTTGAATCGCCGTTGCCTATCTTGCTTTATTGAACAGCCTTAAAAGAACGAGAGTGTGGAAAATTAAAAAATTTCGTGCATAGGGTGTAAAAGATAAAGAAATAAAGCAAACGTTTTGAGATTATCTGTGATGCCTTAAATAGACATAAAACAATGGATTTTGGGCATGGCTCACTTCCTTCAAAGTCAAGAGAGACATTAAAGTGCTTGCTTGGTTACCCATTAAATAACGATCAATAACTTGTTGAGAAGTATTGAAAGGCATCTTTTTGAAGGTTATAAAGGGTGGCTTTCGCTTCAATTCAATGTGAGTAGAGTAAGGAAGCTCATGATTAGAGTGAATATTACAGCCTGGATTGGGAAAACAAGATTTGTATATATCATGTTATTAAGGCTTCACTCAAAATCTTTCGAGGCTTTAGTCAACATACAACAGCATACTTCTAGGGACTCCTAAATAATAAAAACATTTACCTGACTTAGCTTCGCCATCGGGAATCACACTTAGACAAAAAGAAAAACTTTAGATAAAAAGAAAAATAAAAAAATAAAAAAATAAAATAAAATATTTTTGTATTTTGTTAGAATTGACCAATTGAATGAAAGAGAAAA
Source organism: Lactuca serriola (assembly GCF_051521515.1). NCBI lineage: Eukaryota > Viridiplantae > Streptophyta > Magnoliopsida > Asterales > Asteraceae > Lactuca > Lactuca serriola. Next base: position 363,665,841 of record NC_136411.1, read on the forward strand.
ATATTTTTGGATTTTATAAGTAGAAAAGAAGTATTTAAAAAGTGTACAAAAGAATACAGTCAAAATGCCTTGATAAGAAAAAGAAGCGAACAAGTTTAGAAGGACCGAACCCGAAATACACCGAACGTTCGGTTCATTTATGTTCATGGTCGAACTTCACCCGAAATAGACCGAACCCGAAATAGACCGAACGTTCGGTTCATTTCGGTCGCTCTATTTCGCTTGTTACCTTTATTGAAGCGAAGGCGATTTTGGTACGGATTCGGCTTCCATCATTCCTAGGCCTTGTAGAATCTTGTTGAAGCTTGCTTCAGGTAAAGCCTTAGTGAATATATATGTCAGCTGATCGGTTGTCCTGACAAAGTGAGTTTCTATGTTACCATCTTCGACGTGATCCTTGATAAAGTGATACCTCAATGCTATATGCTTGGTCTTCGAGTGTTGCACTAGGTTGTGACAAATCCTAATTGCGCTTTCAGAGTCGCAATATAGTGGAATTTTCTTCATGTTTAGCCCCTAATCCTTAAGCTGACTTTGTATCCATACGACTTGAGATGTGCATGATGTTGCAGTAATGTATTCAGCTTCTGCAGTCGAGAGAGAAACACAAGTTTGTTTCTTCGATTGCCAGCTAACCAATTTACCATCTAGAAATTGGCATCCTCCAGTGGTGCTTTTACGATCTAATCCACAGCCACCTAAGTCAGCATCTGAGAATGCTTGAACAAAGAATCCTGAGTTGGCTGGATACCACAGACCGAGAGGGGAGGTTCGCTTCAGATAGTTAAAGATGTTTTTCACGGCTTGCAGATGAGGTTCACGTGGGTTAGCTTGAAATCTTGCACAGTAACAAACTGAGAAGATGATGTCAGGTCTACTAGCTGTGAGATACATCAGAGACCCAATCATTTGTTGATAGAGCGTCATATCAGTGGCTGGTTTCTCCAATGAGGGTGTAAGCTTTGTTCCAAAGGCCATAGGCACTTTCACTTTGGAGTCTCCCGTCATCGCGAACTTGGTCAATAGTGTCTTGGTGTATGCCTCCTGATTAATAAAAATGCCATCGGGTCCCGTCTAATGTTTAATCCAAGGAAAAAGTTAACTGGACCCATTGAGCTCATCTCAAATTTAGTTTCCATCAACTTCCTGAATTCAGCTGTTAAGCTAGGATTCGTGGAGCCAAAGATGATGTCATCAACATAAATTTGGACTATCATAAGGTGGTTACCTTCTCTCTTGCGAAAGAAGGTTGGATCAACTGAATCTTGTTTAAATTTAGACATTTTTAAGAATCGAGTTAGAGTTTCATACAATGCTCTGGGAGCCTGTTTTAAGCCATATACCGCTTTTTCAAGGATGTAACAATGATCTGGATACTTTTCGTTCACGAAGCCTGGCGGTTGCTCAACATACACAATTTCTTCAAGTTCCCCGTTGAGAAAGGCACATTTGATGTCCATCTGATAGACTTCAAAGTTCTTGTGAGTTGCATAGGCAAGAAAGATACGAACATACTCTAATATTGCAACTGGAGCGAAGGTCTCTTCATAATCGATGCCTTCTTCCTGACAGTATTCTTTGACCACCAGTCATGCCTTGTTACGAATGACATTCCCCTCCTTGTCCATCTTGTTTCTGAATACCCATTTGAGACTGACAACCCAAGCATCCTTTGGAGTTGGAATAAGACGCCATACTTTGTTTCTTTCAAACTCATTTAACTCATCTTGCATGGCTTGAACCCAATATGAATAATCAAGTGCATAGTTAACGGTCTTTGGTTCAACTTTGGAGATAAAGGAGTTGAACATGCAAAACTCTACTTGAGAAAAGAGTGCAGCTTGTTTCGCTTTGATTTGAGATCGAGTTAACACCTTTTCTGAAGATTCCCCGATAATTTGACTTTGAGGGTTATCTTTGGTCCATTTGATAAGAGGTGGGTAATTTGGATCATAAGTGGGATCCAATTCTGCATTTATTTCTTCTTCTAATTCAGGCATAATGTCATCATCATTGACATTGGTGTTCTCCCCCTTGAAGAATGACGCCTGTTCAGTACCTATTTTGGTATTCCCTCCTTTGATTGGATTCTCAGAAGAGCTTGAAGAATGAGACGATGAGCTCTCCCCCAGGAACGATGAACCTTGATCATGATGAAGAGATGGACCCTCCTCCTAGACATTAGGACGGTCACTTGAAGGTTCACTTGCTTCTGGCCTTTCGGTTTCTTTGGATTGTTCATCAGCCATCTTTTGAGCAACGTCATCGATAATTTGTTTTAGATTATCAACGTTGTTGTTTTTTGTAGTTGATTTAGATTCAATTGCCTTTTGAGGCTCATCAAACAGAAGCAAATATTGCTTGAAAAGATTTTAAATAGAGGTCGTAACTTGACCATTCTTTGGAAAGATTTCCTGCGTTGCATCTTCTGTTGATTTCATCGTCTTAACATAACTATCGTCAAAGGTGACATAGTATGTTTCTTCAATCTTCTTTGAGCGCTTATTGAGAACTCTATACGCCTTGGAGTTCATGGAGTACCCTAAGAATATTCCTTCATTAGCCTTAGCATCAAACTTATTTCGATTCTCTCTGGAGTTGAAGATGAAGCATCTTGAACCGATCACATGAAAGAATTTCACATTGGGTTTACGATTATTCAAAACCTTGTAAGGTGTAATAGAGAATCCCTTGTTCAAATATGATCTTTTTTTAGTATAACAAGCAGCGGCAATTGCATCAGCCCAGAAATACAGAGGTAAGGACGCGAAGCATTGCATTGTTCGAGCTGCTTCACACAGAGACCAGTTTCGTCTTTCAACGATACAATTTTGCTGTGGAGTATATGGGGCTGGGAAATTGTGAGTCGTTCCCTTTTCAGCAAGAAAGTCTTCAAAATCTTTGTTCTTGAATTCCAAGCCACTGTCGCTTCTCACGTTACGAACGACTTTCCTTAGTTGAGTCTCTATCTGTTTTATAAAGAGCTTAAGCTTTGGAGTGGCTTCAGAATTTTGCTTCAGGAAGAAAACCCATGTAAATCGAGAGAAATCATCCACAAATACCAGAATGTACTTGTTTCCACCAATGCTTTCAATGGACAAGGGTCCACACAGGTCAATATGTAACAGCTCTAATGGTTCTATCACTTTTGTATTGATAATAGAAGGACGGCTTTGCCTGCTTTGCTTTCCCATTTCACAAGCAGCATAGAGGTGTTCTTTATCAAATTTTAGAACTGGAAGACCTCGAACATGATCACCCCAAACCAAATTGTTGATATCCTTGAAATTCAGATGAGGGAGTCTTCGATGCCATAGCCAGCTTTCATTAGAGTGAGCCTTTGTGAGTAAGCAAACTGGTGGTTTACCTCGAATTAGGTTGAGGTTCAAAGGATACATTTCCCCCTTTCGCTTTGACTTCAGCAGAACGTTGTTAGATTTCTTCTCGACAATCTCTGAGCCTTCATCGTCAAATGATACTTTCAATCTAGTGCCAACGACCAGTTGTGATACACTGATAAGGTTGTGTTGGAGGCCTTCAACATAAGTCACTTTTCTTATAGAGAACTCACCATTAGTGATCATTCCATAGCCTTTGATAGTACCAAATGAGTTATTTCCGTACTTCACAATACCACCATCCTTGAGAGACCGAAACTCCCTCAACTCTTCCTTCCTCCCTATCATGTGACGAGAGCAGCCACTATCAATATACCATTCTTCATCGAACTGCTCGTCACGAATAACCTGCAAAATATTAAGCAGAGATAGGAACCCAAAGTTTCTTGGGTCCTTGTGAGGCTTTTACAGGACACGGAATAGTAAGAGAAATATCAACCATGTAAGTACGTTTAATTAAAGTTGTTTCATCTTTTCTTTTTATGGTCAAAACTTTAATTTTGGTTGATTTAGTCGGATTGGAATTTGTGGTGTTGACATCAGCATTCTTTTGGATCTCTTTTGGAAGTTTGTTATCTTCTGGAAAGAGTTTTCCTTTTCCCTTTAAATCAATTGAAGGAAGAGAATTGGAATGTGAAGTGTTGGATTCAGAAGTGGCTTTGGATCTCCTGTGTTTCTGATTGGACTTGAATGGATGGGGACCGAAACTGCTCTTTTGGTTGCAGTTGGGTGGAGAGCCGAGACCGCTCTTTCGGTTGATATTGCTTCGAGGACCGAAACTCTCCTTTCGGTAGAGGGACCGAAACCATCCTTTCGGTTCCTTTGGGTCGAGGGACCGAACCTCTCATTTCGGTTCCTTTCGGTAGAGGGACCGAAACCATCCTTTCAGTTCCTTTGGGTCGAGGGACCGAACCTCTCCTTTCGGTTCCTTTCGGTAGAGGGACCGAAACCATCCTTTCGGTTCCTTTCTGTTGAGGGACCGAAACTAACCTTTCGGTTGGTGTTGTTCCGAGGACCGAAACTACTCTTTCGGTGCATTTCGGTCGTGGGACCGAAACTCCCCTTTCAATTCCTTGATTCCTCTTGCGATTTGTGCTTCCTGTCTATCCTTATAAAATGAGGATTTTGTGATTTCCAAAACTGTTTTCTTTCTGAGAGATTCTTCTTGTATCTCATATTTCTTTGGTGTTTTCGATCATCCACCTGTTTTGGATTTCTGTGGCTGTTGGCCTTTCTCTTTGAAGCATGAGCACAACATTCACTTTTTGCTGAGGATGTTTCACTAGTGGTTTGCGCAGGTTCGCCCAATGAGGTTTTGGTTCCACTTGTGCTTGGCACATCATATCTTGCAGGCTCATTTAGTGGTTCGGGTATATATCTACCTTTCACTCTCCATGAGGTCTTCTGAGATAGGCCCTTAGTCTCATCAGCGTTGTCTATTGGTGCTGACCAGAAAAACTCGTCATATCCGCCAGCATTATCTTCTTCCACCATAGTTGTCAATTCTGCAGTTTGTTGTGGAGTGACACCCGGTACCGTGTAGACCTGATTTGGAGTGATTTGTACCTTTTGGTACACAACAGATTTTCCTTTGAGAACGTTGGTCTTGTCGGTATACGAGCGAGCAAACTCAACAAAGTTTTCAGAAATAAAGTTTTTACGTGACTTAGGTTCACTTTTGACAAATTCTTTACAGTCCACCACATCCTCTACAGATATTTCACTCAGATCATCATCCTCATTAAGTTCAGATGCATTTTCAACATCAATTTTATTTTCTGAAGTTAATTTGGCATTCAAAGAGTCAAATTTTTGTACGGTTTCAGCTCTTAATTTCAATCTATCATTTTCGTCTAACAAATTTTTAAGCATGTCCTTGTGGCCTTTAGACTTTATGTAGGATTCAATTTTGTCTAGACCGATTTTATATGCAGGAGAAACCTCATCAGAAGATACAACGCTGTCACACCCCAAAACCACGAACGGCAGAAACGTTCAGGGGTAGAGGACGTCATGTACAGTATCACAACAATGTAAAATAGTAAACAAGCAACAACATCATCCATTGCATTATAAGTAAAGTTTTAATACATGTGTGTTCTTTCATTGTAATAAGACACAAAAAATATACAATCAAAATAAAAGACAAGACTTGTCTGCTCCATCTTCTCAAAACCTGGCCACCGTACCTGTCTACTGATGACCTGAGAATACAAGTTATTTTGAAAGAGAGTATTAGCTTTAAAGCTGGTGAATTCATAAGTATTTAAGTGTCATTGTCTTGCTTACTAAAAGCTGTTTGAAAATTCATGTAAACCTTTAAATCAAAATGTTGTTATAAGTATGAAAAGCACTAGAAAATCCCTTATTTTCTATTAGTTTGAGATGTAGTCTTCTACCAAGACCCGAATGTTTTGTTATGACAATGTAGTCTTCTACTAAGACCCGAATGTTTTGTTATGACAATGTAGTCTTCTACCAAGACCCGAATGTTTTGTTATGATAATGTAGACTTCTACCAAGACCCGAATGTTTTGTTATGATAATGTAGTCTTCTACCAAGACCCGAATGTTTTGTTATGATAATGTAGTCTTCTACCAAGACCCGAATTTTTTGTTAGTAAAATGATAGTTTTTCCTTCCTATTGACTAGTACTAAAGTACTTAGTCTAACTCATCTTTTATGTGAACATCTCACAAAATAAAGTAAACAGGAAAAAGCATAATCATGTAAGTGTTATCCCTGGGTGACCAGGATTAACACGACATCGCCGAAGCGAAAGGTATACCCTAATGAACATCCGAAGATTGTCCACTCATCCTCTGTAGCGGCAGCAGGGTGGAGGGAGGGTTAGTCCCGTAGCCGACTCCTAATATAAGTAGTAACCTAATGATCATCCGAAGATTTTCATCTCATCCTCTATTGCAACAGTAGGATGGAGGAATGGTTAGTTCCGATATCAATCTATCTATGATAAGTGATAACCTTAGACATCCGTAGATGTTCATCACCCAGTGTTGCTAACAACTGGGTTCCGGAATGGTTAGTCCCGTCTAGACATCTCGTCGAACAGGGATAGGTAGGAAAATTTACACAGAAGGTACGAATAAATCTTCCTCATAACTCTAGGTACAAGTATCCAGGTAAGTGAATATAGGATAATGTATCTATGTAACAGTACTCATGTATGGTATTCATGTAAGCGTATTCAGATAAATGTACTCATGTATCATGGAATCCTAGATAAATGTACACATGTATCATGTAATGTACTGGTATAGACTCATGAATGAACTGACTCTTGTGTGATTCCTTGTAGTAGGAATAATGTTTGATATCTTCAAATTATCCCTATGATAATTTACTGAAAGGTAATTGGTTGTTCAAGTAGGTTTATACACTCTTACTACTCAAGGGTGTGAGAAACTAAATGAAAGATGTAAACTATAACATCAATACATATATAAGAATATAAGTCTATATGCATAGTTTAGTTCAAGAATGTAAACTGGTTTTGTAAGACATCTAAGGGTTTTGAACAAATATAAAAGTGACTTGATGTCATTGTGATAAACATTTCAAAACTAATACTTTTGATAACAAAGTATTTTAAAGATAGAAAACCATTTCATGCATCACATTTTGTAGTATGTGAAATTTGTTGAATGAAAACACAGTTATAAAATACATATAGATGATTTAATAACATGTTGTTTTCTACTTGTATCCCCCCCCATTAAAGCATTTAAAATCATTTAAAACATTGATTAAGGGGTATGAACTCACCTGTAGATGTGGTTTGGATGAACTGGACGGTGTAGGATTGTTAGGTGTCAAGTGAGGACTTATACACACACTACGATCCTAATGAACATATAATCACACATATATGCACTCAATTAGTCTTAAACTACTAATTGATAATGTTAAGACATCCTAGACATAATAAACACTTTATATAAGTGTTTTAAGCCCTAAGGATTGCATCTAAGCTATTGTCAGACAAGGTACTTGGGTTTAGGGTTCCAAAGGACCCCATATATGAGTTTACTCTCCATATATCCTCACACATGGAGTTTACGGTTGTAAACTATTGAGTTTACGGCCGTAAACTCCCAAACTTGGTGGTATTTTGTGTTTTGAAGTTCTAAATGATTCCTAGAATTATTCCAACTTGGTGGTTAAATCCTTGGAAGGGTTTAAGGCATAGAAACACTCCTTAGAGGAGTTTACGGCCCCAAGGCCATTTCCTTTGGAGTTTACGGCCGTAAACTCCCTTGGAATGGTGTTTTTGTTGCTTTCAAGTCCCTTACACATGTGCTATAGGTCTTAGACTTTTATCCCAAGCATTTGAAGGCCTTAGGCACACTTTGGTGCCTTTGTTTGATGTTCACGGCCCAAGAACCTTATTAGGGCCGTGAACTCATTTTGAGGGGAGTTTTTGATGTGTTTTGGTCCTTGATTTAAGTGGGAACATTTCCTAGTAACTGTCCAAGGCTTTAGATGCCTTAAAATCACCCTTTTGTGCATGATTTTGGAGTTCATGGTCCAAGATCATCTTGGGCCGTGAACTCCCAAACTTGGGTGATTCTTTGATGTTTTCATGTCCTTAATACACTCCTATACAAGTCCAAGGTAGTATCATATCACAAGGGAAGGTCTAGGCTTTATTTCGGGAGTTTACCTCCCAAGAACACCTTGGGGAGTAAACTCCTAAATCTAGTGACTTAGCTATGTAAATCATGTTATAAACACATATTAAGCTTTCGAACACTACTAGAAACAGGTACTCACTATTTGGGATAAAAACCCGAAGATCCGTGAGAGAGAAAATGGCTTTTCTCTAGTTGGAATTGCGAATAATGAATGAATTTGGTTCAGAATTCTATTTATAGTCCTGAGATATTTTTGGTAGAAAATATTTTTATTCCTGAAATGATTTCTCATATAACAGAGTGTTGGAATAACAGTGTTGCACTAAACCCTAGTGCATCCACTCTCCTGATATCTCCTGAAGTGTAACCCCTGAATTACTCAAACTTACACGAAAAAGTCTGAAAATTAATTGTGACTGCTATAACTTCTATTGAAGTAATATAGTTTGTACAGAATGGAAATTTCGGGTTGTCACAAACGCTTTCACAGTTGTAGGCTTCAGCATCGATTTCATCCTCCTTTAACTGAAGGAAGGGTAAAATCATGCGATGTATCTTCTTTCCTATTTCACAGTCAAGATGCAACTGAGTGATGTTAAAGTAAAGTCTTTTAGCAATCAAACAAAACACATTTCATTGTTTAAGAAGTTTAAGATTGTCTCTTCGCAAATAAATTGAATCATCCTTAGACCTAATCAACTCCTTCTCCTTCTTCTCGATCCACATCCTCCTTTCCTCACTCTTTGATGAAATCCTGCTAATTTGATCAGTTAGGTTAGAATTTGTGACATGGGTTTGGGTGAGACTGCTGCTTATGCTTGAAAATTTAGATTTTAAGTTATTTAGAGAAACAAGAATATTTTGTACCTTCTTGATCAACTCATCACATTCGTTGCTCTATGTACTTACAGGTTTGGCATCAAAACACTTGTCCTCTCGCTCCTTCTCGCCTTCTATTTCCCCATCGGTTATATATCCTCTCATTTGAGACACACCTTCGGTCACCACAAAGCACCTTCCTGTTACAGGCTCTTCTTTCGCCAGCATAGCCTTCCCATGAGTGGGCTTCCTGACTTCTTCATCCTCTGAATCTGCGGACCAAACTTCCACACCACCAAATTCCTCACGGTTGTCTGTATCCTGCACAATTAAAGCATTCATAGTAGTATTGTTAGCAGCAGACTTTCTTTTCTTGATTTCCTCGAGTCTTCTCAGGAGGCTCGCTTCCTCATCTTCATCATTTATCTTTTCTTCTTTCGTTTTCAGCATACAATCTTTTGCAAAATGGTTCTTGCCTCCACAGTAATGGCAATCAAATCCTAAGTCTCCTCTAACTTTCTCTTCTTTCTTTGACTCTTCAGACTTTGACCACTTCTTCGGTTCCTCCTTGATCTTTTCGGCACTATAACTTCCCTACCAGTTTCGGTTCTTGTTGGCTGGGAATTTCTTCTTAATGAATTTTCTGGGATTGGATACCATCATGGCATGTTCTTCCCCGGTTAGATCATAATTGGCAAGATCCAATTCCTCTTCTTCTTCAACAGAGCTTTTTCCTTTAGAGACAAGAGCGAAAGAACCTAAACTGGAAACCACATTCGTTTCCTTAGACAGTGCACTTTCATGGGATTTCAAAACACCCACTAGTTTCGCAAGAGAATATGACTTGAACTGTTCATGAGCTTTAATTGTAGATACAACAGCCATCCATTCGGATCAAAGACCGTTCATGAAAGTAACTTTTTGTTCAATAACTTTGCTTTCAATCCCATGCTTTATCATCTTTCTTAAAAGGTGATTGAAGCGATCAAAGGTTTGAAAAAGTTTCTCTTCAGGCTTCTGCTTAAATTCTCCAAATTCAGACAGCAAGAGAGTTTGAATTGAATGTTCCAAGTCTTCGTCAGTGGAATACAATTTTTTAATCTGTCCCAGATCTCTTTAGCCGCGGCACAAGAACTTACCAAACGAAATGTATCTGACTGCAACGCAAACCTTATCATCCTCAGGGCCTTGATGTTGCATTGAAACTTTTCCTTCTCGTCTTGAGGAATATCTTTGACATCGTTAACAAGCTGATTGTACTGTTTCTGAGTTTTGACAATCTTAGAGGTGCTTAAGTGAGCGAATGGCCCAACAGTGATCGCTTCCCAGATCATGTATCCATTGTCCTCCGATCCAATCACATAATCTTCAAAGTGATGCGTCAAAACTTCATAGTCTTTAGTATACAAGATTGGAATCCTTGTAGTAGAGCCAATGTTGTTGGAGATGTTGATTGGATTGGTTTGTGAATCATCCATGGACATTGTAATGACTTTTGATCAATTACCTGTAAAAGATCAGACTTGTAATACCTCGTTAGGGTTAGATTAACGATTAATGAGATACGTCAATATGGAATGACGACTCAATTAATATCAATCAATGCGGAATTAAAAACCCTAATAACTTCTTCGACAGAAGAGATGTGTATGAATTACACAGTCTCCTGCTCTGATACCAATTGATGAGAATAAAACTCTAGATCGATTAGATCTTTTACAGGTATGAATATGAAAATCAAACAAGACAAACACAGTAAGAGTATGAACACTGAATAGAATCAAATATGTGCTTATGATTCAACAAAGTCACGCCTCAGCAGAACTCGATGAAGAACTTCCACTGTAGAGGCGAGCTAGGGTTTACAAAACTCAAAGAGAAAAATTATCAAAGCGTTAACTACTAAGACTGCATGCATGCAGCTTATAAACTAAACCCTAGAACAAAAACATGCATGGTTGGAAAGGCCCAATACCGGCAATCAAAACTGGGCTAAGGACCGAGCCCATGACGCAACATAATAATCCTAACAAAAAATAGCATAATGGTGTCAATATTTTTGGGTGTGTCAGTTGTCACGGTTTGAAACATGAACATCCTTTATGAAATTTTGCACCTGTTTATTATTTTTTTTTTTGAACGAATGAATATTATAAAACGACACTAGGAAAAAGCTAACAACGACTCAAATCTATTAAAGAATAACATGCAAGAAAGGGTTATGTAACTAAACAATCCATTTAACATGCAATTTATGGTTTCTATGAACGGTCTTATTAAAAGTGACCAAAACAACTTTTTAAAAATTATAAGTTTTACGAAAATCTTTGGAGCCGAACACCACATCATTCATATAATGTCAAATAACCCAAATAATGGTCATCCACATTGCCTCGAGGATTGAACGCTTTAACCGAAATATTGATCAAACATACATAAAAACATATTTCACTAATTCGACAAAAAATAGGAATAGTAATGTCTAGCCAACGACCATCTCGGTCCCAAAGTTTCTTAGCCACATCACAAGTCAAGAACATATGGTGGGTATCTTCGGTGCCAACACCACAACAAGGTAAAAAGATAAAATACATACCAACTTCCTGATTCGCTAAATTAATCTAGACGATATATAATCCCAAAGAAGGATGGTAACTTTTTAGGACATAAGCACTCCATATAGTTACATTATTTTCATTGTTCAACACCAACTCATCAATATATGCTCTATCCAAACCAACTTGAAAATCTTTTGAAATAATTCTAGAAAGTATTTATCCACCAAACCGAAGGGAACAAAAGACGTGATTAAATGCATCATCCATGCGGATTGAGTGGCATCCCCATTCATGGGTATACCAATCACCCAATCCACCCATTTCCAAGCCAACGATCATTTATAAAATAGTATAATGTTGTTTCCAACAAAAATAATCTCAAGAATTTGTCCATTAAGTGTTGATAAATTAACTCCATTTAGATTGATTTCTCATTCAATTCAATATAATTCCATATCAAACTTGAAAAGAACACATGGTAGTTACATGGTGCGAATTCATTTTTTGAGGGAATAGAACATGATGATGTTACTCTGATATCTTGACCAATTCTTTAAGGATACCCACTTCTTATGATGGAGAGACCAATCAGTTAAATCGATTAATATTGTGTAGTTGATGTCTTGAGAAGTAAGATGTGTGAGACAAATAGAACATTTAGTTTGTTTATGATTCTCATGATTTATGGGTGTATCAAAACTAACTATCCATCCCCTTATGTAATTGTTATGTCATCCACATACATTAGACCATTACATGTCAACGCTACATAAGTATAGGGAACACATATGTCATAATGGCAACATTATGGTATGAACTATAAGTATACATGACTACTAAAACATTATATAAGTGGTCCAAGGAAATTTAATCAGAAATTATATTGTAACATTATCCTGCTTTTCCTTGAGATTATTTATGTAAGTTTAATTAGTAATTTGGTCAAATAATTTCATCTTACTCTTTAATGATATCAAAACAAAGAAATACACCTCACGAGTCATTATTTATTTTTAACCCAAGACCCTCATCAAGTATAATTTGATAATTTTAAAGGGTATAAAGATTAAAATAAGTCAATATGACATTTAGATTAGGGTTTTATGTTTGTGATGAGATAAGTTAGTGTGCACAAATAATATTAGACATACAAACATATGGAGGAATATTAGGTCGAATACTTGAAATTATATCAATAGTAGTAATAAGAAAGTAAGGCACTATGCTATAAATAACTTACAATAAGTCTTGAGTTAAGCCCATATTAGGGACACGTCTTTAAAAACATTGGGATAAAAACCTATGGTGAGATAATAAGCAAGCAAATCATGTGTGCTAAAATGTTTGATACAAGTTTTGTTAGCATATAACTTTTATGTCAAAATGGTCAAAAGTATGCATCTTGATTCATGCAATAAGTCTAAGTCACTACTTGCTAATTGGATGTCATTGACATATAATACTAGTGTATTAAACTTGATCCCACTCATTTTAAGGTATATTTAGTTTAGTTGAATCTTGTTAGAGTCGTTCAACTTCTCAGCTTCATCAAATTCAAGGTACCATTTCCGAAAAGCTTATTTGAACCCATATGTAGACTTCTTGAGTCTTATTACCAACTTGTTAGGGGTGGTTTAATACTAGATGGTGACTCATTCATCTCTCAATTCATTGCATCATTATTAAGAGAATTTTAGGTTTAATAAGGACTTACAAGCAAGTCATTAAGTCTAATAGGCAAAAGAATTACTAATTCCCCTTCTCGGCCTTCTTAAAAGATCATTACAGCTAAAAGAACCACCACCACTTCCACTTGTATTAGTGATTTCAAGAAATTCACATGTCTAGTCTCGACAATTCAAGTGGAGTGAGAGGAGTAATAAAAGCAACAACGCATAGACATTTCAAGATATCTTCTAATGAAACAACTAATTGTCCTCAACTCAGGTTTCTTAATATGAGGATTATAAACTTTTGCCTAAGTAGGACAACCCCATATAATTTTACATATAGATTTTAAAGTTATCTTGTTCAACATGTAGGCTGTAACTTTAAAGACCTTGGTCTATAAGATTTGGAGAAAACTTGATGTATCCAACATATTATGGACAATATCTATAACAAGATTGTATGTTAAGCAAGATATATTGGTTTATAATCTCATGCACTCGTCAAAATCCAAGAAATCAAGACTAGGAAGAATACTTTCTTTCACAAGTCTAAACATTTCATATTGTGAAATGTGGCCTAAACACTGATTCCACTAATTAGAAGACATTTGCATTTCTTTTTCTCCTAATGAGATTTCTATTAAAATTTAATTATAATGAAGATTCCATAAAGTGGTTATCCAAGCATTATCTTTAAAAGTTTTCTTATTTACAATCAAACCCAACTACAATGGAATATAAGTAAATAGTGAAATTTTTGTGTACAAAGCAAATGAAAATCCATTGCTATATATATATATATATATATATATATATATATATATATATATATATATATATATATATATATATACCAGGTTACGAGTAATATTATGTACATAAAGATCTTAACAAGGAGTAAGTGAAAAATCACTCTCTAATACTAGGGTGAGAATTCAAATGGCCATTACTTCTAAGTATTCTCCATCACCCACCTTAATTACCCTTTTCTTTCTTCTGGACATCTATATTACATCAAATTATGACTCTTATAACCCAAAAACACAATGATCAAGAACAAAGGATATATGTACCTATACTCAAATCCAAGGATATAAAATCCACAATCCATAATTCAAGAGTTTAATAACTCAAAAAATCTATCCATGGAAAGAAATTACCAAAACCAATATTAAGGACTTACTAACCCACCATAGTTAATAAAGTAATCAGTATTCCATAGTTTAAAGAAAATTATTAATAAACAAGTATCACAAACAAATTCAAAATAAGGTTCTAAGCAACCAACAAAAACAGAAAGGGCGTTAAATAACCAATATTTTCAAACATATCTAAAAGGATAAACTTTGGTGAAAAAAGATTGGAAAAAAACAACAAACATGAACAAGGTAATTGAGGAATAATTCAACAACACAATACTAAATGGATACACCTATTACCAACATGAGTCAATCTCATAAAGTCCATCTCACCAACAATTTAATGGCCAATACTTCAAACTCATGGATGGTTCCATAAAGGAAAAACACAATCTTTTTTGTCCACAAATCCAAAATAAAAAGTAGGCATTAAGGAGTCATCACCCTAAGTCACACAAGGGGTATCAACCCTCTACTTCTACACGTGAGAATTATCTAAAAATATACGTTTAGATCAAGTTAACAACACATAATTGTCAAATCGTGTATAGATATAGGGACACCCAAAGACTCCCATCCTAAATGTATGAATGTAAGGATGCTCCAATAACGTTTTCCAAAACTATGCATAGTTTTTTTCTAAAACAATAAATATCACCAAATTGATCTCATGAATTCAAATAGGTACCAAAGATACACACACAGCAAGTAAGGCAACAATAAGCATATCAACTAAAATCAAATTCCAATATATATATATATATATATATATATATATATATATATATATATATATATATATATATATATATTGATGGGTTTTATACAAACAATCCTATGTGTGCATGCAACCCTAGATTTTGGATCAATGTTTTCTCTATTAGATACACAACTTTATGAACACAAGAAGAACCCTAGTATACACCTAGGTATTTCGAAATCTATGTAGTAGAAGGGATTACATAACTCTAGTTGTTATATTGTAATAACAACACAAATCTTCAATCTCTTAGTCTTGAAAGAAAGTACCACAAGTGTAGTACCTCTAATGGCTCACAAACACCACAAGAAATTGGAGAGGCGAGAGAGAGAAAGAGGGGAGGGGGGAGAGGCAAAAATCGGCTCTAGGTCTTCTTGGGATCAAGTGGCCGATTTCCTAAGGCCTAAGGGGTCTTTATATAGGGTAAAGATTAGGGTTTCAGTCCTTAACCTTATCTAGTTGCTTGCCCACCAAGCAACCCACAAGATAAGCCTTGAATCCTTATCATAGACAAATTCTAAGGCCTTATCACCTTGAATTCGACCACCCCTTCCTTGGGGCAACCAATTCCCTAATTTGTAACTATCACATAATTACAATTCAGCCCCTCTAGTTTAATTAATTACATTTGATCACAAAATTAATTCTTAATTAAGTATTGACAAGTATTAATTAAAAAAATATGATTTCTCCTTTAATATATTATTCTTATAATATATTCATAAATCACAATAACCTCTTTCTCTATTATTTCTCCAGTCAAGTTGCTCTGGTGAAGGCAACCCCAAAGGACTATGTACAACTGGGTCAAGTACTTACCAAATATGGTTACGGGCTTAGACACTAATCCAACAGTCTCCCACTTGGATAAGTCTAGTAATCGTAGCTCTCAAAGACGCTGTCGAACTTTGATCTTATCAGCAACCTCTACTTTAGATAAGGGATCGTATAGTCCTCTGTTTTAGATATCGTGCGGACAATCTCATGGAACATAGTCATACTTATTGTCCAATAGTTGGTTTCTCAATCTCGGATTCATTTGACATAGAACTTAATTGAACACATCAATTCAGTCCTGACCGGGCCCGACACATAAGTCAAATCAAATCATCGAGGGGCCCTGATATCACTTTTACCCTCTTAGGATAAAAGAAAGAGATAAACTTCGACTTATATGCGTTTACTACTCACTAATCAAATTGTACATAACAATGTGTTTTATGACATCAATTTACTGATGCGGTTTCGCATTATCAATGTACAATCAATTAGCAACCAATAAACCATATATCTTGGTTTTAAGACCATATGATATTATCATCTTGTGATCACTCGTGGTAAATTCCATGAAGTGATTCCAGCAAGCGCGGGTTTATTCCAATGCTCAAAACTCATTCATAAGCACTCATGAACGTTGTAACAAACCTTTGTTATGTCTAATACCTTTCAGACAATCTACACACCAATTCATGACAGTCTTCATTCATACCTACTTCCAACATATGAACGACTGTGGACCGTTTGAATAATTCGATTATTCTTAATTAACTCAATTATTCAGGAAGTCAAAACATGCAAATCAAAATAATAGTTAAATAATCAACATAAGACAGTGACTGTACTAATAAATAATACTCCTTTATTTAATCATCAAATGTCAATTACGTTTATCTATTACATGTTTCTAAACTATCTAATCCAAACTAATATCGTCCTTCAGCCCAATGCTCCTAGCGTGCTGCAAGTGCTTAACCCTACTCAGTCCCTTCATAAGCGGATATGTTGGGTTATCCTCTGACGATATCCTCTTAACTACAAGGAGTCCTTCTTCTACCCGATGTCTAATAAAGTAATATTTTATGTCGATATGTCGAGATCTCCCATGATCCCTTAGTTCCTTGGTCAAGGCAACCGCTCCTTCATTATCACATAAAATTTCCATAGGCTCCTTTATGGCAGGTACAACTCCAAGGTCTCAAATGAAGTTCTTCAACCATATCGCCTCCTTTGACGCTTCGCTCGCTGCAATATACTCTGATTCGCACG
This sequence comes from Lactuca serriola, assembly GCF_051521515.1. Taxonomy (NCBI): domain Eukaryota; kingdom Viridiplantae; phylum Streptophyta; class Magnoliopsida; order Asterales; family Asteraceae; genus Lactuca; species Lactuca serriola. The sequence goes on from NC_136411.1 coordinate 363,682,887, forward strand.
TTGAATCATCTACGGTTTCTTGCTTGGAACTTTTCCAAGTCACTGTTCCTCCATTAAGGGTAAAGACCCAGCCCGACTGTGAACGGTAGGTGTCCCTGTCGGTCTGGAAACTGGCGTCAGTATACCCTTGCACCTTTAAGTCATCACTCCCTCCGAGGACTAGAAACCATTCCTTGGTCCTCTGAAGGTACTTAAGGATATTCTTGACTGCGGTCCAATGTGCTCTGCCAGGGTCCCTTTGATATCTACTGACCATGCTAAAAGCGAAGGCCACATCAGGGCGAGTACAAGTCATAACATACATGATTGAGCTAACTGCGGAAGCATAAGGTACTCGTCTCCTCTCTGCTATCTCGGCTTCGGTACTCGGACTTTGAGTCTTACTCAACTTGGAATTACTTTGTATCGGTAATCCTCCCTTCTTCGAGTTTTCCATACTAAAACGTTTTAGCACCTTGTCCAAGTAAGTATTCTGACTAAGTCCTATTATTCTATTACTTCGCTCTCTCACTATCCTTATTTTCAAAATAAAGGAAGCCTCTCCGAGGTCCTTCATAGCGAAGAACTTCCCGAGCCAGGACTTAACTTCCTACAGAGTCGGGATGTCGTTTCCTATGAGTAGTATGTCATCGACATACAAAATGAGGAAGCTAACTATACTCCCACTAGCCTTGACATACACACATGATTCATCTTCGCTTCGTACAAATCAAAATTCTTTGACTTTCTCATCGAAGCAAAGATTCCATCTGCGAGATGCTTTCTTAACTCTATAAATGGACTTTTCAAGCTTGCACACCCTATTGGGATGCTTCGTATCGACAAAACCCTCTGGCTGAGCCATGTAAACATCCTCAGCCAACTTCCCATTAAGGAAAGTAGTTTTGACATTCATTTGCCATATGTCATAATCATCAAATGCAGAAATAGCTAGCATCCCCCTAATAGACTTTATTTTAGCAACTGGTGAGAATGTCTCATCATAGTAAACTCCGGGAGTTTGAGTAAAGCCCTTCGTAACCAATCGCGCCTTATACGTGTGCACATTCCCATCAATGTCGGTCTTCTTCTTGAAGATCCACTTGCACCCAACCGTCTTATGTCCGGGCACATGGTCAACCAAATTCCAAACTTGGTTGTCATACATGGACTGAATCTCGCTGTCCATCGCCTCTTTCCATTTCGCAGACTCCGAGCCTGCCATGGATTCCTTATAGCTGTTAGGTTCATTTAGATTTACTTGTGTACTATCACTAATATACGTGTCCCCTTCGGTAGTAATATGAAAAACATACAACTGGGGTTGAACTCTAACTCTTTCGGAACGTCTAAGAGGTAAGGATTCGTTAATCGGTTCAACCGGAGTTTCCTCCTCGGGTTGAGCGCCAGCATTAGAGGTTCCTTCATCACTCAACTCTTGAATCTCTTCAAGATCGATTTACCTCCCACTGTCCCCTTGGCTTATGAGTTCTCACTCTCGGAAAACCCCTCTCCTCGTAACGAAAACAATATTGTCACTCGGTCTATAGAAGAGATATCCAAAGGATTTATGTGGGTAGCCGATGAAAATACATCGCTCACTATGAGGTGCGAGCTTGTCATGAGTCTCTCGTCTTACGAAAGCCTCGCAACCCCAAATCTTGATATGTGCCAACGAGGGAGCTTTCCCTGTCCACATCTCGTGAGGTGTTTTGGCAACCTTCTTTGTAGGGACTAAGTTAAGGATATGGGCGGCAGTCTCTAAGGCATACCCCCAGAATGAGATAGGTAGTGAAGCACGACTCATCATGGAACGAACCATATCCAACATGGTTCGATTACGCCTCTCAGCTACACCATTCAATTATGGTGTCCTAGGTGGCGTCAATTGCGAAACTATTATGCATTCCTTGAGATAGTCGTGGAATTCAAGACTTAAGTACTCTCCTCCTCGATGGATCGAAGCATCTTTATTTTCCTGCCCAATTGATTCTCCACTTCTTGTTTAAACTCTTTGAACTTTTCAAAGGTTTCTGACTTGTGCTTGATTAAGCAAATATACCCATATCTAATATAATCATTAGTGAAAGTCACATAGAAGCGGTTCGCGTCCCTTTTGATGGATCTAAAGGGCCCACACACATCGGTGTGTATGAGATCCAATAAACCCTCACCCCTCTCACAAGCGCTGGTGAAGGGCGACTTGGTCATCTTTCCAAGTAAACAAGAATCGCACACGTCATCGTCCCTAAGGTCGAACGACTCCAACACTCCATCCTTTTTGCAGTTGGGCTATGTGTTTCTTGTTAACATGTCCAACACGACAATGACACAAGCATGCTTTATCCATACTATTGGAAGAATCCACACACAATACATCATTTCCTAGGTTATCTACAACCATAACAGTTTCATAAATTCCATTACAAGGCAATGCTTCAAAATATAAACCACCATTTAGATAAGCATAAATCGAACCTTTCTCATTATCAAACGAATATCTAAATCCTTGTCTAAACAAACCATGAAATGAAATGATGTTTCTTGCCATATCTGGCGAATAGAAACAATTATTTATATCTAAACCTAATCCATTACTAAGCACTAGATAATACACTCCAATCTTGGTGACAGGCGACGATCTTCTGTTCCCCATGATTAGATTTATTCTTCCACGCTCCACATCCCCATCTCTTCTTAGTCCCTACGAAGGACGGCTTGATCTTCCCATCCTTGATGGCTTGTAGATATTCCGGGCAGCTTCACTTCCAATGCCCTATTTTGTGGAAGTGGTGGCACTCTGCCTCCTTTGGGTTTGAGTTGGGCTTAGCAGAACCAATTTTTGTTCCACTAGAAGAGGTACCATCTTGGGGCTTTCCCTTGTGGTGAGTCTTTGAAGGAGCCTTCCTCTTCTTGCCATTCCCTTGCCCAATGGCCAAAACAGGAGCAGCGGGTGGAGTGGGAGTTAATGCAACAAACTTGTCCTTGAGGTTTCTCTCCGTAGTCCTTAGGAGCCCTTGGAGTTTGCTTAAGGTGACCTCTTCTTTGTTCATGTGGTAGGTCATCCTAAATTGGTTGTAGCACAAGGACAAGGAGTGAAGAATGAAGTCGATTGCCAAATCTTCCCCAAAGTTAACATTTAACTTGCGGAGACGATCAACATACCTATACATCTTTTGCAAATGCAAGGTTAGGGATTCTCCACTTCCCATATTATCGGTGATCATGTTGGTGATGATCTCATAGCGCTCTTGCCTTGCGCTTTGGTGGTACCTCTCCAGCAAATCTTGGTGCATTTCGTACGGATACATGTCCTCATAGGACTTTTGGAGTTCAAGGTTCATTGTGGCTAGCATAATGCAATGAACTTTCATTGCATCACGCTCATGGGTCTCAAATACAGCCATGGGGAGCCCTGTAAAGTAACCGGCGGCAGGTTAGTAAAGTTCTCCTGCTTGCGGATTTTTTTCTTTGGGAGTAGCGATTTCCATATTGATCTTTTTAAGCTTCTCGTCGAGGACATATTCTTTGTCCTAGTAGTGAGCAATCATGTGAATGTATCTTATCCATTCGTTGAAATTCGATCCGTCAAATGCCACCTTTTGACATAGGCTCATTAGCGAGAATGAACTGGCAGCAGCGTTGTTGGCGTTTGCGTTAGTGATGGGATTAAAACAACCTTTTAATCTATGAAGATCGATTAGATCTTGAACAAGTATATGAATATAAAAACCGTAAGAACGCAATAAAAAGAACAAGACAAGATTGAATCAAACGAGTCGAATGATTAAACAAAATCCTCAGAAGAGCTCGATTAAGAACATCAACTGTAGAGGATTGGTAGGTTACAAGAACGATTAAAGAAAACCTTGAAATTACTATTGTTAAGCTCTCTATCGTTATTCTCTGAATCGTTAACCTAAATCATTACCCTAATATGCATGCAAGCATTAACTTATATACAATACATAAAAGGCTCTCGGTTGGACAGGCCCAAACCGGAGTGTACAAGGCTAAACTAACGAGCCCAAAAGACGCAACATCAAAATAAAACTTCAGCCCAACAATCTCCCCCTTTGCGTCAATTTGGAGCGAGACCTTCACTTCTTACTTGGGCCGGCAGCTGAAGCTGGTACCTTCTTCTTCACGGTGCTAAACAGACACTTGGTTATGGAGAGGATGGTCTGTCTAAACCGGATGTACCAATTGATCATATCATTGAAGTACTTGATGTCATCAGCCGAATTCTCTTTACACCGCTTGATAATTGATAAGACGTGCTCCAAGCAAGCTGTGGTGTAAAGGTGTTTGTCAGCTAAAGCGAAGAGACATTTCTGTCCTTCGTCTCTCGTGAACATCATTGAGTTACGCCTCGGATCAATCTTGCCCATTTGCATTTGATTCAGATCACTGGCCGATCCCACAGGTGCTATCTTCGGTTTCTTCTTAAACACTGTGGCGACCTCCTGATCCATTAGGGCAACCTCCATGATGTAGCAAGCCAACATCCTTTTGACATGGTCTATGATGGGACCATATTCAGATTCATCTGTTAGAAGGATATTGTACAAGACACTCCAGTCATGAGGATTAAGATTCGGAAGATCCGCCAGGGAGATAATGTGAGCAGTTCTTGCTGATCCACGAATGAGCTTGAACTTGACGTTTGTGAATCTCCCCGCGGCATAAGGCTTCAGTACCCGAACATTGACAATCTTCTGGGCGCTCCAGGTAAGGTATTGAGGGCGAGCGGCCTCCAGGTAGAAGTCAATGAGCTCCCTGTCAAGCTCATCGTTCGGATGCGGGACTTCAAAAATGTTAGAGAAGGCGTGGAAGATGAACGCCTTTCGAGTCAGCGGCATATCAAATTGCGAATCGACAGTGTTGTTGCAGTCGAATGATATAACCGGCTCGAGCCATAATATGCTTGGAGTTTCTATGGCCTCTTTTATCATACGATCCCTGGTCCAGGCAGGGAAGAGCAACTTTCGGCTCTCAAGGAGATCGTGGGCTTCTTTTTGCTTTCGTTCGGCTTCTTCAGCCTCACGCGCCACACGACTGGCATCGTCTTCAGCATTGCAACTATTCTTTCTCTTCAACATGTCAGCAATGGTCTCCTTGTCTTCATCTTCATCTTCATCTTCATCTCCTCCCTCAGCTATGTTTTTGCCCTTGTTCTTCAGACCCGAACCCGAAGCATGACCATTTGGAGGTGGTTCGGTTGTGTGAGTAGCTTTGGAGGAAGGAGGTGGTTTCGATCCCTTCTTCTAATCTCCCCCTTGTTTCGGAATGGACACGAAACTCGGTAGGCCTTCAATTTTGCTTAAAAGGTCCATGACCGGAGAGAGTTTTTCAGCAAGGGTACGCCTCATCGAATGGTTTAGGATGGGGTCGTGTGCTTCCAGGATGTTTGATAATGCTGCGTGGACATCCGAAACACACGTCTTTATCACCTCCCTTTCGGATCGAAGAGCTTCCAATTGTTGCTGAGAGTTGGAAAGCTGCGTGCTCTTGACCTTGAGGGCGGTTGTTTTACTCACCAAGACGTCCATCAGAGAATTTTCAGCTGCAAGATCCTCTTGTAGCTTTACTAGGCGGGCATCGATGGAGGCACGAAGTGCCGAGTTGTCGTCGCTTATATTCTGGCGTAAGGAAGCGAATGAAGACAGCTCCGTCGAGACAAACTTGGCCAATTGTTGAACAATCGGTTCCAGAGTCGTCTTGGTGGCGTCGGCGCTCTCCTGCAAGGACTTCAGCAGGACAGAGGCGTCGGTGAATAGTTTATCGACTTTTTCGGTCGCAGCCTCACAGGCTCGGGTGGAGGCATCGATAGCAGCAGTTGCTGAGGCCACCGAATCATGTTGAGCCCTTGAGAAGGCGTCAACAATCTTCTGAAGGGCAGCTTCAGAAAGAGATGACTGCTGGTTGGTTGAGGAGGCGAGAAGTAGATCAACCTTCTCGTTAAGCTCCCGGAGATGCTTCTTTGTCACTGGAGCATCATCCTCCTCGTCACTCTGAACTTGAAACGGACTATAGTAGACCGAATCAAAGTTCATGTGATCACCTCCAAGGTAAGGGTTTTCGCCATCGGAGGCATTTTCTGGAGATGGAGGTGGTGGTGAAGCTGGGGGTGTTGTGGTTGGTGTATTTGGAGGTTGAGTATGGGGTGGGGTAGTTTCGGGTGGTGGTTGAGTTGGGGTTTCGGTTTGTGGTGGTTCGGTTACTGGAGAGGTTTCGGTAACTGGTGGTGTTTCGGTTGATGTGGTGAATATGGGTGGAGGTATAGGGAAAGAGGTTGGGGGAATAGTGGGGTTTATGGTGGGAATGGAAATAGGAATAGTTGGTGGAGTTGAAGGAATTGGAGATTGATGAAGTTCCATCTCTGGGGTTGGAGACCGAGGTGGTGTGTTGCCTCGTTGAGGAGATTCGTCTCCTTGAGATCCTTCAGAGTCCGAACTTCCACCCTCAGATTCGCTTGAAGAGGAGGGAATAACTAGCTTTCGCTTCTGTTGGGTCTTCCTTCTCTTCGGCTGTGGGGATGAAGCAGCCTTCGGTTGTTTCCTCTTTTTGGGAGAAGGGCCTTTTGGAGCTTTGGCCGCTTGCTTCCCTTTTTCACCCTTTTTACCCCTGTTGGTTGGTTTGTCAGCGTCATGGATCGATCTGAGCATATCCGGTGTCAGTTCCCTGGGACCAGTTGGCCTAAACTCCTTGATCGTCCGAATCAACCGGCTGTCAGATGGCACGCTGCCATACATCGACTCTGGGATGGAGCCAATGAAAGAGAATTTTGATGCATCTGAGACGATGATCTTCTTGGTATGGAATGTACCAACAGAAGACATCGATGCACCGACAGCAGTAGGAACCTCAAACTTGTCCATGGCCCATCTTGTAATCAAGATCCAGAACCGGGCCAACGACACCTCAGAGTGTCGTGATGATGAAGAGAGGCTCTGGATGAGCTGTTGCCATAGGACCATTCCAAAGTCCAGATTAACCCCGTTGTAGATGGCATACATTATCGATAGAAATTGGCGACTAGCTCCATCGGACCCTGAGCTCCTCTCCGACAAGCCCTTGAAAAGGACTGTAAATAAGCCATTCCACTGTGGCGGCAGGCAAGACTTCTTGAACTTGGCTACAGAGGTGAGAACCTCTGTGTATCCCATGTTGTAAAACATGTTGAACATCATCCCAACCAGAATCGTCTCCGGGTTGATTCTTGAAGGGTCAACAGCAAACCCTAGCATTGTGCAGAACCGTTGTCGAGAAACGGAGGTTTTGTGTTCTGCAATCTCGAAAAATACCCGTTCTACGGCCTTATCGTAGTAAGCAGTCGCGTAGACCTGCGAGAGGGCCACCATCGGCACAGTTTCAATCCGGGATAGTGCAGGAGCAATCTGGGAGTACTTTAGGCATTCAATGACCGGCGACATGTAGGAGTCGTACGCCAGTGGGTTGAGATCGATGACCAGACATTGCTGAGGACGGATGGGGAGTATCTGAGAGGTTGCATGAACAGAAGAAGATTCAGCCATTGTTGCAGGTGTCGAGAAGAAGATGAACGGGAGAGTGTTTGGGAGTTTTTGTGCTTTGGAAAATTATGGAGGCAGTAAAGAGGTAAAAGGTGGTGTAGACGGCCTTTTATAGTGGGTGATAGGAGAGAGAAAAATCGTTTCAAATCTCTTATGGAAATACGTAGCGGGTTTTTTGAGTGACTGATTGGTGACAGTTGGGACGTGCGATGATCACGTAGGAGAGAGACTGTCAGGTTCCTAGGATTACGCCGCCCAATAAGCGCCGGTTCAGAGAGAGGAACCGTTTCCATTTCCACACGCGCCTTTAATGCTAGAGAGATGACGCTTCAATATCGCACACGCGCCCTTCTTTTTACCGTCGTTTGAATTTTTATCCCTTTAACTCCCGCCGAGTCAGCAACCTTTCGTCTTATCCCTTTTTAAACGGCATCTTTTTGAATTAAACGCCCACGTGGATTGTTTCTGACCACAACTTCATAATTACCCACCGAGTAATAATCCAGCCTGTAAATAATTAGTAACGGAATTTTGGAAAATCAAGGATTTTCGTGCAAAGAGTGTAAAAGAAAAAGAAATAAAGCAACTCTTTTAAGGATATTCGGTGATGTCAATAATGACACAAAACTGATGATCCCGGGCACGAATCTCTTCCTTCAAGGTCAAGAGAGACCTCAAAGTGTTAGTGTGGAATCCCGTTGAATTACGATCAAACATTTATTAATAAATGTTGAAAGGCTTCTTTTAATAAGGATAAATAAGGGTGGTTTCGCTTTGATTCATCAATTCTATTCTTGATATAAGAAAGAAAGTGAACAAAGTACTTGTGAGACCGATGTAGCCTGTTGAACAAGTAGGTAGGAATTCATTTTGTATTGGTTTGGATAAATATAAAATCTCAGATAAAAAAAATTAAAAACTGAATCCCTTGGGAAGAAATGTTATGGTGTGTAACAATTTCATAGGAATCACGCAAAAGAAAATTTGAGATTCCATTAAGGTACATTCGTCAATTCATTGGTGAAAACTTGATCAAATTAATTGTTCACCGTCAATTCGTTGGTGTTGAATTTTGGGTTTCACTCAGCTCGTAGTGGCACGAAACTAAGATCATAAACACAGAGGTTGTGTAACCATAAACCCCAGTGGTAGTTTCTGGGAGTCTCAAGGGTTACGATAATGAAACGAATGTAGTGGAGAAGAGTTATGGAGATGGTGTAAGAAAATATAGTACCTCTGCTGCGAAAATAGGAACAAGCAGGAAACTCTTAACTCATGTGAGAAAAGAGTGAGGTAGTTCACGATTAGAATAAATGTATTAGCCTTATTGGAAAGACAAGGTTTGTGTATACCAGGTCATGAAGGCTATTATTCAAAATCTTATGAGGCTTGGGACACATACAGCAGCATGCTTCTAGGGACACTTAAGTAAGTCATCAAATATATCCCCATAAACGAATGAACACACAAAAAAAATTAAATAAAATATTTTTGGAGTTTTTGAAATTTATAATAGAAAAAAAAAATTAAAGGTAAAAGAGAAGTAATAAAAAAATAATAAAAATAAGTAAAAAAAAAATAAGTTTAAAAAAAATGAGACTTAAAATAACTTTGGAGAAAAAAAAATGAAAAACCGAACCCGAACGTTCGGTTGGTTTCGGTTGGGAAAAAGATGAAAAACCGAACCCGAGCGTTCGGTTGGTTTCGGTTATAGAAAATTTTGAAAAACCGAACCCGAACCTTCGGTTGGTTTCGGTTCCACAAAATTTTGAAAAACCGAACCCGAACCTTCGGTTGGTTTCGGTTCCACAAAATTTTGAAAAACCGAACCCGAACCTTCGGTAGGTTCCGGTTTTGGAAAATTTTGAGAAACTAAGGAATTTAGATATACAAGAGATAAATACTTTTACCACAAAGAAAAGCAAAATTGTACAAGAAATTTACGACACAGAAAAACTACCTTTGAAGTAATGAGCGAGTCAGATGGTTGAGCCGAACCTGAACGTTCGGTTGGTTTCGCTTCTTACGTTTGAGGTTTAGAGGTAGTGTGAGGTACTGACTCTGATTCCATCATACCTAGCCCTTGCAATATTTTATTGAATGATGCTTCAGGAAGAGCTTTGGTAAAGACGTCAGCCAGTTGATCAGTGGTTCTTACGAAGTGAACTTCGACGTTTCCATCTTCCACGTGATCTTTGATGAAGTGATACCTCAGTGCTATATGTTTGGTTTTAGAGTGTTGCACTGGGTTATGACAGATCCTAATTGCACTTTCAGAGTCACAATATAGTGGGATCTTCTTCATATTGAGTCCATAGTCTCGAAGTTGACTCTGGATCCAAATCACTTGTGATGTGCAGGATGCAGCGGCAATGTACTCCGCTTCGGCAGTAGACAACGACACACACGTTTGTTTCTTGGATTGCCAGCTGACCAACTTCCCATCAAGAAATTGATAGCCACCAGTTGTGCTTTTACGGTCGAGTCCACATCCTCCAAGGTCAGCATCAGAATAGGCTTGAACGAAGAAGCCTGAATTGGATGGATACCATAGACCTAAGGAGGTGGTTCACTTGAGATAGCGTAAGATGTTCTTCACTGCAAGCATGTGAGGTTCGCGTGGGTTTGCCTGAAATCGAGCACAATAACACACAGAAAACATGATATCAGGCCTGCTAGCAATTAGATACATCAGCGAGCCTATCATTTGACGATAGAGCGTGATATCGACAGCCGGTTTGTCAAGAGATGGAGTTAGCTTGGTGCTGAATGCCATTGGGACTTTGACTTTTGAGTCTCCCATCATGCCAAACTTCGCTAGGAGAGTCTTCGTGTAAGCTTCCTGATTTATAAAGATGCCTTCGGGTCCCTGTCTTATGTTCAAACCAAGGAAAAAGTTAATAGGACCCATTGAGCTCATTTCAAACTTAGTCTCCATCAACTTTCTGAATTCAGCTGTTAAGCTGGGATTCGTGGAGCCAAAGATGATGTCATCGACATAAATTTGAACTATCATAAGGTGGTTACCTTCCTTTTTGCGAAAGAAGGTTGGGTCAACCGAACCTTGTTTAAATTTAGACATCTTTAAAAATTTTGTAAGCGTTTCATACCAGGCTCTCGGAGCTTATTTGAGGCCGTACACAGCTTTATCCAGAATATAGCAATGATTTGGATACTTTTCGTTCACGAAACCAGGAGGTTGCTCCACATACACAGTTTCTTCGAGTTCTCCATTGAGAAATGCACACTTGACGTCCATTTGGAAAACCTCAAAGTTTTTATGAGCAGCATAGGCCAGAAATATTCTAACAGATTCTAGCCTAGCTACTGGAGCGAAAGTCTCTTCATAGTCTATCCCTTCCTCCTGACAGTATCCCTTGACCACCAGACGATCCTTGTTCCTTATGGCATTACCTTCCTTGTCCATTTTGTTCCTAAAGACCCACTTAAGACCAACAACCGAAGCATCTGGAGGAGTTGGAATGAGGCGCCAGACTTTGTTCCTTTCAAATTCGTTCAGTTCTTCTTGCATTGCATGAACCCAATCAGAGTGATTGAGGGCAGTGTTAACTGTCTTCGGTTCAACTTTTGATACGAATGAGTTAAACATACAAAACTCAACCTTTGAAAATAAGGATGTCTGTTTTGCCTTCAGTTGTGATCGGGTCAGAACCTTTTCAGATACATCACCAACTACTTGAGAGATAGGATGATCTCTGGTCCATTTGGTAAGAGGAGGGTAATTCGGATCAAAGGTTGGGTCTAGTTCAGCATTGATCATTTCTTCTGGCTCAGATTGGCTATCATAATCGAGCGTCATATCGTCATGCTCCCCCTCAATTGATGAGTCTTGAGAAACATGAGGTTCAGGGGTTTCTTGTGGTGCTGGGCTTTCAGGCATTGAAGCACCTTCGTTTGGAGAGGCATCTTCGGTTGGTGAGGTACCTTCGGTTGGTGAAGGACCTTCGGTTGAAGTTGTAGAGCTTGGCTCCCCCTGGACTTGTGAGCTTGGCTCCCCCTCGACATGAAAACTTGGCTCCCCCTCGACTGAAGCATTGTTGGATGGAGATTCATCAATGGGCGATTCTCCTTCATGCATTCTTCTTGCAGCATCTTCGACAATCTGCTTCATATGATCAACTTTGTTGTCAGCTGCACCTGCTTCTGAGAGAGAAGCTTTTTCCGGTTCGTCAAAGAGTTCCAGAAATTTCTCGTATAAATTGGCGATCGAGACTGTGACTTGGCCAGTTTGAGGAAAGATTTCCCCGGCAGTGTCTTCCTTGGCCTGTAGCTTCTTGACATAGCTATCGTCAAAGGTCACATAGTATGTCTCTTCAATCCTTCTTGAACGTTTGTTTAGGACCCTGTACGCCTTGGATGTGAGTGAGTAACCCAAAAAAATTCCCTCGTCGGCTTTGACATCAAACTTGTTGCGGTGTTCTTTAGTGTTAAAGATGAAACACCTTGAGCCAAATACGTGGAAAAATTTCACATTGGGCTTTCTGTTGTATAAAATCTCATATGGTGTGAGCGTGAAGCGCTTGTTGAGATAGGACCTGTTCTGTGTAAAACAAGCAGCAGAAATAGCGTCAGCCCAAAAATAAAGAGGTAAGGAAGCGAAACTTAGCATAGGTCGGGCAGCTTCACACAAAGATCGGTTTCGTCTTTCGACTATTCCGTTCTGTTGTGGTGTGTAAGGAGCTGAGAAATTGTGAGTAATTCCCTTATCTGCAAGAAACTCTTCAAACTCCCTGTTCTTGAATTCAAGACCATTGTCGCTCCTGATGTTGCGAACGATCTTCTTGAGCTGAACTTCAGTTTGCTTAATAAACACTTTCAGCTTTTGAGTCGCTTCAGATTTGAGCTTTAGAAAGAACACCCATGTAAATCGCGAAAAGTCATCAACAATAACAAGAATATACTTGCTACCACCGATGCTTTCGATAGATGAAGGACCACACAAATCGATATGAAGCAATTCGAGTGGTTCAACTACTTTTGTGTTGATTACAGATGGGTGACTTTGACGACTCTGCTTCCCCATTTCGCATGCAGCACATAAGTGCTCTCTGTCGAACTTGAGCAATGGAAGACCCCTAACATGACCTCCAGTGACAAGTCGGTTGATATCTTTGAAATTGAGATGAGAGAGTCTTCGGTGCCACAACCAGCTTTCGTCGGATTGAGCTTTTGATAACAGACATATGGCTGGGTTTCCTTTGATGGGTTTCATGTTTAGAGGAAACATTTCACCCTTTCGCTCTGACTTGAGAATCACTTTCTTTGTCTTTTTCTCTATGATTTCAGAACCTTCATCATCGAATGAGACTTTGAGACCTGTACCTCCAACAAGATGAGATACACTGATGAGGTTGTGTTGGAGTCCTTCCACATAAGCCACCTTCTTTATAGTGAAGTCTCCATTTGTTATCATTCCATATCCCTTTATGGTGCCGAAAGAGTTATTTCCAAACTTGACGTTGCCACCATTTGCAAGAGATCTGTATTCCCTGAGCTCCTCTTTCCTCCCTGTCATGTGACGTGAGCAGCCACTATTGATGTACCATTCTTCGTCGAACTGCTCGTCACTTATAACCTGCAAAAATTAAGTAGATTTAGGAACCCAAAGTTTCTTGGGTCCATGTGAGCTTTTCATGGGAACGGGAATTGTAAGAGAGATGTCAACTAAATATGTTCGTTTTATTAGAGTTGTTTCATCTTTCTTTTTAATGGTAAAGACTTTTATTTTGTTAGGATTGGGTGAGTTCGTTTTGGACTCTGGTTTGGATTCATTGACCTTCTGCTTTCCCTTTTGTTCAGCTGATGAATGAGATTTTTGAGAACAAGCGGAAGTAGCTCTAGAGCAAGATGGAGATGAATCGGTGGAAGTAGAAGAATTAGAAGAACAAGAAGAATTAGAAAGAGATGATTTGGATGGAGAGGATTTCCTGGCTGGTGACTCTAGGTGACCCTTTTGCTTTTGATCATTGGAGGGACTGACCTTAGAGCCTTGTTCTCTTTTGACTTCAGAACCGAACCTCTGCGTTCGGTTGGAGTTGTTCTTGGAACCGATCCTTTGGTTTCGGTTGAAGTCCTTTTCAGAACCGAACCTTTGCCTTCGGTTGGTATTTTCTTGTGAACCAAACCGTGGCTTTCGGTTATTGGAACATTCAGTCTTTCTTACAGGATTGTTTTCATACTTCAGATTCTTGTCTTGGTGTGAGTAGTATGCATTCTGGGAGTGCCAGAATTGTTTCCTTTCAGAAAGGTTTTTCCTGTATCTTTGGTTCCTTTCTATTTTTTTTATCCCTCATCTGCTTAGGTTGATGATGAACGTTCGCCTTTGTTTTTGTTGTCTCCTTGGCTGGTTCCTTTTGAACTTCAGGAGTTTTACTTTGAGCCGAGGGAGCAGAGGGAATATCCGAAGAAGATCCAGTTTGAGCTGTTGGAGTAGAGGGAATGTCTTCTTTTGCTGATCTCCCATTCTCCTGAGGAATATCTTTCGTACCACTGGTGCTTGGCTCACTGAAGTTATCAGGTTTATTCAAGGGTTCAGGTATGTATCTCCCTTTTCTCATCCATGAGGTTCTTTCAGATAGGCCAACGGTTTCGTTTCCATTATCTATTGGAGCTTCCCAGAAGTACTCATCACAGCCATCAGCATTGTCTTCGTTTACAATATCTGTGAGCTTAGCTGTTTGATGTTCAGTTACTGCAGTCACCTTGTATACTTGATTCGGAGTGGTCCTGACCTTTTGATACACAACCGCTTTCTCTACTAATTTCGGGGACTTTTGTTGGGACAATCGAGCGAACTCCACAGAATTTTCAGAAACAAGATTTTTGTGGTTTTCAGTTTCGCTTTTAACAAATTCTGAGCAATCAACCGTATCCTCTACAGAAATTTCACTCATGTTTCCGTCCTCATTAAGCTCAGATGAATTTTCAACATCGATTTTGTTTTCTGAGCTTACATTGGCGTTTAAAGAGTCAAATTTTTGCATGGTTTCGGTTCTCAGTTTAAGTCTGTCATTTTCGTCCAGAAGATTTTTGAGCATGTCCTTTTGGTCTTTGGATTTAATGAAGGACTCAATTTTGTCCAGTCCATACATATAGGTCAGATTGACATCATCAGACGATATCACACTCTCACAATTGTAGGCTTCGGCATCGATTTCAGCCTCCTTAAACTCTAGGAAGGGCAAAATCATGCGATGGATCTTTTGGCCTATCTCACAGTCCAAGTGAAGTTGAGTAATATTGGAATATAAACGTTTAGCAATTAAACAAAAAACATTTCGTTGTTTTAACAATTTTAAATTGTCTCTCTGCAAATAAATGTTTTCGTCTTTAACTTTAACTAATTCTGACTCTTTTAACTCAATCCACATCTGCCGCTCCTCACTCTTCGACGCCACCCTGCTTAATTGATCAGTCAGGTTAGAATTGGTGACTCGAGTTTGAGTTAAGCTACTATCTAAATGAGAAATTCTTGTGTTGACATTTTTTAGTTCTTTCTCATATGAGGATGGTGGTACTTTAGATGAAATAAAAACAGATTGTACCTTCTTTATCAGTTCATCGAGCTCATTGAACTGCTGGCTGAGTGGTTTGGCCGCAAAGCACATATCCTCCTGTACCTTCGGTCCATCGCTTCCTCCATCGGTGTTGTATCCCCTCATTTGAGATACGTCAGTCACCATGAAGCATCTTCCTCCACTACTTTCCTCCTTAGCCAGATACGCCTTTCCATGGGTAGGCTTCCTCACTTCTTCGTCTTCTGAGTCGGTAGACCAAACTTCTGTGCTACCGAACTCATTGTCATTAACCGAACCCTGCACAATAAGAGCATTAATAGATGGGTTAGCGGTAGACTTCTTCTTTCTCAACTCATCCAGTCTCTTCTGCAGCACGGCTTCCTCATCATTTCCATCGTCCTTTTCAGCCATCTTCTTAAGAACACAGTCCTTAGCATAGTGGTTCTTGCCACCACAGTAGAAACAGCTTACTCCGGAATCGCCATCTGCCTTCGGTTCCTTCTTGGGCTCCTCAGCTTTCGGTTCATTATTCACCTTTTCAGAACTGTAACTCCCCTGCCAGTTTCGGTTTTTGTTGCTGGGGAATCTCTTCTTTATGAACCTCTTAGGATTAGACACCATCATGGCATAATCCTCAGTCGTGAGATCATATTCCTCCAAGTTGAGCTCTTCATCCTCCATCACAGCTTTACTTTTAGATAGAAGGGCCAACGAACCAAGACTAGAAACAACGTTCTTCTCTTGTACCACAATCTTCTCTTGGGACTTTAGAATACCCACCAGTTTCGCCAAAGAGTATGATTTAAACTGCTCATGGGCTTTGACTGTGGAAACCACTGCTCTCCACTCAGACCTCAGTCCGTTCAAGAAAGTAACCTTCTGTTCGATAAGCTTCCTTTCAATGTCGTGTTTGATCATCTTGCTGAGAAGATGATTGAAGCAATCAAACGTTTGGGTCACCGTTTCTTCGCCCCCTTGCCTGAATTCTCCAAACTCAGATAGAAGCAAGGTTTGGATAGAATGTTCAAGATCTTCGTCTGTGGAATACAGTTCGCGAAGTCTATCCCATACTTCCTTTGCCGTTGTGCATGAGCTGACCAATCTGAATGTGTCGGACTGAAGGGCGAATCTTATCAACCTTAACGCCTTAATATTGCACTGGAATTTGTCTTTTTCATCTTGTGCAATATCCTTCACGTCCTTTAGCAGATCATTGTACTCCTTTTGAGTCTTAACGATTCTGGACGTTGCAGAATGAGAGAACGGTCCATTGATGATGGCTTCCCATATGAGGTAACCATTGTCCTCCGATCCAATCACGTAATCTTCAAAATGATGCGCCCATACTTCATAGTCATGGGTGTATAAGATTGGAATCTTTGTCGTCGAACCGATGCTGTTGGAAATATTAATAGGGTTTGATTGCGTCGCGTCCATTATGATCGTAAAAACCTGTTCAAAGATCAGACTTGTAATAAAGCAGATTAGGGCAAAACAATAAATATTAAGATACGTCAATTAAGATGACGGCTCAATAAATATCGATGATTGCGGAAAACCCTAATGGAAATCTTTTTCACAGAAAAGATGTGTATCAATTACACAGCCTCCTGCTCTGATACCAATTGATGGGATTAAAACAACCTTTTAATCTATGAAGATCGATTAGATCTTGAACAAGTATATGAATATAAAAACAGTAAGAACGCAATAAAAAGAACAAGAGAAGATTGAATCAAACGAGTCAAATGATTAAACAAAATCCTCAGAAGAGCTCGATTAAGAACATCAACTGTAGAGGATTGGTAGGTTACAAGAACGATTAAAGAAAACCTTGAAATTACTATCGTTAAGCTCTCTATCGTTATTCTCTGAATCGTTAACCTAAATCATTACCCTAATATGCATGCAAGCATTAACTTATATACTGTTGGGCTGAAAAGAGTTTTGATGTTGCGTCTTTTGGGCTCGTTAGATTAGCCTTTTATTCTCCGGTTTGGGCCTGTCCAACCGAGAGCCTTTTATGTATGTATTTAAGTTAATGCTTGCATGCATATTAGGTTAAGATTCGAGAGATTATCGATACAGCGATTGATCAAGAGTACAATATTTTTCAGTAATCGTTCTTGTAATCTTCCAATCCTTTACAGTTGATGTTCTTAATCGAGCTCTTCTAAGGATTTTATTTAATCATTCGACACGTTTGATTCAAGCTGTTTGTTCTTATTATTGCGTTTTTACTGTTTTAAATTCATATACTTGTTCAAGATCTAATCGATCTTCTTAGATTAAAAGTTGTTTTAATCCCATCAATTGGTATCAGAGCAGGAGACTGTGTAATCGATACACATCTTTTCTGTGAAAAAGATTTCCATTAGGGTTTTTCCGCAATCATTGATATTTATTGAGCCGTCATCTTAATTGACGTATCTTAATATTTATTATTTTGCCCTAATCTGCTTTATTACAAGTCTGATCTTTGAACAGGTTTTTACGATCATTATGGACGCAACGCAATCAAACCCTATTAATATTTCCAACAGCATCGGTTCGACGACAAAAATTCCAATCTTGTACACCCATGACTATGAAGTATGGGCGCATCATTTCGAAGATTATGTGATTGGATCGGAGGACAATGGTTATCTCATATGGGAAGCCATCATCAGTGGACCGTTTTCTCATTCTACGACGTCCAAAATCATTAAGACGCAAAAAGAGTACAATGATCTGCTCAAGGACGTGACGAATATCGCGCAAGATGAAAAAGACAAAATCCAGTGCAATATTAAGGCACTTAGGTTGATCAGATTCGCCCTTCAGTCCGACACATTCAGGCTGGTTAGCTCATGCACTACGGCGAAGGAAGTGTGGGATAGACTTCGCGAACTGTATTCCACAGACGAAGATCTTGAACATTCAATTCAAACCTTGCTTCTATCTGAATTTGGTGAATTCAGGCAAGGGGCCGAAGAAATTGTGACCCAGACGTTTGATCGCTTCAATCATCTTCTCAGCAAGATGATCAAACACGACATTGAAAGGAAGCTCATCGAACAAAAGGTTACTTTCTTGAACGGACTGCGATCTGAATGGAGAGCAGTTGTTTCCACAGTCAAAGCCCATGAACAGTTTAAATCATATTCTTTGGCGAAACTGGTGGGTATTCTAAAGTCCCAAGAGAAGATTGTGGTTCAAGAGAAGAATGTTGTCTCCAGTCTTGGTTCGTTGGCCCTCCTATCTAAAAGTAAAGCTGTGGTGGAGGATGAAGAGCTCAACTTGGAAGAATATGACCTCTCAACTGAGGATTATGCCATGATGGTATCCAATCCTAAGAGGTTCATAAAGAAGAGATTCCCCAGCAACAAAAACCGAAACTGGCAGGGGAGTTACAGCTCGGAAAAAGCGAACAATGAACCGAAAGCTGAGGAGCTCAAAAAGGAACCGAAAGCAGATGGCGATTCCGGAGTAAGCTGTTTCTACTGTGGTGGCAAGAACCACTACGCTAAGGACTGTGTTCTTAAGAAGATGGCTGAAAAGGACAATGGAAATGATGAGGAAGATGTGCTGCAGAAAAGATTGGATGAGTTGAGAAAGAAGAAGTCAACCGCTAACCCTTCTATTAATGCTCTTATTGTGCAGGGTTCGGTCAATGACAATGAGTTCGGTAGCACAGAAGTTTGGTATACTGACTCAGAAGACGAAGAAGTGAGGAAGCCTACTCATGGAAAGGCATATGTGGCTAAGGAGGAAAGCAGTGGTGGAAAATGCTTCATGGTGACTGAAGTGTCTCAAATGAGGGGATACAACACCGATGGAGGAAGCAATGGACCGAAGGTGCAGGAGGATATGTGCTTTACGGCCAAACCACTCAGCCAGCAGTTCAATGAACTCGATGAACTGATAAAGAAGGTACAATCTGCTTTTATTTCATCTAAAGTACCATCATCCTCTTACGAGAAAGAACTAAAGAATATTAATACAAGAATTTCTCATTTAGATAGTAGCCTAACTCAAACTCGAGTCACCAATTCTAACCTGACTGATCAATTAAGCAGGGTGGCGTCGAAGAGTGAGGAGCGGCGAATGTGGATTGAGTTAAAAGAGTCGGAATTAATTAAAGTTAAAGACGAAAACATTTATTTGCAGAGAGACAATTTGAAATTCTTAAAACAACGAAATGTTTTTTGTTTAATAGCTAAACGTTTATATTCCAATATTACTCAACTTCACTTGGATTGTGAGATAGGCCAAAAGATCCATCGCATGATTTTACCCTTTCTAAAATTTAAGGAGGATGAAATCGATGCCGAAGCCTACAATTGTGAGAGTGTGATATCGTCTGATGATGTCAATCCGACCTATATGTATGGACTGGACAAAATTGAGTCCTTCATTAAGTCCAAAGACCATAAGGACATGCTCAAAAACCTTTTGGACGAAAATGACCGACTTAAACTGAGAACCGAAACCATGCAAAAATTTGACTCTTTAAACGCCAACGTAAGCTCAGAAAACAAAATCGATGTTGAAAATGCATCTGAGCTTAACGAGGACGAAAACATGAGTGAAATTTCTGTGGAGGATACGGTTGACTGCTCAGAATTTGTTAAAAGCGAAACTGAAAACCACAAAAATCTTATTTCTGAAAACTCTGTGGAATTCGCTAGATTGTCCCAACAAAAGTCCTCGAAATTAGTAGAAAAGGCTGTTGTGTATCAAAAGGTCAAGACCACTCCAAATCAGGTATACAAGGTGACTGGAGTAACCGAACATCAAACAGCTGAACTCACAGCTATTGTTAACGAAGACAATGCTGATGGCTGTGATGAGTATTTCTGGGAAGCTCCTATTGATAATGGAAACGAAACCGTCGGTCTTTCTGAAAGAACCTCCTGGATGAAGAAAGGGAGGTACATACCTGAACCCTTGAACAAGCCTGATAATTTCAGTGAACCAAGTACAAGTGGTACAAAAGATATTCCTCAAGAGGTTGATAGTTCAGCAAAAGAAGACATTCCTTCATCAGATACTCCTTCCACTTCCTCAGGGCAAACTGAATCTTCTTCAGATATTCCATCTGTTCCCTCTACTCAAAGAAAAACTCCTGACGTTCAAAAGGAATCAGTCAAAATGACAGCAAAAACAAGAGCGAACGTTCATCATCAACCTAAGCAGATGAGGGATAAGAAGATAGAGAGGAACCAAAGATACAGGAAAAATCTTTCTGAAAGGAAACAATTCTGGCACTCCCAGAACGCATACTATACACACAAGGACAAGAATCTGAAGTATGAAAACAATCCTGTACGAAAGCCTGAAAGTTCCTCCAACCAAAAGCCAAGGTTCGGTTCGCAAGAAAATACCAACCAAAAGCCAAGGTTCGGTTCGCAAGAAAATACCAACCGAAAGCCAAGGTTCGGTTCGCAAGAAAATACCAACCGAAAGCCAAGGTTCGGTTCGCAAGAAGATACCAACCGAAAGTCAAGGTTCGGTTCTGAAAAGGATTTCAACCGAAACCGAAGGTTCGGTTCCGAGAACATCTCCAACCGAACGCAGAGGTTCGGCTCTGAAGTCAAAAGAGAACAAGACTCGAAGGTTAACCCCACCAACGATCAAAAGCAAAAGGGTCACCTAGAGTCATCAGCAAGGAAGACATCTCCATCCAAATCCAAATCCTCTCTTCCTAACTCTTCTCGTTCTACTACTTCCAACCTTTCATCTCCATCTTGCTCTAACGCTAATTCCGTTGGTTTTCAAAAACCTCATCCATCTGCTGAACAGAAGGGAAAGCAGAAGGTCGATGAATCCAAACCTGAGTCTAAAACGAACATCCCTAATGTCAATAAAATAAAAGTCTTTACCATTAAAAAGAAAGATGAAACAACTCTAATAAAACGAACATATCTAGTTGACATCTCTCTTACTATTCCCGTTCCCATGAAAAGCTCACATGGACCCAAGAAACTTTGGGTTCCTAAATCTGCTTAATTTTTGCAGGTTATAAGTGACGAGCAGTTTGACGAAGAATGGTACATCGACAGTGGCTGCTCGCGTCACATGACAGGGAGGAAAGAGGAGCTAAGGGAATACAGATCTCTTGCTAATGGTGGCAACGTTAAGTTTGGAAATAACTCCTTCGGCACCATAAAGGGATACGGGATGATAACGAATGGTGACTTTACAATAAGGAAAGTGGCGTATGTGGAAGGACTTCAACACAACCTCATCAGTGTATCTCAGCTTGTTGGAGGTACAGGTCTCAAAGTTTCATTCGATGATGAAGGTTCTGAAATCATAGAGAAAAAGCCAAAGAAAGTGATTCTGAAGTCAGAGCGAAAGGGTGAAATGTTTCCTCTGAACATGAAACCCATCAAAGGAAACCCAGCCATATGTCTGCTATCAAAAGCTCAATCCGACGAAAGCTGGTTGCGGCACCGAAGACTCTCTCATCTCAATTTCAAAGACATCAACCGACTTGTCACTGGAGGTCACGTTAGGGGTCTTCCATTGCTCAAGTTTGACAGAGAGCATTTCTGTGCTGCATGCGAAATGGGAAAGCAGAGTCGCCAAAGTCACCCATCCATAATTAACACAAAAGTTGTTGAACCACTCGAATTGCTTCATATCGATTTGTGTGGTCCTTCATCTATTGAGAGCATCGGTGGTAGCAAGTACATTCTTGTTATCGTTGATGACTTCTCTCGTTTTACATGGGTGTTCTTTCTTAAACTCAAATCTGAAGCGACTCAAAAGCTGAAAGTGTTTATCAAGCACATTGAAGTCCAGCTCAAGAAGGTCGTTCGAAACATCAGGAGCGACAATGGTCTCGAATTCAAGAACAGGGAGTTTGAAGAGTTTCTTGCAGAAAAGGGAATTAGTCATAATTTCTCAGCTCCCTATACACCACAGCAGAACGGGATAGTCGAAAGACGAAACCGATCTCTGTGTGAAGCTGCCCTAACTATGTTAAGTTTCGCTTCCTTACCTCTTTATTTTTGGGCTGACGCTATTTCTGCTGCTTGTTATACGCAAAACAGGTCCTATCTCAACAAGCGATTCACGCTCACACCATATGAGATATTAAACAACAGAAAGCCCAATGTGAAATTTTTCCACGTTTTTGGCTCAAGGTGTTTCATCTTTAACTCTAAAGAACACCGCAACAAGTTTGATGTCAAA
This sequence comes from Lactuca serriola, assembly GCF_051521515.1. Classification (NCBI taxonomy): domain Eukaryota; kingdom Viridiplantae; phylum Streptophyta; class Magnoliopsida; order Asterales; family Asteraceae; genus Lactuca; species Lactuca serriola. The sequence continues at coordinate 363,705,121 of NC_136411.1, forward strand.
GCCGACGAGGGAATTTTTCTGGGGTACTCACTCACATCCAAGGCGTACAGGGTCCTAAACAAACGATCAAGAAGGATTGAAGAGACATACTATGTGACGTTCGACGATAACTACGTCAAGAAGCTACAGGCCATAGATGACACTGCCGGGGAAATATTTCCTCAAACTGGCCAAGTCACAGTCTCAATCGCCAATTTGTACGAGAAATTTCTGGAACTCTTTGATGAACCGGAAAAAGCTTCTCTCTCAGAAGCAGGTGCAGCTGACAACAAAATTGATCATATGAAACAAATTGTCGAAGATGCTACGAAAAGAATGCATGAAGGAGAATCGCTCACTGATGAATCTCCAACCAACACTGCTTCTGTCGAGGGGGAGTCAAGTTCTCATGTCGAGGGGGAGCCAAGCTCTCAAGTCCAGGGGGAGCCAAGCTCTACTACTTCAACCAAAGGTCCTTCACCAACCGAAGGTGTCTCTCCAACCGAAGATGCCCCTCCATACGAAGGTGCTTCAGCGTCTGAAAATTCAGCACCACAACAAAATCCTGAGCCTCATGTTTCTCAAGACTCACAAGTTGAGGGGGAGCATGATGATATGACGCTTGATGACGATAGCCAATCTGATCCCGAAGAGATGATCAATGCTGAACTAGATCCAACCTTCGACCCGAATTACCCTCCTCTTACCAAATGGACCAGAGATCATCCTATCTCTCAAGTAGTTGGTGATGTATCTGATAAGGTCTTGACCCGATCTCAACTGAAGGCAAAACAGACGTCTTTATTCTCAAAGGTAGAGTTTTGTATGTTTAACTCATTCGTATCAAAAGTTGAACCGAAGACAGTGAACACTGCCCTCGATCACTCTGATTGGGTTCAAGCAATGCAAGACGAAATGAACGAGTTTGAAAGGAACAAAGTCTGGCGCCTCATTCCAACTCCTCCAGATGCTTCGGTTGTTGGTCTTAAATGGGTTTTTAGAAACAAAATGGAAAAGGAAGGTAATGTCATTAGGAACAAGGCTCGTCTGGTTGTCAAGGGATACTGTCAGGAGGAAGGGATAGATTACGAAGAGACGTTCGCTCCAGTAGCTAGGCTAGAATCGGTTAGAATATTTCTGGCCTATGCTGCTCACAAAAACTTTGAGGTCTTTCAAATGGACGTCAAGTGTGCATTTCTCAATGGAGAACTTGAAGAAACTGTGTATGTGGAGCAACCTCCTGGGTTCGTGAACGAAAAGTATCCAAATCATTGCTATATTCTCAGAAGCAGGTGCAGCTGACAACAAAGTTGATCATATGAAGCAGATTGTCGAAGATGCTGCAAGAAGAATGCATGAAGGAGAATCGCCCATTGATGAATCTCCATCCAACAATGCTTCAGTCGAGGGGGAGCCAAGTTTTCATGTCGAGGGGGAGCCAAGCTCACAAGTCCAGGGGGAGCCAAGCTCTACAACTTCAACCGAAGGTCCTTCACCAACCGAAGGTACCTCACCAACCGAAGATGCCTCTCCAAACGAAGGTGCTTCAATGCCTGAAAGCCCAGCACCACAAGAAACCCCTGAACCTCATGTTTCTCAAGACTCATCAATTGAGGGGGAGCATGACGATATGACGCTCGATTATGATAGCCAATCTGAGCCAGAAGAAATGATCAATGCTGAACTAGACCCAACCTTTGATCCGAATTACCCTCCTCTTACCAAATGGACCAGAGATCATCCTATCTCTCAAGTAGTTGGTGATGTATCTGAAAAGGTTCTGACCCGATCACAACTGAAGGCAAAACAGACATCCTTATTTTCAAAGGTTGAGTTTTGTATGTTTAACTCATTCGTATCAAAAGTTGAACCGAAGACAGTTAACACTGCCCTCAATCACTCTGATTGGGTTCATGCAATGCAAGAAGAACTGAACGAATTTGAAAGGAACAAAGTCTGGCGCCTCATTCCAACTCCTCCAGATGCTTCGGTTGTTGGTCTTAAGTGGGTCTTTAGGAACAAAATGGACAAGGAAGGTAATGCCATAAGGAACAAGGATCGTCTGGTGGTCAAGGGATACTGTCAGGAGGAAGGGATAGACTATGAAGAGACTTTCGCTCCAGTAGCTAGGCTAGAATCTGTTAGAATATTTCTGGCCTATGCTGCTCATAAAAACTTTGAGGTTTTCCAAATGGACGTCAAGTGTGCATTTCTCAATGGAGAACTCGAAGAAACTGTGTATGTGGAGCAACCTCCTGGTTTCGTGAACGAAAAGTATCCAAATCATTGCTATATTCTGGATAAAGCTGTGTACGGCCTCAAATAAGCTCCGAGAGCCTGGTATGAAACACGTACAAAATTTTTAAAGATGTCAAAATTTAAACAAGGTTCGGTTGACCCAACCTTCTTTCGCAAAAAGGAAGGTAACCACCTTATGATAGTTCAAATTTATGTCGATGACATCATCTTTGGCTCTACGAATCCCAGCTTAACAGCTGAATTCAGAAAGTTGATGGAGACTAAGTTTGAAATGAGCTCAATGGGTCCTATTAATTTTTTCCTTGGTTTAAATATAAGACAGGGACCCGGAGGCATCTTTATCAATCAGGAAGCTTACACGAAGACTCTCCTAGCGAAGTTTGGCATGATGGGAGACTCAAAAGTCAAAGTCCCAATGGCATTCGGCACCAAGCTTACCCCTTCTCTAGATAAACCGGCTGTCGACATCACGCTCTATCGTCAAATGATAGGCTCACTGATGTATCTAACTGCTAGCAGGCCTGATATCATGTTTTCTGTGTGTTATTGTGCTCGATTTCAGGCTAACCCACGCGAACCTCACATGCTGGCAGTGAAGAACATCCTACGCTATCTCAAGCGAACCGCCTCCTTAGGTCTATGGTATCCATCCAATTCAGGCTTCTTCGTTCAAGCCTATTCTGATGCTGACCTTGGAGGATGTGGACTCGACCGCAAAAGCACAACTGGTGGCTGTCAATTTCTTGATGGGAAGTTGGTCAGCTGGCAATCCAAGAAACAAACATGTGTGTCGCTGTCTACTGCTGAAGCGGAATACATTGCCGTTGCATCCTGCACATCACAAGTGATTTGGATCCAGAGTCAACTTCGAGACTATGGACTCAATATGAAGAAGATCCCACTATATTGTGACTCTGAAAGTGCAATTAAGATCTATCATAACCCAGTGCAACACTCTAAAACCAAACACATAGCACTGAGGTATCACTTCATCAAAGATCATGTGGAAGATGGAAATGTCGAAGTTCACTTCGTAAGAACCACTGATCAACTGGCCGATGTCTTTACCAAAGCTCTTCCTGAAGCATCATTCAATAAAATATTGCAAGGACTAGGTATGATGGAATCAGAGTCAGTACCTCACACTACCTCTCAACCTCAAACGTAAGAAGCGAAACCAACCGAACGTTCGGGTTCGGTTCAACCATCTCACTCGCTCATTACCTCAAAGGTAGTTTTTCTGTGTTGTATATTTCTTGTGCAAAATTTGTTTTTCTTTGTGTAAAAAGTTTTTTTTTATTGCATATCTAAACTCCTTGGTTTCTTAAAAATTTTCCAAAACCGAAACCTCCAGAAGGTTCGGGTTCGGTTTTTCAAAATTTTCAAGAACCGAAACCAACCGAAGGTTCGGGTTCGGTTTTTCAAAATTTTCCTGAACCGAAACCAACCGAAGGTTCGGGTTCGGTTCTTCAACTTTTTCCAACCGAAACCAACCGAACGTTCGGGTTCGGTTTTTCCATTTTTCGAAAGTTTTTTTTCTCCTCAATTTTTTTTCTTTTCAATATTTTATATTTTTTTCAAATAATATCAAAAATCCAAAAATGTTTTTATTGTGTGCTCATTTGTTTATGGGAATATATTCGATGCCTTACTTAAGTGTCCCTAGAAGCATGCTGCTGTATGTGTCCCAAGCCTCAAAAGATTTTGAATAATAGCCTTCATGACCTGGTATACACAAACCTTGTCTTCCCAATAAGGCTAACATATTTATTCTAATCGTGAGCTACCTCACTCTTTTCTCACATGAGTTAAGAGTCTCCTGTTGGTCCTTATGTTCGCAGCAGAGGTACTATGTCTTCTATCACCATCCCCATTATATTTCTCCATAACATTCGTTTCCTCACTGTAACCCTTGAGACTCTCAGAAACTACCACTGAGGTTTATGGTTACATAACATCTGCGTTTATGATCTTAGTTTCGTGCCACTACGAGCTGAGTGAAACCCAAAATTCAACACCAACGAATTGACGGTGACCAATTAACTTGATCAAGTATTCACCAATGAATTGACGAATGTACCTTCATGGAGTCTCAATTTTTATTCTCTTTGCATGATTCCAGTGAAATTGTTACAAACCATAACATTTCTTCCCAAGGGATCTAGTTTTAAATTTTTTTTATCTGAGATTTCATATTAATCCAAGCCACTTCAAAAATCAACACCAACCTACTTGTTCAACAGACTACACTGGTCTCACAAGTACTTTGTTCACATTCGTTCTTATATCAAGAATTGAATTGTTGAATCAAAGCGAAACCACCCTTAATTAGCCTTATTAAAAGAAGCCTTTCAACATTTATTAATAAATGTTTGATCGTAATTCAACGGGATTCCACACTAACACTTTGAGGTCTCTCTTGACCTTGAAGGAAGAGATTCGTGCCCGGGATCATCAGTTTCGTGTCCTTATGGACATCACATATTACCCTAAAAAGAGTTGCTTTATTTCTTTTTCTTTTACACTCTTTACACGAAAATCCTAGATTTTCAAAAATTCCGTTACTACTTACTTTACAGGCTGGATTATTACTGAAGCATTACTAATGAAGTTGAGGCCAAAAATCAGCCACGTGGGTCCTAAATTGAATACAGCTAATTAAAAAGGGGAAAAGACAAAAAGTTGCTGACTCGGCGGGAGTTAAATGGATAGAAATTCAAACGACGGTAAAAAGGAGGGCGCGTGAATTTGAAACGGCCGCGCTTTTTCTGACACTTGAGGACGCGTGTGCAAAATCAAAGCATCATATCTATGGAGTTACAGGCGCGTGTGGAAATGGAAACAATTTCTCTCTCTGAACCGGCGCTTATTGGGCGGCGTGATCCTAGGAATCTGACACTCTCTCTCCTACGTGATCATCGCACGTCCCAACTGTCACCAATCAGTCACTCAAAAACCCTTCCGTATTTCCATAAGAGATTTGAAACGATTTTTCTCTCTCCTATCACCTACTATAAAAACCCATCAACACCACCTTTTACCTCTTTACTGCCCCATAATTTCCAAAGCAAAAATACTTCCAAACTCTCTCCCGGTTATCTTCTTCTCCAAACCTGCACCAATGGCTGAATCCTCTTCCGTCCATGCTACTTCTTAGATTCTTCCAATCCGTCCTCAGCAATGCCTCGTGATTGATCTCAACCCACTGGCGTATGACTCTTATATGTCGCCGGTCATCGAATGTCTCAAATACTCCCAGCTTGCTCCTGCACTGCCACGGATTGAAACGGTGCCAATGGTGGCCTTATCTCAGGTCTACGCAACGGCTTACTATGACAAGGTCGTCGACAGGGTCTTTTTCGAAGTGGCGGAACACAAGACGTCGATTTCTCGACCCCGCTTCTGCACCATGCTTGGGTTTGCTGCTGACCCATCGCGAGTTCACCCGGAGACGATTCCGGTTGGTATGCTCTACAACATGTTCTACAACATGGGCTACACGGAAGTTCTTACCTCCGTCGCAAGGTTCAAGAAATCCTGCCTACCGCCCCAGTGGAATGGGTTATTTACGGTTCTCTTCAAGGGACTGTCAGAGAGGAGCTCAGGATCGGACGGGGCCAGTCGTCTTTTCCTGTCAATTATGTATGGGGTGTACAACGGGATCAATCTGGACTACGGGTTTGTCCTTTGGCAACAACTGATTCAGAGCCTCTCCTCCTCTTCCCGACACTCCGAGGTGTCGCTGGCCCGGTTCTGGATCTTGATCACAAGATGGGCCATGGACAAGTTTAACGTTCCCACAGCCGACGGTGCACCGATGTCTTCTATTGGTACCTTTCATACCAAGAAGATCATTGTATCCGATGCATCAAAATTCTCCTTCATTGGCTCTATCCCGGAGTCGATGTATGCAGATGTGCCCGCTGATAGCAGACTGATCAGAACGATCAAGGAGTTTCGCCAAAATGGTCCGAGGGAACTGACACCGGACATGCTGCGATCGATTCATGATGCCGACAAACCGGTGGCCAGGGGCAAAAAGGGTGACAAAGGGAAGCAAGTGTCCAAAGCTCCAAAGGGACCTTCGCCCAAGAAGCGCAAACAATCGAAGGCTGCTTCATCCCCACAACCGAAAAGGAGGAAGACCCAACCGAAGCGAAAGCTCGTCCATCCCTCCTCATCAAGCGAATCTGAAGGTGGGAGTTCGGACTCTGAGGGATCCCAAGGAGACGACTCTCCTCAACGAGGCAACACACCCCCTCGGTCTCTAACTCCGGACATGGAACTTCATTAATCACCAGTTCCTTCTCCTCCACCCACAATACCTATTTCCATTCCCACCATAAACCCCACTATTCCCCCAAACTCCATTCCTATCCCTCCACCCATATTCACCACATCAACCGAAACAACACCTGTAACCGAAACCCCTCCCGTAACCGAACCTCCACAAACCGAAACTCATACACCACCACCACCTGAAACTAACCCCCCACCCACTCAACCTGAACCAACCAAACCCACAACACCCCTAGCTTCACCACCACCTCAATCTCCAGAAGACGCCTCCGATGGCGATGATCAATACCTTGGTGGTGATCACATGAACTTTGATTCGGTCTACTATAGTCCGTTTCAAGTTCAGAGTGATGAGGAGGATGATGCTCCAGTGACAAAGAAGCATCTCCGCGACCTTAACGAGAAGGTTGATCAACTTCTCGCCTCCTCTTCCAACCAGCAGTCATCCTTGTCTGAAGCTGCCCTTCAGAAGATAGTTGATGCCTTCTCCAGGGCTCAACATGACTCAGTGGCCTCAGCAACTGCTGCTATAGACGCCTCCACCCGAGCCTGTGAGGTTGCGACCGAAAAAGTCGATAAACTATTCAATGACGCTTCTGTCCTGCTGCAGTCTCTGCAGGAAAGCGCCAATGCCACAAAGACAACTCTGGAACCGATTGTTCAGCAATTGGCCAAGTTCGTCTCGACGGAGTTGACTTCGTTCGCTACCCTCCGACAAAATATCAGCGACGACAACTCGGCACTCCATGCCTCCATCGATGCCCGTCTGGCAAAACTACAAGAGGATCTTGCGGCAGAGAACTCTCTGATGGACGTTCTGGCGAGTAAAACAACTGCCCTAAAGGTCAAGAGCACGCAGCTTTCCAACTCCGAACAACAATTGGAAGCTCTTCGATCCGAGAGGGAAGTCATAAAGACGTGTGTTTCGGATGTCCACGCAGCTCTTTCAAACATCCTTGAGGCACACGATCCCATCCTTAATCATTCGGTGAGGCGCACCCTCGCTGAAAAGCTCTCCCCGGCCATGGACCTCTTAAGCAAGATTGAAGGCCTGCCGAGTTTCGTGTCCATTCCGAAACAAGGGGGAGAAGAGAAGAAAGGATCGAAACCACCTCCGTCGTCCAAAGCTACTCACACAACCGAACCACCCCCAACTGGTCATGCCTCGGGTTCGGGTGTGAAGAACAAGGGTAAACACATAGCTGAGGATGAAGATGAAGATGAAGATGAAGATGAAGACATGAAGACCATTGCGGACATGTTAAAAAGAAAGAACAGTCGCAATGCTGAAGGTGATGCCAGTCGTGTGGCGCGTGAGGCTGAAGAAGCCGAACGAAAGCAAAAAGAAGCCCACGATCTCCTTGAGAGCCGAAAGTTGCTCTTCCCTGCCTGGACCAGGGATCGTTTGATAAAAGAGGCCATAGAGACTCCAAGCATACTATGGCTCGAGCCGGTGATATCCTTCGACTGCAACAACACTATTGATTCGCAGTTTGATATGCCGCTAACTCGAAAGGCATTCATCTTCCACGCCTTCTCCAACATCTTTGAAGTCCCGCATCCGAACGATGAGCTTGACAGGGAGCTCATTGACTTCTACCTGGAGGCCGCTCGCCCTCAATACCTTACATGGAGCGCCCAGAAAATTATCAATGTTCGAGTGATGAAGCCTTTTGCCGTAGGGAGATTCACAAACGTCAAGTTCAAGCTTATCCGAGGATCTGCAAGAACTGCTCACATGATCTCCCTGGCGGATCTGCCCAATCTGAACCCTCATGATTGGATAGTCTTGTACAACATCCTGCTGACAAACGAAGCCGAATATGGTCCCATCTTAGACAATGTCAAAAGGATGTTGGCATGCTATATCATGGAGGTGGCCCTAATGGATCAGGAGGTTGCCACAGTTTTTAAGAAGAAACCGAAAGTCAAACCTGTGGGATCGGCCAGTGATCTGAATCAAATGCAAATGGGCAAGATAGATTCGAGGCGAAACTCTGTGATGTTCACTAGAGCCGAAGGACAGAAATGTCTCTTCGCTTTAGCTGACAAACACCTTTACACTACAACTTGCTTGGAGCACATCTTATTCATCATCAAGAAGTGTAAAGACAATTCGGCTGATGATATCAAGTACTTCAATGATATGATCAATTGGTACATCCGGTTTAGACAGACCATCCTTTCCATAACCAAGTGTCTGTTTAGTACCGTGAAGAAGAAGGTACCAGCTTCAGCCGCCGGCCCAAGTAGGAAGTGAAGATCTCGCTCCAAATTGACGCAAAGGGGGAGATTGTTGGGCTGAAAAGAGTTTTGATGTTGCGTCTTTTGGGCTCGTTAGATTAGCCTTTTATTCTCCGGTTTGGGCCTGTCCAACCGAGAGCCTTTTATGTATGTATTTAAGTTAATGCTTGCATGCATATTAGGTTAAGATTCGAGAGATTATCGATACAACGATTGATCAAGAGTACAATATTTTTCAGTAATCGTTCTTGTAATCTTCCAATCCTTTACAGTTGATGTTCTTAATCGAGCTCTTCTAAGGATTTTATTTAATCATTCGACACGTTTGATTCAAGCTGTTTGTTCTTATTGTTGCGTTTTTACTGTTTTAAATTCATATACTTGTTCAAGATCTAATCGATCTTCTTAGATTAAAAGTTGTTTTAATCCCATCATATACAATACATAAAAGGCTCTCGGTTGGACAGGCCCAAACCGGAGTGTACAAGGCTAAACTAACGAGCCCAAAAGACGCAACATCAAAATAAAACTTCAGCCCAACAGTTAGACATCTACAAATAGAAAGGAACAAAGTTTGATTAGAATTGAATCCCTAATTAAACACCCAAAATGAGAAATTAGGGCTAGGATCCAACAACATTATTTACACATTAGAAAAGGGATGCCGTAATCCAACATGCAAATAATTTTAGAGGTAAGTAAAGGACAATTCACTAATTCTTCACCATGAAAAACATAAAAGGTTTAGGTTTTAAATGTATTGAGAATTCCTAGATTCCTTTTGAGATTCATTGAACTTTTCAATGGCATTTTTAAATCTCGATATGCCCCTCTCATTTGTGACTGGGATGCCGAGGATCACAAAGCGGGTGTGAATAACCATGCAAATGTACATGGTGCCCTCATTGTTACAGTCACCTATTCGATGTCCCAGTTAACCACACACGCTCCATCGAACTATGACAAACAATGAGTCACCCTTTGCCACCTTTTCTTAAAACCAATTAGTGTGTCGGTTAACCACACACATTCCACTAACTTCTTAGAAAGGTTGCAAAGTGTAATTTCACGGGATTGCATCAATTCACTTTTGCTTAAAGTAACTAGGATTGGGAATTTTGAAAAAAAAAACATTTAGTTACTTTATATAGATTCATTACACTTATTAATGAAGAGAGGATTGCCCTATCCTACCTATTCGGCTAATGACCCTCCACCAATCAAGGAAGCGGTGCGTAAGAGTGGATACCCATTAAATGGCCATTTTATAGGCCATAAGCTTATATCCCCCTTATAGATTGGCTTCGTGAATGAGGCCTACTAACAGTAAGACTAGCATTTTAGTTATATATATATATATATATATATATATATATATATATATATATATATATATTAATCTTGTAATAATATAATAGTGTAGGGTGTATTTTAAACATTTTAAAATACTAGGGTTTTAATTTCAATTTAAAATTTTCAAAATTTATAACCTTTAAATTAAAATTTTTAAATAATAAAACTCTTGATTTAATAATTATCTAAATTAAACAATTAATTTGAATGACTAAATCATAAAGGATTATCTTAAATTAAACAATTAATTTTATCCTAATCCCTTAAATCCCTCTAGATTTCGAAAAACATGGGATGGGATAATTCAAAATCTTTAATTACCATATTTAACCATTAAAAGATAATCACAAGATATGGGATTATCCAAATCCCTAAAATGTAGAATCTTATCTTGGGGAGGAGGCATATTTCGAAAACCCTAGGGTTTGCAAACCCTATATTTCGAAAGCTTGGGCACTAAGGAAACGGTTTTAAAAAACCCTATCAATTTTCGAAAACAGCGTTTCAAGAACCATAATTTTGAAATCTTGCCTCCTAGGGTTTATTGGCCATAAACCCTAAAGAGTCAAATTCATACAATTGAATAATTCTAATTGAAAACAATTTAACCATAAGCTCTGATACCACTGATGTGTTTTACACAAACAATCCTATGTGTGCATGCAACCCTAGATTTTGGATCTATGTTTTCTCTATTAGATACACAACTTTATGAGCACAAGCAGAACCCTGGTATACACCTAGGTATTTCGAAATCTATGTAGTAGAAGGGATTACATACCTTTAGTTGTTATATTGTAATAACAACACAAATCTTCAATCTCTTAGTCTTGAAAGTAGGTACCACAAGTGTAGTACCTCTAATGGCTCACAAACACCACAACAAATTGGTGAGGAAAGAGAGAGAGAGGGTAGAGGAAAAAATCGTTTCTAGGTCTTCTTGGGATCAAGTGGCCGATTTCCTAAGGCCTAAGGGGTCTTTATATAGGGTAGAGATTAGGGTTTCAGTCCTTATCCTTATCTGGTTGCTTGCCCACCATGCAACCCACAAGATAAGACTTGAATCCTTATCATATATGAATTCTAAGGCCTTATCACCTTGAATTCGTCCACCCCTTCCTTGAGGCAACCAATGCCCTAACTTGCAACTATCACATAATTACAATTCAGCCCCTCTAGTTTAATTAATTACATTTAATCACAAAATTAATTCTTAATTAATTATTGACCAATATTAATTAAAAAAATATGATTTCTCCTTTAATATATTATTCTTATAATATATTAATAAATCACAATAACCTCTTTCTCTATTATTTCTCCAGTCAAGTTGCTCTGGTGAAGGCAACCCAAAAGGACCATGCACAACCGGGTCAAGTACTTACCAAATATGGTTATGGGCTTAGACACTTATCCAACATATATATATATATATATATATATATATATATATATATATATATATATATATATATATATAAACATAACTCAATTATAGAATTGAACATCAAATGCAAAAATAAAGCCATACTTCTTAACCTTCAAGGTATGTAAAAGCTTCTAACACCACCCTTCCTCTTTAAGGATGATTTATGTAACTCCCCATTCTAAAAGTATTTATTTATGGATTCCCGAGATCAATAGTAAGGGCGTTTTGGTATTTTATGGGCAATGGGTTTCATTCAAGAAGGTTTCGGACCGGGGTGTGTTGCTAGAAGTGTCAGGCTTCTCGCAACCTTTGCGTGGATATAAAGTTCGTCAGGAACAGACTTAGAATAAAGGAGTTATGACATTTTGACGATATTGACATTTATGGCCCTTAATGGAAAAAGTTGTCGAGGAAGGCCATGCATGCAATTTGGGACACGCGTGGGTACGCCCAGCGTAGGCTGGGTTACGCCCAACGTAACAGAGTAAATGGTCATGGGTGCAAGGATGCGTACGCCCAACATACACTCAGAGTCATTAAACCCTAAGTTTTAGGGCCAACCACTATATAAAGAACATAAGGGATCAATCCTAGTAGCCATTCCATCTCCATTGTTGGGTGTGTTTGATCTTGTGGAACTTAGTTTGGCAAAGAAAAGATTAGAAAAAGAAAGAAGAGGTTGGAAAAGAAGGAACCTTGGTGGTTGGAGCTTGTAGATCTGAGATAGGATCACCTTTTGCAACTATTTAAAGGTATAAAGCTTCTTGCTTGACATCTGTTTTGTGTAGATCTAAGTGTTGTGAAGTTTTGACCATTCTTGTCCCAAAAACCCCCCAATATGATGCATGATATGTTTTGGTTAAGATAAGTTGTCCTTTCAGACCATAAGAGAGGTCTTGAGCGAGAAAAATGAGGTCCCAATGGCTTTGGTTGTCCCATGTGTGATGTAGGAAGGCCTTAATGGGTTAAGACCTTGAGTTAAGAGCTTTATGGACGTCAAACAGGATAAAGTTTGAGACTTTATGAGTCCTAGGCCCTTTTTGTCACTAGATCTGGCATATGGACTTAAGTGCTTAAGCCATTAAGCACATGGAAGGATTTTTGGTATAGACGTGTGTACGCCCCACGTACCATAGGAGTACGCCCAACGTACGCCCTCTATTAGGTTTTCGAATTTGGGCCGTGAAGTATTGGGTTGTTTATGGGCTAGCTGGGCTTGGGCCGTGACTAAACAGTATAGATGGAGTAATTTGGGCCCAATAATTATTATGGACCTTGGATCTAGGCCCGATTAGAAGGATGGGCCCAATTTAGTAAATTGGGCCAATATTGGGCTTTGCATAAGGACTTGGTTTTGGGACTTGGCTCAATAAAAGGAAAATGGATTTAAGGAGTGGTGTGGGCACTTGGCCTAGAAAGTCATGTTGGATTCTAACTTGGTGATTATCATGTGATAGTTGGGATTTCTGGGAGTCAACAGTCAGTGATTCGCAGGATTTCGGCAGTTGCAAGGTGAGTTATCTTCACTATACCAAGGGTCTATGGCACCAAGGCCGACCCTTTGAATTTTAATTTGAGTAATTGATGTTGTGATATGTTAGTTTGGTATTCTGCTAGAATGGATGATTATATGCTATTATGGCTGGTTAGATCGGCATCCCGGTAGACTGGATGTGGCTATTCTTAGTGACCTGTAGTTGGCCGGACTATTTGTATGCTGGTAGGAGATTACCTGTGATATGTGCGCATGTTTGAGATATTGTAGAGGGTATTCCATCCTGGTAGGATGATAGGGCCCTAGTACATAGTTTATGTGGACTATTATGTGATTATCTGGTAAGTGCACCTGTTTGTTAGTATGTTGTCATTTCAACCCGATGGTTGTGGGCCAGGAGTATTCCATCCAGGTAGGATGATTGGACACATAGTATGTTGGCATTCCAACCCGATGGTTGTGGGCCAGGAGTATTCCATCCCAGTAGGATGATTGGACTCGTAGTAGGTTGGCATTCCAACCCGACTGTTGAGGGCCCGGGGTATTCCATCCTGAGCGATGATTGGACCCATAGTAGTGGTTGTTGTAGGTGTAGGAGCATGGCCATTCTAGCCCGATGGTTGTGGGCCGAGAGTATGCCATCCTGGTAGGATGATTGGACTCGTGGTATGTTGGTATTCCAACCCGACGGTTGAGGGCCAGGGGTATTCCAACCTGATGGTTGACCAGACCCATTGTATGTTGTTTATTGTTTTGTGTGTATGGGTATTTTGGGGGAACTCACTAAGCTTTCGAGCTTACGGTTTCAGTTTATTGTTTCAGGTACATCAGGTGATCGTAGCAAGGCAAAGGCGTGATCGTACCGCTCCTCATATTTCATGTTTTTGTGATTTGGTCCTGGGGATACTCTGATGTTTGAAACTCTTTTGAAAACAAGTTGTATTAACTTAATGGTTTTTGAATGGATTAAAATGTTTTAAATTGGCTTAAATTTTATGGATGTTACAAGTTGGTATCAGAGCCTTGGTTTGAGTGAATTGGAGGAACATTCGTGTGACTCCAGTCTCAAATCAAGGAATGATTTTTCAAATGGTTTTCAAAATAAGTAAAGGAGGATGCAGAGGGTATGATCAGCCGGAGCCAGTAAGTTGACCCCAAAATACCATACAAGTTATTTGATTATGTGATATGTTAGAACGGCATGCTAGTACTAGGCTAGGGATCTTAAGGAATTGCATGATAGAATTGTCTGATTATGTGATGCCTGCTAGCCTGGGGTTTCGTTATGTGAGATACTCAGTATTCCTCAAGGAGTGAGGGTTGAGCGCTTCCTATATGTGCATATGTCTAGGGCGTTGTGGTGATACATGAGACAAATATGGGTTGGTGTGGAAGGTAGTATGGGCCTGTACTACTGAAAGCACAGGACCCGTACGCGTATCAAGGAAGTCACAACCCCCTAGGGTTTTGGTTAGAAGTTAGTTCCTAGGCTGTTATGAGGTGTATCTGAAGATCTTTTTGGTGTGCTGCAGTATGCCGATTACGAGACGCTTCAGGGCAGGATCCGGTTCTGGATCAGGATCGGGAGAGGGTGGTCAGGATGGGACGGTACCACCCGAGGTCATTGGTCAGATGGGTACGGATGAGTTAGATGCCAGGATCCGTGAGATCCTGCATGTTGAGGTTGCTATTATGTTCCTGGCTGAGTTGCCAGAGATGTTTGGGTCGATCAAGACCGCCATGGCTGAGTACTTTGATGAGCGCTATGCAGCTCTTGTAGAGATGGCTGCTGCGGCAGCTGCAGTAGCTGTAGCAGCGGCAGGAGGGGGAGCCGGCCGGGGCTTTCAGTTTCGGGACTTCGATAATACGAAGCACCCTACTTTCGATGGGATTCAGGATTCGATCGTTGCTATGAGATGGTTGTCAGACGTGGAGGGATGCTTTTTCACGTGTTCATGCCTTGTTGATCAGAGGGTGAGCTGTGCTCTGAACCTGTTGAGGCTCAGGGCAAAGGATTGGTGGAGGTTGACTGCGGGATCGTATTATGATGCGCAGCAGGCTGCGGTTACTTGAGATCAATTCTGAGACATGTTCAGTACTCGTTATGTTCCACGGGTTGAGCGGGAGAGATTGGCTCAGGAGTTTTTGGAGTTAAAGCAGGATTCTGAATCGGTGACGGAGATCACCAGGATGTTTACCGAGAGGGCGATGTTTTGCCCCGAGTTTGCTTCAGAGAAGCCTCAGGTGACCCGGTATCTGAGCATGCTCAAGACAGATATTCGACAGTTCGTGTCCATGCAGAGATGTGATACTTTTTTGGAGTTGCAGGAGGCTGCCAGGCGGCGCGAGTTAGAGATTGAGCTCCAGTTGAGAGAGCAGAGGTAGGCCCCGGTGCAGTCGTAGCCTGTGCCGAAATGGTTGAGGGTCACAGATTATCGTCTGGGAGGTCAGAGGAGTCGCACTTGTGGGAAGTGCGGCAAGGTGCAGGAGGGAAGTTTTCGTACTTTTTCTGGGTGCCACAAGTGTGGCAAGGAGGGCCACATAGCCAGGGATTGCAGGCAACAGGTTCCAGCTGCCGAAGTTTGATTTTGTTATCATTGTGATCAGGTGGGCCATATGAAGGGCCAGTGTCCTCTACTGGCTGCCAGGCCAGTGCAAGCCCGAACACCAGCCACTTTGAGACTTACTGACGGGGGTCAGGGTCGAGCAGAGCCTCCAAAGGCTCTAGGGCGCGCCTACCTGCTATATCTATTTCATATTATTATGAGATTGTTTGTTTCTTGCATGAGTTATTAGAGTATAGTAGATGCTTGTGAGAAGTTATTATTGAGAGATTATGGAAGGGTAGTATCCGGTGATGCATTCTAGAGAAGGAGAGGTCATGATTCAAGGATTCGGGATCATCAGCAGGAACTCGGATCCCTCAAAGTTCGTTGTCTCGGATTGGGACCATTGGGTCGCGTACCGGCGTCGCCGTCGGTAGACAGTAGTTAGTACTCTAAGTGGGGGAGAATTGGAAATTCTCGGATGGGGCATTGTTTTAAAGGATGTCGCTTGATGCAGTTTGGATGTCGGTTTGGGAGTGGTGCAATGAGGCGGTCCAGTTATGGTAAGAACTCTGCTTGTATTGTGAATCTTTGAGCAAGCAGTGAGGATACTGCTATGCTGATAGCAATTGACGGCTTTGTATTCAAGAGGTGAATAGGTCAAGGAATTGTAATGAGGACCATGTATAAGTTTATCAGTCGGTTGTTCAGGTGCTGAGTATATGAGTTATGGAATGGCATCGTGATCTATCAGTGGACAGTGCAAAGAGGGGTTTTGACGCCGTGGAAATGATTGATGATCCTAGGTCGTGGGCGTAGAGATCATGATTGGTATGTTTCCCTTCGGTAGCATGGTTGGGATAGACGTATTGTTGAGGTTTGGGTGAGTTGCACTCAGTTATGTTGAATCCAAGGAGTTTAAAAGGGATGCAAGGAGAGATCCTAGGATTTTCCAGCAGGGGTATGACCCTGGAGTATGTGTGTAGTGGTATGCCAATCTAGGGTATTCTATCATGAGGATGACCGGACCCTATGATTTATTGAACTGGATGTGTTTGGTATTCCAACCCAAGGGTTGATTGGGCCAAACATGTGTAGGGATACAAGGGTATTCCATCCTAGGGATGAGCGGAACCGTCGTAGGCATTCCTGGTATTCTAGCCCGAGGCTGATTGGGCCAGGTGTGAGTGTTGGTTTCTGTGAGGGTATTATTGTATGTACATTTGGGTATGAGTTGAAAGAGAGCAAGTGTTGTCGGCAGCATAATATGACCCGTGGTTCTGTTTTCGGGTCAGAAACTCAGGTTCCCAGGGATGAGTAGTCCTTTTTATATCAATGGGAAGAGATCAAGTGATGGTTTGTTTGGGCAGCCTGTCTGGTAGACGGATCCAATCTAACCTTCCAAGTAAAGGGCATTCCGGAGAGGTAGGTACTTGATACTGCATAGGAATGAGAATGTATTTGTTCAAGTTGGAGTTCCAGTGGGGTTAGCCTCCCTTGGGGTTCGTCACGCTTTAGGGGCGTGAATGTGCCTTTCAAGATTTTGAGTAGCAAGAATTGGCAATTGGCGGTTTCAAGGGTGAAATCAGATTTAAGTGGGGGAGAATTGTAACGCCCCGTTCTAAAAGTATTTATTTATGGATTCCCGAGATCAAGAGTAAGTGAATTTCGGTCTTTTATGGGCAATGGGTTCATTTAGAAGGTTTCGGACCCAGGTGTGTTGCTAGAAGTGTCGGGCTTCTCGCCACCTTTGCGTGGATATAAAGTTCGTTGGGAATGGACTTAGAATAAAGCAGTTATGACACCTTGAAGATATTGACATTTATGGCCCTTAATCGAAAAGGTTGTCGAGGAAGGCCATGCATGCAATTTGGGATACGCGTGGGTACGCCCAACGTAGGCTGGGTTACGCCCAACATAACAGAGTAAATGGTCGCGGGTGCAAGGACGCATACGCCCAGTGTACTAGAAGTCCGCCCAGCGTATGCTCAGAGTCATTAAACCCTAAATTTTAGGGCCAGCCACTATATAAAGAACATAAGGGATCAACCCTAGCCTCCTTATCGGCTCCCTTATCCTCAGAAAAACTCTAGTAGTCGTTCCATCTCCATTGTTGGGTGTGTTTGGTCTTGTGGAGCTTAGTATGGCACAGAAAAGCTTAGAAGAAGAAAGAAGAGGTTGGCAAAGAAGGAACCTTGGTGGTTGGAGCTTGTGACAACCCGAAATTTCTAACTTACATTCATCATTGTAATTAAAGTTAGCTTCGTTTTGCTATTTTATAATGAAGTTTTAGGTCTAAAAGAGTGCTTAAAAAGTGCTTAAAGCTTAGTATATTTGAGTTACGTGTTAGAGGATGGATTAGATTGGGTGCGGCCAGCCAGCCTGGTGTGTGCGGCCAGCCAGCCGCACACAGGCCAACCACACACACCTCCAACTGCACACACCTTCCTATAAGTATTATCCTTGGTCATTTTGATCATTTCTTACACTCTTGCAAAGCTAGGACACGAAAATCCTCTCAAGTATCATCCGGAAAGGTAACATCTTTCACCAAGAACACCATGAACACCATGTTTTCTGGTAGCACAGGCTTCTGGCAACACACCTGGCCGCACACATGGCCGCACACACGTGCTGGCAGCACACCTGGCCGCACACACACATATAGTGTGTATTTTGGCCATACACTCCCTTATATAGCCTTTTAACCCTTCGTACAATCATTTATGGTTGTACACTTCAATATAAGTGTTCACTAGTCCCTAAGGTGGTCCCAATTCATTAATTAGTTGTTCATAACACTAATTATATTCATATATGTGCCAATATATGCTAAATAGGATTCGTGTTTGTACTCAAGTCACCACATGATACTTAGCAACTGATCCAACATTTTCATCAGAACCACTCACTACAGGTGAGTTCATACCCCTTAATCAATGTTTTAACTATTTTCAAATGTTATATGGGGGGAGATACAAGTAGAATACTGCTAGTTATTATATTAATCACAACTGATTAATAAGCAGCATTCAGATGGTTGGCTACTCATTAGCCGTTTTATCAAACAGTTTTTTCAAATGTTTTTCATAAACACTTTATGTGTTTAAAACTCCTTATTACACTGTACATTTTACTCCGTATGTTTTATTTCAAACTTACTTACAATTGTGATTCAAACAAATGTTTCCTTATACTAAAGTTGTTTTATCAAACCCATGCCTTCAAAACGTTTTATAAATTAACATCAAGTTGATCTTTTCTTAGATAATAATTATGTTCAAAGGTTTTACAAAACTTATTTTATGCTTTTATATTATAAATTGCATGCCTCTATATGTATAGTTATATAAGTAATATTTAAAAAGCTCAGGAAGGCTATCCACCTTGTTTCCTTTTCCTCGATTTGGATGTGGTCTGATAGGATATCGGGTACTCGTCCGAAGGTCGTTTAAATATTAGTTATATATCATGTGTACATATATAGTCATAAAAGGTCCTTCCAGTTCATCCAATGCCTTTGGGTAGCAAGGGTATACATCCATGTTCATACATCCCAGTTAGATTACTAGTAAACTACCATATGGGTAGTTTAGAAAGATACTAGAACTATTACTAGAACGCGATACTATACAATGAGTCAGTTCATTCATGAGTCAATGCTTGCTAGAACATTACAGTATGTTACTATACTTGCTAGATAGAGAGCATGTACACTACAAGTAGAACATTACAGTACATTACTATACTTGCTAGATAGAGAGCACGTACACTACAGATAGAACATTACAGTACATTACCATACTATTACAATAGATATGGTCACATTATCACATTTACATGAGTACTCTTACAAGGATTACTAGTACATTTTATATGTATAGATTCGGTTATATAATCCTCATTCTTATCTGTATCTTGTGATTCAATCACATAATCGACGAGATAGATTAGATTTAATATCCTAGTACCAAAGGATACGTTGCGGGATTGACCATTCCTAGAATCTCTGTTAGCTACAGAGGTAAAAGCACATCCACGGATGTCAACGGTTGATACCATTACATGAATACTTTTGGGGACTGACTATTCCTATAGCCAGCTGTTAGCAACAGAGGTAAATGTACATCTACGGATGTCTTCACTTAACATTGTTAGTTGCCCTTGTTCCAAAGGGTAATACTAATAAAATTAAGTCTTGGTAGAAGACTACATTCAGAATAGTTAAGTCTTGGTAGAAGACTACATTCATAACAGTTAGGTCTTGGTAGAAGACTACATTCAGAACAGTTAGGTCTTGGTAGAAGACTACATCCAGAGCAGTTAAATCTTGGTACAAGACTACATTCAGAACAGTTAGGTCTTGGTAGAAGACTACATTCAGAATGGTTAGGTCTTGGTAGAAGACTACATTCAGAGCAGTTAAATCTTGGTAGAAGACTACATCCAGAGTAGTTAAATCTTGGTAGAAGACTACATTCAGAACAGTTAGGTCTTGGTAGAAGACAACATTCAGAACAGTTAGGTCTTGCTAGAAGACTACATTCAGAGCAGTTAAATCTTGGTAGAAGACTACATTCAGAACAGTTAGGTATTGGTAGAAGACTACATTCAGAACAGTTAGGTCTTGGTAGAAGACTACATTCAGAGCAGTTAGGTCTTGGTAGAAGACTACATTGAGAACAGTTAATGTCTTGGTAGAAGACTCCTTTTGTTACTAATGGGAATCGTAGGGATTTCTAGGACTTTTCAAACGTTTACAGTTGTTTTACAAACATTTTCATACATACAGTTCATTTACATTTTCAATACTTACAATTCGTATACATACAAATACTTACATTTCAAATACATACAAGTATTTACATACAAATTAAGACACTAAAATGCTGGGTTGCAGATTTGTTTAATATTGCGTCATTGGGCTTAGTTAATTGTTCAATTATTTTGTACTCCAGTTTGGGCCTGTCCAACCGTGACCCTGTTAGGTTTACTATATAACAATATGCTTGCATGCATATTAGGTTAACGATCTAGAATACAAGATAGAGAATTACGATAGCTTTGATTTTCTTCATCGTTCCTGTAAACCTTTTAACCTTCTACAATTGATGTTCTTTATCGAGCTCTTCTGAGGGTTGTTTTATAATCATTCGACACGTTTGATTCATTCTTGAGTTGTTTATTGTTTTCGTGTTCTTGATGTTTAATCTTTATTTTACCTGTTTGAGATCTAATCGATCTTCAAGATTAAGTTTTAATCTCATCAATTGGTATCAGAGTAGGAGGCTGTGTAATCGATACACTCTTTTCTGTGAAAAAGGTTTCAATTAGGGTTTTCCGCAATTACTGATATTTATTGAGCCGTCATCTCATTATTGACGTATCTTGATATTTATTGTTTTGCCCTAATCTGATTTATTACAAGTCTGATCTTTAAACAGGTTATTCGATCATTATGGACGAGTCACAATCGAATCCCATCAATATTTCGAACAACATTGGATCTACCACGAAAATTCCCATCCTGTACACCCATGATTATGAAGTCTGGGCGCATCACTTTGAAGATTATGTTATAGGATCTGAGGATAATGGATACCTCATCTGGGAAGCAATCATTAATGGACCGTTTTCTCATTCTGCAACTTCAAGGATTATTAAAACTCAAAAGGAGTATAATGATCTTCTGAAAGATGTTAAAGATATTGCGCAAGATGAAAAGGATAAATTTCAGTGCAATATCAAGGCGTTAAGATTGATCAGATTCGCCCTTCAGTCCGACACTTTCAGGCTGGTAATTTCATGCACGAAGGCAAAAGAAATATGGGATAGGTTACGTGAACTGTACTCTACAGACGAAGATCTAGAACACTCCATTCAAACATTACTCTTGTCTGAGTTTGGTGAATTTAGGCAAGGAACTGAAGAAACCGTGACCCAAACGTTCGATCGCTTCAATCATCTTCTTAGCAAGATGATCAAACATGACATCGAAAGAAAGCTTATTGAGCAGAAGGTTACGTTCTTAAATGGTCTAAGATTAGAGTGGAGGGCAGTCGTGTCCACAGTTAAAGCCCACGAGCAATTTAAATTATATTCCTTGGCGAAACTGGTGGGTATTCTCAAATCTCAGGAGAAGATTGTGTTGCAGGAAAAGAATGTGGTTTCAAGCCTAGGTTCGTTAGCCCTCTTGTCCAAAAGTAAAGTTGTAATGGAGGACGAAGACCTCAACTTGGAGGATTATGATCTCACGTCTGAAGATTATGCTATGATGGTATCTAACCCCAAGAGGTTCATCAAGAAGAGATTCCCCAAAAACAAAAACCGAAACTGGCAGGGGAGTTATAGCTCAGAAAAGGTTAAAGACGAACCGAAGGTTGAAGAGTCTAAGAAGGAACCGAAGGTAGAAGGTGATTCTGGAGTAAGCTGCTACTATTGTGGGGGAAAGAACCACTATGCAAAGGATTGTGTCCTCAAAAAGATGGCTGAAAAGGATGTGGAAAAGGATGAAGAAGCTTTGTTGCAGAAAAAGCTTGAAGAGATAAGGAAGAAGAAATCTACCGCTAACCCTTCTATGAATGCTCTAATTGTGCAGGGTTCGGTTGTTGATGACGAGTTCGGTGGCGTGGAGGTTTGGTCAACCGATTCTGAAGACGATGAAGTGAGGAAGCCCTCTCATGGAAAGGCTTGTGTGGCAAAAGAGGAAAACAGTGGAGGAAGATGCTTGATGGTGTCTGACGTATCTCAGATGAGGGGATACAATACTGATGGTGGAAGCAATGAACCGAAGGAGCAGCAGGATATGTGCTTTACAGCCAAACCGCTCAACGTGCAGTTCAACGAGCTCGATGAACTCATCAAGAAGGTACAATCGGTGTTTGTTTCATTTAAAGTCCCACAATGCTCATATGAAAAAGAACTAAAAAGCGTTAATTCAATAATTTCTCATCTAGATAGTAGTTTAACTCAAACTCGAGTCACCAATTCTAACCTAACTGATCAATTAAGCAGGGTGTCTTCGAAGAGTGAGGAACGGCGCATGTGGATCGAATTGAAGGAGTCAGAATTAGTCAAAATAAAAGATGAAAACATTTATTTGCAAAGAGACAATTTAAAGCTTTTGAAACAGCGAAATGTTTTCTGTTTGATTGCTAAACGTCTTTACACTAATATTACTCAGCTTCACTTGGATTGTGAAATAGGACAAAAGATTTATCGCATGATTTTGCCCTTCCTTGAGTTTAAGGAGAATGAAATTGATGCTGAAGCTTACAATTGTGAGAGTGTGATATCATCTGATGACGCCAATCCGACCTATATGTATGGACTGGACAAAATAGAATCTTTCATTAAATCCAAGGACCATAAGGACATGCTTAAAAACCTTTTGGATGAAAATGATAGACTTCAACTGAGAACCGAAACCATACAAAAATTTGACTCTTTAAACTCCAACTTGAGCTCAGAAAACAAAATTGATGTTGAAAATGCATCTGAGCTTAATGAGGATGACAATATGAGTGAAATTTCTGTAGAGGACACGGTTGACTGCTCAGAATTTGTGAAAAGCGAACCTGAAAACCACAAGAATCTAATTTCAGAAAATTCAGTGGAGTTCGCTCGATTGTCCCAACAAAAGTCCCCGATCTTAGCAGAAAAAGCCGTTGTATATCAAAAGGTTAGAACCACTCCAAATCATGTATACAAGGTCACAGGCATAACCGAACATCAGACTGCTGAACTCACAGCTATTGTAAACGAAGACAATGCTGATGGCTGCGATGAGTTCTTCTGGTCAGCACCAATCGATAATGCTGATGAAACAGTAGGTTTGTCTGAAAGGACCTCATGGAAAAGCAAAGGGAGATACGTACCAGAACCCTTGAATAAACTTGA
Organism: Lactuca serriola; assembly: GCF_051521515.1. Taxonomy (NCBI): domain Eukaryota; kingdom Viridiplantae; phylum Streptophyta; class Magnoliopsida; order Asterales; family Asteraceae; genus Lactuca; species Lactuca serriola. The sequence continues at coordinate 363,728,624 of NC_136411.1, forward strand.
TAACTTCGATGTGCCAAGCACAAGCAGTACGAAAGACATTCCTCAAGAAAAAGGAATTCCAGCAAAAGAAGTCACTACTTCAAGTGAAACTTCCTCAGTTCAGAGTGAACCAGCCATAGAAAAACCGAAACCGAAAGCTAATATCCATCATCAACCGAAGCAAATGAGAAATCAGAAACGTCAAAGGAATCAGATATACAGGAAGAATCTCTCTGAAAGAAAACAGTTCTGGCAATCCCAAAATGCTTATTTCTCTCATCAAGACAAGAACCTGAAGTATGAGAAAAATCCTGTTGAAATGCACGAGAGCTACAACAACCGAAAGCAAAGGTTCGGTTCTGAGAATAACTCCAACCGAATGCAAAGGTTCGGTTCGGAGAAAAACATCAACCGAAAGCAGAGGTTCGGTTCAGAAAATGATTTCAACCGAAAGCAGAAGTTCGGTTCAGAGAACTACACCAACCGAAAGCAAAGGTTCGGTTCAGAAATCAAAAGAGATCAAAGCTCTAAGGTCAGTCCCACAAATGATCAAAAGCAAAAGGGTCACCTAGAGTCTCCAGCCAAGAAGTCATCTCAATCTAAGCCCTCTCAATCTCACTCATCTACTTCTTCTAATTCTTCCAATTATTCTCCACCTCTTTCTGAATTCCATTATGTTCCTTCTCGAAAATCTCAATCTTCAGCTGAACAAAAAGGGAAACAGAAGGTTTCGGTGTCTAAATCTAAGTCTAAACCAAACGCACCTAATCCTAATAAAATCAAAGTTTTTACCATCAAAAAGAAAGATGAAACAACACTAATAAAACGAACATATCTTGTTGACATCTCTCTTACTATTCCTGTTCCTGTGAAAGGCTTACGAGGACCCAAGAAACTTTGGGTTCCTAAATCTGCTTAATTTTGCAGGTTATTAGTGACGAGCAGTTTGACGAAGAATGGTACATTGATAGTGGCTGCTCGCGTTACATGACAGGGAGGAAAGAAGAACTAAGGGAATAAAGGTCTCTTTCAAATGGTGGAAACGTCAAGTTCGGGAACAACTCCTTCGGCACCATAAAAGGATATGGAATGATTACTAACGGTGATTTCACGATAAGGAAGGTTGCATACGTGGAAGGGCTACAACACAACCTCATCAGTGTATCTCAGCTTGTTGGAGGTACCGGTCTCAAAGTCTCGTTCGATGACGAGGGTTCTGAAATAATTGAGAAGAAGACGAAAAGAGTTATTCTCAAATCTGAACGCAAAGGTGAAATGTTTCCTCTAAACCTCAAACCCATCAAAGGAAACCCAGCTATCTGCTTGTTATCAAAAGCGCAATCTGACGAAAGCTGGCTGTGGCACCGAAGGCTCTCTCATCTTAACTTTAAGGACATCAACAAACTTGTCACTGGAGGTCACGTTCGAGGTCTTCCACTGCTCAAGTTCGATATAGACCATCTGTGTGCTGCATGTGAAATGGGGAAGCAGAGTCGTCAAAGTCACCCATCTATAATAAACACTAAAGTTGTTGAACCACTTGAATTACTTCATATTGATTTGTGTGGTCCTTCATCTATCGAAAGCATCGGTGGTAGCAAGTATATTCTTGTTATTGTTGATGACTTTTCGCGTTTTACATGGGTGTTCTTTCTAAAGCTTAAATCTGAAGCGACTCACAAGCTAAAGGTGTTTATCAAGCAGATTGAAGTGCAGCTGAAGAAGGTTGTTCGCAACATCAGGAGCGACAATGGTCTGGAATTCAAAAATAGAGAATTTGAAGAATTCTTGACAGAAAAGGGAATAAGTCATAACTTCTCAGCTCCCTACACACCTCAACAGAACGGAATTGTTGAAAGACGAAACCGATCTTTGTGTGAAGCTGCATGAACCATGCTAAGTTTCGCTTCCTTACCTCTTTATTTTTGGGCTGATGCTATTTCTGCTGCTTGTTTTACACAGAACAGATCATATCTCAACAAGCGATTCTCGCTCACTCCTTATGAGATTCTTAACAACAGGAAGCCCAATGTGAAGTTTTTCCATGTGTTCGGTTCTAGGTGTTTCATTTTCAATTCCAAAGAACACCGAAACAAGTTTGATGTCAAAGCCGACGAAGGGATATTTCTGGGATATTCTCTAACTTCTAAGGCGTACAGGGTATTAAACAAGCGTTCGAGGAAAATCGAAGAAACTTACTACATGACTTTTGATGATAGCTATGTCAAAAAGCTAAAGGCCAATGAAGACATAGCTGGGGAAATCTTTCCTCAAACTGGCCAAGTCACAGTCTCGATCGCTAATCTATTCGAGAAGTTCATGGAGCTATTCGATGAACCAGAGAAAGCCACTCTCTTAGAAGCAGGCGCAGCAGATAATAAAGTAGATCACATGAGGCAAATTGTCGAAGAAGCTGCAAGGAGAATAAATGAAGGAGAATCAAGCTCTGATGAACCTCCATCACATAATACTTCAGTCTAAGGGGAGGATCAACCATCGTCAACTCAGCCGACCTCACAAGTTGAGGGGGAGCCAAGCACTTTGCCAACCGAAAGCACTTCACCAACCGAAAGTGCCACACCATCCGAAGGTGCATCAACGCCTGAAAGCTCCACACCTCAAGAAACCTCTGAAGCTCAAAACATTCCTGAAAGCTCATCTATCGAGGGGGAGCATGCTGACATGTCTTACGACTATGAAAGCCAATCCGAACCAGAAGAAATGATAAACACTGAATTAGATCCAACCTTTGATCCAAACTACCCTCCTCTCACCAAATGGACCAGGGATCATCTTATTTCTCAAGTTGTTGGTGATGTATCTGAAAAAGTTCTGACCCGATCACAACTCAAGGCAAAACAAACATCCTTATTTTCCAAAGTTGAATTTTGCATGTTTAACTCATTCGTATCAAAAGTTGAACCAAAGACAGTTAACACTGCTCTTGATCACTCCGATTGGGTTCAAGCAATGCAAGACGAACTGAACGAATTTGAAAGGAACAAAGTCTGGCACCTCATTCCAACTCCTCCAGGAGCCTCGGTTGTTGGTCTCAAATGGGTCTTTAGGAACAAAATGGACAAGGAAGGAAACGTCAAAAGGAACAAAGCTCGTCTAGTAGTCAAAGGATATTGTCAAGAGGAAGGGATTGATTATGAAGAAACTTTCGCTCCTGTAGCTAGGCTTGAATCCGTCAGAATATTCCTTACCTATGCTGCCCACAAAAACTTTGAAGTTTTCCAAATGGACGTAAAGTGTGCATTTCTTAATGGAGAACTCGAAGAAACAGTGTATGTGGAGCAACCTCCTGGGTTCGTGAACGAAAAATATCCAAATCATTGCTACATTCTGGATAAAGTTGTATACGGATTGAAACAAGCTCCGAGAGCCTGGTATGAAACGCTAACTAAATTCTTAAAGATGTCTAAATTCAAACAAGGTTCGGTTGACCCAACCTTCTTTCGCAAAAAGGAAGGTAACCACCTTATGATCGTTCAAATTTATGTCGATGATATCATCTTTGGCTCAACGAATCCCAGCCTAACAGCTGAATTCAGAAAGCTGATGGAGACTAAATTTGAAATGAGCTCAATGGGTCCTATTAACTTTTTCCTTGGTTTAAATATTAGACAGGGACCCGAAGGCATCTTTATCAATCAGGAAGCTTACACGAAGACTCTCCTAGCAAAGTTTGGTATGATGGGAGACTCCAAAGTCAAAGTCCCAATGGCATTCGGCACCAAGCTCACCCCATCCCTGGACAAACCGGCTGTTGATATCATGCTTTATCGACATTATGTTTTCTGTGTGTTACTGTGCTCGATTTCAGGCAAACCCACGCGAACCTCACATGCTTGCAGTGAAGAACATTCTACGCTATCTCAAGCGAACCACCTCTCTAGGTCTATGGTATTCTTCCAACTCAGGCTTCTTCGTTCATGCCTACTCAGATGCAAACCTTGGAGGTTGTGGACTTGACAGAAAAAGCACAACTGGTGGCTGCCAATTCCTTGACGGGAAGTTGGTTAGCTGGCAATCAAAGAAACAAACGTGCGTGTCTTTGTCTACTGCCGAAGCTAAATACATAGCAGCTGCATCCTGCACCTCTCAAGTGATTTGGATCCAGAGTTAACTCATAGACTATGGACTCAATATGAAAAAGATCCCACTATATTGCGACTCTGAAAGTGCAATTAGGATCTGTCATAACCCAGTGCAACACTCCAAAACCAAACACATAGCACTGAGGTATCACTTCACCAAAGATCATGTGGAAGATGGAAATGTTGAAGTACATTTTGTTAGAACCACTGATCAACTGGCTGATGTCTTTACCAAAGCTCTTCCCGAAGCCTCATTCAACAAAATTCTACAAGGGCTAGGTATGATGGAATCAGAATCAGTACCACAAACTACCTCTCGATCTCAAACGTAAGAAGCGAAATTGACCGAACGTTCAGGTTCGGTTGCATCATCTGCACTCGCTCATCATTTCAAAGGTAGTTTTCTTGGTTGTAAATTTCTTGTACAAAGTTGTTTATCTATTCGTCTAAAATATTACCTACTTGAATGTCAAAATTCCTTGGTTTCTAAAAAATTTTCAAAACCGAAACCTACCGAACGCTCGGGTTCGGTTTTCCAAAATTTTTCAAAACCAAAACCAACCGAACGCTCGGGTTCGGTTTTCCAAAATTTTTCAAAACCGAAACCAACCGAACGCTCGGGTTCGGTTTTCCAAAATTTTTCAAAACCGAAACCAACCGAACGCTCGGGTTCGGTTTTTTAGAATTTTTCCCAAAGTTTTTTTTAACTCCTTTTAATTTCTTTCTTAATCTTATTTTTTTTTACTTTGTTATTTTTAATTTTTTTTTATATATCAAAAACTCCAAAAATATTTTTTTTATTTTATTTTATTTGTGTGTTCGTTCGTCTATGGGGATAAAAAAAATTGCTGGATTAGTTAAGTGTCCCTAGAAGCATGCTGTTGTATGTGTCCCAAGCCTCCTAAGATTTTGAATAATAGCCTTAATGACCTGGTATAAACAAACATTGTCTTCCCAATTAGGCTACCACATTTATTCTAATCGTGAGCTACGTCACTCTCTTCTCATATGAGATAAGAGTTTTCTGCTTGGTCCTTATTTTTTTTGCAACTGAGGTACTTTACTTTCTTACACCATCTCCATTACATTTCTCCATTACATTCGTTTCATCAACGTAATCCTTGAGACTCTCAGAAATTACCACTGAGGTTTATGGTTACACAACAACTGTGTTTATGATCTTAGGTTCGTGCCACTACGAGCTGAGTGAAACCCAAAATTCAACACCAAATCTGAATTGACGGTGAACAATTAATTTGCTCAAGTTTTCACCAAAGAATTGACGGATGTACCTAGATGAAATCTCAAAATTTATTTTGTGTGATTCCTATGCAATTGTTAAACCCAATAACATTTCTTCCCTTGGAATCTAGTTTTTTTTTTTTTTGTGTTGAGATTTCATATTTTCCAAGCCACTTTAAAATTAATTCCTACCTACTTGTTCAACAGACTACACTGGTCTCACAAGTACTTTGATCACTTTCTTTCTTATTTCAAGATTAGAATTGTTGCATCAAAGCGAAAGCCACCCTTAAGTAGCTTAATTAAAAGAAGCCTTTCAACATTTCTTAATAAGTGTTTGATCGTCATTCAACGGGAAACCATATTAACACTTTAAGGTCTCTCTTGACCTTGAAGGAAGAGATTCGTGCCCGGGATCATTTGTTTCGTGTCATTATTGACATCACATTTATCCTAAAAAGAGTTGCTTTATTTCTTTTCTTTTTACACTCTTAGCACGAAAATCTTTGATTTTCCAAAATTCTGGTACTAATAATTACAGGCTGTTTTACTGAATTGGAGGTTATTTACAAGTTGTGGTCAAAAATAATCCACGTGGGAGATTTATTCAAAAGATGTCATTCAAAAGATAAGATGAAGGGTTGCTGACTCAGGCGGGAGATAAACGGATTGAATTTCAAACGGCGGTAAAAAAGGGACGCATGCAAATTTGAAACACCCATTCTTTAATTGACGTTATGGACGCGTGTGCGAAGATGAAGCGGTTCCTCTCTGGCACAAACAGGCGCGTGTGAATTTGAAACGGTTTCTTCAGAAACGGCGCTTGTTGGGCGGCGTGTTACAAGGAATCTGACATTCTCTCTCATGGTGATCATCGCATTCCTTAACTGTCACGCATCTGTCATTCCGAAAAAACCTTTCGTATTTTGACAGAAGATTTGAACAGATTTTTCTCTCTCCTTACACCCACTATAAAAGGCAGTCTCCTCTGCCATTTACCTCTTTACTGCATCCGAACTCCCAAGAGAGCAAAAATTCCCTTAAACCCTTACTGTTCATCTTCTTCTTTCCAACTTCAACAATGGCAGAATCATCGTCAGTTCACGCTACTTCCCACATCCTTCCCATTCTCCCTCAACAGTGTTTGGTGATCGATTTAACCCCTCAGGCGTACGATTCCTACATGTTCCCGATTATTGAGTGCCTGAAGTACTCGCCGATCGCTCCTGCACTTTCTAAGGTTGAATCTGTGCCTATGGAGCTCCTCTCGCAGGTGTATGCGACTGCACATTACGATAAAGCAGCCGATAGGGTTTTCTTCGAGGTTTCTGATCACAAGACCTCGATTTCAAAGCAACGATTTGGCGCATTGCTAGGGTTTGCTGCTGACCCTTCCAGGGTTAATCCGGAGACAATTCCGATTGGCCATATCTACAGTAGGTTTTACAACATGGGGTACACGGAGGTGCTCACCTCCGTCGCGAAATTTAAAAAATCTTGCTTGCCGCCACAGTGGAACGGTATGTTCACTGTTCTTTTTAAAGGTTTATCTGAACGGAGCTTAGGATCCGATGGCTCTAGTCGACTCTTCCTGTCGATCATGTACGGTGTCTACAACGGGATCAACGTCGATTATGGGTTGGTTCTCTGGCAACAACTCATCCAAAGCCTCTCTTCTTCTTCATGACATTCTGAGGTGTCGTATGCAAGGTTTTGGGCTCTCATCACAAAATGGGCGATGGATAAATTTGATGTCCCCACTGCTGCCAGTGCATCGATGTCTTCGATCGGTACTTTTCATACCACGAAGATTATCGTCTCAGATACATCAAAGTTCTCATTCATTGGCTCTATTCCGGAGACCATGTATGGCGATGTTCCATCTGACAGCCGGATCATCCGGACTATTAAGGAGTTCAAACAGTCAGGACCAAGGGAACTCACACAGGAAATGCTCAAGTCCATCCATGATGCAGATAAGCCTGTTTCAAGAGGCAAAAAGGCAGAAAAAGGAAAGCAAGTGGCGAAAGGGGCTAAAGGCCCTTCTCCCAAAAAGAGGAAGGCTACTAAACCTGCTCAGTCCCCGCAGCAGAAGAGGCGAAAGACAAAACCAAAGCGAAAGCTCATTATCGCTTCCTCTTCCGATGAGTCGAAGGGTGAGAGTTCGGATTCGGACGGCTCTCAAAGAGGCAACACCCCTCCTAGAGGCAACACCCCACCCCGATCACCTACCCCAGACATGGAAATCCATATCTCACCCATTCCTTCACCCACTCAAACAATCCCTACTTCCATTCCCACCATAATCCCCACTACCAACATTCCTAAAACCTCTTTCCCTATACCACCACCCATTTTCACCGATGCAACAACTGCTACTGCAAAGGTTACAACCAACGTATCTGATACGGGGGTTCATACCGATGCAACCGAACCACCACCAGTAACCGAACCCATACACACAACCGAAACCCAACAACCACCCGAACCTACTACCACTCCAACACCAACCGATCCTACCCCTCCTCAAACTCAACCTGAACCTACTCACACCACTACACCTCCAGCTTCACCATTACCCCCATCTCCTGGTCATGCCTCTGACGGAGATAACCCTTTCCTTGGCGGGGAGAACATGCAATTTGATTCGGTCTATTTCAGTCCGTTTCAGGTCCAAAGCGACGATGATGAGGAAGCTCCAGTAACGAAGAAACATCTTAAGGATCTGCATGAGAAGGTTGACCTGCTTATTGCTTCATCCTCCAATTCTCAATCCTCTCTCTCTGAAGCTGCTCTTGAGAAGATCGTTGATGCCTTTTCCCGGGCTCAGCAAGCTTCAGTCGCTTCAGCCACTGCCGCCATTGACGCCTCGACGAAAGCATGTGAGGCTGCGACCGAAAAAGTCGATAAACTATTCTCTGACGCCTCTTCCCTGTTAAAGTCCTTACAGGAGAGCGCCGATGCCACAAAGACAACGTTGGAACCAATCGTTCAACAATTGGCCACGTTCGTCTCCACGGAGTTGAAGTCGTTCGCTACCCTTCGCCAATCAATTAGTGACGACAACTCGGCCCTTCGTGCCTCCATTGACGAGCGCCTCTCTAAACTCCAAGAGGATCTCGCTGCAGAAAACTCGTTGATGGACGCCCTTGCAAGCAAAACCACCGCCCTCAAGGTCAAGAGCGCTCAGCTTGCCAACTCTCAACAACAACTTAACGCTCTTCGATCCGAACGGGAGGTCATCAAGACATGTGTTTCGGATGTACACTCTCCCATATCCAACATCCTGGAAGCACACGATCCGATTCTCAACCACTCTGTGAGGCAAACCCTTGCAGAGAAACTTACTCCTGCCCTAGACCTGCTCAGTAAATTAGAAGGGCTACCTAGTTTCGTGTCCACTCCGAAACAAGGGGGAGAAGTGAAGTCCGGATCGAAACCACCTCCTTCCTCAAAAGCTGCTCACACAACCGAACCTCCTCCTACTGGTCAAACTTCGGGTTCGGGTGTGAAGGATAAAGGAAAGAAGATAGCTGAGGAAGAAGATGAAGATGATAAAGAAACCATTGCTGACTTGCTGAAACGCAAAAATAGTCGCAATGTTGATAATGACAACATTCGTGTGGCGCGAGAAGCTGAAGAAGCCGAACGCAAGAAGAAAGAAGCCCACGATCTCCTCGAGAGCAGGAAGACTTTTTTCCCTGCTTGGACTCGAGAGAGAATGATTAAGGAGGCTATCGATACTCCGAGCATCCTATGGCTTGAACCGGTGATCTCCTTCGACTGCTACAACTCTGTCGACTTGCAGTTCGACATGCCCTTAACCCGAAAGGCGTTTATCTTCCACGCCTTCTCCAGCATTTTTGAAGTCCCTCATCCTAATCCTGAGGTTGATCGGGAGTTAATCGATTTCTATCTGAAGGCTGCTGAACCATAGTACCAAACATGGAGCGCTCAGAAGATCGTTAATGTTCGGGTTTTGAAGCCTTATTCTGAGGGGAGATTCATCAACGTTCAGTTCAGGGTGATCCGAGGGTCTGCAAGAACCGAACATCTCATATTTTTAGCAGATCTACCAAACCTCAACCCCCATGACTGGATTGTTCTGCATAACATCCTCTTGACGAATGAAGCTGAATATGGTCCGATTATAGACCATCTCAAAAGGATGTTAGTATGCTATATCATGGAGGTCGCCTTGATGGATCAGGAGGTAGCCACTGTCTTCAAGAAGAAACCGAAGATATCTCCTGTTGGCTCAGCCAGTGATCTGAACCAGATGAAGATGGGCAAGATTGACCCAAAGCGTAATTCGGTCATGTTTACTAGGGCTGAAGGACAGAAATGTCTCTTTGCCTTAGCGGATAAACATCTTTATACCACTGCTTGTCTTGAGCATGTGCTGGGGATCATCCATCGGTGTAAAGAGAATAAAGCGGATGATATCAAATACTTCAACGATATGATTCAATGGTACATCAGATTCAGACAAACGATACTTGCTCTTATCTCTCGCCTGTTTCAGACTATAAAGAAGAAGGTACCGGCTGCTGCTGCTGGTCCAAGTAAGAAGTGAAGATCTCGCTCCAATTGACGCAAAGGGGGAGATTGTTGGGTTGCAGATTTGTTTAATATTGCGTCATTGGACTCGGTTAATTGTTCAATTATTTTGTACTCCGGTTTGGGCCTGTCTAACCGTGAGCCTGTTAGGTTTACTATATAACAATATGCTTGCATGCATATTAGGTTAACGATCTAGAATACAAGATAGAGAATTACGATAGCTTTGATTTTCTTCATCGTTCCTGTAAACCTTTTAACCCCCTACAGTTGATGTTCTTTATCGAGCTCTTCTGAGGGTTGTTTTATAATCATTCGACACGTTTGATTCATTCTTGAGTTGTTTATTGTTTTCGTGTTCTTGCTAATTCATCTTTATTTTACCTGTTTGAGATCTAATCGATCTTCAAGATTAAGTTTTAATCTCATCATAAAATACTTATGATCTCACCAGCTTCAAAGCTGATACTCTCTTTCAAAATTACTGGTATCCTCAGGTCATCATAGACAGGTACCGATGCAAGGATTAAGGAAGATGGAGCTCGTTCAAGACTCATCTTTCATTTTGATTTATACATTAGTGTCTATTAGACATATCAGAACATACTTGTATTAAAATTATATTATTAATGCAATGGATGATGATGTTGCTTGTTTACTACTTTTCATTGTTGTGATACTGTTCATGACGTCCTCCGCCCCAGAACGTTTCCGCCGTTCATTGGTTTTGGGGTGTGACAGATTGGTATCAGAGCATTGTTTATAGTGAATTAAGTATATCAACCCATAAAAGATATACTAACTATAAATACATAAGGGATTAAAAATACTCTGACCGAGAGTTTATACTTTAAATAATAAAATATTTAAGTAAGTATACGTGCCTGCATTCATACTAAAATAAGTGTCACTAGGACAGTACAAAAGAATTACGGTTGTTGGGCAACACAAGTGGGCTTAGAGACATATGGTCAAAACTGGGAAGATGTAGCCTGATCACCTATATTATCCGAGAGTTGACTAGCATGTGCCTAAGTTTAATTGTGTGGTTGCAACAGGTCTAAAATCTTACCAACCCTACCACAATGAGAACAGTAGAACATAACATTAAACTTAAAATACTATAGGAGTATTTGGTGTTACTATAAGTACTTTATACTTGAGAACTAAAACGGGATCTTCATTATTAAGTTGATAGTTGCTAAGTGGATACACTAAGGCTATATGTAATTAGGATGTTATAGACTTAGAATCTGTGAAAATTTTACTTTACCCCTATTCTGTGTGAATTTGGAGTTAAGGTCACTTATTCAAAGGTCTATCTTGTTTCGATTACATATAACTGGTATGCACTTCACAAATAGCGATGTAACTAATGAAGATTTTCTAAATAATTATCTAGATAGTTCGTCTAATATTTATTTCTTACCCCAATTCTCGCATAGATAACATGGCTGGACTACATCCCCACGGAAACCCGTATCTTCTGACTTCATAGCTGGTTGGTTTAGAGAAGAACCAGAGAATGATCATCCTATCCCTTTGAATGATCACCATGATGAAGACCTCTCGGACAGTGCTAATTCCGAACCATAGGTTGAGAACCTACCCCAAGCAGCTCCCTTCCAATTACTAACCCTCGTCCGACTTTTCATGGCCCGACGCCTGAGTGGGTGGAATGCTTGGAAACATGGAGCCAAGGAAAAGATCAGCCCATGCCATTTAATGGTGACCGAAGCTTTTATGACCTAAGCAATGGGGGCTCAGCAGACAGAACCTTGCCAATCTTGGTCCGCAGAGTGGCCAAAAATGAGATTCAAGGCAGGACAGCCCTACATCAGATTACCGAAGTTGTCTCCGATGCGAGAATGCATACCCTCCGCACCATATGTATAGAAGATGCTCGCGAGAGACCAGAGAGAAACCATGACACCCTACTTCACGCACTAGCAGAATCACGAGCCGAAGTCATAGAGCGCCGACTACGCCAGAGGGTGTACGAAAGACACCTACTTGATGTAGAACGTCAACTGGCTGAACTGAGAGTTCACCTGAGGGATGACCGTCGTCAGTAGTAGATTCTTTACCTTACTTTCCTTGTTAGAAAGTAATCATTTTCTGTCTTTGCCCAATGTGGCATTTTCTATGAAATTACCTTGTACTGTAAGTACTTTAGGTTAGGTCCTTATGCTGTCAAGAACTATCTTCTCTGGGTATGATGTAAGACCCTTACAAGGTCATTTTCCCGAACTTTTACGTCATGAATATCAAAGATTTTGACAGTCGGCTAACTTCTGTGTCATTCTTTATTCAAGTACCCTTATCATTCTTTCATTTGAGTCTATCTGAGACATGCTTTAGTCAAGTCATTGGACTATAGTAATTTAGATCCGGAGACATTTCCAGGTCTCTTTTAGTGGTTAGATCTTGTTATTCACCAACCCACGATACCTCGGCTTGAACGACAAACGTCTTGAGATCATTCTACGAACTTACTTCCACCCGTTACTAGGACTGCACCATTGGGATGTAGGTCAACCCCTTCATAAACACACCTCCACTCAGTACTAGGACTGCATGATAGGGATGTAGGTCAAATTTTCGAAAACATAATTCTATTCTTTACATAACAGTCGAACTACACCTAGGGTCAACCAGAATCGCTCACAAAATCCATATCTTTCGTGTTATAGAATCATGTTGTCATCCAAAAACGATTAGCCGAGCAACGAAACCCCTATCCTCCATATCGACGCCGCTACATTACAAGCTACAGTAGCAGCTGCTGTGACAAATTTCCTTACGCACATCAACTCAGGCAATACAAGCAAGACAGACAATGGGGCCGAGAGTTCCGATGGTAGTACCAAACCGGGAAACCAACAAGTGGCAATAGTGATGGACTTGCGAAGCCTAAAGACCGAAAGGAAGAGACGATATCGTAAAGCCCTAAAGGAGCGCAAGAGAGCCCAAAGACATGCCATGCCACAGCCACCAGTGGCGACTCCGGCAGAACGCCTTAGGAAGCAATTTTCAAAGTGGAGTAATGAGGAAGGCACTCGTGTCCACCTAACACTGGCTAAACACTGCAATCCCGTCACCAATGCAAGTACTAGCCAGTCATGCCACTAATGCTGTGAGATAGGGCACTTCAAGAAGGATTGCCCTATAGCAAAGAACTCTGGCGCAGATGGGAGGATTCTCAGGATCACAGCTATAGGAGAGCCTACTCTGGAACCCTCGTTAATGTAACTTAGGCGTGTTGTTGTAACAGACTTACAAACTATCCAGAACTAGTGCAACTAGAGTCTTACCTTTTTGCGAGATCCTGTCAGTATAAGGATGCTCATGCTGCGTATACTTGTCTTTTGTAGTATACCTTATTCGCAGCAATGGTCTTGTAGTAAATCTAAAGTACTGTAACTCTGTTCATGGTTGCACGGTTGTGTTTTGTCTGTAAACGTCTTATGTTCAAATCTAATGTCTTTTAAGTTTTAGTATGATTCCGACATTATCATACGACTCTATTCAATTTGATCCTCACAAAAACAGCTTCATACGTACATCTCTTTATCGGTAAATGTCTTTTTAGCGAAACCGTCATATCAGAACACCGAAGTACTCATGCCAGGAGTACCTCTTAGTTATTTTCTTTTCCGAAGAAATCCCCGAAGTACCACTCGTGCAATACGTCAAGTTAAATCCAAGGATTCATACGGTCGATCTATCACTGAGGAATGTATACATAAGAGTGATATATAATCAAGATTCTACAGGTTTAGAATTGATGATTCCACTTTAACTTCTTTTTCCTCAGAAGGATGTGAGCTTAAAGAAGAATCAGTTATTCGACTACCTTTTCAATCTTAATTATATACGACTCGTATACACGAAATTGTGATTGTGAAACCATGTATGAATTCTAATATGAACTTCAGGATGGAGAACTGCTCAAGAATACGAGTAATCACGTCGTCATTTGAACAAACTTAGAACCCAGTACGACTTCTGTAAACAGATTTCCCTACAGCCTAAACACCTACGGAGATACAAGAACAACCTGGACAACTTAGCGAACTACACAGAAAGAGAATTAGAAGACTAGGTTTCTCACCCTGGAGAACCCCATTCTTATTCTTCCAGAGATCGACGGATTGCATCGTATGTGCCTCGGATATCGAGGACTCCGTCAAGATTTTCCTTAGAAATCGTTATCTCTGCCTCGCATAGATGAAATGGGTCTGAGATTCAAATATCACCAGTTCGAGTGTTAGGGTAGGATGTCCGGAAGACTATCTTCCGAACTCGATGCGGACACTTCGAGTCCGTAGTGATACCCTTCGGATAGGACCAATACGCCCATATTTTTCGTGAACTAATGAGTAGGATACATCTTTCTTACTTGAATCAGTTCGTCATTTCTCCATGTAATGACTTACTTATCAATTCTCGTAGTGAGAAGAAAATCCATGGAAACATTACCTTCGGAAGAACTTTTGCGAAGTTCTGTAAGCACAAGTTTTGAAATTGTAGAGTTAGGTTCCTATGACACACTGTTAGTGATGTGGGAAATTTTGAGTACTCATACAATTTGTCAAAACTGTTGAGAATTGGTCGACATCAGAGAGCCGACAGTCATTCGCCAAATTCTAGGTCTTTCAGACCTACTGTCATAGTTCATCCAGAACTCCTCGCAAATCAGAGAAACCTTTACGACTTTGACCCAGCAAGGGGTGGCCCTTGACTGGGAAGTTAAACAAGAAAAAGAAACCTTGGAGATTCAAAGTGAGAGACCAAGTTCTTTAGGAAAACTCACTATTAGGAATGGCCTAATGTGCTTCGCTTCACGTGGAAAGCTAAATCCAAGTTAGTCAGGACCTCCGTGATTCTTACCAGAATCGGTCCTGTACCTCGCAGACTAAACCTACTCCGCGAACTCGGTAACGTACATTTTACCCTTCGCGTCTCGATCTTGAAACAGTACCTTTCCGTTAGTACTCTCGTAAGCCACTCGACGAGGTCGAGATTAACGAGATCCTCGCCTCCGTACTAGAACTGTAGTGACCCTCGACCGAGAGGTCAAGCGGACGAAGCAACGTCGCCGCCCGTTACTGAAGGTTCGTTGGGATACCAACCGAGGACCCAATTTCACTTAAGAGCGCGAGAACAAATCGATTAGGAAGTTCCCCACCTCATGACTCGATCATTCGTACCTACTTTCTTACCTAAATTATAATTGCGGGACGAAATTCCCTCTAACAGGGGGATGATGTGACAACCCGAAATTTCTAACATACATTCATCATTGTAATTAAAGTTAGCTTCATTTTGCTATTTTATAATGAAGTTTTAGGTTTAAAAGAGTGCTTAAAAAGTACTTAAAGCTTAGTATATTTGAGTTACGTGTCGGAGGATGGATTAGATTGGGTGTAGCATTAGAAAAACGGGCCGAACACACCAAACCTGGTGTGTGCGGCCAGCCAGCCGCACACAGGCCAACCACACACACCTCCAACCGCACACACCCTCATATAAGTACTATCCTTGGTCATTTTGATCATTTCTTACACTCTTGCAAAGCTAGAAGTCGAAAATCCTCTCAAGTATCATCCAGAAAGGTAACATCTTTCACCAAGAACACCAAGAACACCATGTTTTCTGGCAGCACACGCTTCTAGCAGCACACCTGGCCGCACACATGGCCGCACACACGTGCTGGCAGCACACCTGGCCGCACACACACACATATAGTGTGTATTTTGGCCATACACTCCCTTATATAGCCTTTTTAACCCTTCGTACAATCATTTATGGTTGTAACACTTCAATATAAGTGTTCACTAGTCCCTAAGGTGGTCCCAATTCATTAATTAGTTGTTCATAACACTAATTATATTCATATATGTGCCAATATATGCTAAATAGGATTCGTGTGTGTACTCAAGTCACCACTTGATACTTAGCAACTAATCCAATATTTTCATCAGAACCACTCACTACAGGTGAGTTCAAACCCCTTAATCAATGTTTTAACTATTTTCAAATGTTATATGGGGGGAGATACAAGTAGAATACTGCTAGTTATTATATTAATCACAACTGATTAATAAGCAGCATTCAAATGGTTGGCTACTCATTAGCCGTTTTATCAAACAGTTTTTTCAAATGTTTTTCATAAACACTTTATGTGTTTAAAACTCCTTATTACACTGTACATTTTACTCCGTATGTTTTATTTCAAACTTACTTACAATTTTGATTCAAACAAATGTTTCCTTATACTAAAGTTGTTTTATCAAACCCATGCCTTCAAAACGTTTTATAAATTAACATCAAGTCGATCTTTTCTTAGATAATAATTATGTTCAAAGGTTTTACAAAACTTATTTTATGCTTTTATATTATAAATTGCATGCCTCTATATGTATAGTTATATAAGTAATGTTTAAAAAGCTCAGGAAGGCTATCCACCTTGTTTCCTTTTCCTCGATTTGGATGTGGTCTGATAGGATATCGGGTACTCGTCCGAATGTCGTTTAAATATTAGTTATATATCATGTGTACATATATAGTCATAAAAGGTCCTTCCAGTTCATCCAATGCCTTTGGGTAGCAAGGGTATACATCCATGTTCATACATCCCAGTTAGATTACTAGTAAACTACCATATGGGTAGTTTAGAAAGATACTAGAACTATTACTAGAACACGATACTATATAATGAGTTAGTTCATTCAAGAGTCAATGCTTGCTAGAACATTACAGTACATTACTATACTTGCTAGATAGAGAGCACGTACACTACAGATAGAACATTACAGTACATTACCATACTATTACAATAGATATGGTCACATGATCACATTTACATGAGTACACTTACAAGGATTACTAGTACATTTTATATGTATAGATTCGGTTATATCATCCTCATTCTTATCTTTATCTTGTGACTCAATCACATAATCGACGAGATAGATTGGATTTAATATCCTAGTACCAAAGGATACGTTGCGGGATTGACCATTCCTAGAATCTCTGTTAGCTACAGAGGTAAAAGCACATCCACGGACGTCAACGGTTGATACCATTACAGGTATACTTTTGGGGACTGACTATTCCTATACCCAGCTGTTAGCAACAGAGGTAAATGTACATCTACAGATGTCTTCAGTTAACATTGTTAGTTTCCCTTGTTCCAAAGGGTAATACTAATACAGTTAAGTCTTAGTAGAAGACTACATTCAGAACAGTTAAGTCTTGGCAGAAGACTACATTCAGAACAGTTAGGTCTTGGTAGAAGAATACATTCAGAACAGTTAGGTCTTGGTAGAAGACTACATTCAGAACAGTTAGGTCTTGGTAGAACAGTTAGGTCTTGGTAGAAGACTACATTCAGAACGGTTAGGTCTTGGTAGAAGACTACATTCAGAGCAGTTAAATCTTGGTAGAAGACTACATCCAGAGCAGTTAAATCTTGGTAGAAGACTACATTCAGAACATTTAGGTCTTAGTAGAAGACTACATTCAGAACAGTTAGGTCTTGGTAGAAGACTACATTCAGAGCAGTTAAATCTTGGTAGAAGACTAAATTCAGAATAGTTAGGTCTTGGTAGAAGACTACATTCAAAACAGTTAGGTCTTGGTAGAAGACTACATTCAGAGCAGTTAGGTCTTGGTAGAAGACTACATTGAGAACAGTTAAAGTCTTGGTAGAAGACTCCTTTTGTTACTAATAGGAATCATAGGGATTTCTAGGACTTTTCAAACGTTTACAGTTGTTTTACAAACATTTTCATACATACAATTCATTTACATTTTCAATACTTGCAATTCGTATACATACACATACTTACATTTCAAATACATATAAGTATTTACATACAAATTAAGACACTAAAATGCTTATGATCTCACCGGCTTCAAAGCTGATACTCTCTTTCAAAATTACTTGTATCCTCAGGTCATCATAGACAGGTACCGATGCAAGGATTAAGGAAGATGGAGCTCATTCAAGACTCATCTTTCATTTTGATTTATACATTAGTGTCTATTAGACATATCAGAACACACTTGTATTAAAATTATATTATTAATGCAATGGATGATGTTGTTGCTTGTTTACTACTTTTCATTGTTGTGATACTGTTCATGACGTCCTCCGCCCCAGAACGTTTCTGCCGTTCATTGTTTTTGGGGTGTGACAGAGCTTTTAGATCTGAGATAGCATCACCTTTTGCAACTATTTAAAGGTATAAAGCTTCTTGCTTGACATCTATTTTGTGTAGATCTAAGTTTTGTGAAGTTTTGACACCATTCTTGTCCCAAAAACCCTCAATATGATGCATGATGTGTTTTGGTTAAGATAAATTGTCCTTTCAGACCATAGGAGAGGTCTTGAATGAGAAAAATGCGGTCCCAATGGCTTTGGTTGTCCTATGTGTGAAGTTGGAAGGCCTTAATGGGCTAAGCCCTTGAGTTAAGAGCTTTATGGACGTCAAACAGGATAAAGTTTGAGACTTTATGAGTCCTAGGCCCTTTTGTCACCAGATCTGGCATATGGACTTAAGTGCTTAAGTTATTAAGCACATGGAAGGATTTTTGGTATAGATGTGCGTACACCCCGCGTATCAAAGGAGTACGCCCAGCATATGCCCTCTGTTGGGTTTTCGAATTTGGGTCGTGAAGTATTGGGTTGTTTATGGGCTAGCTGGGCTTGAGCCGTGACTGAACAATATAGATGGAGTAACTTGGGCCCAATAATTATTATGGACCTTAGATCTAGGCCCGATTAGAAGGATGGGCCCAATTTAGTAAATTGGGCCAATATTGGGCTTTACATAAGGACTTGGCTCAATAAAAGGAAAATGGATTTAAGGAGTGGTGTGGGCCCTTGGCCTAGAAATTCGTGTTGGATTCTAACTTGGTGATTATCTTATGATAGTTGGGATTTCCAAGAGTCAGTGGTCAGTGATTCGCAGGATTTCGGCAGTTGCAAGGTGAGTTATCATCACTATACCAAGGGTCTATGGCACCAAGGCTGGCGCTTTGAATTGTTATTTATGTATTTGTTGTTGTGATATTTTAGTTTGGTATTCTAACAGAATGGTTGATTATATGCTATTATGGCTGGTTAGATCGGCATCCCGGTACACTAGATGTGGCTATGCTTAGGACCTGTAGTTGGTCGGACTGTCTGTATGCTGGTAGGAGATTACCTATGATATGTGCGCATGTTTGAGTAGTTGTAGAGGGTATTCCATCCCGGTAGGATGATAGGGCCCTAGTATGTAGTTTATGTGGACTATTATGTGATTATCTGGTAAGTGCACCTGTTTGTTAGTATGTTGTCATTCCAACCCGATGGTTGTGGGCTAGGAGTATTCCATCCAGGTAGGATGATTGGACTCATCGTATGTTGGCATTCCAACCCGATGGTTGTGGGCCAGGAGTATTCCATCCCGGTAGGATGTATGGACTCATACTAGGTTGGCATTCCAACCCGACGGTTGAAGGTATGGGGTATTCCATCCTGAGGGATGATTGGACCCATAGTAGTGGTTGTTGTAGGTGTAGTAGCATGGGCATTCCTACTCGATGGTTGTGGGCCGAGAGTATGCCATCCTGGTAGGATGATTGGACTCGTGGTATGTTGGTATTCCAACCCGACGGTTGAAGGCCAGGGGTATTCCAACCTGATGGTTAACCGGACCCATTGTATGTTGTTTATTGTTGTATGTGTATGGTTATGTGTGTATGAGTATTTTGGGGGAACTCACTAAGCTTTCGAGCTTAGACTTTCAGTTTATTGTTTCAGGTACATCAGGTGATCGTGGAAAGGCAAAGGCGTGATCGTAACGCTCCTCATATTTCATGATTTTGTGATTTGGTCCTGGGGATACTCTGATGTTTGAAACTATATTGAAAACAAGTTGTATTAACTTAATGGTTTTTGAATGGATTAAAATGTTTTAAATTGGCTTAAATTTTATGGATGTTACAATTTAGGAGCTTAAATGTCACTAAAAGGATCAAAAGATGTATATAAATCCTATTAAGTGATCCATCAAGTCACTTACTAATATATTAATACTAAATTTAAATTTTTATTATTTTAGTGTGGTCTTCATGTTAAAATATGAACATATGCGAAACATGTACTAATACAGAGTCTGTATGCAAAAGTTATGACATTTTTAAGTTTCCGGGTGAGACAGACTATTACACAACCGTGTTTTGCAAAAAAAACGAACGTGTTTTGTTCAGTACCATCATTTTTTAGATTTTTCGTCACTATAGACATTGTACTTTGGCTCCAATTCTCCGAAACTTTACCAATGATTCTTAATGACCGAAAACATTGTAATAGCAATATTTCATCTCTTTTAAGTCCTATTTTACCCTTCAATTAATGGTTAAGACATTCAGACATCACAAGAGCTTAAGGGAAGCTCATGTAGATATTCGACCATCAATAATGGTCCATAATGCTCTTAATGGATACTAAAATTCATCAGCCGTCATCCAAATCACTTAATAAACTTTTAATAGACTTTTGTACATGTTAATAAGCTCCTAGATTTCTTATTAAACCATTCAGTTCATGATTCCATTCTCCATACATGATTCTGATTCCAATTGTGAGCTTATGAGGCTTCATTTCTTATAAAATATGAATTGATTATATCTTTAAAAAACTTTTATAACTTTAAATACTTCATGTTTTGAAATTTTTTATCACTTTCAAATGTCAAACAAGGTTTTTGAGGTTAATATAGATCGTAGAAAACATTTTTATTCCATTCCAAATGGTAGATCACCATTAAAACCACTAATTACTTCAAACATCATGCATTGGACAATGGAATCATCATAGTAACCTCGTAAATGAATAAATAAATCAAAGACTCTAACTTTAATCTGTATTAGAATCTAATTCCATAACTAGATGCTAGAGTACAACTCATCATTGCCAATCTACAACTTAATATGAGATTAGATACAAATGGTCTACTAATAAGACCTTAGATTTGGACTAGAATACATGAAATGATCATAAAAATATCATAGATTAACAAATATAACCATTAGATTCAAAATCCATAAAACTAGGGTTGGATTTCTTCCTCAAACCTCTATGAAATCTCAAGTCTCGCAATTATAATGGACGTTGTTGGTTGATTCATGAAGTGTAATTGAAATAGAATTTAGAACTAGAAATAAAATCAAAAGAATACCATTAAAATTGAAGTCACAAGAATAACATGAAACTCAAAAATGATACCCCTTCAAACCCTAGAATCGAAATTGAGAAGATAATGGAATGAAAAACTACCTTTAAGTTAGGATACGAAGGGATTTGACCATGGGGTCAACAAATTAACTTGAAATCTTTAAATATAATGGATATTTATAGGAAAATATACCCTAGGACTCCCATGGATTAAAAAACATCATGAATGAAGAAGGGGATAAAAGTCTCTCATCTTAAGCTAGAGCTCTCGGAAATGGCAAGAATGCTCCCTCTACACTTAGTTTTCTTCATTTGACCACCATTTGACTTGGAAACTAATTAGTACTTTTACATTTTCTCAAATATCACTTCCTAGTATAATTTATGACTTTTAAGTTTTATATGATCAATAAGATTCAAATCTAAAGTTTCACAAATTGGCAACTTTTGTCCCTATAACATAACTTCTTCTATTTTAGTATATTAAACTACTAGTTTATTTTTATCATACAAAGTTCTTTTTAATAAATTTCATATATTTATTTTTATATTATATTCATTTATTTTCCCAAATTTTTTAATTTTATTATTATTTTGTTTGCTACAAAAGACAAAAACTTATAGGCCCATTTTGCGAATGTTACAACACACATTACAATCACTCACTTATTGTCCACTTCTCTTTATATGTGTTGTAATCAATTTTTAAGGGACCATATTATGCAAGTAGATAAATCATAATGAAATACATGAGAAATCCTTCTTTTGTTTCCATGTCCAGTCATCTGAGATTATTTGACATATAAGATTGTTGGGCTGAAAAGAGTTTTGATGTTGCGTCTTTTGGGCTCGTTAGATTAGCCTTTTATTCTCCGGTTTGGGCCTGTCCAACCGAGAGCCTTTTATGTATTGTATATAAGTTAAATGCTTGCATGCATATTAGGTTAAGATTCTAGAGATTATCGATACAGCGATTGATCGAGAGTATTATATTTTTCTGTAATCGTTCTTGTAATCTTCTAATCCTTTACAGTTGATGTTCTTAATCGAGCTCTTCTAAGGATTTTATTTAATCATTCGACATATTTGATTCAAGCTGTTTGTTCTTATTATTGCGTTTTTAACTGTTTCATATTCATATACTTGTTCAAGATCTAATCGATCTTCTTAGATTAAAAGTTGTTTTAATCCCATCAAAGATATCATCATGATATGCATGCGGACACCGCTTATTCTGTCATATTTATTTGTTAAATGTAAATCAGCTGAGATACCCGCAATTAACGCAAGCTAGGATCGGTAAAAACTCAAAGCATTCAAGCCTTAACGAGATCGAGCCCAAACTCAACCCTAGAATAAAGTACATTTAATAAACAACCCCGATCTCTAATTTACATGTAGGCTTGTTTAAGCTCGTATCTTAAAAAAGCATTTGTATAATATATTTTTGTTTTATATATTATTCTTTATTACTTATATATTAATTAAAAGTGAAAAAATAATGAGCCAATTCCGATCTTTAACGAGCTTCATGGACAAATGATCAATAACGAACCAATCCTAAGCTTCATAGATGTTTCACGAGGTGAGCTCAAGATCAAGGCTACATACTTTTAACGAGCTTGATCTCAAGCTTCTATAACTTTAAACGACCATGTTTTGATTAGTATCAAGCTCGACTTGACGCATTTACATCCCTACTTATAAGTACTTTTAAACTACTATTCGACATAGGTTAGGTGGGTCTTTACATAATAATAATAAAGAAGAACATCATGAATCGCTAATGATTTATTATCATAGAGTTGTTTATGCTTCATGGTGTACCCTTTCTCATAGAGCCGTTTATGCTCCATGGTGTTATCGTTATAATCTTAGTTTAATCTTTTTAGGAGCCAGTGCATCGAGTGTAAGTGCAAAATAGAGGTCTATCATGTATAATTTTAGTTTAATAAACTATTTCCATGTCGAGAAATTAGTTCTTGTAGGTGTTTCAACCCCATAATTATAAGAGTAAGGTAGACCCTGAAATGAGAAATTTAGTAGAGGTATCAATATGCGCTAATTAGTAATTAAAGGATAACAATAAATCCTATCAAGTATTAGTATCTAAGTCGATTATCAACACCAAAGTAATAGACACATTTATGTCTTGTTTACTTATTGGGTTTGCATTGGCTATGACCAACAACAAAACATAATGACACAATTAACATTCAAAACTATGCTACATAGATTTCACAAAATACTTGCCATGTCGTGGCGTTCATAAGGACACGCAATCAACTAAGTCTCATGTCATGCCGTAGTCACCAGCCTACCGCGTCATGGCTTATGGTTTTCCCCCAAAACCATATTTTTGACTCCTTTATGTCACCTACTAATCCATTCTAGAAAATAATGGTTGCAGTGGGATTCTCATTGATCATTTTCTTAGTTCATTTTTATCCTAATCTCTTGCACTCCAACCATCTCTTGAAATCTCTATGTCGTTTTCTCTTCTTATCGATCCATCAACATTGCTTGTATTGAATCTAGTATATTATGTATGAATTTAAGCTCATTGTTTCATCACCCATGTTCACTCCCAAATGTCTTACCATTCTAATAATTTCTATATAACATCCCGAGTTTTCAGGTATCTTCAAATCCTTCCCTTGGTATTTTAATATGTCATTTTTGGTCCTTGATGTTGGATGGATTTAGCCATAAGAAGCCCTAGTGGCAAATTGGTAATTCTTAGGAGCTTGAGTTGTACGTTGGGCGTACATGTGGGTACGCTAAGCGTACTAGGGCATGGCCTAGTACGTTGGGCGTACACATATGTACGCCCAGCATACGTGTGTCCGGGTGAAACCCTAATTTTTAGGGTTTTTGGAGTATTTAAGCACCATTATAGTTCATTTTAACTCACACTTTCAGCCTCCAAGTCCCTTAGCCGTTTTGAGAGAACCCTAACCCACATAGTGAGCATCTTGAGCTTATAATGTGATTTTTTGTGTGCCAAAAGGAGAAGATAGTGCATCAAAGGAGCCACGGAAGGAAGCAAGCTTTTAGATATGGGATTATCATCTTCTTGGGAAGCTTCAAAAGGTATAGAGATTCTACATTTATGCTTGGATTGTTTAGATCTTGCTTTGGTTGTTTTTTGGTATCCTTCTTGTCCCAAGAGTCCCAAGATTATGCATCCATTATTTTGGTCGTGTTGGGTTGTCCTTTCAGACCCTAGGATGGGTCCTAAGGCATAAAATGAGGTCCCTTGAGATAGTTTGGTCCCTTGTTCTTGTAGGAGGTCTTAATGGATTAATGCAATGCATTAAGCCCTTTTTGGATGAACAAAGTCTTAAAGTTTGAAACTACATGGTTCTAGAGTACTTTTGAGTCATGGATCTCAAATTTGAGCTTAGGTGCTTAATCCATTAAGCACTTATAAGGATTTTAAGACTTACGACGGTATGCATCATGTAAGTTATGTACGCCCCACATACTTAGTCAACCACCCCGATGGTGGTCAATACGAGGCGAAGTACGCCTAGCGTACCGAAGGGGTACGCCCCGCGTATGCCTTCCATGTGGGTTTCGGACATTGGGCTTCGGGTATTGGGCCATCTTTTGGTCTTTTATACTTAGTCCCTAATGGACAATTTGAATAAGTGTGTTTTGGGCTACTTAGAGGATTAGACCTTTAGATGAGACCCAATAAGGGGTTTGGGCCCAATTTGGAAAATTAGGCCAATCATGGGCCTTGAAGTAACTTGGGCCTTTTAGATCAAAGATTTGGACTTGGGCCTTGGACCAATTAGGGAAAGGGTAAAATGGACATTTACCCTATGTTTGAGCCCTTAGTCAAGAATAATATCCTAATTGTTAATTGGGTGTTTGTTTATTGTGATAGTTCAGGATTTTCCGTGAGTCAGCAGTCATTGATTTCAGTGTAGCGTGACATTTGAGAGGTGAGTTTTCCTCGTTGTATTTACGGGTCGAAGGCACCAAGGTCGTCCCTTTGGATTGTTATCCTGATTATCATATGATTCAGTACGGTAGTGATCTGTTAGATCTGAATCCTAGTAGATAGGATAATGTTATGCTTATTGATATGTATGATCTGTGCTTGACTATTGATTCATTATCTGTTTATAAGTTATGCATATGTTGACATGTGTGTGTGTGGTTGGGTTGAGGCATTCCTACTTTGTGCTGAAGGCCAACAGACCCAGGATGGCCCGGATAGACTGAAGGCCTACAAGGCAGACCAGTCAGGCTGAAGGCCTGGTGATGCGATCCAGACATGCTGAAGTTTATAAGATATTTGGGCTTACAATTTGGGTTATGTTTCAAGTAACTTAGAGGATCGCGGGAAGGCGAAGGCCTGGTGGTGGTATTTTGGGGGAAACTCACTAAGCTTTGGGCTTACAGTTTTGGTTATCTTTCATGTAACTTAGAGGATCGCAGGAAGGCGAAGGTGTGATCATGCACCTCCTCATGTTTTTGTTTTGCGATTTTGGGATTTCTCTGATGTGAAACTTATTTTTAAAACAATTTGTAAACAATGATGGTTTTGGGCTTGTTTAAAAAGTTTAAAATTTTCAAGAAATTTATGATTGTTACAAGTTGGTATCAAAGACTTGGTTTGAGTGATTTGGATGAACACTTGTGAGAAACCAGTCTCAAACTAAGGAAAAGATTTTCAAAACGGTTTTCAAATGGTTTTCAAAATACTCAAAGAGGATGCAATGTGTACGATCAAACGGATCTAATAAGTAGACCCCAAAATACCATACTGTTATTTGATATTGTGATATGTTAAAACAACATGCTTGTGATAGGCTACGGATCTTCAGGAATTGTATGATAGAATTGCTTGATTATATGATGCTTGATAGCTTAGGGCCTTCTTTTATGGAATTGACATCATTACTGTAGTTGCTTAGTGTATGCTGATGGGTTTTGAGCATTCTAACACTCCTAAGGTATATATGCAACCCTAAACACCTTGGATCTATGTTTTCTCTAATATACATGCAAGCTTGAACTTTCCAAGGTATTACCCTAACTAGCATACAAAAGTTTATACACGGGTAATAAAACAAGTTAGATAACATACCTTGTCTTGTAGTTGGAAGCCTTGGACCTTTAAGAGCTTAGTGCCCCGAGGGTTGCACCTCAAATGGAATCACACAACTGTTGGATTAGTGTCTAAGTCCATAACTATTTTGGTATGTACTTGACCCGATGGTGCATGGTCCTTTTGGGTTGCCTTCACCAAAGCAACTTGACTGGAGAAATAATAGAGAAAGAGGTTATTATGATTTATTAATATGTTATAAGAATAATATATTAAAGGAGAAATCATATTTGTTTAATTAATATTGGTCAATAATTAATTAAGAATTAATTTTGTTATCAAATGTAATTAATTAAACTAAAGGGGTTGAATTGTAATTATGTGATAGTTGCAAAATAGGGCAATGGTTATCCTTGTTAAAGGATGGATGAATTCAAGGATAAGGATATCCTTAAAATCGTCCAAGGTCCAAGAGATAGGGATTTTCAAGGCTTATCTTATGGTTGCTTGATGGGCAAGTAACAAGATAAGGATAAGGACTGAAACCCTAATCCCAACCCTATATAAAGACCCCTAAGGCCTTAGGATTTCGTAAACTTGATCCCTAGTGATCGGTTTTGAGCATTCTAACACTTCCTAAGTGTACATGCAACCCTAATAACCTTGGATCTATGTTTGTCTAATTATCATGCAAAGTTGAATTCCAAGGTTATATTCCTATCTAGCATACATGGGGAACAATTTTAACTTGAATCATAGATAGAATAACTTACCTTGTTGTTGCTTGTGTTCCTTGAAACCTTGTGAGCCTAGCACCCCAAGTGTGATGCCTCAAATGCTTCACACAACACCAAATGCTCTTGGAAAGACTCTTGAGATAACACACACTTGTCAAAATCGGCCAAGCCCTCTAGTTTCTTTTGTCTCTAGCCGATTTTGGTGGAGAATATGATCCTTATATAGTGTTGACACATCTAGGGTTACACCATGTAAACCCTAATGTGTCATGACTCTTCATTTCCATGACCCATGGGTTTGTAACTCCCATGGAGCATCCATGGAGCATCCTATGGGTAGAACCCAACTTGATAATCCATGGAGCCTCTTAGCCCACTATACAAGATATGGATGATTTACATAATCAACCCATATATTTAATTAGTTATCCTTTGATCACTTAATTAATTCCAAATTAATTCTTGATCAAACTAATCAAATAATATTATTAATATATTAGAACTTATAATATATTAATAATCTCCAAGTGTTATTTCTCTCATTTAGTCTAACCAATTGCATGGTGCCATGCAACCCAAATGGACCATGCCGGGTCGGGTCAAGTACAAGCCCGAAATAGTTATGGACTTAGACACCTTATCCAACAGTCTCCCACTTGGATAAGTCTAATAACTATATCTCTAGTACTTCAGGAACCGACCGGCAATCGTAGCTCTTTCAAGGTCTCTCGGAACTGAGAAGATGATGATACGCCATTTAAGATAAGTGATCATATAATCCTCTGTTCTAGATATCAGCCGGACAAATACATGGAACATTGTCTTGCTTATTGTCCAGCATTTGTTTCCCGATTTCCGATTTATTTGACATAGAACTTAATTGAACACATCAACTTAGTTCTGACCGGGCCCGGTACATGGGTCAAAACAAGATCATCGAGGGGCCCAGATACCAGCTTCTAATCCAAGAAGGAACAGATAAACTTCGACTCATATGTTTGTTCTACCACTTATTGAATTACACACAAAAGTACGTTTTATAACATCGAGTTACCAATGCGGTTTCGTACAGTCAATGCATAACCAACTTGTAAGTAACAAATCATATCTCTAGGTTTGAAGACTTATATGATATTACCGTCTCACGATCACTCGAGATAAAATTCCATGAAGTGATTCCAGTGAGCGTGGGTTGTGTCCAATGCTCAGAACTTATGAGCACTCATGATTGTTGTAGCCTTGTCCAAGACCTCTACAACCAAACATGACAGTCTTGATTCATATCTACTTCCAACATATGACCGACTGTGGAGATTTGAATAATATGTTATACCAAACAAAATTATTCTGGAAGTCAAAACATGCAAAAGAAATATAGTAAACGATTGACAAGAGATAGCAACACTTTACTCATAAATAAAACACCTTTTATTCATCATCAAATGTCAATTACACTTTACAAATTTCCGGGTTATCTAACTACTAAAACTTATATCATCCTTCAGCCCTATGCTCCGAGCATGCTGAAGATGCTTAACCCTACTCAGTCCCTTCGTGAGGGGATCTGCTGGGTTCTCATCCGATGATACCCTCTTTGCCACGAGGAGTCCTTCTTCGATCCGATGTCTGATGAAATGGTATTTTCTGTCGATGTGTCTGGATCTCCCGTGATCCATTGGTTCCTTGGCTAAGGCAACAGCACTTTCACTATCACAGAAAATTTCCATTGGCTCTTTAATAGCTGGTACAACTCCAAGGTCTCCAATGAAGTTCTTCATCCATATCGCCTCCTTTGCTGCTTCACTAGCTGCAATATACTCTGATTCACAAGTAGAATCTGCCACTGTCTCTTGCTTGGAACTCTTCCAAGAAATTGCTCCTCCGTTTAGGGTAAAGACCCAGCCCGACTGAGAGCAGAAATTATCCCTATCAGTCTGGAAGCTAGCATCACTATACCCAACAACTCTCAATTCATCACTCCCACCGAGGGTAAGAACCCAGTCCTTAGTCCTCCGCAGGTACTTGAGGATATTCTTTACCGCAGTCCAGTGTGCCTTGCCAGGGTTTGCCTGATACCTGCTAACCATGCTCAAGGCAAAAGCTACATCGGGTCGAGTACACGTCATAGCATACATGATCGATCCTACAGCCGAAGCGTAAGGTGTTCGACTCATTTCTGCTATCTCAGCCTCAGTGCTAGGGCTTTGTGTCTTACTCAATCTGGTGTTACTCTGGATGGGTAACTCTCCTTTCTTGGAATCCTGCATGCTGAATCTCTTCAGCACCTTATCCAAGTAGGTACTCTGACTAAGTCCAATTATTCTTTTACTCCGATCTCTCAAGATTCTTATCCCTAGAATATAGGCAGCTTCACCAAGGTCCTTCATAGCGAAACACTTCCCAAGCCAGGACTTAACTTCCTGCAGGGTTGGAATGTCGTTTCCTATGAGTAGTATGTCATCCACATACAATACCAAAAAGCTAACTATACTCCCACTAGCCTTGACATACACACAAGATTCATCTTCACTCCTAGAAAAGCCAAATTCCTTGACGTTTTCATCAAAGCAAAGATTCCATCTGCGAGGTGCTTGCTTCAATCCATAAATGGATTTCTCAAGCTTACACACTCTATTAGGGTACTCGTTGCTGACAAAACCCTCTGGCTGACTCATGTAAACATCTTCAGCCAACTTTCCATTAAGGAAAGCGGTTTTGACATCCATCTGCCATATTTCATAGTCATGAAATGCAGCTATGGCTAACAGAACCCGAATAGACTTAATCTTGGCTACCGGAGAAAAGGTCTCATCATAATCCACTCCAGGAATTTGAGAGAAGCCCTTTGCAACCAGTCTAGCCTTATAAGTGTGTACTTTACCATCCATGTCGGTCTTCTTCTTGAAGACCCATTTGCACCCTACTGTCTTACGACCTGGTACATTTTCAACCAAGTTCCAAACTTGATTGTCATACATGGATTGTATCTCGCTATCCATAGCCTCTTTCCATTTAGCAGACTCGGGGCCTGCCATGGCTTCCTCGTAGCTGTTAGGGTCATCTTGACTTACTAGTGTTTCATCACTAATAAGTGTCTCACCTTCTGCAGTAATATGGAATCCATAGTAATGCTCAGGTGCACTCCTAACTCTCATGGAACGTCTCAGAGGAACAGATTTGTCAATTGGCTCAACAGGAGTTTCCTCCTCAAGTTGAGGGCTAGAGTTTGAAGTTCCTTCACCGCTTGATTCTTGAATTTCTTCAAGATCAATTTGCCTCCCACTGTCTCCTTGGCTTATAAATTCTCTCTCTCGAAAGACACCTCTTCTTGCTACAAAGACCACATTGTCACTAGGTCTGTAGAAGAGGTAACCAAAGGATCGCTGTGGGTAACCGATGAAAATACACCTCTCGCTTCGAGGTTCGAGCTTATCATGAGTCTCGCGTCTCACGAAAGCCTCGCAACCCCAAATCTTGATGTGGTCTAGTTTAGGTACTTTACCAGTCCACATCTCGTGAGGAGTTTTGGCAACTTTCTTTGTAGGGACTAGATTAAGAATATGGGCGGCAGTCTCTAAGGCATACCCCCAGAATGAGATTGGTAGCGTAGCTCGACTCATCATGGAACGAACCATATCTAACAAGGTTCGATTACGCCTCTCAGCCACACCATTCAACTGTGGTGTCCTGGGAGGTGTCAATTGTGAGACTATCCCACATTCCCTTAGATAGTCGAGGAACTCTGAACTAAGATACTCACCACCACGATCGGATCGAAGCATCTTAATGTTCCTGCCCAATTGATTCTCGACTTCCTGTTTAAATTCCTTAAACCTCTCGAAAGTCTCTGACTTATGCTTGATCAAGTAGACATATCCATATCTACTATAATCATCAGTAAAAGTCAAATAATAGCGATTAGCATCCCTTGTGGCATGTTTGAATGGCCCACACACATCCGTGTGTATAAGGTCCAACAAACCTTCACCCCTCTCACACGAACCTGTGAAGGGTGACTTTGTCATTTTTCCAAGTAAGCATGATTCGCAACTATCATCTGACTTTAGGTCAAACGACTCCAAGACTCCATCCTTTTGGAGTTGGCCTATGCGCTTCTTGCTTATATGTCCAAGACGACAATGCCATAATGATGCTTTATCCAAGTTATTATTATTAGAATCAATACACAAAACATTATTTCCTAAGTTATCAACAACAGATACAGCTTCATACACACCATCACAAGGTAATGCTTTAAAATAAAGAATATTATTAAAGAAAGCATCAATAGAACCAACTTCATTATTAAATGAAAAGGTAAACCCTTGTTTGTACAAAGCATGGAAGGAAATAATATTTCTTGCCATTCCTGGCGAATAACAACACTTATTCAGATCTAAACTAAACCCACTACTTAGCGATAAAGTATAAACTCCAATCTTGGTAACAGGTATAGCTTTCCTATTCCCCATGATCAAGTTTATCCTTCCTTGCTCCACATCCTCACTTCTTCTTAGTCCCTGCAAGTCACAACAAATGTGAATACCACAACCGGTATCAAGGACCCAAGAATTAGAATGGGGTGAGTTATTAGAAATGATAGTGTAAATACCTGCATGGTTGGGTTTAACTTTCCCATCCTTCACATCTTGCTGGTATTTTGGGCAGTTCCGCTTCCAATGAGCTTTTTCATGGCAATAGAAGCATTCAGCCTCTTTTGGGTCAGAAGAAGGAGTAATGAAACCTTTCTTGGTTCCACTTGAAGAAGAGCCATCAAGGGTCCGAGCCTTGGTACCCTTCGAAGATCTCTTTCTCTTCCTCCATCGATTCTTCCCAATTGCCAAAACCGGAGTAGAGTTTTGAGTAGGAGTGATAGCAACCGACTTCCCCTTAAGACCTGATTTTGCGGTCTTGAGAAGTCCCTGAAGTTTGCTGAGGGTGACTTCTTCCTTGTTCATGTGATATGTCATGCGGAATTGATCATAGCACGATGGTAAGGAATGCAAAATAATATCTATTGCAAGATCCTCCGGGAAGTTCACATTAAGCTTCAGCAAACGATCCACATACCTTTGCATTTTCTGCATGTGGCTCGTGACGGATTCCCCGTCCTTCATCATGGTTGTTATCATGGAGCAGATGATCTCATACCTCTCTTGTCTTGCACTTTGATGGTATCTTTCCATCAAATCTTGGTGCATGTCATAAGGGTAGAAATCTTCATAAGACTTTTGAAGTTCCGCTGTCATCGTGGCCGTCATGATGCAAGCCACTTTCGTAGCATCCCTTTCATGTGCCCGAAATTCAGCGATCTCCTGAGGAGTTGCAGTGGACTCATTAATCTCCTTAAGCTCCTTGTCAAGGACATATTCTTTGTCCTCGTAGCGGGTACTCATCCTGATGTTTCTGATCCACTCATTGAAGTTGGATCCATCAAATGTGACTTTCCCACACAAGTTCATAAGGGTAAAGGAGCCATTAGGATTAGAGCCAGAAGCATTGTTGAAAGACATCTGAAGGAAAGAGGACAAGATTAGTTTAGATATAAAAGAGTCCTTAATAAAACACCCAAATGTAGTATTAAGGCTAGGATCCAATCACAATATAATATAACTTAGAAGAGGTATGCCGTAGTCTAAGCTATATCATATTTGAAAGGTAGGTGAATGACGATTCACCAATTTCCACCACGAAAACCGCAATATTTTAGTATTAGGTTTTTGAATGGTTCTTAGAAATTCCTAGATTCTTTGAGATTCAATGAACTTTTCAAAGGCATGTTTCAATCTCGAGTGTGCCCTCCAAGTTTTGTGACTGGGATACCGAGGATCACAAAACGAGGTGTGAAGTAACCATGCAAATCACTTGGTACCCTTAAAGTTTATCACTCAATCGATGTGCCGGTTAACCACACACGCTCCATCGATACTATAATAAACTCTAAGTCACCCTTTACCTACCTTGTTAAGTCCAAGTTAGTGTGCCGGTTAACCACACACGCTCCACCAACGACTTAATCAAAGTGTAAAGTGTAATTTCATGGAATAGCACCTTATTCACATTTTTCCTAAAGTAACTAAGATTGGGAATTTAATAAAACATTTAGTTACTTTATAATATTCATCATACTTTGAATGAGAATTAATAAGTCCTTGTCTTACCCGTTCGGCTAACGACCCTCCACCGATCAAGCAAGCGGTGGGTGAGAGTGGACACCCATTAAGTTGCCATTTTATAGGCAACAACCTTATACCCACCTTATAGACCGGCTTCGTGAATGAGGCGTACTAGCAGTAAGACGACTTTGTTCTTATACATATATATATATACAATTATTAAATCATAATAATATAAGTATAAGGGTTGAATTTTAACTTTTAAAATTCTAGGGGTTGGAACTAAAGTTTTAACTTAACTTTACTTGTTCCAAAACTTGAGGGCAAGTTTTGTAAACTTTCAAAACTTTTCATTTCTTGTAACTTATGAGTTTAATAGAGTAATAAAATAAGGACTTTTCATTTTTCCTAACTCTTGTGTTCTTTTAATGGTTTTTAATCCAAGAGACTTTTGGTTTTCCATAACTTGAGGACAAGTTATGGACTCCATTAAAACACATTATGATCATGAATTAATCTACCACATAGGTTACAAATAATTCCTATGATCATCTAAACATCATAAGAACAAGAATATGAATATGAACACTTTCAAGAATCAAAATCACATTTAATCTTTGTAATTTTGATAACTAGTTGTTGTAAATGAGTTAGAAAAGACATTACACCTTCTAAAATAAGTTTTCAAGTACCAAAACATTTTAGGGTAATGATTCTAATCCATTTCCAGCAACTTAAGTCGAAATTCTGCACTCTGTCGACCCTACTCGCCGAGTGCATAAACCTACTCGCCGAGTAGGTTAAAGATACACATGAACTCGACGAGTCCTCCCCATGGACTCGCCGAGTCCATCAGTCAGACAGCAAGATTTTCGACTTTCTTCAACTTTTAAGCACAAATAACAAACAAACAAGCCTAGGCTCTGATACCACTGATGGGTTTTGAGCATTCTAACACTTCCTAAGTGTACATGCAACCCTAATAACCTTGGATCTATGTTTGTCTAATTATCATGCAAAGTTGAATTCCAAGGTTATATTCCTATCTAGCATACATGGGGAACAATTTTAACTTGAATCATAGATAGAATAACTTACCTTGTTGTTGCTTGTGTTCCTTGAAACCTTGTGAGCCTAGCACCCCAAGTGTGATGCCTCAAATGCTTCACACAACACCAAATGCTCTTGGAAAGACTCTTGAGATAACACACACTTGTCAAAATCGGCCAAGCCCTCTAGTTTCTTTTGTCTCTAGCCGATTTTGGTGGAGAATATGATCCTTATATAGTGTTGACACATCTAGGGTTACACCATGTAAACCCTAATGTGTCATGACTCTTCATTTCCATGACCCATGGGTTTGTAACTCCCATGGAGCATCCATGGAGCATCCTATGGGTAGAACCCAACTTGATAATCCATGGAGCCTCTTAGCCCACTATACAAGATATGGATGATTTACATAATCAACCCATATATTTAATTAGTTATCCTTTGATCACTTAATTAATTCCAAATTAATTCTTGATCAAACTAATCAAATAATATTATTAATATATTAGAACTTATAATATATTAATAATCTCCAAGTGTTATTTCTCTCATTTAGTCTAACCAATTGCATGGTGCCATGCAACCCAAATGGACCATGCCGGGTCGGGTCAAGTACAAGCCCGAAATAGTTATGGACTTAGACACCTTATCCAACACCTAGATCATCTAAGGACGAATTTCTACCTCTCTCCTCTCTCTTTATACCTTCTGCACTTGCTTATGGTGTTTGAGACCCATTAGAGGCACTACACTTGTGGTGCTTGCTTTCAAGACTTTGGGTTTAAAGATTTAAGTTGTTATTACAATATAACAACAAGAGGTATGTAATCTAACCTTCTTGGTTAATTTCGAAAATAGCAATCATGATTAGGGTTTTATTATGTGTTCATAATGTTGTGTATCTAATAGTGAAAACATAGATCCAATGCTAGGGTTGCATGTACACATAGGATTGTTTATATAAAACACATCAGTGGTATCAGAGCCTTTGGTTAACTTGTTTTCAATTAGTTTATTCAATTGTATGAACTTGACATATTAGGGTTTATGGCCAATAAACCCTAGGTGGCTAGGATTTTCGAGATTAGGGTTTGCAAACCCTAATTTGCAAGAGTTTGAATAAGATCTTCAAATCCTTTCCTTAAACCCTTAAATTTCGAAATCTAGGGTTTGTTTTAATCCCTTATTTTCGAAATTTGGCCTCCTCCCCAAGATAAGATCCTAAATTTTAGGGATTTGGATTATCCCATATCTTGTAATTATCCTCTAATTGTTATATATAGTAATTATAGATTTTGCATTATCCTAACCATAATTTCGAAATCTAGAGTGATAATTAAGAGATTAGGATATCTTAAATGTATAAATGGTAATTATCGTCATGAGTTAGATAATCCCTTATGATTTAATAATTAAATTAATAGTCTAATTCAAGATGATTATTAAATCAAGAGTATTAATATTCAAAATTTTAATTTACATGTCATAAATTCGAAAATTTTAAGAGAGATTAAAACTAAATTGTTTTGAAAAGTTTCAAAACTTGCCCTCAAGTTTTGGAATTTAAATTTTGATTAAAAGTTTTAATTTTGATGCCTATTTAAATTCTAAACCCTAATGTTTTGAAATGTTTCAAAACTTGCCCTCAAGTTTTGGAATTTAAAAGTTGACTAAAAGTTTAATTTAGGAATGTTAAATTCTAAAACCCTAATATTGTTTTGAAAAGTTCAAATCATATCCTTATGGTTTTATTAATTAATTAAGGTGTATAATTAAAAGAAGTTTAATAAATCCATAAAATTTTAGGTTTACAATTTAACTGAATTAAAATTATAATTGTTAAATTAGACCACCTAGTATTTTGAAAGTATAAAATACACCCTATACTATATATAACATTAAAAGTATAACATTATATATATGAGTAAAAGTCAGTCTTACCGTTAGTAGGCCTCATTCACGAAGTTAGTCTGTAAGGGGTGTTTAAGGAAATTGCCTACAAAATGGCAATTGAATGGGTATCCACTCTTACCCACCGCACTCTTGACTAGTGGAGGGTCGTTAGCCGAACGGGTAGGATAGGACGAAACCTTCCATTATAAGTATAATGAATTATTAAAGTAACTAAATGTTTTCATAAAATTCCCAATCTTAGTTACTTAGGCAAAAGTGAATTGATGCAATTCCATGAAATTACACTTTGTGCCCTTGCGAAGATGTTAGTGGAGCGCGTGTGGTTTACCGGCACACTAAATGGTTCTAAGCAAAGGTAGCAAAGGGTGACTCAATGTTTGTCATAGTTCGGTGGAGCGTGTGTGGTTTACCGGCACATCGAATAGGTGACTGTAACATGTGAGGGCACCATGTAAGTTTGCATGGTTATTCACACCCGCTTTGTGATCCTCGACATCCCAGTCACAAACAAGAGGGGCATATCGAGATTTAAACATGCCATTGAAAGTTCAATGAATCTCAAAGGATCTAGGAGTTTTCATAGATTTAAAACTTAAATTTTTTTTCGTTTTTCGTGGTGGAAATTAGTGAATCGTCATTCACTTACCTTCAAATATTCTGCAATTAGGGTTACGGCATCCCTCTCCCGAGCTGTAGAATATTGTGTTGAGTCCTAGCCTTAGTATCTCATTTGGGTGATTTGCTAAGGACTCATTCAATCAACTAACTTGAATTTGTTTTCTCCCGTTTTGTAGATGTCAAAGTTTGACAACTATGGTCTTCTCAAATCCCGTGGAACAAGCATTCCACATGAAGATGATATTCCACGATTCGATCGAGGAACGAGAGATCATGCTTCACTTCCTCCACCTCCTCTTATTATTCTCCCTAACCCACAAGTTCAAAGGCTTGAAAAGTTCAAGATCACTCAAACCCTTTTGGCAAGTAAACATAAAGAAGGAAAGCCAGTGTGTGCACACGTCCTAGGAATGAAGTCACACATTGATAGGTTAAGAATGTGGGATCCCTTGAGGAAATGGCTGTTGATTGGGTTCTTCAGTCCCTTCCTAACTCATATAGTGAGTTCGTAAGAGAGTACTATATGATGAACTGCGACGTGACCCTTAGAGATCTCACCTCTATGCTTATTGCTGCTGAATCAGCAATGGTTTGGCGCAATAGAAAAGCAAAGTTGATTGGTGAATTTGCCTTCAAGACCTCTATGGATATAGAAAATGGAAACGAAAGACATGCTATGATTGAAAAGTTTGATCATAAGAGAAAGGAAATGTCTGAAGTAGTTCCATGTCAAGTTCCAAAGGAGTCAATTTGCTTTTATTGCCAAGAGAAAGGGCATTGGAGACGAAACTGCCCCATTTACCTAAGAGATCTAAGAGATGGGAGAGTCAAAACGTATGGCTCTAATATAGGTAAACTCCATTAACTAACTCTTTTAAGCTTCTATTCTAGATTACAATTGATGTTTTGAAGGATCGAAGAAAAGAAAGAAAGCTTAAGGGAAAAAGTGAGCAGAATCTAACCGTGAAGGAATGGATTTCGATCGCATTTCTCGAAGATTAGATTCTTAAGCTACTACTTAGAGTTAGAATTAGATTGCTAAGAAAGATGTATTAGCATAAGTTTTTCAATGAGTTGCATTGTAAGGACAAATTTTTCCGCATAAAATAAATTTTGATTTTATATTATCCTTGCAATGGCGTGTATGAAAAATTGATGTTAAAATGTTTCTATTATTAGCAATAATGGATTTGGTTCTTATTATGTTATTTATGGAAAGTCGAGATTTACCAAATAGGGAGAGTTTCTCATCGCCCAAGTTTCAATTGGACAAAAATTTGGAATCACGCAACTTGGTTGCATGATGAATGAGAAATTTCATAGTATTGGAAATTAGACTAATTCATTGACAAAGTGTCAAGTGGAGGACTAGGAGATCGAGCACACAAAGTTGCGTGTTGGTCAAAGTCCACCATAAGAGTAACAAAGATATTCGTCATGATTTACTAAAGGTTTAGTAAATATGATTATACTTACAAGATTAAGTGTAATTCTGAATTGATTAAAGAGTTTAGATCAATAGTAGAACGAATAAGAAGAATCAAGTAGGCAGAAAGATAAAAGTTTCTCCATTCTAAAAAGATGGGAGAGTACCTTTTATGCTTTATGATAGGTCTTAATGATTAAGAACCATATCTCAATTGATCCTCTTAATGAGTCTTAGTACAATTGTATGTCTAAGAAGAGGAATCAAGAATTGAAGAAATGGTTAAATCAAGAAGTCAATCATACTTCGTTCCAATAACAAGTCTTAGAGTTAAGATTGTGACAATAGTGAAAACTATTAAAGGTTTATAACATTCATCAAATGTGGAAAGTTGTGATGTCTTGAATAAGACAAAGACCAACTAGGACCAATTTATGAAGTGTTTTGATAAAAAAAACTACACTAACTCTTGAATATTTGTTTGTCAAGAAATGTTTTTTTTTACAAGAGAATCTTATATGTCAAGGAGACGGTGGGAGTCTTAATGGTCTTGAAAGGTTTCAAGAACAAATCAAATAAACCTTATAGATCGTCACTAGCACACGAGTTGAGGTTTACAACCTATCGTGTTGACATTATTTCTGTGCCAAATCCAATCAAGTTGATTATGCATGTGAGTCCTATGATTTCTCATTTGAATGCATAAAAGGCAAGGACCTTGATCAATGGAAAGTACATTGATAAGAAAAGGTGAGCTTCTTAACTACTTGGAAGACGTGGTGGGCAGCTGTGCTACCATAAGGCAAGAAATCAAGATTAAGAAAGTTCGGTCCACATGAGTTTGAATTAGTCGTAAACTTTGGTTTTGACAAATTCACATGGATAGGAACAAATACATTGTTAAATCTAAGTGTCATAAGATTTCCTCCTTCATGAAAATGATTGTGAGGAAATGTTTTCACTAAGAAAGATTTTAAGAAGATAGTGATTGTAAAATTGCATTCTCGAATTCGATTATGGTTACGGTATCCCTTTCCATAATTTGAATTGTGAGGTTTGGCAATTTTTTACACACACAGATGAACTATCTAAGGCAAAGGTGTATAAGTTCAAGAAGCCCTGATAAAAGATTATCAAAGCACTAAGTATTAGAAACATGAACTTACGAAATTCAATAAGCATTGTTTTTCTGAAAGTTAAGATGAATACATGTCGAAGCTAGTGGGAGCATAAGTGTTATGTTTTATAATAATCATCATGATACTGGGAGCATAAAAGTTATGATTGTGTGATTATTATGGAAAGTATTGAAAGTTGGCAATATTAATTATAGAAAACAAGAGTTATACCTTGCAAAGTCGTAAGGGTTGTAAAGTTGTTTTGTTATAATTAAGGGAGAGAATATTATGCTTCATTTCGAATCTAAAGGATTAGGTTGAGAAATGTTAATAAATTTAGTCAAGGGTACATAGTGTGTTCTTAAAATTTCGATTATGATTACGGCATTCCTCTTCACAATTTGAATTTTGAGAACATAGCAAATAAAACATTATGCGTCGTGTCCCATACGCTTCGGGTATAGGATAGATTGCAAATACTTTAATGTTTGACCATTCTAAAATTTTCCAAATGTCGAGCGCATTTAGAGGGAAAAAGGGACTAGAATTGATTTTGACTAAAATAATTAAACAACTATCAAAGGACAATCCAAAGTTCGACGAGGATTGGTCGCTTGTGAGTAGTTGGAAGTATAGTATTGGAAAATATGGAAATGTTTCCATATTGGATGGACCATATCGACATCATTATGAATAGATAAGACTAAGAATGAGTTGTCATATGGAAAATATGGAAACATGTCCATATTGGGAATTGAATATTGAAAATCTATGACTAGATTAGAAACTTTTATGCAAAAGGATGTTCAAAGGAATGTACTTTGAGTGAGAGACATCGTATCTAAGGAGTTGTCTTGTAACAATCTCCGATAAAGGACTTTGTAATATCATTGGCAATAGTCTTTGTGACTTTGGTGCAGTGATATCACGAAAGGATCATTGCATAAAATGTTAGAATCTAGCATAATCTATAAGTAACAAGAATTTGATATTCTTTCACTTATGGAAATGGATTTGGAATTGTGAAATAAGAATGATTGGGAATGTGCTCAATTTGGTCTATTTCACAAAGTAAGAACCATAGGTAAACATTGTGTGCATGGTAGGAGCATGGGACAAGTGTAATAATTCAAGTAAGAAGTTGATTACCCGAAACGACAAATAATAAGTAATCGATATGGTGATAAATAAAAGGTGTTTTATTTATGCTCAAGGGTTTGAGGCCATATGGGATTAGTATTATTCTTGTGTTTCACATTTGCATGTTTTGACTTCCAGAATAATTGATTTTATTAAGAATAATCGAATTATTCAAACGGGCCACAGTCGTTCATATGTTGGAAGTAGATATGAATGAAGACTGTCGTGAATTGGTGTGTGGATTGTCTAAAGGAGTATTAGACATAAGCAAATGTTTGCTGCAACGTTCATGAGTGCTTATGAATATGATTTGAGCATTGGATTAAACCCACGCTCACTTGGATCGCTCCATGAATTGTATCACGAGTGATTGGTGAGACGATAACATCTTATATTCTTGAAACCGAGATGTGTGAGTTGTATCTTGCGAATCGGTTGCACATTAATAATATGTAAACGCACTAGTAACTTGGTGTTATAAAACATATTGTTGTGTGTGATTCGGTGAGGGAGTGCAAGAAAGCATTGTATCAAAGTTTATCCATTCCTTTTATCCAAAATAGGATAAAAGCGATATCTTTGGGCCCCTCGATGGTTTAGTGATGACAAACGTAAATGCTCGACCGGGCTAGGGCTAATTAGATTTGTTCAATTAGTCAGTCGTCATAAATCGGGAATCGAGATATAGTACAAAGAGAATGATTTGAAATCATATCTCATATGATATCTAGAATGGAGGAATATATGATCCCTTATCTAAGGACACGCGTATCTGATAGGATCAGAGTTGACAGCGGTTTTGGAAAGCTACGATTGCATATCAGGATCTGAAGTCATATGCAGAATAGTTGTTAGCTTATCCAAGTGGGAGACTGTTGGATTAGTGTCTAAGTCCATAACTATTTTGGTATGTACTTGACCCGATGGTGCATGGTCCTTTTAGGTTGCCTTCACCAAAGCAACTTGACTGGAGAAATAATAAAGAAAGAGGTTATTATAATTTATTAATATGTTATAAGAATAATATATTAAAGGAGAAATCATATTTGTTTAATTAATATTGGTCAATAATTAATTAAGAATTAATTTTGTGATCAAATGTAATTAGTTAAACTAGAGGGGCTGAATTGTAAATGTGTGATAGTTGCAAAATAGGGCAATGGTTATCCTTGTTAAAGTATGGACGAATTCAAGGATAAGGATATCCTTAAAATCGTCCAAGGTCCAAGAGATAGAGATTTTCAAGGCTTATCTTATGGTTGCTTGATGGGCAAGTAACTAGATAAGGATAAGGACTGAAACCCTAATCCCAACACTATATAAAGACCCCTAAGGCCTTAGGATTTTGTACACTTGATCCCTAGAGCATCTAAGGACAAATTTCTACCTCTCTCCTCTCTCTTTATACCTTCTCCACTTGCTTATGGTGTTTGTGACCCATTAGAGGCACTACACTTGTGGTGCTTGCTTTCAAGACTTTGGGTTTAAAGATTTAAGTTGTTATTACAATATAACAACAAGAGGTATGTAATCTAACCTTCTTGGTTAATTTCGAAAATAGCAATCATGATTAGGGTTTTATTATGTGTTCATAATGTTGTGTATCTAATAGTGAAAACATAGATCCAATGCTAGGGTTGCATGTACACATAGGATTGTTTGTATAAAACCCATCAACAACACCACCAACAATTGGAATAACTTGAGAGAAGAACACTTGCACTTCATGAAATCAGCTAGCCCTCCTTACCAATACTCTAGGTCTTCACTAGTGCCAATTTCATAAGCTATAAGGCCTCTTATATAGTGTGTACATTAGGGTTACACCATGTAACTCATGACTTTCCACATTCCTCATGATCCATGGGTTTTAACCTCCATGGAGTATCCATGGGTCACCACATGGGTTTAGCCCAACATGAAGAACTATGGATCATAAGCCCACTTTATAAGAATGAATGATTTACCAAATCAATTAGTCTCTTTTGATCACAAAATTTATTCCAAACTAATTCTTGATCAATACTAATTAAATCACAAATTTCCTCTTCTCACAAAAGTCTATCCAAACTGTTCTGATGCCATGCAACCCAAATGGACCATGCTACTCTCGGTTCAAGTACATGCCAATAATAATTATGGGCTTAGACACCTAATCCAACAATCTCCTATTTGGATAAGTCTAATAACTATTATTGCAAGCATGACTCCAACCCGACTAGCAATCGTAGCTCTTAAAAGTTGTTGTCGAACTCTGATCTAGTCAACAAGGTGTCCATTAGATAAGGGATCATATATTCATCCATTCTAGATATCATATGGACTGAGACATTGATTATAATCATTCTCTTTGTCCATTTGTTGTTTCCCAGTTTCTGATTTATGACGACTGGCTAATTGAACGAATCAAATCAGTCCATGTCTGGTGTCATCACTAAATCATTGAGGGGCCCACATATATCACTTTTATCCACATGGGGTAAAAGGAACGGATAAACTTTGACCCAAATGCTTTCTTGTACTTACTCATCAAATTACACACAATGATATGTTTTATAACATCCAAGTTACTGGTGCGTTTACATATGTCAATGTGCAACCGACTCGCAACTACAACTCACGCTTCTCTATTTGAAGAATATAAGATATTATCGTCTCATGATCACTCGTGAAAAAATCCATGAAGTGATTCAAATGAGTGTGGGTTGAATCCAATACTCGAATCTTATTCCAGGAGCACTCATGAACACTACAACCACTTTTTCCTAGACAAACTACAGACCCATTCATGACAATCTTGCCTCAATACCTACTTCCAAATTATGATCGACTGTGGATGGTGTGAATAACCCAGTTATTCGGGAAGTCAAAACATTCAAAGTGAAACACAAGAATGATACTAATCTTATATGTCCCCAACACTTTTTAGCCGTATTGATTACTCATCATTCATTGTATAATGTTTCGAATTATCAACTTAATACTTGAACTAAAACAATAGTTATGACATGCTCCAAGCATGCACACTATGTATGTCTATGGTCCTTACTTTGTGAAATAGATCAATTGAAAAACATTTCAATAATGCTCATTGAAAAATTCTAAACCCTTATTGCAAGTGTAAGAATTCCAAATTCTTGTCACTACTATAAAGTGTTAGATTCTAAACTATGATTTAATGATTCTTTTGTAATTTCTTGGTGCCAAAAGTCACAGAGACTTAACCAATGATATTACAAAATATTCCTTTGGAGATTGTTACACGACAATTCCATGGAAATTAAGTCTCAAATTCAAAGTACATTCCATTAAACATCCTTCTTGCATAAAAGTTTCTAACTTTATCATATATTCTACAAATCCCAATATGGAAACATTCCATATTTTGTTGGATTAATGTCTAAGTCCATAACTATAATTGGTAAGACTTGACCCGACCCGGCATGGTCCATTTGGGTTGCATGGCATCATGCACTTTGATTGACTATAATGAGAGAAATAAGACACTTATGGTTATTAATATATTATAAGTTCTAGTATATTAATAATAAGAATAATAAGATTATTTAATTAGTATTGATCAAGAATTAATCTAGGATTAATTAAGTGATCAAAAGAAGACTAATTAAATATATGGGTTGATTGTGAAAATCATCCATACTTATATAGTGGGCTAATGCTCCATGGATTATCTAGTTGGGCTAAAACCCATATGATGCTCCATGGTATTTTTGTACCCATGGATCATGGAAATGAAAGGCCATGTCAATTAGGGTTTATATGGTGTAACCCTAACTATATATGCATCTTATTCTTGACCAAAATCGGTCACTAGTGTGTGAATATGAAGGGCAAGCCGATTTCATGAAGTGTAGATTTCTCTCAAGTTATTCCAAGTGCATTTGGTGTTGTGTGAATCATTTTCATGAATAGGAGAGAAACCTTATGACACTTAAATTTTATGGTGTATGTGCTCATATCCATGTGAATTTTTCATAACCATAATCACAAGACAAGGTTAGTGACAAATCCAAACTCATATGGATTGAACTTGTTCAATCTTAATTTCTTGCCACTTGGCAGTACAAGGG
This sequence comes from Lactuca serriola, assembly GCF_051521515.1. Classification (NCBI taxonomy): domain Eukaryota; kingdom Viridiplantae; phylum Streptophyta; class Magnoliopsida; order Asterales; family Asteraceae; genus Lactuca; species Lactuca serriola. The sequence goes on from NC_136411.1 coordinate 363,773,019, forward strand.
CCTACCATTGCTTCCAAGTTGTTATGCAAACAACTGAGAACTCATAGAACTCACATGCATATTCAACTTAACTACAATGGGCACATAAACAAGAATATGTCAACATAATAGGTTATAAACCTCAAGTCATGTGCTAGTGATAAACAATATGCTTATTCTTGATTAGTTCTTGAAACTAGTCAAGATCTTTAAGACTCCCGTTCCCTTTTGACATACAAGATTATCTTGTCATGAAGCATTCCTTGAAAAATCGAATATTCAAGAGCTAGTGCGGATTCTTATCAAGACAAACACTTCATACAATTGGCCTTAGTTGGTCTTTGTTATATCCAAAACATTACAACACACCAATTTCAAATGTACAAGACTAGAAAAACTTTACTCTTCATTTGATAAGTGTTTTAAACCTTTCTTAAGATTATGTCACTCAAGTTTACAATCTTGGAGTATGACTCTAAGACTTGTTTTGGGAACAAAGTATGATTCATCTTCTTGATTTAACCATTTCAACAATTCATGATTCCTCTTCTTAGCCATAAGAATACACTAAGATGTCCTTAGAGGATCAAATGTGATATGGTTTTTCCTTAAACATTAAGATGATCATAAAACACGATACTAAAATACTCTCCCATCTTTTCAGATTGGAGAAACTTTTATCTTTCTGCCTAATTTGATTCTTTTCATTCGTTCTACCATACATTGAACCTTTTCCAACGTTTCAGAATTATGCTTAGACTTGTAAGCATAACCATATTTACTAAACTTTAGTAAATCATGATAAATAATCTTATTGATCATTGTGGTGGACCAGACCAGCAGACACCTAGTGTACCCGATCCCCGAGTCCTTCACTTGACTCACATATACATGTGAACAAGGAATCAGTCTTAATTTACCAAAGATGAAAATTCTCATTTATCATGCAATACAACTTGCATGATTCCAAGTTTCTGTCCAATTGAAACTTGGGTGATGAGGATCTTTCCTTATTTGGCAAATCCCCGACACTACCATAAACGAAAGAATCAAATCCATATTGATAACATAGAAACACACAAACATCAATTTTTCATAAATGCCATTGTAAGGAGATATAATAAAATAAAACAAAATTTGTATTTATTTATAGAAGTGCGGAAAAACTTTTCCTTACAATGCAATTACAAATGAAAACTATGATATTACATATTCCCTAGCAATCTATCATAACTCCTAAGCAGCAGCTCAAAAATCCGATCTTCAAACCATGCGATTGAAATCCATCTTCGCGGTCAGATTCAACATACTTTTCCTTTAAGCTTCCTTCCCTTTGCATGATCCTCCAAAACATCAAAATGCAACCTTTTCACATCATGTATTAAAAATCAACAATTAGGAACTTAATAGAGTTAGACAGTAGACTTACCTGAAGCAGAGTCAAAATTTTCAATTCAACCTTTTCTCAGATCTTTCAGGTAGTCAGGGCAGCTTCGCAACCAATGCCCCTTTTCTTGGAAATAGAAACATATGGACTCTTTGGGAATGGTACACGGGACAATCTCAGACTTAGCCTTTCTCTTTCCCTTGGAAAGAGAAATCTTTTCTGGACTTCCAATGTTGCAATTGTCAATGTCCATGGAAGTTTGGGGAGTAGATCTTCCCATCAAATTTGCTTTTCCAGTGCGCTGCATCATTACTGATTCAGCAACAACAAGCAAATAGGTAAGATCAATAAGGGTCATGTCATGGTCTGTCACATAGTAGTCCTTAATGAACTCACTATATGACTCAGGAAGTGATTGAAGAACCCAGTCAACAGCCAACTTCCTTGAGACTTTGACACCCAATACTCCCAGGTTGTCAATATGTGACTTCATCTCCAAGACGTGAGTACACACAGGCCTTCCATCTTGATGTTTCGTTGCAAGTAGGGCATGACTGACCTTGAATTTTTTCAAGTATTTGAACTTGTAGGTTAGGGAGAATTATTGGAGGAGGTGGAGGAAGTGAAGTATGACTTCCACGATCCAACCGCGGGACATCATCTTCAAGAGGAAAGCTTGTTCCAAAGGATTTGGAAAGACCACAGTTTTCTGAATTAAACATCTACAATGGGAGAAATTCAAGTTAGTTGATTTATTCCTTAATATAACACCCAAATGAAAGATTAAGGCTAGGACCCAACACAATATTTTACAATTTGGAAGTGGGATGTCATAATCCAAACTGCAAAATATTTGAAGGTAGGTAAATGACGACTTACCAATTTCAACCACGAAAAACAAAAAAGAATTTTAGGTTTTAAGTGAATCGAAACTCCTAGATCCTTTGAAATTCATTGAACAATTCAGTGGCATGTTTAAATCTCGATTGTGCTCTTTAAGTTTGTGACTGGGATGCCGAGGATCACAAACAAGGTGTGAATAACCATGCAAATTAACTTGGTACACCCAATATTACACCACCTAATCAATGTGCCGGTTAACCACACACACTCCATTGATATATGATTAACATCAAGCTACCCTTTGCCACGCACTGTCAGTCCCAAGTAGTGTGCCGGTTAACAACACACGCTCCATTAACAGCTTAACAAGGTGCAAAGTGCAATTCCATATGTTAGCACCATATTCACATTTTCCTAAGTAACTAGGATTGGGAATTTATAAGTGTTTAGTTACTTTATATTTATCATTATACTTTTAATGAAGGGAGAATTAGAGTCCTATCCTACCCGTTCAGCTAACGGCCCTCCACCAGTCAAGGAAGCGGTGGGTGAGAGTGGACACCCATTAAACTGACATTTTATAGGCAGTAACCTTGTACCCCCTTATAGACCGGCTTTGTGAATGAGGCCTACTAACGGTAAGAATGACTTTCCTCTTATACACATATATATATATATATATATATATATATATATATATATATATATATATATATATATATATATATATAATATTAAACCTATAATATTATAATAGTATAAGGGTTGAATTTTAAACTTTTAAAATTCTAGGATTTGGAACAAAATGTTTCAAAAGATAGACTTTTACATTTACAAATTCCAAAACTTGAGGGCAACTTTTGAACTATTCAAAAAGTTTTGGAATCCATAACTTATGAGTTTGATATAGATTCTAATGAAAAGACTTTTCACAATCCATAACTTGAGGACAAGTTATGGAGTTCATAAAACCATTTATGGGAAAAAGACTCTTCAAGTTCATAACCAATGATTTTAATGATCACTTTAAAAGAAAAACTTTTCATTTTCCATAACATCCATAACTTGAGGACAAGTTATGGAATTCATCAAAATCCATTTAGACCAAAAGTTGTAACTTACAAAACAATCAATTTGTCTATGAACTAAATTAAACTCATAAGAACAAGACAATTCATATCAAACCTATTTCATGTAAGTAATCATATAAACAATTACAAAACATGAAACTTTGACAATTATCTTTTAACTAGACAAGCATGAACATTACCCTATTGAAAAACAAGTTTCTAGGTTCAAAAACCAATTTAGGGTAATGATCATAATCCAATTGCAAGCCAAAACACGAAATTTTGCTCACAAGTGCATCACCACATCGTGGTAAAAGCTGCCACGTCATGGTGAGCAGTCAGATGCGAAAATGGCACATTTTGAACTTTGGAAAAACATGAAGCATCAAGTATATGAGAAAGCAAGCCAAGGCTCTGATACCACTGATGGGTTTTGAGCATTCTAACACTCCTAAGGTGTACATGCAACCCTAAATACCTTGGATCTATGTTTTCTCTAATATACATGCAAGCTTGAACTTTCCAATGTATTACCCTAACTAGCATACAAAACTTTATACATGGGTAATAAAACAAGTTAGATAACATACCTTGTCTTGTAGTTAGAAGCCTTGGACCTTTAAGAGCTTAGTGCCCCAAGGATTGCACCTCAAATAGAATCACGCAACACCACTAACAATTGCAATAACTTGAGAGAAGAACACTTGCACTTCATGAAATCAACTAGCCCTCCTTACCAAGACTCTAGATCTTCACTAGTGCCAATTTCATGAGCTATAAGGCCTCTTATATAGTGTACACATCAAGGTTACACCATGTAACTCATGACTTTCCACATTCCTCATGATCTATGGGTTTTAACCTCCATGGAGTATCCATGGGTCACCACATGGTTTTAGCCCAACAAGAAGAACTATGGATCATAAGCCCACTTTATAAGAATGAATGATTTACCAAATCAATCTCCATTTATTTAATTAGTCTATTTGATCACAAAATTAATTCCAAACTAATTCTTGATCAATACTAATTAAATAATATGATTTCATATTAATATATTAGAACTTATAATATATTAATAAATCATAAATATCCTCTTCTCACAAAAGTCTATCCAAACTATTCCAATGCCATGCAACCCAAATGGACCATGCTACTCTCGGGTCAAGTACATACCAATAATAATTATGGGCATAGACACCTAATCCAACAGTCTCCTACTTGGATAAGTCTAATAACAATTATTGCATGTATGACTCCAATCCGACTAGCAATCGTAGCTCTTAAAAGTCATTTTCAAACTCTGATCTAGTCAATAACGTGTCCATTAGATAATGGATCATACATTCCTCCATTCTAGATATCATATGGGCTGAAACATGGATTATAATCATTCTCTCTATCCATCTGTTGTTTCCCGATTTCTATTAAGCGGTGTGATTCTTTGTTGGAGTTGCAGGAGGGCGCCAGGCGACATGAGCTTGAGATAGAGCTTCAGTTGAGAGACTAGAGACAGGCCCCGACACAGTCGCAGCCAGCGCCAAAGCGGTTCAGAGCCGATGATTCTAGGTCTGGAGGTCAGCGAGTCCGCACTCGTGGGAAGTGCGGAAAGGATCATGTCGAATCATGTCGATCTAGTAGTGTATGCCACAAATGTGGCAAGGAGGGGCATTATGTGAGGGACTGCCGCCAGTTGGCCCCAGTTCAGAGTATGAGGATTTGCTACCATTGTGATCAGGTTGGACATGTGAAGGTTAATTGTCTGTTGCTCGCTGCCAAGCCGACGCAGGCCCCCGCTCCAGGTACTTTGAGGATCACTCACGGGAGTCAGGGCAAGGTGGAGCCCCCGAGGGCTTGGCGTCACGCTTTCCAGCTTACTGACTTGGAGGCCAATGTAGCACCGAATGTTGTTACTAGTATGTTTCTATCCCTTGTCTTATTGTTTACGTTTGTTTTATGCTCTTATATTTGTACCTTTGGTAGGTACATTTCTAGTGAACTCCTAGCTTGCTTTAGTGTTGTTTGACTCGAGTGCGAGTCGGTCCTTTGTTTCTTGGTATTTCAGTAGGGATTTTGCTTTACCCATAGGGGAGTTGGAGTGTCTGTTGCGAGTTTCTATCACCAACGAACATGGGATTTTTGCTTCTTCGGTTTATTAGGGTTGCGTTCAAGAGATCTTCAGGGTATCCTTTCTGATCGATTTGATTCATATTCCCATGGGGGATGTTGATGCGTTTTCAGCATTCTAACACTTCCTAAGTGTACATGCAACCCTAATAACCTTGGATCTATGTTTGTCTAATTATCATGCAAAGTTGAATTCCAAGGTTATATTCCTATCTAGCATACATGGGGAACAATTTCTAACTTGAATGAAAGATATAATAACTTACCTTGTTGTTGCTTATGTTCCTTGAAACCTTGTGAGCCTAGCACCCCATGTGTGATGCCTCAAATGCTTCACACAACTCCAAATGCTCTTGAAAAGACTTTTGAGAGAACACACACTTCTTGAAATCGGCCTAGCCCTCTTGTTTCTTATGTGTAGCCGATTTTGGTGGAGAATGGGAGTCTTATATAGTGTTGACACATCTAGGGTTACACCATGTAAACCCTAATGTGTCATGACTCTTCATTTCCATGACCCATGGGTTTGTAACTCCCATGGAGCATCCATGGAGCATCCTATGGGTAGAACCCAACTTGATAATCCATGGACCCTCTTAGCCCACTATACAAGATATGAATGATTTACATAATCAACCCATATATTTAATTAGTTATCTTTTGATCACTTAATTAATTCCAAATTAATTCTTTGATCAAACTAATCAAATAATATTATTAATATATTAGAACTTATAATATATTAATAATCTCCAAGTGTTATTCCTCTCATTTAGTCTATCCAATTGCATGGTGCCATGCAACCCAAATGGACCATGCCGGGTCGGGTCAAGTACTAACCAGAAATAGTTATGGACTTAGACACCTTATCCAACAGTCTCCCACTTGGATAAGTCTAATAACTATAACTCCAGTACTTCAGGAACCGACCGGCAATCGTAGCTCTTTCAAGGTCTCACGGAACTGAGAAGATGTTGATACGCCATTTAAGATAAGTGATCATATAATCCTCTGTTCTAGATATCAGCCGGACAAATACATGGAACAATGTCTTACTTATTGTCCAGCAGTTTGTTTCTCGATTTCCGATTTGTTTGACAAAGAACTTAATTGAACACATCAACTTAGTTCTGACCGGGCCCGGTACATAGGTCAAAACAAAATCATCGAGGGGCCCAGATATCAGCTTCTAATCCAAGAAGGAACAGATAAACTTTGACTCATATGTTTGTTCTACCACTCATTGAATTATACACAAAAGCACGTTTTATAACATCGAGTTACCAATGCGTTTTCGTACAATCAATGCATAACCAACTTGTAAGTAACAAATCATATCTCTAGGTTTGAAGACTTATATGATATTACCGTCTCACGATCACTCGAGAAAGAATTCCATGAAGTGATTCCAGTGAGCGTGGGTTGGGTCGAATGCTCAGAACTTATGAGCACTCATGATTGTTGTAGCCTTGTCCAACACCTTAGACCTCTGCAACCAATCATGACAGTCTTGATTCATACCTACTTCCGACATATGACCGACTGTGGAGGTTTGAATAATATGTTATACCAAAAAAAATTATTCTGGAAGTCAAAACATGCAAAAGAAATATAGTAAACGATCGACAAGAGATAGCAACACTTTAATCATAAATAAAACACCTTTTATTCATCATCTAATGTCAATTACACTTTACAAATTTCTGGATTATCTAACTTCTAAATCTAATATCATCCTTCAGCCCTATGCTCCGAGCATGCTGGAGATGCTTAACCCGAGTCAGTCCCTTCGTGAGGGGATCTGCTGGGTTCTCATCCGATGATACCCTCTTTGCCACGAGGAGTCCTTCTTCTATCCGATGTTTGATAAAATGGTATTTTCTGTCAATGTGTCTGGATCTCCCGTGATCCCTTGGTTCCTTGGCTAAGGCAATAGCACTTTCACTATCACAGAAAATTTCCATTGGCTCTTTAATAGCTGGTACAACTCCAAGGTCTCCAATGAAGTTCTTCAGCCATATCGCCTCCTTTGCCGCCTCGCTAGCTACAATATACTCTGATTCACAAGTTGAATCAGCCACTGTCTCTTGCTTGGAACTCTTCCAAGAAATTGCTCCTCCATTTAGGGTAAAGACCCAGCCCGACTGAGAGCGGAAATTATCCCTATCAGTCTGAAAGCTAGCATCACTATACCCTACAACTCTCAAGTCATCACTCCCACCGAGGGTAAGGACCCAGTCCTTAGTCCTCCGTAGGTACTTGAGGATATTCTTTACCGCAGTCCAGTGTGCCTTGCCAGGGTTCGCCTGATACCTGCTAACCATGCTCAGGGCAAAGGCTACATCAGGTCGAGTACACGTCATAGCATACATGATCGATCCTACAGCCGAAGCATAAGGTATTCGACTCATTTCTGCTATCTCAGCCTCAGTGCTAGGGCTTTGTGTCTTACTCAATCTGGTGTTACTCTGGATGGGTAACTCTCCTTTCTTGGAGTCCTGCATGTTGAATCTCTTCAGCACCTTATCCAAGTAGGTACTCTGACTAAGTCCAATTAGTCTTTTACTCCGATCTCTCAAGACCCTTATCCCTAGAATATAGGCAGCTTCTCCTAGGTCCTTCATTGAGAAACACTTCCCAAGCCAGGACTTAACTTCCTGCAGAGTTGGGATGTCATTTCCTATGAGTAGTATGTCATCCACATACAATACCAAAAAGCTAACTATACTCCCACTAGCCTTGACATACACGCAAGACTCATCTTCACTCCTAGAAAAGACAAATTCCTTGACCTTTTCATCAAAGCAAAGATTCCGTCTGCGAGGTGCTTTCTTCAATCCATAAATGGATTTCTCAAGCTTACACACTCTATTAGGGTACTCGTTGCTGACAAAACCCTCTGGCTGACTCATGTAAACATCTTCAGCCAACTTTCCATTAAGGAAAGCGGTTTTGACATCCATTTGCCATATTTCACAGTCATGAAATGCAGCTATGGCCAACAGAACCCGAATAGACTTAATCTTGGCTACTGGAGAAAAGGTCTCATCATAGTCCACTCCAGGAATTTGAGAGAAGCCCTTTGCAACCAGTCTAGCCTTATAAGTGTGTACTTTACCATCCATGTCGGTCTTCTTCTTGAAGACCCATTTGCACCCTACTGTCTTACGACCTGGTACATTCTCAACCAAGTTCCAAACTTGATTGTCATACATGGATTGTATTTCACTGTCCATTGCCTCTTTCCACTTGGCTGACTCAGGGCCTGCCATGGCTTCCGTGTAACTGCTAGGTTCATCCAGACCTATCAGTGTCTCATCACTGATAAGTGTATCCCCTTCTGCAGTAATATGGAATCCATATTAATGCTCAGGAGCATTCCTAACCCTTATGGACCGCCTCAGAGGTAAAGACTTGTCAATTGGCTCAACAGGAATTTCCTCCTCAAGTTGAGTGCTAGGGTTTGAAGTTCCTTCACCGCTTGACTCTTGAATTTCTTCAAGATCAACTTGCCTCCCACTGTTTCCTTGGCTTATGAACTCTCTCTCTCTCTAAAGAAATCCCTCCTAGCTACAAAGACCACATTTTCACTAGGTCTGTAGAAGAGGTAACCAAAGGATTGCTGTGGGTAGCCGATGAAAATACACCTCTCGCTTTGGGGTTCAAGCTTATCATGAGTCTCGCGTCTCACGAAAGCCTCGCAACCCTAAATCTTGATGTGTTCTAGTTTAGGTACTTTACCGGTCCACATCTCGTGAGGAGTTTTGGCAACTTTCTTTGTAGGGACTAGATTAAGGATATGCGCGGCAATCTCTAAGGCATACCCCTAGAATGAGATTGGTAGCGAAGCTCGACTCATCATGGAACGAACCATATCCAACAAGGTTTGATTACGCCTCTCAGCCACACCATTCAACTGTGGTGTCCTAAGAGGTGTCAATTGTGAGACTATCCCACATTCCCTTAGATAGTCAAGGAACTCTAAACTAAGATACTCACCACCACGATCGGATCGAAGCATCTTAATGTTCCTGCCCAATTGATTCTCGACTTCCTGTTTAAATTCCTTAAACCTTTCGAATGTCTCTGACTTATGCTTGATCAAGTAGACATATCCATATCTACTGTAATCATCAATAAAAGTCAAATAATAACGATTAGCATCCCTTGTGGCATGTTTGAATGGTCCACACACATCCGTGTGTACAAGGTCCAACAAACCTTCACCCCTCTCACACGAGCCTGTGAAGGGTGACTTTGTCATTTTTCCAAGTAAGCATGATTCGCAACTATCATCTGACTTTAGGTCAAATGACTCCAAGACTCCATCCTTTTGGAGTTGGCCTATGCGTTTCTTGCTTATATGTCCAAGACGACAATGCCATAATGATGCTTTATCCAAGTTATTATTATTAACAGAATCAATACATAATACATTATTTCCTAAGTTATCAACCACAGATACTGTTTCATACACGCCATCACAAGGTAATGCTTTAAAATAAAGAACATAATTAAAGAAAGCATTAATCGAACCAACTTCATTATCAAATGAAAAGGTGAAACCTTGTTTATACAATGCATGAAAGGAAATAATATTTCTTGCCATTTCTGGCGAATAACAACACTTATTCAAATCTAAACTAAACCAACTACTTAGCGATAAAGTATAAACTCCAATCTTGGTGACAGGTAAAGCTTTCCTATTCCCCATGATTAAGTTTATTCTTCCTTGCTCCACATTCTCACTTCTTCTTAGTCCCTGCAAGTCACAACAAATATGAATACCACAACCGGTATCAAGGACCCAAGATTTAGAATGGGGTGAGTTATTTGAAATGATAGTGTAAATACCTGCATGGTTGGGTTTAACTTTCCCATCCTTCACATCTTGCTGGTATTTTGGGCAGTTCCGCTTCCAATGTGATTTTTCATGGCAATAGAAGCATTCAGCCTCTTTTGGGTCAGAAGAAGGAGTGACGAAACCTTTCTTGGTTCCACTTGAAGAAGAGTCATCAAGGGTCTGAGCCTTGGTACCCTTAGAAGAGCTCTTTCTCTTCTTCCCTCGACTTTTCCCGATTGCCAAAACCAGAGTAGAGTTTGGAGTAGGAGTGTTAACAACCGACTTCCCCTTAAGACCTGTTTCTGCGGTCTTGAGAAGTCCCTGAAGTTTGCTGAGTGTGACCTCTTCCTTATTCATGTGATATGTCATGCGGAATTGATCATAGCACGATGGTAAGGAGTGCAAAATGATATCTATTGCAAGCTCCTCAGGGAAGTTCACATTAAGCTTCAAGAATCGATCCACATACCTTTGCATTTTCTGCATGTGGCTCGTGACGGATTCCCCATCCTTCATCATGGTTGTTATCATGGAGCAGATGATTTCATACCTCTCTTGTCGTGCACTTTGATGGTATCTTTCCATCAGATCTGGGTGCATTTCATAAGGGTAGAAATCCTCATAAGACTTTTGGAGTTTCGCTGTCATCGTGGCCATCATGGTGCATGCCACTTTCGTAGCATCCCTTTCATGTGCCTGAAAGTCAGCGATCTCCTGAGGTGTTGCAGTGGTCTCATCAATCTCCTTAAGCTCCTTGTCAAGGACATATTTTTAGTCCCCGTACCGGGTAATCATCCTAATGTTTCTAATCCACTCATTGAAGTTGGATCCATCAAAAGTGACTTTCCCACACAAGTTCATAAGGATAAAGGAGCCATTAGGATTAGAGCCAGAAGCAGCATTGTTTGAAGACATCTGAAGGAAAAAGGACAAGATTAGTTTAGATATTTAGAGAGTCCTTAATAAAACACCCAAATGTAATATTAAGGCTAGGACCCAATCACAATATATTATAACTTAGAAGAGGTATGCCGTAATCCAAGCTATAACATATTTGAAAGGTAGGTGAATGACGATTCACCAATTTCCACCACGAAAACCGAAATATTAAATATTAGGTTTTTGATTGGTTCTTAGAAATTCCTAGATTCTTTGAGATTCAATGAACTTTTCAAAGGCATGTTTCAATCTCGAGTGTGCCCTCCAAGTTTTGTGACTGGGATACCGAGGATCACAAAACGAGGTGTGAAGTAACCATGCAAATCACTTGGTACCCTTAAAGTTTATCACTCAATCGATGTGTCGGTAAACCACACACGCTCCACCGATACTATAATAAACTTTAAGTCACCCTTTACCTACCTTGTTAAGTCCAAGTTAATGTGCCGGTTAACCACACACGCTCCACCAACGACTTAAACAAAGCGTAAAGTGTAATTTCATGGATTAGCACCTTATTCACATTTTTCCTAAAGTAACTAAGATTGGGAATTTAATAAAACATTTAGTTACTTTATAATATTCATCATACTTTTAATGAGAATTAATAAGTCCTTGTCTTACCCGTTCGGCTAACGACCCTCCACCGGTCAAGCAAGCGGTTGGTGAGAGTGGACACCCATTAAGTTGCCATTTTATAGGCAACAACCTTATACCCACCTTATAGACCGGCTTCGTGAATGAGGCGTACTAGCGGTAAGACGACTTTGTTCTTATATATATATATATATATATATATATATATATATATATATATATATATATATATATATATAATTAATTATTAAATCATAATAATATAAGTATAAGGGTTGAATTTTAACTTTTAAAATTCTAAGGGTTGGAACTAAAGTTTTTAACATGACTTTACTTGTTCCAAAACTTGAGGGCAAGTTTTGTAAACTTTCAAAACTTTTCATTTCTTGTAACTTATGAGTTTATTAGAGTAATAAAAATGAAGACTCTTCATTTTTCTAACTCTTGTGTTCTTTTAATGGTTTTTAACTCAAGTGACTTTTGGTTTTCCATAACTTGAGGACAAGTTATAGACTCCATTAAAACACATTATGATCAAGAATTAAAATACCACATAGGTTACAAATAATTCCTATGATCATCTAAACATCATAAGATCAAGAATATGAACATAAGCACTTTCATGAATCAAAACTACACTTAAAACTTTGTAATTTTGATAACTAGTTGTTGTAAATGGAATAGCAAAGACATTACACCATCTAAAACAGGTTTTCAAGTACCAAAACAGTTTAGGGTAATGTTTCTAGTCCATTTCCAGCAACTAAAGTCGAAAATCTGCACTCTGTGGCTCCTACTCGCCGAGTGCATGAACCTACTCGACGAGTAGGTTGAAGATACAAGTGAACTCGGCGAGTCTCCCCATGGACTCGGCGAGTTCATCAGGTAGACAGCAAGTTTTTCGACTTTTTTCAACTTTTAAGCACAAATAACAAACAAACAAACCTGGCTCTGATACCACTGATGGGTTTTGAGCACTCTAACACTTCCTAAGTGTACATATAACCCTAATAACCTTGGATCTATGTTTGTCTAATTATCATGCAAAGTTGAATTCCAAGGTTATATTCCTATCTAGCATACATGGGGAACAATTTCTAACTTGAATGAAAGATAGAATAACTTACCTTGTTGTTGCTTATGTTCCTTGAAACCTTGTGAGCCTAGCACCCCAAGTGTGATGCCTCAAATTCTTCACACAACACCAAATGCTCTTGGAAAGACTTTTGAGAGAACACACACTTCTTGAAATCAGCCTAGCCCTCTTGTTTCTTATGTGTAGCCGATTTTGGTGGAGAATGGGACTCTTATATAGTGTTGACACATCTAGGGTTACACCATGTAAACCCTAATGTGTCATGACTCTTCATTTCCATGACCCGTGGGTTTGTAACTCCCATGGAGCATCCATGGAGCATCCTATGGGTAGAACCCAACTTGATAATCCATGGAGCCTCTTAGCCCACTATACAAGATATGAATGATTTACATAATCAACCCATATATTTAATTAGTTATCTTTTAATCACTTAATTAATTCCAAATTAATTCTTTGATCAAACTAATCAAATAATATTATTAATATATTAGAACTTATAATATATTAATAATCTCCAAGTGTTATTCCTCTCATTTAGTCTATCCAATTGCATGGTGCCATGCAACCCAAATGGACCATGCCGGGTCGGGTCAAGTACTAACCATAAATATTTATGGACTTAGACACCTTATCCAACAGATGTAACCGGATGTGCATCGATTATCGGGAGTTGAACAAGTTAAAGGTGAAGAACCATTATCCCCTTCCATGGATTGATGATCTTTTTGATCAGTTTCAAGGAGCATCGTGGTTCTCCAATATATATATGAGGCTTGGGTACCATCAGGTCAGGGTGAGGGAGGAGGACGTAGAGAAGACCGCGTTCCAAACTCGTTATGGGCATTACAAGTTCATGGTGATGCCATTTGGGTTCACCAATGCGCTTACAGTATTTATGGATTTGATGAACCGAGTATGCAGGCTGATGCTCGATTGTTCGGTTATCATGTTCATTTATGATATCTTGGTATATTCCAAGACCCGAGAGCAACATGAGGAGCATCTTCGCAAGCTTCTGGGGGTTTTGAGGCGAGAACGGCTTTATGACAAGTTCTCGAAAGGTGATTTTTGGTTGTGAGAGGTTCAATTCCTTGGACAGCTCATTAAACAGGATGAGATTTTGGTCGACCCGGCCAAAATCGAGGCGGTAATGCAGTGAGAGGTTCCGAAATCTCCCTTGGATATCAGGAGTTTGTTAGGTTTGGCAGGGTACTACCAAAGATTTATTCAGGATTTCTCCAAGATTATGGTACCCGTCACTTATCTGACGAGGAAGGGGGTGGATTTCTAGTAGGTCCCTAAGCAGTAGTCAGCATTTCAGACCCTTCGGAATAGACTTTACGAGGCCCCAGTTTTGACCCTCCCTGAGGAAGTCGAGGATTTTGTGGTTTTCTTTGATGCGTCTGTCACTGGATTAGGGGCAGTTCTCATGGAGATACGACGAGTGATAGCTTTTTTGGATTAGGTGTCTAAGCCCATAACTATAATTGGTATGTACTTGACCCGAGAGTAGCATGGTCCATTTGGGTTGCCTTCACCCGAACAATCTGATAGGATGGATATTTGAGAAAGAGGCTATTTATGATTTACTAATATATTATAAGTATAATATACTAATTGATAAATCATAATATTTAATTAGTATTCATCAAGAATTAATTTGGAATTAATTTAGTGATAAAAAATGACTAATTAAATTAACGGGCACTGATTATGTAAATCAGTGACATATATATTGTATGGGCTATTGATCCATGATGGGCTAAGTTTATGTAAGTATCCATGAAGAGTTAGCCCACATGAGATATGGATCATAACTTAAGTGTATGGATTACGGTTTACCCATGACCCTTGGAATCCTACACTATATCAATGTTACCTCTTAGCTAAAATCGACACCTATGTATTCTAAGAGAATCATAACTGATTTTAGTGTGTCTAGCCTCTCTCTCAAAGTCTTCCTTTGTTCATGGTGTTTGCGAACCATTTGAGGCATCACACTTGAGGTGCTAAGCTCTTGAAAGGCCAAAACTACAAGCTACAATAAAGAGGTATTATTCTAACTAGTTTTATGATTCATGTACCAAAATTGTATGCTAGTTGTAGGCTTCATGCTTTGGAAATTTTATTGCATGTATAACTAGAGAAAACTTAGATCCAAAGCTATTAGGGTTGTATGTGCACCATAGGAGTGTTATAGTACACAAAACCCAACAGTGGTATCAGAGCCATGGGTAGTTTTCTTTTATATAATTGCATTTCGAAATTGTTCAAAGTTGAAAAAAACTGAAAAAGGCCTTCTACCATGCTGAACTTGCCGAGTCCATTGATGAACTCGACGATTTCATGCTGAACTCGACGAGTCCAAAGCCTGGCTCGACGAGTTGCACTGGCAGATGACATATTTTCAGGTTTTTTGGACTATATTGGATTGGGATCACGACCACAAACTGTTTAGTATCATAAAATCTGTTTTTTCTTATATGGTAGTGATTATACTCATCCAATGAAAAGATAATTGTCAAAGTTTTAAGATAATTGTTGGTTATATGATAAACAAAGTTACTTGTAAATTGTTGATATGAATTATCTTTCTTTATGAGTTTAGGTAGATCAATCATGAATTATATGATAATTTTATTTGTTAAAATTGATCTAAATGTTTTTTAATGACTTACATAACTTGTCCTCAAATTATGGAACAAGAAAAGTCTCATCCATTAAAATAACATTAAACTAATAAGTTATGGAATTCAAAAGTCTTGGATTGTTAAAAAACTTGTCATCAAGATGGAATCCAAAAGGTTTTGAAGAGTTTCAAAACTTGCACTCAAGTTTTGGAATTTGAAAAGTTTAGTTAAAAGGTTTTAATTTGTAATATTGAATTCTAAAACATCTAGTAATTGAAAGGTTTCAAAAGATGCATCTCTTGTGTTCATAACTTAAAAATTAATTAAATAGTTTTAATTTTTAATTTTTAATAACCTAGATGCCTTGAATAGTTCAATTACACCTTATGGACTTTATAAAATTAATAAAAGTCTTTAATTAAAAGAGAAGTTTAATAAATCCATAATAACATGGTTTAAGATTAATTAAATTAAAAGTATAATTTATTAATAGATTAAACCACCAAGTATTTTAAATGTGTAAAATACACCCTTATACTATATAAAATTAAAAAGTTTAATCTATTATATGTATAAGTTAAAAAGTCAGTCTTACTGTTAGTAGGCCTCATTCACGAAGTCGGTCAATGAGGGGGTATAAGGTTAATGCCTATAAAATGGTGGTTTAATGGGTGTCCACTCTCAGTCATCGCTTCCTTGACTGGTGGAGGGTCGTTAGCCAAACGGATAGGATAGGAAATTAATTCTCATTAAAAGTATAACGGAAAATACCAAGTAACTAAACACTTATAAATTCCCAATATTAGTTACTTAGGAAAAATGTGAATTTGGTGCTAACCCATGAAATTGCACTTTGCACCTTGTTGAGTCGTTAGTGGAGCGTGTGTGGTTAAGTGGCACACTAATTTGGGATTGGCAATGGGTGGCAAAAGGTAGCTTGATGTTAATCATTGATCAATGGAGTGGGTGTGGTTAACCGGCACATTGATTGGATGATTTGTGACATTAATTGTAAAAAGCTAGTTTGCATGGTTATTCACACCTTGTTTGTGATCCTCAACATCCCAGTCACAAACTTGAAGGGCATAATCGAGATTAAACATGCCATTGAAAAGTTCAATGAATCTCAAAGGAATCTAGGAATTTCAATTCATTTAAAACTTAACAATCAATTTCGTTTTTCATGGTGGAAATTGGTAAATTTTCATTTACCTACCTTCAAATTTTTTACAATTGGATTACGGCATCCCTCTTCCGAATTGTAGAGTATTGTGTTGGGTCCTAGCCTTAATATTTCATGTTGGGTGCTATATTAAGGACTTAAATCAACTAACTTGAATTTCTCCCATTATAGATGTCTAGGTCAGACAACTATGGTCTTCCCGAATTTTTTGGAAAAAGTTTTCCTCATGAAGATGATGTTCCTAGAAATCATACTTCACTTCCTCCGCCTCCTCCAATAGTCCTCCCTGACCCACAAGTTCAAAGACTTGAAAAGTTCAAGGTCACTCAATACCTATTGGCAAGCCAACACCAATATGGAAGGTTTGTGTGTGCACATGTCCTGGAGATAAAGTCACACATTGATAGGCTGGGAATGTTAGGAGTCGTTGTGTCAAGGAAGTTGGTTGTTGACTTGGTTCTTTAGTCACTTCCCGAGTCGTATAGTCAGTTTGTTAAAGACTACTATATGACAGACTGCAATGTGACCCTTATTGAGCTTACCTATTTGCTAATTGTTGTTGAATCAGCAATGATTTGGCGCACAGGTAATGCAAATTTGATTGGAAGATCTACTTCCCAAACTTCCATTGACATTCACAACGGCAACATTGGAAGTCCAGAAAAGTCTTCTCATCCCAATCGGAAAGAATCAAAGAGAATTGCAAGGTGCTTAATGTGCAGGATGGTCAAGGCCAAGCATCAGAGGTTGCATGGAAAGCTACAGCCTCTGGAAGTTCCCATGTAGAAATGGGAGCAGATTTCAATGAATTTCATCACAAATTTGTCGAAGACGGCAAAGGGTTTTGATGATGTTTGGGTTATCATGGATCGATTGACCAAGAGTGCCCACTTCCTGGCAATTCGGGAGAGCTCATCCATCGAGAAATTAGCCGATGTGTATATTTGTGATATCGTTGCTCGCCATGGGGTTCCGGTCTCTATGCTTTTAGACCGTGATGTTCAGTTCACCTACCGTTTTTGGTAGAGGTTCCATGAGGAACTGGGCACGAGGCTACATTTAAGCACAACTTATCATCTGCTAACCGACGATCAGAGTGAGCGGATCATACAGACTCTCGAGGATATGTTGCGTGTATGCATTATTGATTTTGGTGGAAGCTGGGACTCCTACCTACCTCTTATAGAGTTCTCATGCAACAATACTTCCACTCCAGCATAGGTACTTCCCCTTTTGAGCTTTTGTATCGGTGGACATGTCATACCCCAGTCTGTTGGGGCGAGGTTGGTCATAGGGTCATAGGTCAGATCGAGGTGGTCCTTCAGACTACAGAGATGATTCAGCAGATTAGGAAGAGGTTGACGACTGCTCAGAGTTGGTAAAAAAGTTATGCCAACCGATGTCGATCTGAGTTAGAGTTTCAGGTCGATGACATGGTGGTGCTGAAAGTATCACCTTGGAAAGGTGTGATTTGCTTCCAGAAGAGGGGGAAATTGTAACGCCTGTAGATCCAGGCTAGTCAATTTAGAGACAAAAGCGTCAAAAATGAATTTTTGATAGAAGATTATTTAGAATAAATAATATTAACCAAGTTATATTATATGTCACAAGGGTTCTGTACATATGCGAAAGTTGTGGAATTTAGAAGTTGGAAGGGTGCTGTTGCGAAAGGGGTGATGTGGATTAATCTAGACCATTGCTTCCTCCTCAAGCGTTGCCACCAGATAGTGACATGTGGCACCAAATCGACCAGTTGGAGGCCAAAACTCGACGAGTTTGACCCACTTCTAGCCTATAAATACCATGCGAGAGTGCCTTCATTTTTAACACAAAAACCCTTTCACTTCTCTCTCTAACTTCTATCTAAGCCTCTCAAAACACTACCAAAGCCCTAGTAACCTCAAGGTGCTAGAGGAAATCCCCATAGTGCCCGAAGGCTCTGAACAAAAGAGCTTTTCTGTGACAACCCAAAATTTCCATTCTGTACAAACCATATCAAGCCAATAGAAGATAGAACAGTTACAGTAAAATTCCAGACTTTGGGTATAAGTTTGAGTATTTTAGGATTAGCACTTAAGGAGATATCAGGAGAGTGGATGCACTAGGGTTTTGTGCAACACTTTTATTCCAATACTCTATGATTTTAGAGTTCGTTCCGGGAATAAAATATTTTCTGCCAAAAATCCCAAGACTATATATAGAAATCTGAACCATATTTGTTCATTAGTTACAGTTACAACTAGAGAAAAGCCAAATTCTCTCTCACGGATCTTCGGATTTTTATCCCAAATCTTGAGTACTTCAATCTAGTTGTATTATATAGCTTAGATTATGTTTTATAACATCAAAATCATGTCAAAACCCCAAGATTTGGGAGTTTACCGCCCAAGAACACTTGGGGAGTAAACTCCATTTTAAGGGCCAAAAGTGTCCCAATGTCGCTCAAAGCCTTGGAACTCAAACTAGAAGCCACCATTGCATGTTTAGGACACAAAATCAATTAGAATCAAAGGGTGAAAGTGAGTTCACGGCCAAGGAGGTTCTTGGGTCGTGAACTCCATGTTTAAGTGCCAAAATGCCCTAAAACCCCTCCTTAAGCCAAGAGACTAATTTTAGCTTGTACCTAAATGAGTTTAGGACTAGCTAACACACTTAGAACACCAAGAGTAAGGTGTTCACGGCCCAAAAGGTTCTAGGGCCGTGAACTCCATAAAATGGTGCCAAATGGTGCCATAAACTCTTCTAAAGCCAAGTACAAAAGCTTAGTTTAGTTCCTAGTTAATTTAGGGACTTGAAAACACCATAAACATCCTCCCAAGGGAGATTACAGCCGTAATCTCCAAGGGATATGGTCCCAGCTAGCACACGTAGAACATTTCAGTACATTACATATACATAAATACATTGACAAAATTGTGATCCACTGTATCGGAGCATGCCTTAAATGTCATGGCCTGAGTTGTAGCTAGAATTCTCTTGGAGGGAGAGCGTGAGTTTGCGTATAGATCTATACTGGATTGACTATCCTACACCTTGTTGCTAGCTACAGTCGGACCTGCAGGTCTGCGGGTGCCAAACGTCATTTCTATTTTTACGCCTACCCTTGTCATTAATATTAGTCGATAGTATGGTACAATTAATCACATGATGCCTTAATATTCCTAAGCAATCTATCATAACTCCTAAGCAGCAGCTCAAAACTCTGATCATCGAATCATGCGATCGAAATCCATCTCTTCACGATCAGACTCAACATGCTTTTCCTTTAAGCTTCCTTTGATCCTACAAAACATCAAAATGTAAGCTTATCACATCATGTATTAAGAATCTACAATATGTACTTGCATTGTAAGGACGTAGTTAGTACAGCAGTAGTTCCTATAATACAAAACTACAGTACTACATTGATTTTCCCTTTACATATATTTAGTGATCTTTTCACTTAAACATTAGTTGTAAAAACTATATTTTGTTAATGATAGTTACACTTGGGAAAATTACACACTGTTACAAGAGACGAACATTGAGAACAGTTAAGTCTTGGAAGAAGACTACATTGAGAATAGTTAGGTCTTGGTAGAAGACACCCTTATATAATAGTAGGAATCATAGGGATTTCTAGGATTTTTCAAATGCTTACAGTTGTTTTACAAACATTTTTACACTTACAGTTCATATACATTTTTCCATACTTACAGTTCATATACAAAAGATTTCTTACATATACATTCAGACACTAAAATACTTATGATATCACCAGCTTCAAAGCTGATACTCTCTTTCAAAATAATTTGTATCCTCAGGTCAAACATAGACAGGTATTGATGCAAGGTTTATAGAAGATCGAGCTCGTTCAAGACGCTTCTTTCATTTTGATTTATGCTTTAGTGTTTATCAAAATTTGACAGAACACACTTGTATAATAATTATATTATTAATGCAATGGATGATGTTTTTGCTTGTTTACTACTTTTCATTGTTGTGATACTGTACATGACGTCCTCCGCCCCAGAACGTTTTCGCCGTTCTTGGTTTTGGGGTGTGACAGATTGGTATCAGAGCATTGTTTATAGTGAATTAAGTATATCAACCCATAAAAGATATACTAACTATAAATACATAAGGGATTAAAAATACTCCGACCAAGAGTTTATACTTTAAATAATAAAATATTTAATAAAGTATACGTGCCTGCATTCATACTAAAATCAGTGTCACTAGGACAGTACAAAAGAATTACGATTGTTGGGCAACACAAGTGGGTTTAGAGACATATGGTCAAAACTGGGAAGATATAGCCTGATCACCTATATTATCCGAGGGTTAACTAGCATGTGCCTAAGTTTAATTGTGTGGTTGCAACAAGTCTAAAATCTTATCAACCCTACCACAATGAGAACAGTAGAACGTAACATTAAAGTTAAAATACTATAGGAGTATTTGGTGTTACTATAAGTACTTTATACATGAGAACTAAAACGGGACCTTCATTACTAAGTTGATAGTTTCTAAGTGGATACACTAAGGCTATATGTAATTAGGATGTTATAGACTTAGAATCTGTGAAAATTTTGCCTTACCCCTATTCTGTGTGAATTTGGAGTTAAGGTCACTTATTCGAAGGCCTATCCTGTTTAGATTACATATAACTGGTATGCACTTCACAAATAGCGATGTAACTAATGAAGATTTTCTAAATAATTATCTAGATAGTTCGTCTAATAATTATTTTCTTACCCCAATTCTCTCGTAGATAACATGGTTGGACTCCATCCCCACGGCAACCCGTACCTCCCGAATGAGGTCATTGCTGGTTGGTTTGGAGAAGAACCAGAGAATGATCATCCTTTCCCTATGAATGATCACCATGATGAAAACCTTTCGGACAATGCTAACTCTGAACCCGAGGTTGAGAACCTACCCCAGGCAGCTCCCGTTCCAATTCCTAACCCTCGTACATCTTTTCATGGCCCGACGCCTGAGTGGGTGGAATGCTTGGAAACATGGATCCAAGGACAAGATCAGCCCATGCCATTTAATGGTGACCGAAGCTTTTACGACCTGAGCAATGGGAGCTCAGCAGACAGAATCTTGCCAATCTTGGTCTGCAGAGTGGCCCGAAATAACATTCAAGGCAGGACAGCCCTACATCAGATTACCGAAGTTGTCGCCGATGCGAGAATGCATAACCTCCGCACCATTCGTCTAAAAGATGCTCGTGAGAGATCTGAGAGAAACCACGAAACCCTGCTGCAAGCACTGGCTGAATCACGAACCAAAGTCATAGAGCTCCGAGTACGCCAGAGGGTGTACGAAAGATACCTACTTGACATGGAACGTCAACTGGCTAAACGGAGAGTTCACCAGAGGGATGACCATCGCTAGTAGTAGATGTTTTACTTTATTTTTCCTTGTTAAAAGGAATCGTTTTTCTGTCTATGCCCGATGTAGCATTTTCTGTGAAACTATCTTCTATGATAAGTACTTTTGCTTAGGTCTTTATGCTGTCAAGAACTATCTTCTCTGGATATGATGTAAGACCTTTAGTAGGTCATTTTCCTGAACTTTTACGTCATGAATATCAAAGATATTGACAGTCGGCTAACTTCTGTGTCATTTCCTTTATTCAAGTACTCTCATCATACTTTCATTGGAGTCTATCTGAAACCTGCTATTAGTCATGTTATTGGACTATAGTAATTTAGCTCCGGAGACATTTCAAATTCTCTTTTAGTGGTTGGATCCTGTTGCTCACCAACCTACGATACCTCGGCATGAACAACAAACGTCTTGAGATCATTCTACGAACTTACTTCCACCCGTTACTAGGACTGCATCATAGGGATGTAGGTCAACCCCTTCATGAACACACCTCCACTCAGTACTAGGACTGCATCATAGGGATAATCATGTCGTCATCCGGAAACAATCAGTCGAGCAACGAAACCCCTATCCTCCATATCGACGTCGCTACATTACAAGCTGCGGTAGCAGCTGCTGTGACAACTTTCCTTACACACATCAACTCAGGCAACACAAAAAAGACTAAAAAAGGAGTCGAGAGTTCCGATGGTAGTACCAAACCGGGAAACCAACAGATGGAAACAGTCATCGACTTGAGATGCCTAAAGACTGAAAGGAAGAGACGATATCGTAAATCCCTAAAGGAGCGCAAGAGAGACCAAAGACTTGCCATGCCACAGCCACAAGTGGCAACTCCTGCAGAATGCTTTAGGAAGCAATTTCCAAGGTGGAGTAATGAGGAAGGCACTCGTGTCCACATAACACTGGCTAAACACCACACTCCCGTCACTAATGCAAGTACTAGCCAGTCATGCCACCAATGCGGTGAGATAGGGCACTTCAAGAAGGATTGCCCTATAGCAAAGAACTCTGGCGCAGATGGGAGGATTCTCAGGATCACAGCTGCAGGAGAACCTACTCCGGAACCACGTTAATGTAATTTAGGCGTTTCGTTGTAACAGACTTATGAAACATCCAGAACTAGTGCAACTAGAGTCTTACCCTTTTTTCGAGATCCTATCAGTATAAGGATGCTCGTGCTGCATATACTTGTCTTTTGTAGTATACCTTATTCGCAGCAATAGTCTTGTAGTAAATCTAAAGCACTGAAACTCTGTTGATGGTTGCACGGTTGTGTTTTGTGTGTAAAACGTCTTATGTTCAAATCTAATGTCTTAAAGTTTTAGTATGATTACGACATTATCATACGACTCGATTCAATTTGTTCCTCACGAAAATAGCTTCATACGTACATCTCTTTCTTCGAAATCGCCTTTTTAGCGAAACCATCATATCGGAACACCAAAGTACTCATGCATGGAGTACCTCCTATTCCTTTCTTTTCCGAAGAAATCCCTGAAGTACCACTCGTGCAGTACGTCAAGTTCAATCCGAAGATTCATACTGTTAATCTATCACTGAAGGATGTATACATAAGGGTGATATATAATCAAGGTTCTATAGGTTTAGAATTGATGATTTCACTTTAACTTCTTTTTCCCCGATGGGATGTGAGCTTAAAGAAGTATCAGTTATTCGACTACCTTTTCAATCTTAATTATATACGACTCGTATACACGAGATTGTGATTGTGAAACCATGTACGAATCCTAATATGAACTTCAGGACGGAGAACTGCCCAAGACTACAAGTGATCGCATCGTCATGTGAAAAACCTTAGAACCCAGTATGACTCCCGTAAAGAGATTGCCCTATAGTCTAAACACCTACGGAGATACCAGAACAGCCCTGACAACTTAGCGAACTGCACAGAAATAGAATTGGAAGAATAGGCTTCTCACCCTGGAGAGCTCCGGTCTTATTCTTCTAGAGATCGACGGATTGCATCATATGTGCCTCGGCTATCGAGGGCTCCGTCTAGATTTTTCCGTTAGAAATTGTTGTCTCTGCCTCGCACACATGAATTGGTTGAGCAAACGCAAGGAAAGAATTACTTTCAGAAATGGACCTGAGATCCGAAGATCACCAGTTTGAGTGTTAGGAAAGGATGTCCGAAAGACTATCTTCTGAACTCGATGCGGACATTTCGAGTCCGTAATGATACCACTCGGATAGGACCAATACGCCCATAGTATTCATGAGCTAAATGAGTAGGGTACATCTTTCTTACTTGGATCAGTTCGTCATTTCTCCATGCGATGACTTACTTATCTACCCTCAGAGTAAGAAGGAACCTGTGGAAACATTACCCTCGGAGATACTTTTCGCACAGTTCTCTGAGCACGAGTTTTGGAATTGAAGAGTCAAAATTTCCTAAGACACACTATTAGTGATGTGGAAATTCTTGAGTACTCTGGCAATTTATCCGAAACCGTTGGAAATTGGTCGGCACCTAAGACACCTACAGAAATTCGCCAAAGTCTATGTCTTACAAGACCTACTGTCATAGTTCATTCAGAACTCCTCGCAAATTACAGAAACCCTTTCGACTTTGACCCAACTAGGAGTGGCCCTTGACTGGGAAGTTAAACAAGAAAAGGAAACCTTGGAGATTCTAAGTGAGAGACCAAGTTCTTTAGGAAGTCTCACTCTGTGAACAGCTTAATACGCTTCGTAAGCGTGGAAAGCTAAATCCAAGATAGATAGGACCTCCAAGATTCTTACAAGAATCGGTCCTGTGCCTCGCACAAACTAGACCTACTCCGCGAACTCAGTAACGTACAATTTTACTCTTCGCATCTCGATTGTGAAACTGTACCTTTCCGTTAGGACTCTTGTAAGTCCACTCGTCGATATCCTTGCCTTCGTATTAGAACCATAGTGACCCTCGACCGAGAGGTCAAGCGGACGAAGCAACGCCATCTCCCATTAGTGAAGGTTCGTTGGGATACCAACCGAGGACCTGATTTCACTTAGGAGCGCTAGAACCAATCGATTAGGAAGTTTCCTCCTCACGACTCGATCATTCATACCTACTTCCTTTCCTAAATTCTAATTTCGGGACGAAATTCCCTTTAACAGGGAGATGATGTGACAACCCAAAATTTCCATTTTGTACAAACCATATCAAGCCAATAGAAGATAGAACAGTTACAGTGAAATTCCAGACTTTGGGTATAAGTTTGAGTATTTCAGGATTAACACTTAAGGAGATATCAGGAGAGTGGATGCACTACGGTTTTGTGCAACACTGTTATTCCAATACTCTATGATTTTAGAGTTCGTTCCGGGAATAAAATATTTTCTGCCAAAAATCCCAGGACTATATATAGAAATATGAACCATATTTGTTCATTAGTTACAGTTACAACTAGAGAAAAGCCAAATTCTCTCTCACGGATCTTCGGGTTTGTATCCCAAATCGTGAGTACTTCAATCTAGTTGTATTATATAGCTTAGATTATGTTTTATAACATCAAAATCATGTCAAAACCCCAAGATTTGGGAGTTTACCGCCCAAGAACACTTGGGGAGTAAACTCCATTTTAAGGGCCAAAAGTGTCCCAATGTCCCTCAAAGCCTTGTAACTCAAACTAGAAGCCACCATTGCATGTTTAGGACACAAAATCAATTAGAATCAAAGGGTGAAAGTGAGTTCACGGCCAAGGAGGTTCTTGGGCCGTGAACTCCATGTTTAACTGCCAAAATGCCCTAAAACCCCTCCTTAAGCCAAGAGACTAATTTGGGCATGTACCTAAATGAGTTTAGGACTAGATAACACACTTAGAACACCAAGAGTAAGGTGTTCACGGCCCAAAAGGTTCTAGGGCCGTGAACTCCATAAAATGGTGCCATAAACTCTTCTAAAGCCAAGTACAAAAGCTTAGTTTAGTTCCTAGTTAATTTAGGGACTTGAAAACACCATAAACATCCTCCCAAGGGAGATTACGGCCGTAATCTCCAAGGGATATGGTCCCAAGGCCGTAAACTCCTAAAAGGAGTTATATTATGCCCTAAACTCTTCCATAGACCAAGCCATTAAGTAGAAATGCTTATTAGGGCCTCATAGAGCATCAATCATCAAATGGGAACATAAGTATGAGTTCACATTCGTAAAATCATGAGTTTATGACCATAAACTCATTTAGTGGTGTCTTTAGGGTCGTGAACTCCCTTATGGAGTTTTCCTTGAGCCCTACACACAATAGCTTCCCCTACAAACACTTAGATGCAATCCTAGAGGCTAATAACACTTGATAAAGGTGTTTAGCATGTCCCAGGGTCTCTTGACTTGTTTATTAGTTGTTTATAGACTAATTTTTTACATATATGTGAAATTATATGTTAACTAGGATCATAGAGTGTGTTCAAGACTTCACTTGACACCTAGCAGTCCTACCTCTTCGGTTCAATTCCAATCACTTACAACAGGTGAGTTCATACCCCTTAATCAATGTTTTAAACTGTCTTTTTAATGTTTTATGGGGGGATACAAGTAGAATCATGCTACTTATTATATCAATCACATGTGATTAATAAGCAGCATTCAAATGATTTACTACTCATTAGCCGTTTTACCAAACAGTTTCCTTCAAATGATTTTCATAAACACTTTATATGTTTAAAACTCCTTATTAAACTGTACATTTTACTCTTTATGTTTCATTTCAAACTCATTTACAATTGTGTTTCAAACAAATGTTTATTTATACTTAAACTGTTTTATCAAACCCAGACTTTCGAACCGTTTTATAGATTAACATCAAGTCGATCTTTTATTAAAATAATATTTATGTTCAAAGGTTTTACAAAACTTATTTATGCTTTTATATTATAAATTGCATGCCTCTATATGTATAGTTATATAAGTAATGTTTAAAAGACTTAGGAAGGCTATCCACCTTGTTTCCTTTTCCTCGATTTGGATGTGGTCTGATAGGATATCGGGTACCCGTCCGAAGGTCGTTTAAATATTAGTTATATATCATGTGTACATATATAGTCATAAAGGTCCTTCCAGTTCAACCAATGCCCTTGGGTAGCAAGGGTATACATCCATGTTCATACGTACCAGTTAGATTACTAGTAAACTACCATATGGGTAGTTTAGGAAGATGGTTGAACTATTACTAGAACGCGATATCATACAATGAGTCAGTTTATTCATGAGTTAATACTTTCTAGAACAGTACAGTACATTACTATACTTGCTAGATAGAGAGAGCATACAATACAGCTAGAACATTACAGTACATTACTATACTTGCTAGATAGAGAGAGAACACACATTACAGCTAGCACACGTAGAACATTTCAGTACATTACATATACATAAATACATTGACAAAATTGTGATCCACAGTATCGGAGCATGCCTTAAATGTCATGGCCCGAGTTGTAGCCAGAATTCTCTTGGAGGGAGAGTGTGAGTTTGTGTATAGATCTATACTGGATTGACTATCCTACACCTTGCTGCTAGCTACAGCCGGACCTGTAGGTCTACGGGTGCCAAAGGTCATTTCTATTTTTACGACCTACCCTTGTCGTTAATATTAGTCGATAGTATGGTACAGTTAATCACATGATGCCTTAATATAAATCCGGTTTAAGGTAGTTAGTACAACAGTAGTTCCTATAATACAAAACTATAGTACTACATTGATTTTCCCTTTACATATATTTAGTGATCTTTTCACTTAAACATTAGTTGTAAAAACTATATTTTGTTAATGATAGTTACACTTGGGAAAATTACACACTGTTACAAGAGACGAACATTGAGAACAGTTAAGTCTTGGTAGAAGACTACATTGAGAACAGTTAGGTCTTGGTAGAAGACACCCTTATATAATAGTAGGAATCAAAGGGATTTCTAGGGTTTTTCAAACGCTTACAGTTGTTTTACAAACATTTTTACACTTACAGTTCATATACATTTTTCCATACTTACAGTTCATATACAAAAGATTTCTTACATATACATTAAGACACTAAAATACTTATGATATCACCAGCTTCAAAGTTGATACTCTCTTTCAAAATAATTTGTATCCTTGGCTCAAACATAGACAGGTACTGATGCAAGGTTTATAGAAGATGGAGCTCGTTCAAGACGCTTCTTTCATTTTGATTTATGCTTTAGTGTTTATCAAAATTTGACAGAACACACTTGTATAATAATTATATTATTAATGCAATGGATGATGTTGTTGCTTGTTTACTACTTTTCATTATTGTGATACTGTACATGACGTCCTCCGCCCCAGAACGTTTCCGTCGTTCTTGGTTTTGGGGTGTGACATTTTCGGATCGGAAGTTTTTCCTTTCAGATCCCGGTTCCTCACTAAACCCCATGTAAGTTGAGTTATGCTTATCATACTTTAAGTATAACTTATGTTTAAGTTCATTATCGTTATTAGGAACCTATAAACAAAATTTTTCAGTGATTCCGAGTTGTTATACTGATTGATCTACTTTCGGGGATGATGTCTAGGTTGTGATTTAGTGAGGTGTTTAAAGTGGGATTTCCAAACAATATACTTCGTTTACCAAAAGGACCCTACCTCAGATATGATCCTACCTGGTTGTTCCTTACTTGATAAATCATGAAAGTAGACTTTAATTTATTGATGAATCTAGACTAATAATTAGTCGCAATAAATATTAGAATAAGAATTAGTGATAATAATGCTAGATTACGTCAAAGGAAAAAACAATTCCTAGAAGTGAAGCGCTACTCAAATTTCGAGTCGTCACTTTAACAAGTGAGTGCATAGTTACTTTCATCTTACACGTAGATATGATGTATTTATTACAAATTGCGTGCTGTGAGTGCATAGTTTCTTTCATCTTACACATAGATATGAAGTATTTAATATATATTATGTGATGTGAGTGCATGATTACTATCATCTTACACATAGATATGAAATATTTAATATAAATTACATGTTGTGAGTGCATAGTTACTTTCATCTTACATATATATATATATATATATATATATATGAAGTATTTAATATTAATTATGTGCTATGCGTGCATATTATCTATGTTCCTGATATTTATGCTAGATGAACGATTTATACATGTTTACATGATTTAAAATGTATATGTATGTTTATACTTATAAATATATATTGGGTAGCGACGGGTGATTAGAGATAGGTGATGATAGAAAGGTGATAATAGAAAGGTGATGATAATTAGGTGATGATAAATATGTGATGTGAGATGAGAGGAGATACCATAACCTTGACCGGCGATGTGGTGATGTAGTCATCTACCAGAGTATAGGTGGCGACCACAGACTATTCTAGACAGTCGTGTGAAAACACCAACATGCTCATAACATGTAGGCTATCAATTACGAGTTCAAGCGATGTTGTAAATACGTATTCATGCGATGATACTCTAACCCTTACTATGAATTACGAGTTCAAGCGATGTTGTAACTACGTATTCATGCGATGATACTCTAACCCTTACTATGAATTACGAGTTTAATTGTTTGACATGAATTATGTGAAGAAACAAATTAACTATATTATTATGGGTTGAAAACCCTATGTACTCACCAGGTTTACCAACCTAGCCCACTTAGTTTATTTGTATCACAGGTGTCGATTCGAAGCTACATTACACTGACAGATTAAAGGAGATGTAGATCACTAGTGTAAATAAACGTAAGGTCTGTTTATACTTATGTTTCTATATTGACGATGACATCCCAAAGTTTTAATATAAACAAAATATATTTCTTCGGAAATGCTTTGATAATATATTTATCATGTTTTTCTGCGAACAAATTCCGCAATATTATTATTTAAAATGAATACTCTTATTTTCAAAGAATCATAAATAAAATTTTTAAAATTACCGCGAATTTGGGGATGTCACAGTTGGTATTAGAGCATTAGTTTAAGCAAACAAGGAATAAGGATTTATTTCTAGACTTAAACTTAAAATGCTAAGTGATGATCGTGAGGAGTGTGTCTAATATATTTTAGGAAGTACACCTGAATAGACATGAGCACTAGCTCGTTTAGGGAAGATACCTAAATTGCTTTATGTGCAAAATGATTTGTTATCCTTTATGATGCCATTATTTGATCGGATCTATGGTCTGTTGCCGACCGGATCTGGAATTTTATATGTTTAGATTTCTAAACGTTTATCTATAGTATTAGAACTGGCATGTAACTTTTCGAAGTAATAAGGAGAAATATGTGTCTAAACCATCCTCTATACATATTCTCGTCTCGATACACCGAACGCCTGCTTTGGTGTATATAATGTCATGATAAGGACACGTAACGAACTGAGCAAATGGAGGAAATGAGAAGGCTTAAGAATATGACTGATACCTATCAGAAGATATCATGAGAGCAGTATCTTGCCTTTAGAATACATCTAAATAGGTAATACCTCTGGTACGGGAGAAGTACACTTTCGATTGGCGGAAAGAAATAACTTTTGGTATAATCCATGAAGTTATCCCATCGTCTGTCATTTCCATCACCAACCGAGTTGAAGTAGAATTGATGATTGAAGATATGCATGGAAGAAGTACTAGTAAAGTCTAGGGAAAATTATATGATTATTTAAACACATTCCTATGTGTGGAATGACTATGTGAAATTATTGTATGGTGACTTGGAGAACTGCGAGACAATACTTGGGACCAGTATGAGTAGCTGCGAATTGTAGTAGAGGCCTATACTATCGGAAACACAGGACTCACACTTGGATCAGGGAAAGTCACAAGGTTAACAAGACACTAGTAAATGATTCCGTTTTGTTCAAGTATGTCGTTACCATCATTTCGGTAATGACTAAGAAAATTATTATTATTCCGACCCTAGTGATAGTATCATATTAAGACTGACTAAGATGAGTATGTTACATGGTTCAGAGAACCAAGTTCGATGTAGCGTCTGACTTAAGCCAGAAGATTGAAGTGAAAGGTAATCGAAGTGATCAATAGAAGTATTGATTGTTGTTAAAGAAAGAAGCTTGTAGCTAGAAGTGCTACATGCAAGAAAGTGATTATATCACATTAGAACATGAAGGAAGGTATATTCCATTATGGAATTTGACTCTAAAAGACCTAAGTCTACGCGTTGCATAATATGATGAGAGGTCATTAGAACATGGCCCATTGGTCAATTATGGTAATCGAATGAAAGAACTTATATTAAGTCTATTAAAAAAAAGAAGGAGTCCAATAAGGATTAATTTTGTAACTCGAAGGCTACAATTGAAAGTCTAATGTGAGATAGAGAGCGGGTGCAAGATTGAGCACCGCCTGTAGTCAAGAAGTCCAAGAGTTAGATACTCAGTTGAAGGAACATAGAAGTTACAATTATTACCTACGATGAAGAGATAACTTATGGAGTCATTATACAAGCTCTGTTTTGTTGATGATTCCAAGACGTAATTGTCCTAAGGGGGAGATAATTGTAACGTCCGCAGATTCGGGCTAGTCAATTTAGAGACAATAAGCGTCAAAAATGACTTTTTGATAGAATATTATTTAGAATAAATAATATTAACCAAGTGATATTATATGTCACTTTGTTTCCGTACATACAAAGAACGCCGAAATCTGATTTATAACGAAGAAGTTATGGCCCATCGAAGTTTACGGTAAAATCGGCACGACACCGCATAAAGTAAAAAGTGATTTTTTGATAAATTACTTTTTACCCTTGGCGATCTAAACGAAAGTCTTAGTATACGTTAAACCGAGAACGTCCAAATCTGACTTTGTATGAGGAAGTTATGATTTTTCTAAGATTTAGCATAGTAGTGCACAACCCGTAATTCGAATTTTAGATCGATTGATTTTTAGCCAACACAACCTAAATGAGAATTGAAGATCTCGTTAACAAGAGCTCAACAATAAAATACAGTCGAAAACGGAGTTCGTATGTAGAAGTTATGAATGTTACACGGTCGTTAAATAATGTAATCTTCTCATACTGTTAAATTTAAAATCAGTCGAGAATAACCGATGGATTCAAAAGGAGGTTTGTAGATCTTGTCAATACCTACGTGTGGATATAAATAACGTCGAAAATGGAGCTCGTATGCAAAAGTTACAGAATTTAGAAGTCGGAAAGGTGCTGCTACGAAAGGGGTGATGTGACTTAATCTGGACCATTGCTTCCTCCCCAAGCCTTGCCACCATATGGTGACATGTGGCACTAACTCGAAGAGTTAGAGGACAACACTCGACGAGTTTGACCCAATTCCAACCTATAAATACCATGCGAGAGTGCCTTCATTTTTCACACCAAAGCCCTTTCACTTCTCTCTCGAACTTCTCTCTAAGCCTCCCAAAACCCTCCCAAAGCCCTAGTAACCTCAAGGTGCTAGAGGAAAGCCCCAGAGCGCTTGAAGGCTCTGAGAAAAAGAGCTTTCTAGCTCGAAAGTTTTCCCCCGCAGAACCCGGTTCCTCGCTAAACCCCCTTGTAAGTTGAGTTATGCTTACCGTACTTTAAGTATAACTTATGTTTAAGTTCATTATCGTTATTATGAACCTATAAACAAAATTTGTCAGTGATTCCAAGTCGTTATACTGATTGATCTACTTTCGGGGATGATGTCTAGGCTATGATTTAGTGAGGTGTTTAAAGTGGGATTTCCAAACAGTATACTTCATATACCAAACGGACCCTACCTCAGATATGATCCTACATGGTTGTTCCTTACTTGATAGATCAAGAAAGTAGACTTTGATTTAATGATGAATCTAGACTAACAATTAGTCGCAATAAATATTAGAATAAGAATTAGTGATAATAATGCTAGATTATGTCAAAGGAAAAGAAAATTGCTAGAAGTGAAGCGCTACTCGAATTTCGAGTCGTCACTTTAACAAGTGAGTGCATAGTTACTTTCATCTTACACGTAAATATGAAGTATTTATGTAACACCTAGGAATTCAGGTATATCTCTTTGATCCTTTTCTTTCATCAAGTTGTCAAAATTAATCGTTGTAATAAATGTTTGGCTTTTGAGTACGTTGGGCGTAAGGGAGAGTACGCTGCGTGTACTCATGAGCGTATTCTTGAGGCGGAGACTACCCAGTACGCTGGGTGTACCATAGTGTACGCTGGGCGTACTAGGTTCATATTGAAACCCTAATTGTGGGGGTGAGCCCTATATAAGGAACATTATGGCCTCACTTTTAGCCACCATTTCCAGAGAGCAAAACCATAAGTGACCCTAACCCTCATTCTAGAGCTTGTGTGAGTGTGGTTGAGTTTGAAAGTAATCTTGTGTGCTTTTGAAGAGAAAGAGGTGCCATTGAAAGAGCTAGAGTTAGAGGGCAAGCTTTGGATCTGAACTTTCTGAGGTTGGAGCATCATTTGGAGGTAAAAAGCTTGGAGCTTTCTCAATCTTTTTTATTTGTGCATTATGGACCATTTCTAGGGTTTTTGTCCCAAAGGTGGAGACTTTATGAGTAAAGGAGCTCCATAGATCTTGATCTGTCAATATTTAGTGTATAACGTGTTGTAGATCCATAAAAATCCAATCTTGGACGTTAGGAGTGAGCCATGCATGAGATATGAGCTCTTTAGTGAAGGAAGTGGTGTGCTTGGATGATGATGACCTTTACAGCCATGCAAAGGCGTAAAGTCTTTGACTTTATGGATTAGGAGGATGTATAGGGTCCAGATCTGTATTTTGAGCCAAGGTCTTAGCTGATTAAGACCATAAGTGAGATAATAGTGAAACTGGGACGTACGCTGAGCGTAAATCCCAGTACACGGGGCATAGGGTTCAAACAGCCCGATATTAGCATAGTGGTTGAGTACGCCCAACGTAGGTATCTGGTACGCGCTGTGTACTCCTTAGAGTTGACTTTGTTAACTTTTAGCGTTTAGTCAACAAATGGACCTTTGGACCATTGAAGGTGTAGAATGGTCTTTTACCCTTCTGAAAGAGCATAAGAAGTGATTAGTCTAGCCTTTGAGAGCCTTTATTAAGTAGAGATATTTTTTGTATGTGATTAGGCGGAGGCTAGACCAGTGTTTCGAGTTCGAGATCATTCGAGTTACCCGAGGTGAGTCTTCTCACTAAACATTACCTAGGGTGGTAGTTATGTGTGACCAGAACGTCTTATGTGCTATGATGAATATTTGATTCTTTGTGATATGTATGTGTTATGTCATGAGTCGCTTGGTCGGGCCGTAAGGTCGACAGGGTTAGACCGGAAGGTCAATAGAGTTGGACCGGAAGGTCAACAGAGCAGGACCGGAAGGTCGTCAGGGTAGGGCCGGAAGGTCTACCAAACTTGTGGAGCCGAAAGGTCTCGTAGAGCTATAGCCTCAAGTGGCTAATTTATATGCATGTGGTATTTTGGGGAACTCACTAAGCATTCCTACTTACAGTGTTATCTATTATGCGTTTCAGGTACTTCCGAGGATAGCGGGAAGGCACCGACATGATTGTACACACTCTTGATGTTGAGCTATGATTGTAGATCCTGTATTTGAATAATTGTGTTGAAAATTTGTTGGTTGTTCTGAGAATTAATGTCGAGACATTTGTTTTATGAGTTTTAAAATTGAAAATTTTGTTTGAAAAATCATGTCGTTACAAGTTGGTATCAGAGCCTTGGTTTGAGTGATTTGAATACACCTTCGGGCATATCTGAACTTAAACTGAGGATTTGAGAAAAGTTTTCAAAAAGAAACAATTTTTATAAAAAGAGTAAAAGATTCCAAAAGAGCGGAAAAGAGCAGTGCGTACAATCATCCAGCGCCCGAACGGTGATTTCCCAAAATACCCTTACGTTATGTGTTATGAGATATTATGAGATATGTTATGCATGCTAGAGTAGGCTAGGTATTCATATTTAGGACTAGAGTGGCCTGGTTTGTGATGCCTTAGCCTAGGAGTTACTGCTATTGTGAATTACTTCGAGTGTGAGTAGGTAGCAGAGAGGAGCTTATGAGAGGTCTACTGGGTGGTACCCTGCGCTCAGTGAGATACAGAGTACTTGTGATCTAGAATACGAGGAGGAGGACTTGGGGTGAATACTAATGTGCTGTGGAAGTATAGGGTCCGTACTACTCGAAACATCAGACCAGTAAGCAATCCAAGAAAGAATCCTCAGGGTACTAAGGAACAAGTAGGGTTATGTGATGGAGTGCGAGGATACTCGAGCGAGTCTCTGATTTCTTTTGTGTTGCATTTCAGAGACGTCATGGTGGGTACGCGCCACACTCCAGAGAGCAGGGGTGTTAGCGATGATGAGATTCGCAGGATGATTCATGATGAGGTGGTTGCAGCCATTCGTGCTGAGATACTGGAGATGTTTGGGTCTATCAAGACCATGCTGATTGAGACATTTGACGAGTGGTACGTTGCTCTTACCGATGCTGCTGTTGTTGCAGCCACCACAGCCGTCGCCGCAGCTAGGCCACAAGGGGTGACTCGTTGTTGTACCGGGAGTTCAGCAACACAAAGCCACCCGATTCTGATGGGACTCAGGATCCGATAGCAACGATGAGATGGATCTTTGACATTGAGAGATGCTTTTACACATGTTCTTATCCGGAGCATCTGAGGGTACGGTTCGCGCTGAACCAGCTTCGCTTGGGAGCGAAGGACTGGTGGAAGTTTGTGACAGCTGACTACTCTACTGCAGAGCTTACCGCGGTGACTTGGGAGAGGTTCACCACTATGTTTCGAGACGAGTACGTTCCCCCGGTGGAGAGGGAATGGTTGGCTCAGGAGTTCTTGTCCCTCAAGCAGGGGATTGAGTTTGTGACTATGATCACACAGATGTTTCATGAGAGGGCGTTGTTTTACCCTGAGCACGTGTCTACTGAGCAGGCACGTATGAGTCGATATCTGAGCATACTGAGGAGAGACATTTGTGAGTTCGTGACGAACTCGACATACCGAACATTTTCCGAGCTCCATGAAAATGCTCGGAAGAGGGAGATTTAGCTACAGACTCAGGCCAGGGAGGAGGCGGAGTCTCAGAGAAGGGATAGGCGGCCGACACAGTCTCCGCCGGCACCCAAGCGGGCAAAGCCCGCTGACTCGAGATCGGGAGGCCAGAAGGGCCGCACTTATGGGAAGTGCGGCAAGAATCACGAGGGAGTCTGTCAAGCAGGTGCTTACTACAAGTGTGGCAAGGAAGGGCACATAGCCAAGGATTGCCCCAAAGGGTTCACAGTTTGTTTTCACTATAACCAGACCGGCCATCGGAAGGCCGAACGCCCGCAGTTGTTGCAGGATTGAGCACAGGGATTTGCACCTGCTGCTATTCAAGTTGCTGAGAGTCGGCCAGTGAAGGCCGAGGCACCGAAGGCCCACGGGAGAGCCTTTCAGTTGACCGCGGAGGAGGTTCGTGCAGCACCCGATGTTGTGGCTGGTATGTGATCTTTTGCTTACTCTTTTGTTTATATTTGTTGCTTATTTGTGATATTTTTAGGTACTTTTCTTGTGAGTTATGTACCTACTTTGGTGTTGTTTGACTCGGGTGCGAGTCAATCTTTCGTATCGCTAGCATTTAGTCGTCACATCAGTATCCGACGTGAGGCGTTGAGTCGACCTTTGAGAGTCTCCATAGCTGATGAGCATGTTGTTTTTGCGATTGATGTGATCCGCGGATGTGTACTTGAGATTTTTGGAGTCGAGTTTCCGATAGATTTGGTACCTATCGCGATGGGGGATGTCTGTGTCATCGTGGCCATGGACTTGTTGAGCCGATTCGGAGCCATGATCGACTGCGAGCGGCAGCTGGTGACCATCTAAAACCCTAGTGGGGGAGTACTTATTGTATTCAGCGAGGGTACCCGATCTACATCAGCATTTTGTTCGGCTGCTCGAGCGAGGCAGAGCTTACAGCAAGGTTGCATGGGTTTTATGGCGTTTGAGTCAGATACACAGGATGTTACGGAGAGACCGAGTATTGTCACTGAGGTTCTGGTGGTTAGCGAGTTTTCGGACGTTTTCCCCAAGGAGTTACCAGGTGTGCCTCCCAAGAGGCAGGTGGAGTTTCACATTGATTTGCTTCCAAGGGCGGAACCTATCGCCAAGGCACCCTATCGCCTTGCGCAGCCAGAAATGCAGGAGTTATTCTCGCAGCTTCAGGAGTTTTTGGGAAAGGAATATATTCGGCCGAGTAGCTCGCCGTGGGGAGCATTGATCCTTTTTGTCAAGAAAAAGGATGGTTCACACCGGATGTGCATTGATTACCGGGAGTTAAACAAGTTGACGGTCAAAAACCATTATCCACTCCCGAGGATCGACGATCTATTCGATCAGTTGCAGGGTGCATCTTGGTTTTCCAAGATTGATTTGAGGTCTGGTTATCATCAGATGAGGGTTCGTCAGGAGGATATTCAGAAGACAACATTTAGAACTCGTTATGGGCATTACGAGTTCGTGGTGATGCCTTTCGGGCTCACCAATGCACCAGCAGCGTTCATGGATCTCATGAACCGAGTATGCAGCCTATGTTGGATCGTTCAGTGATCGTGTTCATCGACAATATTTTTGTGTATTCTAGGTCTAGAGAGCAGCATGAGGAGCGTTTGAGAGAGGTTCTCGAAGTATTAAGATCGGAGAGGCTTTATGCCAAATTCTCCAAGTGTGATTTCTGGTTACAAGAGGTCCAGTTCATGGGACACCACGTTAATCAGAATGGGATTTTGGTCGACCCGTCCAAGATTGAGGCGGTTATGAGTTCGGAGGTGCCAAGATCCCCCACCATGATCAAGAGTTTTCTGAGGTTGGCCGGATACTAACAAAGGTTTATCAGAGATTTCTCCAAGATTGTTGTTCCTCTCACTAAGTTGACCCGGAAGGGTGTTGCTTTTGTTTGGGGTCCCGATCAGCAGACCTCGTTTGAGACTCTTTACCATAGATTGTCTGAAGCTCCAGTGTTAGCTCTTCTTGAGGGAATGGAGGACTTCGTGGTTTACTGTGATGCATCTATATCAAGGTTAGGTGCAGGGCTTATGCTAAGGGGGCACGTGATAGCATATGCATCGAGGCAGCTGAAGCCTCACGAGACGAGGTATCCCACCCACGATTTAGAGTTGCGGTAGTGGTATTCGCCCTCAAGATTTGGCGCCACTACTTGTACGGGGTTCGGTGTACCATTTACACGGACCATAAGAGCTTGAAGTATTTGATGGATCAGCCTAACCTGAATATGTGCCAGAGAAGATGGTTGGACATGGTAAAAGATTAAGATTGTGAGATTTTGTATCACCCAGGCAAGGCTAATGTGGTAGCCGATGCCCTGAGTCGCAAGGCGGAGAGTGCCCCGATTCGGGATATATGCATGAGGATGATAGTGATGACTCCGGTATTGGATACCATTCGAGAGGCCCAGGCGGAGGCCATGAGACCGGAGAACCGCAAGAAGGAGCGGGTGATCGGCCAGGTATCCGAGTTTGTGATGGATAGCCGGGGGCTTATGACCTTTCGAGGTCAGATTTGGGTGTCTTATATGGGCGGAGCTCGTAGCACTCTGACGAAGGAGGCGCAGAGGTCGAGATTTTCAATCCATCCCGGGGCCACTAAGATGTATTTGGATCTGAAAAGAGACTATTGGTGGCCCTGTATGAAAAGGGATATAGCGTGGGTAGTAGAGAGGTGCTTGACCTGCCGCCGGGTCAATACAGAGCACCAACGTCCACATGGTCCATTGTAGCCTTTGGAGATTCCCCAGTGGAAGTGGGAGCAGATCTCGATGGACTTTATCACCAAATTACCGAGAACGACACGTGGAGTTCACGTGATTTGGGTGATATTGTATCGGTTGAAGAAGAGTGCTCGCTTCATTGCTATTTGATGTGCACGGAAGTACCCATTAATTTTAATATTTATGACCTAAACAACTTAGACTAACTATGCACTTATAAGCAGTGTACCTAGTCAGATTACAGTATAGCTTAGGTAAGTCGAGTGTCGATCACAGGGAACGGTGGTGAATTAATTTAAAATATTTGATTATAGGTTACAGGACACACGAAAGGAATAAAGAAAGGGTTATTGAATCTCAAACGAACAATTAATTAACAACTCTCGATAAACTAACAGGAAAGCAAATCTCTTCGGGTACTTTGGTTTAGATAAATTACACCTTAAAAACATAGACAATTGCATACACAAATTCATTTATTCATGTTCACCAATTCCTAAAATGATTAGATTCGCGTTCACTATAACTAATCCTTTAGCAAACAAGTCAATTCAAACAGTGATCAGTTGATTAAACTAACATGCTTCCTAGTGTTCAGTTCGTATCAAGCAAGACTTGTAAATATAGTTAATCAAATTGGTCGTTCAATTAACCTCTTGTTGATGGTCATCAAGCAAGGCTCACACGTTAACTTACTTATTTCCAAGTTAATCCTAGTTTCACATTCGTTATTCCTAGACTTATAATCTTGATGGTCATCAAAATCATAAGAGACAAGCAATTAAGCAGATGTTCATACAACTCAATTCACTTAATAAATAATAGCAAATAATTATCATTAACACATAAGGATCTTTTAACAAGCTTGTCAAGATAAATTAAACATAAACAAACAATTCAATATAGCAATTAGTCCAATAATCAAGGTTTCATTCAATCATAAACACAAAGTAAAAGGTTTTTACACCCAAATCAGAAACTAAATACATAATAGTAACACAGTGGAATGCTAAACATGGTCACGTTAACAATCCACATGATTACCGACATATATCTGCTCTCCAATCCTTCCGATCTCCGCTCCCGTTAGCTTAACGGCCTTTCGGCCGCCTTCTATACCCTCAAAACGGCTTAACAGAAGTTAATTATCGACTAAATTAGGTTAGAAGTCGAATCCTCCCCTCTGGTTAGCTGATAATCGCTTTTTATAGCCCTTGGAACTGACTTACATACGCTGGGCGTAGTGAGGATTAATGCGCGATGAGGTTATCCGGATGCAAGCCGTTACGCTGGGCGTAACTCGTATTTGGCTATTACGCTTAGCGTACATGTAACTTACGCGGGGCGTAGTTGGCTCCTCCAAAATTTTTCCTTTCTTTTAGCTTTTAAGTCCTAATTCCGCTCCAGTCTCTTCTTTTGTGCTCCATCAACAACGAATAGCTGCAAATCATAATTCAAAGCATTATAAGTACTTTAAGTTCTAAAAGAGAATAATAAAGGCTAAAATATTAAGATATAATGTATAAAAATATATATAAAAATACACATTTCAAAATACCCCACACTTAACCTTTGCTTGCCCCCAAGCAAATTTATTTTTATTTTACCAATATCGCACTAAACAATCCATTTCAAACTCAGCCATTATGCCAAAACCTCAACGCATGCATTTGTGTCTAAAATTTTTTCCTAAGGACCCCCCCCCCCCTAATTCTAAATACTCACAATCCTCATAAACACTCGTCCACTTCTTTTGAACAATGCACATTTTATGCATCCCTCCGAATCCATCCCCAGAAAGCTTTCTTAACCTCAAGGTATTTTTGGTTGAGCAACCCAAGCACACATAATCTAGAATTACAATTTATGATACCACTATGGAGCTCTTTTGAATTCTTTACTTCTTTGATTATTCGATCTTGATTTCTTTCAATTCATCACCTTCTTTGATTTTTGGTATCTTCAACTTTTTGAATCTTCGGAATGTTGATCTTTTGATCTTCACTTTGAAAGCTCCAAAATTCTTACAACTTTTCTTGTAATTCTCTCTCTCTTTTTTTTTAAACATGTACCTCACTTTTTTCACTCAAAACCCTACATGCTTAAGCAGGGGCGCTCAACTTCAACATTTATTGGTTAAAGATAATAATTTTTCTGGATACATTTCAGGTACAGGCTGCTAAACATATTGCATCCCTCAAACTAAGAGAAGTTTTGTTTTTGTCCCATGATTTCACTAGAATAAGAGAAGCCACAGATGCACTATAACGTATATTGGCTCAACTAAACATTTGAGTTCTCATCGGATCATCTCATACAATATTAGCAAAAATTTTAAATTATTACTAGATTTTCTTAAATTAAACTATTATTTCAAGTTTTTAAATTTTTAAATTTCCCTAAATCTAGCAATTTCGAAATTATTATTTCATTTTTTTATAATTTACTTTTACCGACCCCCTACCTCACACTTATTTCATACAATGTCTTCATTGTATGCATAAAAATAATTAATCACATAAAAAAAGAGAAAAAGGAACAGACTCCCCTGGGGTAGTTGTGGCGAGATCAAATGGGGCTGCTACAAGTTGCTTCAAATATTGCTGAAAGACTGAAAACTGGAACTGCTGCTTCTGAATTTGCCGATAAATAAAATCAAGACTGCCGACTTCGAAAAATGTGGTGCAAAAGATTGCAAACAAATGCAATGTATAGTAACCATGACGTAGAAAAGTGTCGACCACATCGTCTCGTCAAGAATGACAGCCTCTTCTCGCGATGAAAACTCCCCCACAACATAGGAAAGTGTCAACCATGTCGTGGCAGCCAGGATGATACTTCTAAATCGCGTCGAAATAAAACTCTATGGTGTGGGAACAGCTCATCCATACCATAAGAGTTAAAACATAAAATGCCACTCTTCTAAA
The DNA here is from genome assembly GCF_051521515.1 of Lactuca serriola. Taxonomy (NCBI): domain Eukaryota; kingdom Viridiplantae; phylum Streptophyta; class Magnoliopsida; order Asterales; family Asteraceae; genus Lactuca; species Lactuca serriola. The sequence goes on from NC_136411.1 coordinate 363,814,748, forward strand.
TAATCGCTCACGAAATCAATATGCACCCCACACTTATGACAAATCGTGGGTCTTGTCTATAATCTTCGAACTCTCACACAGCTCTCTCTAGCAACAGTCGGACCTAGCTGCTGAACTTACTGCCAGCTTTCTAAGGGCGAAAATTCTGCAAAAATCTAAACAACCAAAGAGCATCAACATGGAAAAACAAAAGATAAAACAACCTAAATTAAACTTAATTACATACCAAATACTAATACTAAGCAACACAAAAAAATAAACTAAAAATAACACAAAAATAAAAATAAAAAGGATAACTAAATCACTCATCATCCCCGTCATCATGCTGTTGTGTCCCAGAAGTACCGACTCCATCATGTCGTGACTGGAATGGTGGAGGGAAAGGAACCGAGTACTGAAACCCCTGGTGGACAAAGAATGTGGTCAACGCATCCCCATACCATTGTTGTTGTCTCTCCACGTGTGCAACATACTCACAAAGGTTCTGAACTCCATCGTCAATGCGGAAAAATCCCTCGTCCATGCGCTGAGCCAGATAACACATATCAATCTCCGGCTCAGGTCCCTGCTGTGCTCCCCGAGGAGCAGGTCTACACCGTTTGACTCGTCTCGGCTGTGGCTCGACTGCCCCCTCCTCGTCTGCCATGTCATCTGGTCGTACCCGCAGGATACCATCTCCGCCCCGCTCAAGTACACGCATCGACTCTAATAACTGAAGGCTCATCGGCCTCATATCATGCAACACCATCGATCTCGTTATCTCACGCGTCAACAACTGATATGATCGAGCTAATCGCGTGATAAAATGCCCCCCGCAAATCGGGCTATCCTCTCGAAGTCCCCTGGCCCTCCTACCCAAATACGCGGCTAACGCAATTGGAAGGTTCAGGTGTCTCCCTGGAGTAACAAGTGCCCATAAGAAATACAAGTCTGTCGAAGGCACTCTCTCACTGTTCTTATGATGCGTGAGAGATATGGAAATCAAACGGTGCAGCAGTCTGTATGTAATAGACTGAATCATCCTCCCTCGTGCAGTAGATGGCGTATATACTCCCCCTGTAATCTCGACCCAAAAAGTGTTTTCGTTATAGTCATCTGGCCGGCCCGTGAGACAATCAGCAAGGAATGTCGGGAAGTGGACACTCCTCGTCTCGTCTGCTGTGTATATACCAACTCGAGTCGCAAGCTCTATGACACTGCACTCCCGACTCACACCACCCAGTCTGAAGGAAAAGGTTGTCCTATCGTCGGGTGTCTTTCTAGGGTCATAGGAAACTGTAGCATAAACTCCAGCAAAAATTCCCGATAAACGGACTCCTGGATCCTGAACAATCGTGCCCATCCCTGACATACGAACAAATGCACTCCACTCGCGTCCGAGTGCGTGTATTGCAAAAAATCCTGGATCAGCGCAGCAAGTCCAGTCTGGGTCGCCAATTCCCAGTCAAATGAAGGTGTTATGTCGATCTCCTTAGTGAGAAGCAAACTCAAATTGGTAAAATATCGTGCCCGGGTTGCATTGTTTAGAGTTTGCAGAAATTGTAAGAAACGGTGATCGGTCACGTCCTCGGGTGGGTTGGTCCTTTGAGTTCTTCGGGCCATAATATGCACAAATAAACACCAAACACAAATCCAAACAAAATAATTCCAGCATTAACAATTTTAGACTAAAATAGTGGTCCTGGTCATGGTCTGTACGCTGGGCGTACATCCAGCATACGTTGGGCGTACATCCAGCATATGTTGGGCGTACGTTCAGATTTACGAATTTGTCCTGGTGTCCCTGCTCAAAGGGCATAAACTTCAACAAAATACACAGGGCAGTCAATAACCACGGGAAAGTCAAAATACGGGACTAAACCTAGGCGTATGTCCAAGAATGCGTATCAACCCCTGTTCGTTCTTTGTCTATTCATGATTAGCAAACATTACACAGGAAAACTTCATAGGGGCAGTTAAAAATCGAAGAGTCTATAGGGCGTATGCTAGGCGTCCGTCCACAAATTCAAATCGATGGTCATTGGACGGGATTAAGACCAACCTAGGTCCTAGGGTTTAGTCTATTGACCGAAATCGGCCTTATTCATGCCATAATCAAACATACAACTATGAAATCGGCCCCCATTCAAGAAATAGATGAACCCTAGAATTCGAACAAAGGCAATATGCAGCTAATTTCACTGATTTAAACACAAATCATCGACATTGAGTAACCGAATAACATACCTTTGTGATGAATTTTTCAAGAAAAGAAGAAAAAAATCGGAGATCTTGTGAAGACTCGGCCGTCACAGCGTATGCGAAGGAAGAGGAGTTTGAAAGAATAACAAAAAAGTCAAAGGGTAAAAAGATATAACCTATCGTCGATTTACGTTGGGCGTAACCCCAACTCTGAGAAGAAGTCTTCCACGATCAATGGTTCATTATGCTTGGCGTAAATTAAAATTATGCTGCGCGTAATTTTAACTGAAATATTTCCTTTTCCTTATTTGAAATTCCTTTTTTCCAACTAATTAATTTGGGGACTTATAATTATTATTAATTAAATTTTCTTCTTTTAATTGCTTCAACAACAGCCATGACTTTCCGATGAGTGACATTTAAAAAAAATGAGATGTCATGATCACTTGTCCTTGTCGAGATCAAACAACAATGATTGATTAAAACCCTTGCACGCAAGAATTGGTTTGTGAAAACAACCACTTTCGGGACCCGTTAGAAGATTTCCTTTGTTTTCTTCACACCTTTAACTAAAAGTAGAACAAGAAGTGACCTAACTAGTCAAGAACAGCAAGAGCTCGGTCTTCCACTTAACCACCACAATACGCCTTGCTATACTACGCCTCATGGATTGAGTTGGACAAATCAACAAAGTAGTAGGCTAAGCAGCTCAAGAATTCCCTAATCGCTTGCATTCTCGAAACCCATGCAAAAGGTAAGTCAAACAATGTGTATGATCCCAAATTCCTGCAAATAACAACAAGAACCTTCCCGACAAGTGAAATGATATCATCGAAAATGAAACTAAAAGAAAACTAAAAACTAACTAAACTAACTATAAACAAATAACGAATAATCAAATAAACTAAATTAATTACAAGCCGTTCCCCGGCAACGGCGCCAAAAACTTGATGTGCACTGAAGTACTCATTAATTTTAATATTTATAACCTAACAAACTCAGACTAACTATGCACTTATAGGCAGTGTACCTAGTCAGATTACAGTATAGCTTAGGAAAGTCGGGTGTCGATCATAGGGAACGGTGGTGAATTAATTTAAAATATTTGATTATAGGTTACAGGACACACGACAGGAATAAAGAAAGGGTTATTGAATCTCAAACGAACAATTAATTAACAACTATCGATAAACTAACAGGAAAGCAAATCTCTTCAGGTACTTTGGTTTAGATAAATTACACCTTAAAAACATAGACAATTGCATACACAAATTCATTTATTAATGTTCACCGATTCCTAAAATGATTAGATTCGCGTTCACTATAAATAATCCTTTAGCAAACAAGTCAATTCAAACAGTGATCAGTTGATTAAATTAACATGCTTCCTAGTGTTCAGTTCGTATCAAGCAAGACTTGTAAATATAGTTAATCAAATTGGTCGTTCAATTAACCTCTTGTTGATGGTCATCAAGCAAGGATCACATGTTAACTTACTTATTTCCAAGTTAATCCTAGTTTCAAATTCGTTATTCCTAGACTTATAATCTTGATGGTCATCAAAATCATAAGAGACAAGCAATCAAGCAAATGTTCATACAACTTAATTCACTTAATTATTAATAGCAAATAATTATCATTAACACATAAGGATCTTTTAACAAGCTTGGCAAGATAAATTAAACATAAACAAACAATTCAATATAGCAATTAGTCCAATAATCAAGGTTTCATTCAATCATAAACACAAAGTAAAAGGTTTTTACACCCAAATCAGAAACTAAATACATAATAGTAACACAGTGGAATGCTAAACATGGTCACGTTAACAATCCACATGATTACCGACATATATCCGCTCTCCAATCCTTCCGATCTCCGCTCCCGTTAGCTTAACGGCCTTTCGGCCACCTTCTATTCCCTCAAAACGGCTTAACAAAAGTTAATTATCGACTAAATTATGTTAGAAGTCGAATCCTCCCCTCTGGTTAGCTGATAATCGCTTTTTATAGCCCTTGGAACCGACTTACGTACGTTGGGCGTAAGTCGGATTACGCTGGGCGTAGTGAGGATTAATACGCGATGAGGTTATCCGGATGCAAGCCGTTACGCTGGGCGTAACCATATATTACGTTGTGCGTAACTCGTATTTGGCTATTACGCTTAGCGTACATGTAACTTACACGGGGCGTAGTCGGCTCCTCCAAAAAATTTCCTTTCTTTTAGCTTCTAAGTCCTAATTCCGCTCCAGTCTCTTCTTTTGTGCTCCATCAACAACGAATAGCTGCAAATCATAATTCAAAGCATTATAAGTACTTTAAGTTCTAAAAGAGAATAATAAAGGCTAAAATATTAAGATATAATGTGTGTGTGTATATATATATATATATACACACATATCACTATTAGCGAGAGCTCTTCTGCTGAGAAGTTGGCAGAGATTTATGTGCAAAAGGTGGTAGTTAGGCATGGAGTGCCGACGTCCATAGTGTCGGATCGGGATGTGCATTTTACTTCCAGATTATGGAAAAAGTTCCATGAGGAGTTGGGAACGCGACTGCATTTTAGTATCGCCTACCACCCACAGACAGACGGACAAAGTGAGCGGACGATTCAGACGCTCGAGGACATGCTTCGAGCATGCGTTATGGATTCCAGTGGGAGTTTGGACTCATACCTACCCTTGGCTGAGTTTTCCTATAATAACAGCCATCACTCGAGCATCGGTATGCCTCCCTTTGAGCTTCTTTATGGGAGGAGGTGTCGTACTCCCATCTACTAGGGAGAGGTGGGGCAGAGAGTTACGGGTGACACTGAGATAGTGACCGAGCAGATTCAGCAGGTCAGACAGAGGTTGCAAACGGTTTAGAGTCGTCAAAAGAGTTATGCGGACTGACGGCAATCCGAGCTTGAGTTCCAAGTCGGAGACTTTGTGCTTCTGAAAGTTTCCCCATGGAAAGGAGTGATCCAGTTTAGGAAGCGGCGTAAGTTGGGGCCTCGATATATTGGACCTTTCAGGGTGATTGCTAGGGTAGGAAAGGTAGCATATCAGCTGGAGCTACCTGAGGAGTTGAGCCAGATCCATAGCACCTTCCACGTGTCCCAGTTGCGGAAATATGTGGTTGATGAGATGGCAGTAGTGCCATTAGAGGACATTCAGGTGGATGCAAGCCAGAATTACATCGAGATGCCGATAGCGGTCCTAGATCGAAAAGCGAAGGTTATGAGGAACAAGGAAGTGACCCTGGTTCAGGTCCAGTGGCAGCATAGGAAGGGGTCCGATTTGACTTGGGAACCAGATTCGGAGATGCGGGAGCAGTACCCCGACTTATTTGCGGAGCAAGACTTTGAGGGTGAAGTCTGATTCTAGTGGGGGAGAATTGTAACACCTAGGAATTTAGGTATATATCTTTGATCCTTTTCTTTCCTCATGTTGTCAAAATTAGTCCTTCAAATAAACGTTTGGCTTTTCAGTACGCTGGGCGTAAGGGAAAGTAAGTTGCACGTACTCATGAGTGTATTCTTGACGCGGAGACTACCCAGTACGTTGGGCATACCATAGTGTACGTTGGGCGTACTAGGTTCAGATTAAAACCCTAATTGTGGGGGTGAGGCCTATATAAGGAACATTATGGCCTCACTTTTAGCCACCATTTCCAGAGAGAAAAAACCCTAAGTGACCCTAACCCTCATTTTAGAGCTTTTGTGAGTGTGGTTGAGTTTGAAAGTATTCTTGTGTGCTTTTGAAGAGAAGGAGGTGCCATTGAAAGAGCTAGAGTTAGAGGGTAAGCTTTGGATCTGAACTTTCTGAGGTTGGAGCATCATTTGGAGGTAAAAAGCTTGGAGCTTTCTCAATCTTTTTTATTTGTGCATTATGGACCAATTCTAGGGTTTTTGTCCCAAAGGTGGAGACTTTATGAGTAAAGGAGCTCCATAGATCTTGATCTGTCAATATTTAGTGTATAACGTGTTGTAGATCCATAAAAATCCAATCTTGGACGTTAGGAGTGAGCCATGCATGAGATATGAGCTCTTTAGTGAAGGAAGTGGTGTGTTTGGATGATGATGACCTTTACAGCCATGCAAAGGCGTAAAGTCTTCGACTTTATGGATTAGGAGGATGTATGGGGTCCAGATCTGTATTTTGAGCCAAGGTCTTAGCTGATTAAGACCATAAGTGAGATAATAGTGAAACTGGGACATACGCTGAGCGTAAATCCCAGTACACGGGGCATAGGGTTCAAACAGCCCGATATTAGCGTAGTGGTTGAGTACGCCCATCGTAGGGATCTGGTACGCGTCGTGTACTCCTTAGAGTTGACTTTGTTAACTTTTAGCGTTTATTCAACAAATGGACCTTTGGACCATTGAAGGTGTAGAATGGTCTTTTACCCTTCTGAGAGAGCATAGGAAGTGATTAGTCTAGCCTTTGAGAGCCTTTATTAAGTAGAGATATTTTTTGTATGTGATTAGGCGGAGGCCAGACCAGTGTTTTGAGTTTGAGATCATTCGAGTTATCTGAGTTGAGTCTTCTCACTAAACATTACCTAGGGTGGTAGTTATGTGTGACCGAAAGGTCTTATGTGCTATGATGAATATTTGATTCTTTGTGATATGTATGTGTTATGTCATGAGTTCAGGCGATGTTGTAACTACGTATTCATGCAATGATACTCTAACCCTTACTATGAATTACGATTTCAGGCAATGTTGTAACTACGTATTCATGCGTTGATACTCTAACCCTTACTATGAATTACGAGTTCAAGCGATGTTGTAACTACATATTCTTACGATGATACTCTAACCCTATCTAGACACGTATTGAGGGAGTAACCCCCGAATCAGTATTTTCTATGCGATGTATGCGATGATCCTTAGGAAAAGTCCTTTGGAACAAATATATATAAGAAAATACAATGTAAGGAGATGAGAGGTAAATACGATGTAGGAGATGACCCTTAGGATAAGTCTTTAGGGAAGTTTAAATGAAGAAAATGAGGATGGGTAATCGGGTTAATTGTTTGACATGAATTATGTGAAGAAACAAATTAACTATATTATTGTGGGTTGAAAAGCATATGTACTCATCAGGTTTTCCAACCTGACCCACTCAGTTTTTTTGTATCATAGGCGTCGACATGAAGCTACATTACACTGAGAAGTTAAAGGAGATGTAAATCACTAGTGTAAGTAAAGGTAAGGTCTGTTTATGTCTAACATCCATAAAAATCATAAAAACTTTGAACTTTTCAAATATGCTGAAACCATCCATTGCTTACAAATTGTATTCCAAATAGTTTAACATCAGAGAAAATCCCAGAAAATCATAACACAAAATAGGAGGAGGTGCACGATCAAGCCTTCGCCTTCCCGCGATCATCTGAAGTACCTGAAACATAATAAAAAACTGTAAGCCCAAAGCTTAGTGAGTCTTCCCCAAAATACCAGCACATAAACATAACCAATAACAGCATGCATAATGAGCCGTCAGCTTGACTGGACCACCTCGCATGGCCTTTAGCCTATCTGGACTGCTCTTGAGCCTTTGGCATGACTGGACCGCCTCATAGGGCCTACAACCTATCCGGACCGCTCATCGGGCCTTCGGCCTGACTAGACCGCCTCGCAAGGCCTACAATCTATCCGGACCCCCTGGGTCTGTTAGCCTACAACACAAAGCAGGACCGCCTCAACCCAACCACACACACATACATGTCGACATATAAATAGAAATTAAGCACATAACCAGTCTACAGACAGTCAAACCGATCTACAAATTGCTAAGCATAGCAACATCCTATCTACCAGGATACGGATCTAACAGATCATAACCACATAGAACATCCTAGCTACCAGGATACCGATCTAACACATAACCACATAGAACATCCTAGCTACCAGGATACTGATCTAATAGATCATAACATTAATAAAGCAGGATAACAATCCAAAGGGTTGGCCTTGGTGCCTTTGACCCATAAGTACAGTGAGGAAAACTCACCTCACAAGTAGCACTGATTGTCAAGATCCAAATCTCGAATCACAACTCCAAACTGAACCGCCTACAACCACCATGTGACTCATTTCATTAAAATCCCAAATTACCAAAAATACCCATAAAGTCAAACTTTGCAACCTTAATCAACGTTAGAGTCAAAGGTCAAGGTCAATAGTCCATGTTGACCCCAACTCGTCAAGTGCATCTCCTGACTCGTCAAGTTTCTTCATGTCACAGAAAGTCGTGAAAAGCTCGAGTCAACTCGCTGAGTTACCTGAGCAACTCATCGAGTTCTTAAGTATCCAGAAAGCAGGAAATTCTCCCACAATCTCGTCGAGTTTTCCCAACCTTAATGCATTTAGACGCTTCTAAGTGAGTTTAATGCTCCAAAATATAGATCTGATCCCTTAGGACTAAGATACCACGTAAAGTTGCTAACTTTACATCCATGCATGGCATCAAAGGGGCTAAAAGACTCAAATCAGTCTTATTAAGGGACTGGGGGCATGAAGGAGGGCCAATACTTGATAAAGATGACAACTTATGCCAAAAGGGGCCATGAACGTCCAGATCTAAAACCATGGCTTCATAACATGCTCAAATCCAAGAATGGTCCCAAAATAAGCTAATAATGGACATAATTTCTAAAAGAAGAGATCCAGAAGAAGGGATGATCAAGATAACAACCTTATAACTCCAAGTGGCTGTAACAACACCGAAAATCCTAAATCTAAAGCTTCCCCTTTCAACCTTGCACCACCAACTTCAAGCTCTTCAAGAAAAGTGTTGGATTAAGTGTCTAAGCCCATAACTATAATTGGTATGTACGTGAATTGATAGTAGCAATGTCCTTTTGGGTTGCCTTCAAACCTGGCAATTGAATAGGATAACTGTTGGAGAGAGAAGAATGATTTATTAATTTATTGCTTGGTTAATAAATTAATTTGAAATCAAGGTACATGATTTATTAATGTATTATGGATAATATATATTAATTAGAAATCATATTATTTAATTAATATTTAATCAGAAATTAATTTGGAATTAATTTTAGGATTAAAGGAATTAATTGGAACTGTAGTGACTAAAGGTGACAATGTACAAAAGTTGAGCATTGAGTATTCTAGAACCTCCCTTAGAGGTGGGGAACGAAATCTAGAGTGTCCTAGGGTTTCCTTGGGATCTAAGGGTGTCTTGGAAGCCTTAGGGAGGAAGTTAAGGGATTAGGGTTATCTAAGATACACCTGCCTTATCCTAAACCTTCCTTATCACCTATATAAACCCCTATAGGGTTGGATTTCGTCTTATGCACTCCAAGAGAGGCTAAGGGCCGAAATAAAGGTATGTATCCTAACCCTAATTATATGTTATTACAATATACAAATAAAAGTATGTATCCTAACCCTAATTATATGTAAATTTCAAAAATTACATGTGCCCCCTAGGCTTTCTAGTTTTTGTGTTCAATGCTTGTATGTCTAATAGTGAAAACATAGATCCTCAAATTAGGGTTGCATGCACACATAAGATTGTTTGCTATGTATAAAACCTAACAGTGGTATCAGAGCTTTTGGTTGTTGGTTTTAATTAGATTAGATACACAAAGTATGAATTTGACAAATTAGGGTTTATGGCAAATAAACCCTAGGTCTTGGATTTTCGAAATTTGTTAAGGTTTCTTGAACCCTTTTCCTTTTGCCCCATATTTTTGATTTTAGGGTTGGTAAACCCTAGGGTTTTTGAAAATACCTTCCTCCCCAAGATTAGATTTCAAAATTTTTAGGGATTAGGATAATGTTATCTTTGGTAATTATCTTATTAATTGTTAAATCGATAATTAAAGATTTTGAAATATCCCTTCCCAAATTTTTGAAATCTAGGGGATAAGGGGATTAGGTTAAATTAATTATTTAATTTAATGGATAATCCTTTAAGATTTAATAATTTAAATTAATTGTTTAATTTTGGATAATTATTAAATCAAAGTTTTAACATTTAAGATTTTAAATTAAAAGGTATTAATTTTTCGAAAATGTTAAATTTGATTAAAACCCTAGTATTTTGAAATGTATAATTTACACCCTTATACTATTATAATATTAAAAGCTTAATACTTATATATATGTATAAGAAGAGTCAGTCTTACCATTAGTAGGCCTCATTCATGAAGCTGGTCTATAAGGGGGATATAAGGAAATTGCCTATAAAATGGCGATTGAATTGGTGTCCACTCTCACCCACCACTTCCTTGACTAGTGTAGGATCGTTAGCCGAATGGATAGGATAGGACATTAATAAGTATAATGAACAATATAAAGTAACTAAATTCTTTTACAAAATTCCCAAATCTTAGTTACTTTAGGAAAAATGTGAATTTGGTACTAATCCATGAAATTGCACATTGCACCTTGTTGGTCGTTAGTGGAGCGTGTGTGGTTAACCGACACACTTATATGGGACCAATAAAGGGTGGCAATGGGTAGCTCGTAGATTATCATAGATCAATGGAGCGTGTGTGGCTAACCGGCACATTGATTAGGTGATATATGTCTTCAAGAGTACAAATCTAATTTGCATGGTTATTCACGCCTTGTTTCTGATCCTCGGGATCCCAGTCACAAACTTGAAGGGCATAATCGAGATTAAACATGCCATTGAAAAGTTAAATGAATCTCAAAAGATCTAGGAGTTTCAACTCATTTAAAACCTAATTTTCAATTTTTCATTTTTCATGGTGGAAATTGATAAATCATCATTTACCTACCTTCAAATATTATGCAACTGGATTACGGCATCCCTCTTCTGAGTTGTAGAATATTGTGTTGGGTCCTAGCCTTAATATTTCATTTGGGTGTTATATTAAGGATTGAATCAACTAACTTGAATTTCTCCCGTTTTGTAGATGTCAAAATCTAACAACTGTGGTCTTCCCGAATCCTTTGGAAAAAGCTTTCCACATGAAGATGATGTTCCACGATTAGATCATGGAAACAAAAATTGTTCTTCACTTCCTCCACCTCCTCCAATAATTCTCCCTGACCCACGTGTTCTAAGACTTGAAAAGTTCAAGGTCATTCAAGCCCTATTGGCAAGCAAACAAGAAGAAGGAAAGTATACATGTGCTCACGTATTGGATATGAAGTTGCATATTGACAAGTTAGGGATGTTGGGTGTCGATGTCTCAAGGAAGTTGGATGTTGACTTGGTTCTTCAATCACTTCCCGAATCATATAGTGAGTTCGTTAAATATTACTATATGATAGACCACGTGTAACAGCCCGGAATTTCAGGTATCGCTTTAAAACTATTTTTGGAGGCATTTTAGGAAGGGACTCGGCGAGTTGGAGCCAGACTCGCCGAGTAGGACCGCAGACTTGGTCGCGGGTTCGCGACTGGACTCGACGAGTCCAGATATGGACTCGGCGAGTCGACGCTGTTCAGCAGAAACCCTAGCCGTTTGGTTTTGGATCGTATATAACGCCTCTTAGGCCGTCATTGTCCGTCTTTTGGTCGATTGAGAAGAACCCTAATCGTTGTGGACGTCTAGAGCAGGAGAGAAAGCCATTGGAGCTTGGAGGAACTTGTTAGGCAAGAAGAAGAAGAGTTTGGCCAAAGGAATATCAAGGAGGATCGAGTCCTGAGGTTTGGGGGACACAGAGGGTGCGTTTTCAGGTAATACTCGGACCATTTCTGTTATTTTGATGTGTACTCGAATCTAGGGTTTATGAAACCCATTTAGTGATTAGGTGGGTTATTATGTTATTACCCAGACGTTTATACCCCAGTAATAAGATGTCTAGAAGTCCAGAAAGTCCCATGATTGTATATCTCGGGACCATACGTATTTCAGGAAGCAGTTGCTCGTCTGCATGGCATGGACTCGCCGAGTCCAATGATCAGACTCGGCGAGTAGCTTGAAGATTTACTGGGACTCGCCGAGTTGTTCTTCAGACTCGGCGAGTAGCTTGAAGATTCACTAGGACTCGCCGAGTTGTTCTTCAGACTCGGCGAGTGGAGTCAGGGTGGCCCCGCGATTCTTCCACGTGGATCTCGTCGAGTCAAGGGGGGGATACTCGACGAGTAGATAGGGAATCCCAGAGAGTTGGAGGACGTCCAGACTCGCCGAGTCGCCATGGTACTCGCCGAGTCCGGACGAGCTGACCGTTGACCGTGGACCAGAGTTGACCTAAGTCTGACTTCTTAGGGATAGTCACGCTTAGAAGATATATGTGTTAATGAGATATGTGATGTTATAGGAAGGTTGTAGCTCGTCGGATTGTGCACGAGTGAGTTCAGGATTTGCTAGCTCTCAGCATTCACGAGGTGAGTTTTCTCACTATACTGTACCCAGAAGGGTTTGACTGTGTGACCGGAAGGTCAGATATGATATGTGATATGTATGCTATATGTGGTAAGATATTTGTTATATGTGCTATGTATGTTATGTGGTCCGGAAGGCAATATGTTATGGGCCGAAAGGCGAATATGTTATGGGCCGGAAGGCGTGATGTTGATGACCGGAAGGTCGGGGCCTGGAAAGGCGTATGTGCTTAAGTGGTATATTGGGGAACTCACTAAGCATTTATGCTTACAGTTGTTGTGTATGTATTTCAGGTACTAGCGAGAACCGTGGGAAGGCGCCGGCGTGATCGATACACACTGAAGAATACTTTTATGATCTTGGGATTTTGAATAATTGTATTTGACAGAATACTTAAACTATTTATGCCTTGTTTTGAATGGAAATAATTATATTTTAAAAATGAAAAATTTGTTTGAAAATTTGCGTTGTTACACCACGACATGACCCTCATTGATCTTACCTATTTGCTTATTGTTGTTGAATCAACAATGATTTGGCGCACTGGTAAAGCAAATTTTACTTGTAGATCAACCTCCCAAACTTCCATAAACATTGAAAATGGCAACATTGGAAGTCCAGAACAATCTTCTCTTCCCAATGGAAAGGGATTGGCCATAGTCAAACCATTTGACCATATGGTAAAGAAAAAGGTTGAATCCGAGATTGTCCCATGTGCTGTTCCAAAAGAGTCCATTCGTTCCTACTTCCAAGAGAAGGGGAATTGGATGTGAAGCTGACGTATCTGCCTGAAGGATCACGAAGATGGGAGAGTCAAGACGTATGACTCTGTTTCAGGTAAATCCACTATCTTACTATATTAAGTTCCTATTTATAGATTCTTAATACATGATGTGATAAGATTGCATTTTGATGTTTTGTAGGATCGAAGAAAAAAAAGGAAGCTTAAAGGAAGAGTGAGCTGAGTCTGATCACGAAGAAATGGATTTCGATCGCATGGTTCGAAGATCGGATTTTTGAACTGTTGTTTGAGAGTTAGGATAGATTGCTTAGAAATGTTTAGTAACATAGTTTTCATTTGTAATTGCATTGTAAGGACAAGTTTTTTCGCACTTTTATCAATAAAATAAATTTTTTTGTCTTATTTATTTATATATCCTTGCAATGGCTTTTGTGAAAATTGATGTTTGTGTGTTTCTATTGTTAGTAATATTGAAAATGGATGTGATTCTTGGTTATGTTATTTGTGCTAGTGTCAGAAATTTACAAATAAGGAAGATTTCATCACCCAAATTTCAATTAGACAGAAACTTCGAATCATGCGACTTGTATTGTATGATGAATGAGAACCTTCGTATTTGGGAAATTAAGACTAATTACATGTTCACATAAGTATGTGAGTCAAGTGAAGGAATAAAGGATCTAGTACGCATTGTTGTGCACTAGTTCAAGTCTGCCACAAAGAACGATAAGAGTATTCATCATGATTTGCTAAAGGTTTAGTAAATATGGTTATGCTTACAAGATTAAGTGTGATTCTGAATCATTGAAAAGGTTTCAATGTATACCAGAACGAATAGGAATAATCAATTAGGCAGAAAGATAAAAGTTTCTCCAATCTGAAAAGAAGGGAGAGTACTTAATTAGCGTGTTTTATGATTAACCTAGTGATTATGAAACCGTGTCACAATTGTTCCTCTAAGGACACCTTAGTGCACTAGTATGGCTAAGAAGAGGTATCGGCAATTGTTGAAATGGTTAAATCAAAAGGTAAATCATACTTCGTTCCAAAATCAAGTCTTAGAGTCATACTCCAAAATTGTGACTTGAGTGACATCATTTTAAGAAGATTTATAACACTCATCAAATGTGGAGTAGAAAAGTTTCTTACTCTTGCACGTTTGAAATTGGTAAGTTGTGATGTCTTGGATAAGACAAAGACCAACTAAGACCAATTGTGTGTTATGGGTTTGTCTTGATAGGAACCCGCACTAACTCTTGAATATTTGTTTGTCAAGGAATGTTTCTTGACAAGAGAATATTATATGTCAAGAGGTCAATGGGAGTCTTAATGATCTTGAAAAGTTTCAAGAACAAATTAAGAATAAACCTAGTTGTTCATCACTAGCACACGACTTGAGGTTTATAACCTATCGTGTTGACATATTCTTGTTTCTGTGCCATTCCAGTAAAGCTGACTATGCATGTGAGTTCTAAGAGTTCTCAATTGATTGCATCAAGCAAAGCACCTTGATTGGTAAAAGTTCATTGATCTGTATGGGTGAGATGCTTGACTACTTGGAAGACATGGTAGGCCCTTGCGCTGCCAGATGGCAAGAAATAAAGATTGAACAAGTTCAGTACATATGAGTTTGGATTTGTCACAAACCTTGTCTTATGATTATGGTTATGAAAAAATACATGGATAGGAACACATACACCATAAAATCTAAGTGTCATAAGGTTTCTCTCCTTCATGAAAATGATTGTGAGGAAATGCTTTCACTAGGAAGATTTTAAGGAGATAGTGATTGTGTAAATTACATTCTCAAATTCGATCATGATTAAGGCATCCCTCTTCATGGTTCGAATTGTGAGATTTGGCAATTAGTCTGAACATTTGGAACTTATTGTGAGATTTAGACACACATATGAGATTTCTAATAAAAGGTGTATAAGCTTAGATAAAGTCTTATCGAAGCATCACATATCAGAAATTTGAAATTTGGTAAGAATGTCCATAAGCATTGATTTCTAGAAGTCCAACTGTTTTCTGAATACATGTCAAAGCTAGTGTGAGCATGAGTGTCATGCAGGTAAATATATAATTATCATGTTAGTGGGAGCATGATTATTATGTTGCAAGTTAGCAATATTAATTATAGAAAACAAAAGTTTCAATTCACAAAGTTGCAAGGGTTGAAAAGTTGTTTTTGCTATAATGAAGGGAGATTAACTTGTACTTCATTTCAAAATCTAAAAGCTTAGATCAAGAAATTTTAATCAAAGTTAGTCAAAGGACATATATGAATGTTATGTTGAAAAGATTCAACATAAGGGAATTCTATATATAGCAATATTGTAGCAGGAGACTGTTAAAGTATCATGTCTTTATGTAAGATATTATGTATCGTATCCCATACGCTTCAGGTATATGAACGATTGCATATGCTATAATATTCGACATTTCTGTCTATTCCAAATGCCTAGGGCATTAAGAAGGAAAAGAGAATCGGAACCGGATATAACTAAAGTAAGTTAACCAACTATCAAGGACGATCTAAGGTTTGCCAAAGATTGGTCACTTATGGGCAGTTGGAAGTATAGTATTAGATGGACCATATTGACATTATTATGATATGATTCTATTTAGAATGTGTTGTCATATGGCAAATATGGAAATGTCTCCATAATGGGAGTTGCATATTAAGAATTTATGTAGATTAAAAACTTTTATGTAAGAAGGATGTTCAAAGGAATGTATTTTGAATGTGAGACTTCATATCTGTGGAGTTGTCTTGTAACAATCTATAATAAAAGCACTTTGTAATTTCATTGGCAAAGTCTTTGTGACTTTGGTGCTATGCCATTAATAAAGGATCATTGCATAAAATGTTAGAATCTAACACATAGCAAGAATTTGGTATTCTTACGCTTGTGATAAGGATTGGGAATTTTGAAATGAGCATCATTGGAAATGTGTTCAATTGATATATTTCATAAAGTAAGGACCATAGGTAAACATAGTGTGCATTCTTGGAGCATGGGATGACTATTGTTTCAATTCAAGTATTATGTTGATTACTCGAAACATTATACAATGAATAATGTGTAATCAATAAGGTGATTAAATAAAAGGTGTTTTATTTATACTCACAAGTTTTGAGGTCATACTGGATTCTATTATTCTTGTGTTTCACTTCGCATGTTTTGACTTCCAGAATAACTAGGTTATTCAAACATCCACATTTAATCATACTTTGGAAGTAGGTAATGAGGTAAGATTGTTATGAATCCGACTGTAGATTGTATAAAGCATTTATACATAGCAAAAGTTTGTCGCAGTGTTCATGAGTGCTCTTGAAATAAGATTTGAGTGTTGGATTAAACCCACGCTCACGTGAATCACTTCATGGATTTTATCACGAGTGATTGTGAGATGATAATATCTTATATTCTTGAAACAAAGACATATAGTTGCGGTTTACGAGTCGGTTACTCATTGATAATATGTAAACGCACCAGTAACTTGGTGTTATAAAACATATTGTTGTGTGTGATTTGATGAGTAAATAGAGCAAGCATATGAGTCGAATTTTATTCGTTCCTTTTACCCAATGTGGGATAAAAGCGATATATGTGGGCCCCTGATAATTTAGTGATGACACCCTTAAGCGTTTGGCCAAGCCTGGACTGATTTGATTTGTTCAATAAGTCAGTCGTCATAAATCGAAAATCGGGAAACAACTATTGGACAGAGATTGATTATAATCCATGTCTCATGTCCATACGATATCTTGTAGAATGGAGGAATATTTGATCCCTTATCTAAAGACATGTCACTGATTAGGTCAGAGTTCGACAACGGCTTTTGGTAGCTAAAATTTACTAGTCAATTTTTGAAGTTATATTATAATTATTAGACGTATCTATGTGAGAGATTTTTGGATTAGATATCTAATCCCATAACTATAATTGGTATGCACTTGAATTGATAGTAGCAATGTCCTTTTGGGTTGCCTTCAAACCTGGCAATTGATTAGGATAACTGTTGGAGAGAGAAAATTGATTTATTAATTAATTACTTGGTTAATATATTAATTTGAAATCAAGATAAATGATTTATTAATGTATTATGGATATAATAGATTAATTATAAATCATATTGTTTAATTAATATTTAATCAGAAATTAATTTGGAGTTAATTTTAAGATTAAAGGAATTAATTGAAACTGTAGGGACTAAAGGTGACAATGTTGAAAAATTGAGCATTGAGCATTATAGAACCTCCCTTAGAGGTGGGGAATGAAATCTAGAGTGTCTAAGGGTTTCCTTGGGCTCTAAGGGTGCCTTGGAAGCCTTAGGGAGGAAGTTAAGGGATTAGGGTTATCTAAGATACACCTGCCTTATCCTAAACCTTCCTTATCACCTATATAAACCCCTATAGGGTTGGATTTCGTCCTATACACTCCAAGAAAGGCTAAGGGCCAAAATTCTACTCTACTTCTCTCTCTCTCTCTCTCCATAGTAATCCTTGGTTTCAAGGTTTGTTTGTGAGCCATGAGAGGCGCGACTGTAACACTCGTGTTTCTAGCCTAGGCATTTATATTGAGTTGATAGTACAGGTTAACCTTTGTAACTCATTTTGAAAAAATGAAAAGGAATTATGTGAATATTATGTGAATTATGTGTTTTATGCTTAATTATTAGGGCTTAATTAATTAAGAATAAAAATAAGCGTCAAAATTAAAGTGTGAGATAAGCCCGATATATTTACATAAAGTTGTAGTGGTCGAAACAAGGATTTCAGAGATATAAAGAATACCAAAATCCGAGTTATAACGAAGAAGTTATGACCTGTCGAAGTTTCGCAACAAAACCGGCACGGTGCTGAATGTCGTAAAAAGTGAGTTTTCGATAAACTATTTTTTAGCCTTAGTAATCTAAACGAAAGTCGTAGTATTCGTTAAACCGAGAAGTTCGATAAAAAGAACGCCCAAATCTGACTTCGTATGAGGAAGTTATGATTTTTCGAAGTTTCAACGTAGCAGTAGACAGCTAAAAACTCGAATTTTAGATCGAGCGATTTTTAGCCGACACAACCTAAACGAGAATTGAAGGTCTCTTCATTAGGAGCACAACGGTAAAAAGTCTGACGAAAACGGACGTCGGATGAAGAAGTTATGAATTTTTAACGGATTTCCTGTCCCGGTCTGTTAAAAATAATAATATAAAATTTAAAGTCAAAATTAGTCGACGAAGTCTAAACGGAAGTTGTAGATCGTAATTTTAGCTACGCATGCATATAAAGAACGTCAAAACGGAGCTCGTATACGAAAGTTATGAATTTTAGAAGTTTTGGCACGAAAACCGAGAAATTTCGCATAGTCACAATTGCCACGTCACCCTCGCTTAGAATGTGAAACGTGTCCTGCTGAGTCACCTGGCTGCTGAGTCACCTGGCTGCTGAGTCATCAGGCTGCTGAGTCACCGAGGCTGCTGAGTCATGCGAAGCCATGTGCCCTCTTCTGATTCGACCGAGGAGGAGGCCCAATCCGAAGCAGCCAGCTCCCCAGCCGAAGCTTCGCCCTGCTGCCGCATGTGTCCAAGCCTCGCATAGCCTAGCTCCAAGTCTCGCACCCAACTCCGAATCTCGCAGGTGCACCAGTAAGTCGCGGTCCAATCGGAAGATGCCAGCGAGCCCTCGCATGCGCAGACCAGGTGCGAGCCATGTCTGAGCCATCCCCTTCTGCGAGCTTCGGATCTGCGACGCGTGTCTCCCTCCTGACCATCCGATCAGAAGCCTCGCCCCTATAAATAGAAGGGTGCGAGACCTCCCGGGTAATTTTGGAATTTTGTCATTTTTAACCCCTAAACCCATATTTTCTTCATTTTACCATCCCGCAAAGCCCCGGTATCGATTGTAAAGCCCGGAATACCCCACGAAGTGCCCGTGAAGCCCGGAAAAATTATCTTTTCGGTTTCGAAGCCTGACTTTTGCAGAGCCCGGTTTCTCAATAAAACTCTCGGTTTTATTAGAAACGATCATTTTAGGAAACGAATTGATGCCCGATTTTCTCCAAAATACGTGAGTGTGTAGTTACTTTCAATTTACACATAGATATGAAGTATTTACCTTGAAATACGTGTTATGTGTAAATATGCTAATTGTTTATTCGAGTTGACTGTTGAATTGATGTTTTATACAAGTTTTAAATTGTATATGCTTTTTATCTACAAAATGTGTTGGGTAGAACATGGGTAGATATAATAGTTGCCGTGTGATAAAATGAAATAATGAGAGGCCTCGTTATAGATGTTATTGATGATCTAGTCATCTAGCGGAGTATAGATGACGACCACGGACTTTCTAGATAGTCCAGTGGAACACTAGCAGGCTAGCAACGTGTAGATGTTTATTCGAACTGTGTGTTTATTTGAACTGTGTGCTCACCAGATGTACTCCATCCCCCACATGGTTTCCTTTAGGACATTTATTGTTGAGGAATCCCCTTAGCAGTAGTGTCCATCCCCATGATAATCCTTAGGCTAGGTCCCTTGTGATAGGTGTTTAGGGACATAAAGTGAGGACAACGGGAATGGGTAATCAAGGTTATTGTTGATTGGTGAACTTAATAAGTATATTATTATTGTGGGTTGAAAAACCCTATATGCTCACCAGGCTCCCAAGCCTGACCCACTCAGTTTTATGATTACAGGTAGTGGACCCCGAGCATAGTCGGAGGATGACGAGAGATTTTTGGATTATAGGCCAGTAGTTGTAAATAACTGTTGAAAGGCTTATAATGTCTTATTTATGCTTTTGATCTGTATCGGAACATGACATCCCGAGGTTTTGATATATATATATATATATATATATATATATATATATATATATATATATATATATATATATATATATGGAAAATATATACCTTCTTAATGAAGGATTTTGATAAACTTTTATCATATATTGTTTGGGGACCAATTCCGCAATATCTTATAAAAAGATTTCTCTGATTTTAGTTTAAAAAGCATAAATTAAATCGGTCTTTTCTGGCCGAGAAAAGATGGGGATGTCACAGTTGGTATCAGAGCATTAGTTTAAGCGAACTAAGAAATTGTAGAATTTCTAGACTTGAACTTAGAATGCTAAGTGACGATTGTGAGATGAGTGTCTACCATATTTTAGACACGAGCACTAGTTTATTTTAGGGAAGATGCCTAAAATGCCCTTCTGTGCTAAATGCTATGTGTTTGCCATGTGTGCCATTATTTGTTCGGATCTATGGTCTGTTGCCGACCGGATCTGGAAACCTTATGTGTGTAGGATTCTAAGCGTTTGAATACGAGATTAGAACTAACATGTAAACGTTTCAGAGTGATAAGGGAATTGACATGTCTAACAAGGATAAAGACCTAAATTCGCCTTATTCGGTATATAGATTGTAATGGCAAGAACTCGGAGTGAAGATGGAAATGCAAACAGAAACCAACAACCTCAACCTCAAGTGGTGGAACAGGTGCCTATAGTAGGAGTTGCACCCGAACCCATCACCATGGCTGGAGTACGAACCATGATTCAGACCATGTTGGCTGCACAGAGGGAGGAATTGAGGCAAATGTTGTTGAACGACAAGGATGAACCTTCAGTTCCTGTTGAACAACGTGAACTAAATGACGATCGATCTGAAGAAGGGAACAACAGTAGATCGGTTGGTCATAGTGAACCGCTTGTGGTTGGGAGGAATAACCACGAGGGTAGAATGGAGAGAAATGGGTGCAAGTATAAGGACTTTATGACTTGCAAGCCATCGACCTTCAATGGAAAAGAAGATCCTGTCGGAGTAATGGACTGGATCTCGGAAATGAAGTTGGCTTTCATGAATTGTGATTGCCAAGGCAAGTTACAAACTACGTTTGCAGTACGTCAATTCAGGGGTAGTGCTGCTCATTGGTGGAGCACTTTGGGGAAAACCCTAAGCCCTAATGAGCCACTACAATTAACTTGGGCAGAGTTCTTGGTGCACTTCAAGCGCAAGTACTGCTCGGCCCAAAACGTACTTGAGTTAGAAAACCAATTTCTAACGTTGCAGAAAGAGAGTATGATGGTTGATGAATATACAAATAACTTCACAGACAAAATGGAGTTTGTTTTGCGTATTGTCCCAGATGATTTGGCAAAAATAGACAGGTACGCAAAGGGACTTCCATGGGAGTACGTTGTGCCAGTACGTCAGGCACTTACTTTGGAGGCAGCTATCTGGGCTGCCAAGTCTGTAGAGGACATGATTAAGGGAAGAACCACAAGCAAGGTTGAAGTTGGCAAAAAGAGAAAGTTTGAAGGAACTTCAGGTTCCAATAAAAAGAACAAGTTCTCGAAGTCTTGTTCGAGAAAGTTTAGAGGAGGAGCCGAAGCCAAGTGGTGTGACAAGTGTAAGAAGAAACATGCTGGGAAGTGCAGCGTGGAAGTCACTTGTTACAAATGTGGAAAGCCAGGGCACTATGCCAATGAGTGCACCACCAACAAGAGGGTGTGCTACGAGTGCCGTGAAGAAGGGCATATTGCTAAGGATTTCCCAAACAAGAGAGATGCGGGAAGGCCCAATATACCACTAAAGCCGAAGGCGAGAGCCTTCCAGATGACGCTCGAAGCTGCGAAAGAAGAAGCCGATGTCGCTTCAGGTACCTTTCTCGTAAACGAATTGCCTGCCCAAATTTTGTTTGATTCTGGAGCCAATTACTCCTTTATATCGCATGAATTTGGTAAAAATCTAGTTTTGCCTGTAGATATGCTAGTTAATGCTATAATAGTCGAGATTGCTAGTGGCAAGTTTGTACCTGTTAGCCATCGTATGAAAAACATCCTCATTGACTTGGATGGGAATAAGTTCCAAGAGGAATTATTGCTTATTGAGTTAAATGGATTCGACATAGTTTTAGGAATGGATTGGCTTAGCGCCAATGATGCAGATATACTATGTAGAAAGAAGATAGTAAAAGTAAACCTGCCAGGGAAAGAGTCGTTTATGGTGTACGGAGACAAACGCAGAGTAAACTCTGGAATCATTTCCTTAATGAAAGCCATAAAGTGTTTGGCCAAGGGATGTACATCATATCTAGCGTTCGTGATCGATGCTAAGATGGAAAAGAAGGAGGTGCAGAATATTCCGATGGTGTGTGATTATCCGGAAGTCTTTCCCGAAGATCTTCCCGGATTGCCCCCTGATCGACAAGTAGAATTTCGTATCGACTTGTTACCAGGAATGACGCCGATAGCGAAAACACCTTATCGATTAGCGCCAACCGAAATGAAAGAACTTATGACACAACTTCAGGAGTTATTGGACAAAGGTTTTATTCGACCTAGTTCATCGCCCTGGGGAGCCCCTGTGTTATTTGTAAAGAAGAAAGACGGAAGCATGAGAATGTGCATCGATTACAGAGAGCTGAACAAAGTGACGATAAAGAACAAGTACCCGTTGCCAATGATCGATGACTTGTTCGACCAGTTGCAAGGTTCGAGCTATTTCTCGAAGATCAATCTTAGGTCGGGATACCATCAACTAAAGGTGAGAGAGCAGGACATCGAAAAGACTGCTTTTAGAACGAGATATGGACACTATGAATTTTTGGTTATGTCGTTCGGACTAACCAATGCCCCAGCAGCTTTCATGGATTTGATGAATAGGGTTTGTAAACCATTCTTAGATAAATCTGTGATAGTACTCAGAGATGATATCTTGATTTATTCGAAAAGCAAGCAGGAGCATGAAAAGCATCTGCGTGAAGTGCTAGAAGTCCTGAAAAAGGAGAAGTTGTATGCAAAGTTCTCCAAGTGTGAATTTTGGATTCAAGAAGTCCAATTTTTAGGTCATGTGGTTAACCAAGAAGGGATAATGGTCGACCCAGCAAAGATTGAAGCTGTAATGAAGTGGGAACAACCAAAAAGCCCTACGGAGATTCGAAGCTTTTTAGGATTAGTTGGATATTACCGAAGGTTTATCCAAGGCTTTTCTTCGATTGCTACTCCATTAATAGCTTTGACCCACAAAGGAGCTACTTATGCTTGGAATGAGAAGCATAAGGAAGCCTTTGAGAAGTTGAAGAAGAGATTGTGTGAAGCACCGATTCTTTCATTGCCTGAAGGAGTTGATGACTTTGCAGTTTATAGCGATGCATCTGGAGTTGGGTTAGGTTGTGTTCTGACCCAAAGGGATAAAGTGATCGCGTATGCATCGAGGCAATTGAAGAAACATGAAAAGAACTACCCTACTCATGATCTGGAGTTGGCAGCGGTAGTATTTGCCTTGAAGATATGGAGGCATTATCTTTATGGCACCAAGTGTAAAATTTTCACTGATCATAAGAGTCTCCAATATCTCTTTAATCAGAAGGAATTGAACATGAGGCAACGACGCTGGCTAGAGTTACTCAAGGACTACGACTGTGAGATACTTTACCACCCTGGTAAAGCAAATGTTGTTGCCGATGCTCTCAGTCGGAAGGTAAACCATGAAAAGAAAAGGCCAAGAGCGTTGAGAATTGAAGTTGTCTCGACAATTGTGGAAAGTATAAAGAAAGCTCAAGAGGAAGCTTTAGAGAAAAATGAACGAAAGGAAGAACGTTTGGGCAAAACGTTAGTGTTCGGTACAAACAACCAAGGGTTGAAGGTATTCCAAGATAGAATTTGGGTACCTAAGACGGGCGGAATAAGGGATCTTCTAATGGAAGAAGCTCACAAGACCATGTACTCGATTCATCCTGGCAGTACAAAAATATATAGGGATCTAAAACCCTATTATTGGTGGCCGACGATGAAGCTCGATGTTGCTAAGTATGTGGCCGAGTGTGTAACTTGTGCTAGGGTTAAGGCACAACATCAGAAACCGTATGGGAGTTTAGAACCTTTACCCGTACCCATGGGTAAATGGGAAGACATCACCATGGATTTTGTGACTAAACTACCCAGAACAAGGAACGGTCACGACATGATTTGGGTTGTCGTTGATCGCTTCACTAAGAGTGCGCATTTCATAGCGGCCAAAGAGAAATGGTCTATGGATAAACTTGCGAATTCTTACGTGAAGGAAATTATGAGGCTTCACGGTGTTCCGTTAACGATTGTGTCCGATCGTGATAGTCGTTTTACCTCAAGGTTTTGGAGGAGTCTACAAGAGGAATTGGGTACCAAGTTGTGTTTGAGTACAGCTTACCATCCGCAAACCGATGGTCAGAGCGAGTGAACGATTCAAACATTGGAGGATATGCTAAGAGCATGTACCCTAGAATTCCAAGGTAACTGGGATGAACACTTACCTTTAGTAGAATTCTCCTATAATAATAGTTTCCACTCAAGCATTAAGATGGCACCTTATCACGCTTTGTATGGGGAAAAGTGTCGAACGCCATCATGTTGGCTGGAAGCTGGGGAAAAGCAGTTTATGGGACCTGAAATAGTCCATCAGACTGCTGAAAAGTTGAAAGTGATAAGGGAAAGGATGTTAGCTGCTCAAGATCGACAAAAGAGTTATGCTGACAAGAAAAGACAACTGATATCCTTCGATGTTGGAGATTCGGTTTTACTTAAAGTCTCGCCGTGGAAGGGACTTATAAGATTTGGTAAGAGAGGGAAGTTGAGTCCAAGGTTTATTGGACCATTTAAAGTTCTTCAGAGGATCGGGAATCAAGCTTACAAGCTAGAGTTACCGGAAGAACTGGAAGGTATTCATAACACCTTTCATGTATGTTACTTGAGAAAGTTCACAGGAGATGTGCCCGACATAATTCCGATTTCTGAGTTAAGGTTGGATGAAAACAAGAGGTTGATCGAGGAACCTGAGGCAATTGTTGACCGTAAGACTATGAATTTACGACGCAAGATGGTCGATTTAGTGCTTGTGCATTGGAAACATACGAATGGACCAAATCTCACTTGGGAAACGGAGAGTGACATGATAAGTCGCTACCCGCAGTTGTTTGGTGATATGTGATTCCGGGGACGGAATCATCCTAAGGGGGAGAGAATTGTAACACTCGTGTTTCTAGCCTAGGAATTTATATTGAGTTGATAGTACAGGTTAACCTTTGTAACTCATTTTGAAAAAATGAAAAGGAATTATGTGAATATTATGTGAATTATGTGTTTTATGCTTAATTATTAGGGCTTAATTAATTAAGAATAAAAATAAGCATCAAAATTAAAGTGTGAGATAAGCCTGATATATTTACATAAAGTTGTAGTGGTCGAAACAAGGATTTCGGGGATATAAAGAATACCAAAATCCGAGTTATAACGAAGAAGTTATGACCTGTCGAAGTTTCGCAACAAAACCGGCACGGTGTTGAATGTCGTAAAAAGTGAGTTTTCGATAAACTACTTTTTAGCCTTAGTAATCTAAACGAAAGTCGTAGTATTCGTTAAACCGAGAAGTTCGATAAAAAGAACGCCCAAATCTGACTTCGTATGAGGAAATTATGATTTTTCGAAGTTTCAGCGTAGCAGTAGACAGCTAAAAACTCGAATTTTAGATTGAGCGATTTTTAGCCGACACAACCTAAACGAGAATTGAAGGTCTCATCATTAGGAGCACAACGGTAAAAAGTCTGACGAAAACGGACGTCGGATGAAGAAGTTATGAATTTTTAACGGATTTCCTGTCCCGGTCTGTTAAAAATAATAATATAAAATTTAAAGTCAAAATTAGCCGACGAAGTCTAAATGGAAGTTGTAGATCGTAATTTTAGCTACGCGTGCATATAAATAACGTCAAAAACGGAGCTCGTATGCGAAAGTTATGAATTTTAGAAGTTTTGGCACGAAAACCAAGAAATTTCACATAGTCACAATTGCCACGTCACCCTCGCTTAGAATGTGAAACGTGTCCTGCTGAGTCACCTGGCTGCTGAGTCACTGGCTGCTGAGTCATCAGGCTGCTGAGTCACCGAGGCTGCTGAGTCATGCGAAGCCACGTGCCCTCTTCTGATTCGACCGAGGAGGAGGCCCAATCCGAAGCAGCCAGCTCCCCAACCGAAGCTTCACCCTGCTGCTGCGTGTGTCCGAGCCTCGCATAGCCTAGCTCCAAGTCTCGCACCCAACTCCGAACCTCGCAGGTGCACCAGTAAGTCGCGGTCCAATCGGAAGATGCCAGCGAGCCCTCGCATGCGCAGACCAAGTGCGAGCCATGTCCGAGCCATCCCCCACATGGTTGCCTTTAGGACATTTATTGTTGAGGAATCCCCTTAGCAGTAGTGTCCATCCCGATGATAATCCTTAGGCTAGGTCCCTTGTGATAGGTGTTTAGGAACGTAAAGTGAGGACAACGGGAATGGGTAATCAGGGTTATTGTTGATTGGTGAACTTAATAAGTATATTATTATTATGGGTTGAAAAACCCTATATGCTCACCAGGCTCCCAAGCCTGACCCACTCAGTTTTATGATTACAGGTACTGGACCCCGAGCATAGTCGGAGGATGACGAGAGTTTTTTGGATTATAGGCCAGTAGTTGTAAATAACTGTTGAAAGGCTTATAATGTCTTGTTCATGCTTTTGATCTGTATCGGAACATGACATCCCGAGGTTTTGATATATATATATATATATATATATATATATATATATATATATATATATATATATATATATATATATGGAAAATATATACCTTCTTAATGAAGGATTTTGATAAACTTTTATCATATATTGTTTGGGGACCAATTCCGCAATATCTTATAAAAAGATTTCTCTGATTTTGGCCGAGAAAAGATGGGGATGTCACAGCGACACTTGTGGCGCTTGCTACCAAAGTTCAAGATCTTCAAGGATTTGATTGTTATTACAATATAACAATCAAGGTATGTATCCTAACCCTAGTTATATGTTAATTTCGAAAATTACATGTGCCTTTTAGGGTATCTAGTTTTTGTGTTCAATGCTAGTATGTTTAATAGTGAAAACATAGATCCTCAAATTATGGTTGCATGCATGCATAGGATTGTTTACTATGTATAAAACCCATCAAAAAGCACCAAAGAACACTCTTTAAGCACACAAACACTCAAAATGGGGAAAGAGGCGCGATTAGGGTTTTCTCTAGACTGAGGGGGCAATGAGGGAGGCCACAAATGAGTCAGAAGCTCTTTAAATAGGGTGCAAAACCCTGAAAATTAGGGTTTCATAAACAGCTATCAACTCGTCGGGTTGGGTCTTCCAACTTGTCGAGTAGAACTTGAAAGATACACGGCTAAATATACTTCTACATAACGAGTTGGAGCCTTCCAACTCGTCGAGTTACCCTAAAAATATAAATAATAAGCTTTTAAATTCATACCTGAAGATTGGGATGTTACATTATGCTTATGTTTCTATATTCACGATGACATCCCAATGCTTTAATATAAACAAAATACATTACTTCGGAAATTCTTAGATACTATATTTATCATGTTTTTCTGAGAACAAATTCTGCAATATTATTCTTTAAAATGAATACTCTGATTTTCAAATAAGCATAAATAAAAATTTTAAAATGACCGCGAATTTTGAGATGTCATAGAAATTGGGTCCCCGATATATTGGACCATTCCAAATTATTGCCAGGGTTGGCAAGGTTGCCTACAGATTATACCTTCCCAAGGAGCTCAGTCAGATCGATATCACTTTACATGTTTCGCAGCTATGAAAGTGCATATTGGATGAGGATGTGGTTGTGTAGCTAGATGACATTCAGGTTGATGAGTGCCTGAAATATGTTAGGAGGCATGTGGCTATTTTAGAAAGAAAAATCAAGTTCCTGAGGAGCAAGGATGTAACATCCCAAGACCAGGTATAGCTTATAAACCCTTGTTTTATTGTAATTCACAAGTTTGCCCCTTCATTTGAGAAAAGGTGGCAGTTGAGTACGCGGGGCATACGCGTATGTACGCTCAGCGTACTCATGTGCATGATTTGGACGCAGAAGCCACCTAGTACGTTGGGCGTACCAGAGGGTACGCTTGGCGTACTAGGCTCAGAGTGAAAACCCTAATTGTGGGGTGTGTCCCTATTTAAGGACACGATGGCCTCATTTCTAGCCACCATTTCCAGCCCTCACCCCTCACAAAACCCAAATTTTCATCCCTTGAGCTTGAGTGTCCACTTGTGAGCTTCTTATTGTTCTTGTGGTATCCCTGGAGTGAAGAAGGAGCATTGAAGAGAATAGAGTTGGAGACCAGGATTTGGATCTGAGCTTTTCTGTGGTTGGAGCATGAGTTGAAGGTATAAAGCTCAAAGCTTTCTCATCCTTTTTGATTTGTGCATTATATGGTCCATTTTAGGGTTTTTGGTCCAAAAGCATGAAGCTTTATGAGTTGTTGAACTCCAGAGCCTAATATATGTCCCTTTGAGTGTTTTTAATGGAGTGGATTCATAAAAATGGAGTCTTGGACGTCAAAACCACCCCATGCATGAGATATGAGCATTTTTGGGAGAAAAGAGTGAGAGTTTTCGGGTTTGGGACTTTCTCAGCCATGCAAAGGCTTAAAGTCACGAACTTTATGGAGTATGGGCCTTTAAGGAGTCCAGATCTGAGAGTAGAGCTATGGTCTTAACGGATTAAGACCAAGAGAGTGGGAAGAACAAGTCTGGGACGTACGCCAAGCGTAATCCCAGTACACATAGCATAGGGTCGAGGATCCTTGATGCATGGCAAGACAGTACGCCCAACGTAGAGGGCTGACACCCAGCGTACGCGCTACGGTTTACTTTTGTTGACTTTTAGGGTTTGGTCAAATTATGGACTATAGAGACCATGAAAGGGTGAAATGGTCTTTTATCCTTCTGTGAGTTTATAAAGGGTTTAGCCTAGCTTCTTGAGGGTCACTTACTAATTAGGGATAATTATCGTATGTTTTAGGCGGAGGCTAGACCGATGATTTGTGCACAAGGTTTATTTGTTGGCTTACGAAGCGAGTCTTCTCACTATACATACCTGAGTGGTACTACTGAGTGACCGGAGGGTCTTATTTGAGTTATGTGTTATTATGCATTTTTCTTTGTGATATATGCTATATTATTCTGTGCATTTTGAGATCGGACCGGAGGGTCCAACCCGAGCTATGAGACCGGAGGGTCCTCACTGATATATAGGACTGGAGGGTCTAACCCGAGCTGTGAGACCGGAGGGTCCTCACTGAGACACATGACCGGAGGGTCTACACCGAGCCGTGAGACCGGAGGGTCCTCACTGAGACGCATGAACGGAGAGTTCATGCCGAGCTATCGCCATGAGAGGCTTATTATTTGTGTATGTGGCATTTTGGGGAACTCACTAAGCTTTGTGCTTACCGTGTTATGTGATATGTGTTTCAGGTACTTCTCAGGATCACGGGAAGGCGCCGGCTTGATTATACACACGAGGCAGAGTTATGTTTTAGGGGATCCTGGATTTTTATTCAAACAATTATGGACATGTGTTTTTGATAACTTGATAATTGGGGTTTTTATGAATTGTGTCGATGAGAATTATGTGATTTTAAAATGAAACTTTTTTTGAAAATTTATGGTGTTACAAGTTGGTATCAGAGCCTTGGTTTGAGGGATTCGGATGTATCTTCAGGTTTGTCTGGACTCAAACTGAGGATTTGAGAAAAAATTTCAAAAGAAATGATTTTTCAAAATGAGAAAGAGTTTTAAGAGAAAAATAAGTTGGAGGAGTGTGTACAATCAGCCATAGCCGAACGGTGATTTCCCAAAATACCCTTACTTATTTGTGTTATGAGATATTCATGAGATACTACGGATACATGCTAGAGGATAGGCTAGGTATTTCATATCTTAGGGCTAGAGTTGCGTAATTTGTGATGCCTTAGCTTAGGAGATGATATTGAATGATTTTATCTGCTATTTGCTCTGTATGTGTACTGACTAGATAGAAACATAGCAGGAATCTTTAGAGAGAGTTTGAGTAATATAGGAGAGATACCTAGATGAGCATTGAGGAATCTACCGAGAGAGTAGCTGAAATCCATGAGGGATAGAGTATTGTGTATTAGGATCCTGAGAGGAGGACTTGAGACGACTACAGGTTGGTGTAGAAGGTAGTATTGGGCCCATACTACTGAAAACACCAGATCTGTATGCGACCCAAGTAAGAATCTTAGGATGCTAAGGAACGTATAGGGGTGGGGAATCGAGTGAGTATGTGTTTTGAGCTAGTCTCTGATGATTTTGTGTTTGTGTTTCAGAGACACTATGGTCATTACCCGCAACAACCCCGGGGACAGTGGTGCTAGTGACGAGGAGATTCGCATGATCATTCATGAGGAGGTGGCTACAGCTATTCGAGAGGTCATACCGAAGATGTTTGGGCCTATTAATACCACGTTGATTGAGACATTCGATGAGCGATACGCTGCTATTACGGAGGTTGATGTTGTTGCAGCCACCGCGGTCATAGCTGCAGGTAGGCCACAGGGAGGTGACTCATTGTTGTTTCGTGAGTTCAGCAACACGAAGTCACCAGAGTTCGATGGGACGCGGGATTCGATAGCTGCCATGAGATGGATCTCCGACATTGAGGGGTCTTTTTATACGTGTACATGTCTAGAGCATCTGAGAGTCCGGTTCGCACTGAACCAGCTTCGCTTGGGAGCGAATGACTGTTGGAAGTTCGTGACGACTGATTTTACCCCTGTAGAGCATGCTGCAGTGACTTGGGAGAGGTTCACCAAGTTTTTTCGAGATGACTATGTTCCCCAAGTGGAGAGAGAACATTTGGAACAGAAGTTTTTGCCTCTCAAGCAGAAAACAGAGTTAGTGACTGAGATTACACGGATGTTCCATGAGAGGGCATTGTTCTGCCCTGAGCACGTGTCCATTGAGCAGACACGTGTGAGTCGGTATTTGAGCATCTTAAGGAGAGACATTCGAGAGTTCATGGCAAACTCGTCTTATCGGTCATTGGCTGAGTTGCAAACCAATGCTAGGAGGAGAGAGATTTAGCTGTAGATTCAGGCCAGGGGGAGGGCAGTCGGGGAGAGATAGGAGACCGACACAGTCGCAGTCGACGGATAAGCGGGCTAAGCCCGTTGATTCGAGAGTTGGGGGCCAGAAGGGCCGCACTTGTAGCAAGTGCGGAAAGGCCCATGAGGGACCTTGCCGGGCAGGGATTTGCTACAAATGTGGCAAAGAGGCGCATATGGTGAGGGACTTCCCCAATGGATTTTCTGTTTGCTTTCACTGCAACCAGACAGGCCATAGGAAGGTCGAGTGTCCTCAGCTCACCCAACAATCATCCCATACTGCTACTCCTGCTGCTTTACATGTTACTGATGGTCGGCCAGGGAAGGCCGAGCCTCCAAGGGCTCGTAAGAGAGCATTTCAGCTGACAGCGGAGGAGGTCCGCGCCGCGCCTAATATTGTTGATGGTACGTATATCCTTATTTTATGTTTTTTTGAGATTTGTTTACGCTTATATTGTGCTATGTATAGGTACTTTCCTTGTGAGTTTTGTACCTACTTTGGTGTTATTTGACTCGGGTGCGAGTCGATCCTTCATGTCTTTAGCTTTTAGTCGTCACATCAGTATCCGACGTGAGGCGTTGAGTCGACCTCTAAGGGTTTCCATAGGCGACGAGCATGCGGTTTTTGCTACTGATGTATTTTGGGGATGTATAATAGAGATCTTAGGTGTTGATTTCCCAATAGACCTAATATCGATCGCGATGGGTGATGTTTGTGTCATAGTGGGCATGGATTGGTTGAGTTGGTTTGGAGCTGTGATCAACTGTGAACATCAGATGGTGACTATACGAGACCCTAGTGGGGGAGTGCTTACGGTGTATGGCGAGGGTACCAGATCTGGATCAACCTTCTGCTCTGCTACCAGAGCGAGACAGAGTCTACAACTGGGTTGTATGGGATTTTTAACATACGTGATGGATATGCGGGTTGCTACAGAGAGGCCAATTTCTATCTTCGATGTTCTGATATTGTGCGAGTTTCTGGATGTTTTTCCCGAGGTGTTGTCGGGTGTGCCTCCCGAGAGGCAGGTGGAGTTCCAGATTGATTTGGTTCCGGGTGCAGCGCCTATTGCCAAGGCACCTTATCGCCTTGCGCCACCAGAGATGCAGGATTTATCCTCACAGCTCCAAGAGCTGTTGGGGAAGGGTTTTATCAGACCGAGTAGCTCGCCGTAGGGAGCACCTATCCTTTTTGTTAAGAAGAAGGATGGTTCACACCGGATGTGCATCGATTATCGGGAGTTGAACAAGCTGAAGGTCAAGAACCGTTATCCGCTACCGAGGACTGACGATTTATTCGATCAATTACAGGGAGCATATTGGTTCTCTAAGATTGATTTGAGATCTGGATATCATCAAATGAGAGTTTGTGAGGATAATATCAAGAAGACGGCCTTCAAAACTCGTTATGGGCATTATGAGTTTGTAGTGATGCCTTTCGGGCTCACCAACGCACCGACAACGTTCATGGATCTCATGAACCGGGTGTGCAGGCCCATGTTGGATCGATCGGTGATCGTTTTCATCGACGATATTCTGGTGTACTCGAGGTCCAGAGAGCATCAAATGCGAGAGATTCTTGGAGTATTGAGGGCTGAGAGGCTTTATACCAAATTCTCCAAGTGTGATTTTTGGTTACGAGAGGTCCAGTTCCTAGGACATCTCGTTAATCAGAATGGGATATTAGTCAACCCGGCCAAGATTGAGGCAGTTATGAGATGGGAGGTGCTGAGATCCCCGTCCGAGATCAGGAGTTTTCTAGTTTGGCCGGCTACTATCAGAGATTTATCAGAGATTTCTCCAAGATTGTTGTTCCTCTTACCAGATTGACCCAGAAGGGTGTTAGTTTTGCCTAGGGGCCCGAGCAGCAGGCCTCATTTGAGACTCTTTGCAAGAGATTGTGCGAAGCTCCAGTGTTAGCCCTTCCCACGGGAGTGGAGGACTTTGTAGTTTACTGTGATGCATCAATTTCAGGGTTGGGTGTTGTGTTGATGTAGAGGGGGCACGTGATAGCATACACATCGAGGCAGTTGAAGCCTCATGAGATGAGGTATCCCACCCACGATTTGGAGCTGTGGGCGGTGGTGTTCACCCTCAAGATCTGGCGCCACTATCTGTATGGAGTCTGGTGCACCATATACACAGACCAAAAGAGTTTGAAGTACCTCATGGATTAGCCCAATCTGGATATGAGATAGAGGAGGTGGTTGGATGTAGTGAAAGACTACGACTGCGAGATCTTATATCACCCAGGGAAGGCTAATGTGGTAGTCGATGCCTTGAGCCATAGAGCAGAGAGTGCTCTGATTCGAGATGTGTGTATGAGGATGACAGTGATGACTCCAGTCATAGATACCATCCAAGAGCCTCAGGTGGAGGCTGTGAGGCCAGAGAACCTCAAGAGGGATCGAGTGATCGGGCAGGTTTCCGAGTTTGAGACGGATATTCGGGGGCTTATAACTTTTCGTGGGCGGATTTGGGTGCCCTATACAGGCGGAGCTCGGTGCATACTGATGGAGGAGGCACATAGATCGAGATTATCGATCCATCCAGGAGCCACTAAGATGTATTTGATCTGAAGAGAGATTACAGGTGGCCCTCTATGAAGAGGGATGTGCCATGGGTAATTAATAGGTGCTTGACCTGTCGTCGGGTTAAGGCGGCGCACCAGCGTCTACATGGCCCGTTACATACTCTAGAGATTCTCCAGTGGAAGAGGGAGCATATTTGTTGGATTAGTGTCTAAGTCCATAACTATTTTGGTATGTACTTGACCCGATTATGAGCATGGTCCTTTTGGGTTGCCTTCACCATAGCAATATATAGGATGAATTAAGGAGAGAAGGGTTTAATTATGATTTATTAATAAATTATGAGAATAATATATTAAAGGAGAAATCATATTGTTTAATTAATATTAATCAATAATTAATTAAGAATTAATTTTGTGGGTAAAAGAGACTAATTAAACTTAAGGGACTTATTGTCTAATTATAAGATAATTACATAGATGGGCTAATGGACTCCATAGAAGTAGGAGTGGACGAATTCTATCTGGAAACCCATTAGAAATCGTCCAAGGCTTCTAAAGAGGGAGTCAATGGGCTACTTAGGGCTTAAGCAGTCAGATTAAGGTTTCCTAGCTGTAAACCCTAATAGCCATCATATATAAGGAACCCTTATGGCCCCAAAAACGTGGTAAATACTTCCTTTAGGGTTTCTAGCCGTTTTTGGTGCCTCCTCTCTCCTCCCTCTTCATCCTAGTTGCTTAGTGGTGTTTGTGACTCCATTAGAGGTGCAACACTTAAGGCACTAAGCTTTCTGAAGCCAAGGATTGATTGTTATTGCTATATAACAATCAAAGGTAAGATCTAAACCCTAATTCCAAATCATAGTTTATTAGATCTAGGGTTTATTGCTTTGGATTATCAATTGCATGTTCATTAGACAAACTAGATCCAAAGCTATTAGTGTTTGCATGTACACCATAGGGTTGATGTAGTGCTCAGAACCTATCAGTGGTATCAGAGCCTAGGGCTGTTTGTTAGTGAATTTGATGCTTATTTGATCGAATTTTGGTTGAAAATCGAAATTTTTGAGGTTTTTCGACTTGACTCGCCGAGTCAACTAGGTAACTCGCCGAGTCCATAGTGAACTCGACGAGTCCAAGCCAGACTCGACGATTCAGAGGGTCAGATGGAGCAGATTTCGGGATTTTGTGCCTGTTTTGTTGTGGGATAATTACCAAAACGTTTTTTATTGATAAAATTCGGATTTTTATGATATTGGGTAATTATCCTTGCCAAAATAAAATATATTTTCATATCAATTGAATAATTACTTCCTTATATGATAAAATTTAATAATTTGAATTATTTGGTGAATTATCTTGCAAGAAATTGGACTAGGTCAAAATTAGATAATTGCCTTATTTGAATTGTTGATCTAGAATGTTCTTGACAAAGTTTGAATAGTTTCAAATTACTCCCTGTAAGTTTTATAGTTTAAATTTGAACTTAAAAGTTTTGTTTTTGAAATTTAAATAGTTAAACCCTAATGTTTTGAAATGTTTCAAAACTTGCCCTCAAGTTTTGGAATTTAAAATTTTGATTAATAGTTTAATTGTGTAATATTTAAATTCTAAAACCCTAGTATTTTGAAAAGTTCAAACTACACCCACATGGTTTTGTTAAGTTAGTTAAAAGTTTAATTAAAAGAGGTAGTTAATAAAACCACCTAGTATTTTAAAAGTGTAAAATACACCCTATACTATATATATATATATATATATATATATATATATATATATATATATATATATATGTAACATTAAAAGTCTAATATTATATATATATATATATATATATATATATATATATATATATATATATATATATGAGTAAAGAGTCAGTCTTACCGTTAGTAGGCCTCATTCACGAAGCTGGTCTATAAGGGGTGTTTAAGGAAATTGCCTATCAAATGGCAATTGAATGGGTATCCACTCTTACCCACCGCACTTTTGACTAGTGGAGGGTCGTTAGCCGAACGGGTAAGATAGGATAGAAACCTTCCATTATAAGTATAATGAAGTACAAAGTAACTAAATGTTTTTTCAAATTCTCAAATCATAGTTACTTTAGGCAAAATGTGAAATTGTATGCTAATCCATGGAATGACACTTTGTACCCTTGACGAGACGTTAGTGGAGCATGTGTGGTTAACCGACACACTAATTTGGGTTTGGCATTGGTAGCGAAGGGTGACTCGATGTTCATTATAGATCAATGGAGCGTGTGTAGCTAACCGACACATTGATTAGGTAATAATAGCATTTAGTGCACCATGTGATTCGCATGGTTATTCACACCTTGTTTGTGATCCTCGGCATACCAGTCGTAAATAGTAGGGCATAATCGATATTAAACATGTCATTGAAAAGTTCAATGAATCTCAAAAGATCTAGGATTTTCAATTCATTTAAAACTTAAATTTCTTTTTCGTTTTTCATGGTGAAAATTGGTAAATCGTCATTTACCTACCTTCAAATATTTTGCAACTAGATTACGGCATCCCTCTTCTAGGTTGTAGAGTATTGTGTTGGATCCTAGCCTTGATGTTTCATTTGGGTGTTACATCAACTTGACTTGAATTTCTCCAATTTTTGTAGATGTCTGAATCTAACAATGGTCTTCCCAAATCCCATGGAACAAGTTTTCCAAATGGAGATGATATTCCACGATATGATCGAGGAACCAGAGATCATGATTCACTTCCTCCACCTCCTCCAATTATTCTCCGTGAACCACAAGTTCAAAGGCTTGAAAAGTTCAAGCTAACTCAAGCCCTTTTGTCAAGTAAACACAAAGATGGGAAACATGTGTGTGCACACATCTTAGAGATGAAGTCACACATTGATAGGTTAAGGATGATGGGTGTCGATATCTCAGAGATGTTGGTTATTGATTGGGTTCTTCAGTCGCTTCCCGAATCATATAGTGAGTTTGTTAAAGAGTAATATATGATGGACCACGGCGTGACCCTCATTGATCTCACCTATTTGCTTATAGCTGCTGAATCAACAATGATTTGGCGTGCTGGTCAAGCAAATTTGTCTGGTGAATCAAACTCCCAAACTTCAATGGACACTGGAAACACTGGAAGTCCAGAAAGGACTAAGTATGAGATTGTCCCATGTGTTGTGCCAAAGGAGTCCATTTTCTTTTATTGCCAAGAGAAGGGGCATTGGAGACGAAGCTGCCCAAACTACCTGAGAGATCTAAGAGATGGGAGAGTCAAGACGTATGGCTCTACTTCAGGTAAAATCCAACTCTATAAGTTCATATTCTTTGATTTTCATTACATGATGTGATAAGATTACATTTTGATATTTTGTAGGATCGAAGAAAAGAGAGGAAGCTTAAGGGAAGAAGTAAGTTGAATCTGATCGTGAAGAAATGGATTTCGATCGCATTGCTTGAAGATCGAATTTTTGAGCTACTACTTTAGAGTTATGATAGATTGCTAAGAAATATGTAATAGCATAGTTTTCAGTTGAACTACATTGTAAGGATAAATTTTTCCGCAATAAAATAAATTTTGAAAAATTGATGTTTAATTGTTTCTACTATTAGCAATAATGGATTTGATTCTTAATTGTGTTATTTGTGGATATGTCGAGAATTTACCAAATAGGGAGAGTTTCTCATCGCCCAAGTTTCAATTGGACAGAAACTTGGAATCATGTAACCTGCATTGTGTGATGAATGAAAAATTTTCATATTTGGAAATTAGACTAATTCCTTGACAAAGAGTCATGTGAAGGGCTAGGGATCAGGTACACTTGGTTGTGCGCTGGTCAAGTCCGCCACAAAGAGAGATAGAGTATTCGTCATGATTTACTAAAGTTTAGTAAATATGATTATGCTTACAAGTTTAAGTATAATTTTGCATCATTGGAAAAGTCTCAATGAAAGGCAAAACGACTAATAAAAATCAATTTGGCAGAAAGATAAAAGTTTCTCTATTCTAAGAAGAAGGGAGAGTACCTTTTATTGTGTTTTATGATAAGTCATAATGATTAAGAACCATATCTCAATTAATCCTCTAAGTGAGTCTTAGTACATTTGTATGTCTAAAAAGAGGAATCATGAATTGTGGAAATGGTTAAATCAAGAAGTCAATCATACTTCGTTCCAATATCGAATCTTAGAGTCATACTCCAAGATTGCGAATTGAGTGACATGTCTTTAGTAGGTTTATAACACTCAATAAATGTGGAATTGGAAAAAAGTCTTCTTATTCCTGCACATTTGAAATTGGTAAGTTGTGATGTCTTGCACAAGACACAGACCAACGAGAACCAATTGAGCGAGGTGTTAGTCTTGATAGGATTTCGCACTAACTCTTGAATATTTGTTTTGTCAAGAAAAGTTCCTTGACAAAGAGAATCATATATGTCAAGAAGTCAGTGGGAGTCTCAATTGTCTTGAAAAGTTCAAGAACAAATCAAGAATAAACCGATAAGTAAATCACTAGCACACGACTTGAGGTTGGCGACCTATCGTGTTGACATAATTTTGTTTTTGTTCCATTCCAGATTAAGTCAACTATGCAATATGAGTTCTATGAGTTCTCAATTGGATTGCATAAAGGCAAGGCACCCTGATCAATGGAAAGTACATTGATAAGGTAAGGTTGAGCTTGTTAACAACCTGGAAGCAATGGTAGGCATTCATGCTGCCATAAGGCGAGAAATCAAGATTGAACAAGTTCAATTCATATGAGTTGGATTTGTCACAAACATTGTCTTATGATTGTTGTTATGACAGATTCACATGGATAGGAACACATACACTTTAAAATCTAAGTGTCATAAGGTTTCCCTCCTTCATGAAAATGATTGTAAGGAAATGCTTTCACTAAGAGAGATTTTAAGAAGATTGCAATTGTGAAAATTGTATTCTCAAATTCGATTATGATTACGGCATCCCTCTTTATAGTTCGAATTGTGAGATTTGGCAATTAGTCTGAACATTTGGGACCTAGTAACATAAGCTCTGAAGTTGTTTAGACACACATGTGAGCTTTCTAAGACAACGGTGTATGAGTTTAAGAAGCTTAGCTAAAGGCTTATCAAAGCATCAATTATTTAGAAATATGAACTTAAGGAATTCAATAAGCATTGTTTTCCGGAAGTTCAGATGTTTTTCTAGATATATGTCAAAGCTAGTGGGAGCATAAGTGTTATGTTTGTATGGTAATAATCAT
Source organism: Lactuca serriola (assembly GCF_051521515.1). Classification (NCBI taxonomy): domain Eukaryota; kingdom Viridiplantae; phylum Streptophyta; class Magnoliopsida; order Asterales; family Asteraceae; genus Lactuca; species Lactuca serriola. The sequence continues at coordinate 363,853,745 of NC_136411.1, forward strand.
CGTGTTAGTAGGAGCATGATTATTATTTCAAGTATTGCAAGTTAGCAATATTAATTATAGAAAACAAAGATTCACTTGGCAGAGTTGTAGGGGTTGAAAAGTTTTTTTTGCTATAATTAAGGTAGAGAATATTATACTTCATTTCAAATATAAAGGCTTAGATTGTGGAATTTTTAATCAAATTTAGTCAAATATATATGAATGTTGTGTTGGAATGGTTCAACATGAGGAAATTCTATATATGGAAAGAATAATTACATCCTCAAAATTTGGTTATGATTACAGCATCCCTTTTCATAATCAAAATCGTGAGAACATGGCAATTAGAAATATTATAGCAAAAGACTGGTAAAGTATCACGTCTTTATGTAAGACATTATGAATCATGTCCCATACGCTTCGGGTATAGGATCGATTGCATATGCTATAATGTTTGATCGTTCTAAAATTTTCCAAATGCTTAGCGCATTAAGAGGGAAAGAGACTAGAACGGTTTTGACTAAAATAATTAAACAACTATCAAAGGACGATCTAAGGTTCACCAAGGATTTGTTGCTTGCGAGTAGTTGGAAGTATAGTGGATGGACCATATCGACATTAGTATGAATAGATAAGATTCTATTAAGAATGAGTTGTCGTATGGCAAATATGGAAATGTTTCCATATTGGGAGTTGGAAATTAAGAATTTATGTCTAGATTAGAAAATTTTATGCAAAAAGGATGTTCAAAGGAATGTACTTTGAGTGAGAGACATCACATCTATAGAATTGTTTTATAACAAATTCTGAAAGAGAACCTTGTATTTTTCATTGGCCAAGACTTGGTGACTTTTGTGCTATGACTTTACGAAAGGATTATTGCATAAAATGTTAGAATCTAACATATAATAGTAGTGGCAAGAATCTTGTATTCTTACACTATCGTTGAGGATTAGGAATTGTGAAATGAGCATCATTGGAAAAGTTTTCAATGGATCTATTTCACAAAGCATGAACCATAGGAAACATAGTGTGCATGCTTGGAGCATGGGACAACTATTGTTGTAATTCAAGTAATAAGTTGATTTTCTAAAACAATAGGCAATGAATAATGAGTAATCAATATGGTGTTTAAATAAAAGTGTTTTATTTACGCTCAAAGGTTTTGGGGCCATATAGGATTAATATTATTATTGTGTTTCACTCTGCATGTTTTTACTTCCAGAATAACTAGGTTATTCAAACATCCACAGTTGGTCATACGTTGTGAGTAGGTATGAAGGAAGACTGTCATGAATTTGTCTGTAGATTTTCTAAGTGTTAAGACATATCATAAGTTTGTTGCAGAGTTCATGAATGCTTTAATAAGATTAGAGTATTGGATTAAACCCATGCTCACCTGAATCACTTCATGGATTTTATCACGAGTGATTGTGAGACGATAATATTGTATATTCTTGAAACTGAGATGTGTGAGTTGTTATTTGTTGGGCGGTTGCACATTGATGATAAGTAAACGCACCAGTAACTTGGTGTTATAAAACTTATTATTGTGTGTGATTCGATCATTAGGTGCAAGCAGGAATTTGAGTCAAAGTTTATCCATTCCTTTTACCCAAAGTGGGATAAAAACGATATATGTGGGCCCCTCGATGATTTAGTGATGACACCCTAAGTGCTTGGCCAAGCCGGGACTAAGTTGATATGTTCAATTATAGTCTGTTGTTAGTCGTCGTAAATCGGAAGTCGAGAAACAATATAGAGAGAGAATGATCGAAATTCATGTCTTGTGTCTATACGATATCTTAAGAATGGAGGAATATATGATCCCTTATCTAAAGGACACGCATATCTGATAAGATCAGAGTTGACAGTGGCTTTTGAAAGCTACGATTGCTAATCAGGTTCTGAAGTTATGCAAAATAGTTATTAGACTTATCCAAGTGGGAGACTGTTGGATTAGTGTCTAAGTCCATAACTATTTTGGTACGTACTTGACCCGATTGTGAGCATGGTCCTTTTGGGTTACCTTCACCATAACAATATGTAGGATGAATTAAGGAGAGAAAGGTTTAATTATGATTTATTAATATATTATGAGAATAATATATTAAAGGAGAAATCATATTGTTTAATTAATATTAATCAAGAATTAATTAAGAATTAATTTTGTGGCTAAAAGAGATTAATTAAACTTAAGGGAATTATTGTGTAATTATAAGATAATTACATAGATGGGCTAATGGACTCCATAGAAGTTGGAGTGGACGAATTCTATGGGGAAACCCATTAGAAATCGTCGAAGGCTTCTAAAGAGGGAGTCCATGGGCTGCTTAGGGCTTAAGCAGTCAGATTAGGGTTTCCTAGTTGTAAACCCTAATAGCCAACATATATAAGGAAGCCTTATGGCCCCAAAAACGTGGTGAATACTTCATTTAGGGTTTCTATTCGTTTTTTGTGCCTCCTCTCTCCTCCCTCTTCATCCTAGTTGCTTAGTGGTTTTTGTGACTCCATTAGAGGTGCAACACTTGAGGCACTAAGCTTTCTGAAGCCAAGGATTGATTGTTATTGCTATATAACAATCAAAGGTAAGATCTAAACCCTAATTCCAAATCATAGTTTATTAGATCTAGGGTTTATGGCTTTGGATTATCATTTGTATGTTCATTAGACAAACTAGATCCAAAGCTATTAGGGTTTGCATGTACACCATAGGGTTGATGTAGTGCTCAGAACCCATCAAGATTTCCATGGATTTTATCACCAAATTACCGAGAACCGCATGAGGTGTCGACGCGATATAGGTGATTGTGGACCGGCTGACGAAGAGTGCTCACTTTTTGGCTATCAGTGAGAACTCTTCTGTAGAGAAATTAGCCGAGATTTATGTGAGAGAGGTGGTAGCACAACATGGAGTGCCGACATCGATAGTGTCGGATCGAGATGTGTGCTTTACTTCCAGGTTCTAGAAGAAGTTTCATGAGGAGTTGGGTACTCGGTTGCACTTTAGTACCGCATACCACCGACAGACAGACATGTAGAGTGAGCGGACAATTCAGACGCTTGAGGACATGCTACGAGCATGTGTTATGGACTTCGGAGGAAGTTGGGACACCTATTTGCCCTTAGCTGAGTTTTCTTATAACAACAACTACCATTCCAGTATTGGTATGCCTCCCTTTGAGCTCTTATATGGGAGGAGGTGTCGGACTCCCATCTGTTGGGGAGAGGTAGAGCAAAGGCTATTGACAGCCCAAAGTCACCAAAAGAGTTACGCAGACCGATGATGATCCGAGATAGAGTTCCAGGTCGAAGATTTTGTCCTCCTAAAGGTATCCCCGTGGCAAAGGGTGATCCGATTTAGGAAAAGGGGCAAGTTGGGCCCGAGATACATTGGTCCGTTCAGGGTGATCGCCCTTGTGGGTAAGGTAGCTTACCGGTTGGAGCTACATGCAGAGTTGATCTAGATTCATAACACCTTCCACGTGTCCCATCTGAGGAAATGTGTAGCCGATGAGACAACATTAGTACCATTAGAGGACATTCAGGTTGATGCGAGCCTGAATTACATCGAGAGGCCGATAGTGATCTTAGATAGGAAGGTGAAGGTGTTGAGGAACAAAGAGGTGCTCTTGGTTCAGGTCCAGTGGCAACATCAGAAGGGGTCCGAGTGGACTTGGGAGCCGGAGTCTGAGATGTGCGAGCAATACCCAAAGTTATTTCCAGAAGATGACTTCGAGGGCAAATTCTGATTCTAGCGGGGGAGAATTGTAACATCCCAAGACCAGGTATAGCTTATAAACCCCTATTTTATTGTAATTGACAAGTTTAGCCCTTCATTTGAGAAAAGGTGGCAGCTGAGTACGCGTGTGTACACTCAGCGTACTTATGTGTGTGATTTGGACGCCGAAGCCATCTAGTACGTTGGGCGTACTAGGCTCAGAGTGAAAACCCTAATTGTAGGGTGTGTCCCTATTTAAGGAACATGATGGCCTTATTTATGGCCACCATTCCAGCCCTCAACCCTCTCAAAACCCTAATTTTCGCCCCTTGAGCTTGAGTGTCCATTTGTAAGCTTCTTAGTGTTCTTGTGGTATCCTTGGAGTGAAGAAGGAGCATTGAAGAGAATAGAGTTGGAGACCAGGCTTTGGATCTAAGCTTTTCTTTGGTTGGAGCATCAGTTGAAGGTATAAAGCTCAAAGCTTTCTCATCCTTTTTTATTTGTGCATTATATGGTCCATTTTAGGGTTTTTGGTCCAAAAGCATGAAGCTTTATGAGTTGTTGAACTCCAGAGCCTAATATATGTCCCTTTGAGTGTTTTTAATGGAGTGGATTCATAAAAATGGAGTCTTGGACGTCAAAACCACCCCATGCATGAGATATGAGCATTTTTTGGAGAAAAGAGTGAGAGTTTTCGGGTTTGGGACTTTCTCAGCCATGCAAAGGCTTAAAGTCACGAACTTTATGGAGTATGAGCCTTTAAGGAGTCCAGATCTGAGAGTAGAGTTATGTCTTAACGGATTAAGACCAAGAGAGTGGGAAGAACAAGTCTGGGACGTACGCCAAGCGTAATCCCAGTACGCATAGCATAGGGTCGAGGATCCTCGATGCATGGCAAGATAGTACGCCCAACGTAGAGGGCTGACACCCAGCGTACGCGCTACGGTTGACTTTTGTTAACTTTTAGGGTTTGGTCAAATTATGGACTATAGAGACCATGAAAGGGTGAAATGGTCTTTTATCCTTCTGTGAGTTTATAGAGGGTTTAGCCTAGCTTCTTGAGGGTCACTTACTAATTAGGGATAATTATTGTATGTGTTAGGCGGAGGCTAGACCGGTGATTTGAGCACGAGGTTTATTTGTTGGCTTACGAAGTAAGTCTTCTCACTATACATACCTGAGTGGTACTACTGAGTGACCGGAGGGTCTTATTTGAGTTATGTGTTATTATGCATTTTTCTTTGTGATATATGCTATATTATTCTGTGTATTTTGAGATCGGTCCGGAGGGTCCAACCCGAGCTGTGAGACCGGAGGGTCCTCACTGAGATACATGAATGGAGGGTCCAACCCGATCTATGAGACCTGAGGGTCCTCATTGAGACACATGACCGGAGCGTCTACGTTGAGCCGTGAGACCGGAGGGTCCTCATTGAGACGCAATGCCCGGAGGGTTCATGCCGAGCTATAACCATTAGAGGCTTATTATTTGTGTACTTGGTATTTTAGGGAACTCACTAAGCTTTGTGCTTACCGTGTTATGTGATATGTGTTTCAGGTACTTCTCAAGATCGCGGGAAGGTGTCGACTTGATTGTACACACGAGGCGGAGTTATGTTTTAGAGGATCCTGGATTTTTATTCAAACAATTATGGACATGTGTTTTTGATAACTTGATAATTGGGGTTTTTTTGAATTGTGTCAATGAGAATTATGTGATTTTAAAATGAAAAAATTGTTTGAAAAATTACGGTGTTACAAAGGAAGTACCTTTAGTGAAGGTACAATGGCAACATCGGAGAGGCTCCGAGTGGACCTGGGAGCTAGAGGCTGAGATGCGGGAGCATTACCCGGATCTGTTTGGTGCAACAGAATTCAAGGATGAAGTCCAGATCAAGTGGGGGAGAGTTGTAACATCCCGGGTGTTCAGGTATCTTCAAATCCTTCCCTTGGCATTTTAATATGTCCTTTTTGGTCCTTGATGTTGGATGGATTTAGCCCTAAGAAGCCCTAGTGGCAAATTGGTAACTCTTGGGAGCTTGAGTTGTATGTTAGGCGTACATGTGGGTACGCTAAGCATACTAGGGCACGCCCTAGTACACTGGGCGTACACATATGTACGTCGGGTGTATGTGTGTTCGGTTGAAACCCTAATTTTTAGGGTTTGTGGAGTATTTAAGCACCATTGTGGGTCATTTTAACTCACTCTTTCAGTCTCCAAGTCCCTTATCCGTTTGGAGAGAACCCTAACCCCCCCATAGTAAGCATCTTGAGCTTTATAGTGTGATTTTTGTGTGCCAAAAGGAGAAGATAGTGCATCAAAGGAGCCACAGGAGGAAGCAAGCTTGTAGATATGTCTTCTTGGGAAGCTTCAAAAGGTATAAAGCTTCTACCTTTATGCTTAGATTGTTTAGATCTTGCTTTGGTTGCTTTTTGGTATCCTTTTTGTCCCAAGAGTCCCAATATTGTGCATACTTTATTTTGGTCGTGTTGGGTTGTCCTTTCAGACCCTAGGATGGGTCCTAAGGCATAAAATGAGGTCCCTTGAGATAGTTTGGTCCCTTGTTCTTTGTAGGAGGTCTTAATGGATTAGGACCATGCATTAAGCCCTTTTTGGACGAACAAAGTCTTAAAGTTTGAAACTTTATGGTTCTAGAGTACTTTTGAGTCATGGATCTGAAGTTTGAGCTTAGGTGCTTAATCTATTAAGCACTTATAAGGATTTTAAGACTTGCAAGGGTACGCCTCGTGTAAGTTATGTATGCCCCACATACTTAGTCAACCACCCCGATGGTGGTCAATACAAGGCGAAGTACGCCTAGCGTACCGAAGGGGTACGCCCCACGTATGCCTTCTATGTGGGTTTCGGACTTTGGGCTTCGGGTATTGGGCCATCTTTTGGGCTTTTATACTTAGGCCCTAATGGACCATCTGGATAAGTGTGTTTTGGGCTAATCAGAGGATTAGACCTTTAGATGAGGCCCAATAAGGGGTTTGGGCCCAATTTGGAAAATTGGGCCAATCATTGGCCTTAAAGTAAGTTGGGCCTTTTGGATCAAAGATTTGGACTTGGGTCTTGGCCCAATTAGGAAAAGGGTAAAATGGACAATTACCCTATGTTTGGGCCCTTATTCAAGAATGGTATCCCAATTGTTAATTGGGTGTTTGTTTATTGTTATAGTTCGGGATTTTCCGTGAGTCAACAGTCAATGATTTCAGTGTAGCGTGACATTTGAGAGGTGAGTTTTCCTCGCTGTATTTACGGGTCGAAGGCACCAAGGCCGACCCTTTGGATTGTTATCCTGATTATCATATGATTGAGTACTGTAGTGATCTGTTAGATCTGAACCCTGGTAGATAGGATGATGTTATGCTTATTAATCTGTATGATTTGTGCTTGACTATTGATTGATTATATGTTTATGAGTTATGTATATATCGACATGTGTGTGTGTGGTTGGGTTAAGGCGGTCCTGCTTTGTGCTAAAGGCCAACAGACCCAGGGCGGCCCAGATAGACTGAAGGCCTGCGAGGCGGACCAGTTAGGTCGAAGGCCCGGAGAACGCTCTAGACAGGCTGAAGGTCCGGTGATGCGGTCCAGACATGCTGAAGGTTTTGTTTGCGTGTTGTTGCTGTGATATTTATGATTATGTATTGTGGTAGTATTTTGGAGGAAACTCACTAAGTTGTGGTCTTACAATTTGGGTTATATTTCAGGTATCTTAGAGGATCGCGGGAAGGCGAAGGCGTGATCGTGCACCTCCTCATGTTTTTGTTTTACGATTTTGGAATTTCTCTGATGTGAAACTTATTTTGAAAACAATGATGGTTTTTGGGGTTGTTTAACAAGTTTAAAATTTTCATGAATGTTACATTCTACACATTAGTATTAAATATAATTGATACTTTTTATTATTTACTATAAAAATATTAATCTTTCCTACAACACTACAGTTTTAGTGTACATACTAACTAAGCACCTAGTTCATTTAAACAAGTTCTTTGATGCCAATTGAAACATCCATTGCATGAGTACTTTTAAAATAAGTTTATATATCCATTTTCAAAGACCAAAAAGGTTTATAGTTTGATAGTTAGTTGCAGAAATAATTTGGTCCTAAAAGTCTAAACGTTATCAAAAGTTAGCGATACGAGAAGAAGTAACATTTAGTAATAAAACAAAAGTTAAAGTATTTTACTATAATTGTCATGCTTTTCTTGAATTCGACGCTCTTTCTTTTCTACCTTCCTTTTCAATGCCTAATTTGAGTACATATCAAAATTAAAAAATTTAGGCTTGGAGAAGCCTAGTCGGTACATCCTCGCTCAACTCTTTTAAGGAAATAGATGGTTGTGATCATCTAGTTCCAAAGTCAAACCCCCCAAAAGTAGTTTAAACATGAAACAAACTTATATATATTTAAAATATTTTAAGAATAACTTTCAAATTTATGCCATAAAACAATATCATAAGTTTTAAACAAAGAAGTATACAATGCCCATGAAACTACTCCCAAAACCAAGTTAGTTTCATTTCCAAACTCCTATAAATTACATGGACTTTGGGTTTATGCATAGTTAGCACATAACACAACTACATAATTTTTGGCTGTATTCAAAACTAGATATACTAGCCACCATCATACTAGACCACATATGGGTAACTAAGATCACATATGTACATGGGATACTTCTAGTATTCCACTAAAAAACAATATTTTTGGCAATACAAATGTAACATCCCGAAATATCAAGGGTAGAGTTGAAGGGCTAAAAGAGTAAATGATCAAGGGAACTCGGCAAGTCCATGGGTGGTACTCGGCGAGTAGAGTCGCGATTTGGTCGCGTGTTAAGTGGCCGACTCGGCGTGTCCGAGGATAGACTCGACGAGTAGGCGCTGAGTGGAGAAAACCCTAATTCTCGGGGTTGAGCCCTATATAAAGAACATAACATCCATCCCTCAGCCTCTTTACTCATCCTCAAGTCCAGAAACTCTTAGCCTTCGTGTGTGAGTGATCATATTGCATTTGGAAGCTTGGAGAAGTAATTGTTGAGGAAATCTTGAAGGGTAGGAGGCTTGGAGCAAGGGGCTTTGCTTGGATTCGAGTTCCATTACAGTTGGGGCGTTCTTTTGAGGTAATATCTCGTCCTTGGGCTGTTACTCTTATGGATTCATCATTTTGGGGTTTGTGGGGAGCTTATCTTGGGATGTTTTGGGATTTGGAGGTTAGATCTGAGGTTGCTACCTCAGATCTGGAAGGGAGAAGGTCTAGAGTGCTGGAAAGTCCCTGTTTGTGAGTGGTTGATGGAGCCATCTTGTCCCAAACCCAAACCCTAGAGTGAAAATGCATAGATCTCTTTGGATTCACGTAAAGTTTGCCACTTTACGTGATGGATGGGTTGTAGGAGGCTAGATCTATGTTTTGGATCAATTGCATGGCCTGGAGTGCTTCTGTATGGATTCAGACCGGTGGTACTCGGCGAATCACATGGGTAGACTCGACGAGTTGCTTGAAGATGAGCTGGAACTCGACGAGTTGGAAGAACAACTCGGCGAGTTGGATGAAGATGGCTTGGAACTCGGCGAGTTGTATGAACGACTCGGCGAGTAGGTTGAAGATAGCCTTAGACTCGGCGAGTTTGTTCTTGGACTCGGCAAGTCTTGTCGAAGAGTCCCAATATTTTCTGGTTGAGTCGAGAATCGGCGAGTCAAGGGATGACTCGGTGAGTTGTGGGCGAGTGGACTCAGAGTTGTTGGACTCGGCGAGTCTCGGAGTGACTCGGCGAGTTAGGTCGCGGATTGAGGGAAGTTCTGAGCATGGGGACTCGGCGAGTCATCGGGTTGACTCGGCGAGTAGATTCAGTCAGGGGTTGACTTTGACCGAGGGTTGACCAGTTGTCTTCCAGGGGTATTTTGGTAATTGTGGGTATTTAAATGAGTTCAGTGCTTTGTTGTTGTTCAGTGGAGGAGTTCGTGTCGGAGTTTGGAGTAGCGGGATCTTATCCTTTCAGCCGGCAGTTTCGAGGTGAGTTATCCTCACTATATCAACAGGGTCTAAGGCACCAAGGCCGGCCCTTTATCAGATTGAGATCCAGGTATTTGTTGTATGTTATTGCTTTGATATGTTGCATCCTGGTAGCTAGGATGATATATGTTAGAGACTTGGTTGAGATCGGTATCCTGAGATGTAGGGTGATGCTATGCTAGTGACCGGTTAGGTCGGTATCCTGGTTAGGATGGTGATATGCTATGTGATCTGTTTGATCGGCTTGTTGACTGTGAATTATTATATGTTTGTATGTTTATGTGCACATGGTTGTTTGGACTGGAGTTGGGTTAAGGCGGGTCCTGCTTTGTGCTGTAGGCCAAGATACCCAGGGCGGACCGGTTGTCCCGAAGGCCCAGCGAGCGGTCCGGATAGGCTGTAGGCCCCAAGAGGGCGGTCCAGACGTGCCGAGGCTCGAAGAGTGGACCAGGCCGACTGAAGGCCCGGTGCGGGCGGACCAGTCATACTGTAGACTCAGAAAGTGGACCAGGTGGATTGAAGGCCCGGTACGGGCGGACCAATCACACTGCAGACTCGTTGTATGTAGATAGATTCGGAGAGTGGACCAGGTGGATTGAAGGCCCGGTGAGGGCGGACCAATCACACTGCAGACTCGAGGTTTATGGCTAGACTCAGAGGGTGGACCAGGTGGACTGTTGGCCGGTGCGGCGGACCAGTCCCACAGTAGACCCGAAGTGCATGGCTGTTCTGTGATCGGATATGTTATGGCATGTTATGCGTGTATGGTATATGTGGTTGGTATTTTGGGGATATCTCACTAAGCTTTCGGGCTTACAGTTGTGGTTTTATGTTTTTCAGGTTCTTCAGGAGACCGTGGCAAGGCGAAGACGTGATCGTACCGCTCCTCGTGTTTATGATGTGATGAGATTCTGGGAATACTTAAAATAATCTGTAATGAAAACCTTTTTGTAATAACTTTAACGGAATCAAGTTGTTTTCGAAAATTTTAAATTGGTTGAAATTTTTGGTCGTTACAACAAACCAAGATTAAAGATACAAAGGACAAGCGACCATATATAAATCAACCCATCCTATGTGAATTCTCTAAAAGTCTACATAGAGGAAAACTTTCTTGTTTTCTTGATAGAAAATTCAAAGAGTAGTATTTAAAACCATTGCATCGTTTTCACCATTTGGTTAATTGTGTTTCACTTTATTAAACAGAGAGTTAAACTCTATTACCACTTTATTCACGTTCCTCCGATTTGTGTAGATTTGATATTTCGTTCGGTAGTGATATTGATTCATTTCATTGATGAAACGTTCGATGATTTTACTCCAAAAAGATAACTCACTTTCATTGATGGCGACCATCAGGTCCTCCGATACATCAATCCATGCATGGACCAAGCCACCTCTTCTATCATTCTCCCAAAGAAGGTGTTTGGTTGTTTATTTTGAAGTTGAAAATAACTTTTGTCAAAGAAAACTTATTGACTTATAAAGGTGAGAAAATGAGTTTTTAAAAAACTGTTTGGATTAGTTTTTTAATGGCAAAAGTCACTAAGTTAAAAATATGTTTGACTTAATTATTTTTAAATTTTTTTTTAATCCTAATAAATTATAAGACATTTAAAAAAATCACAATTTGTTACTTCTTGAAAACTCTTTTTGAAAGGATAAACAAAAAGGAGTTTTAATAATCCTTATTATGTATCAAAACATTTTTTTTAAATAAGGAGTGTTTACATGAACACCGAAACACCATCTTGACAAATACGGTTGTAACGTTTGAGGAAGACATTTTGCAAGATAAAACCGAGAGAGGTAAATTGGTAAAATAAATTAAATGTTAAAGATTTAAGATAAGTAAGATCAATATTAAAGGTTCGAAAAATGATTAAATTTTGAACTGATGCCAAATTCGTTTGTTGAGCTCGACATACCTATGTGCCGAGCCACCTAGGCAATGCCGATGGGTAGTGCCGACTAACACACCGTAATCATTCGATTTCGCTTTGTTAAGATTAATCATTTTAAAAAAAAGGGAATGGTTGGTATACAAAACAATATCATGTTTATAATTTATGCGGCTACTGTTTTTTTAAAAGGACAAAAATACCCCCAACAGCCTCACAGCCTTGTCACCGAGAAAAGCCCCTTTCGTTGTCGATCCATCGAATCTGTCCTTGTTGGCCTATAAAGTAACAACCACCGAAGCCTCCGCAAAATTTCAGATCGTCGCCTGAGATTTGATTTCAAATCTCTCTTTCTTGCTCTCTTGTTCAAACAAGACGGCTGATTCTATTTTGACCTTACGATTTTGCTCAAAAATGGCTATGTCAACCTCTGCTTCTAGGGTTTCCCTTTCTTTTGAATGCCGAACGGATGCCAGTTTCTCCGGCGGTATCCCTCGCATCGATGGCGCACGGTTCTCTTCCAAGCTAGGTGGGGCGTCCGGTAAAGGAACGTTTGGTATGTCTTCATTGATTCTGAGGTTCCCACCCAACTTTGTTAGGCAGCTCAGCAATAAGGCTCGGAGGAACTGTAGCAACATCGGCGTTGCTCAGATTGTTGCCGCTTCATGGTCTAACAACCAGCCTCCTTCTTCGGCGGCGGGGGCTAAGGCCGTCGACGCCGCCGCCTCCTCCGCCGTCTCCACTCCATTCGTCGTGGGTGAAGATGTTGTTGATAATAATGATATGGATATAGGTTCTTGTAATGGTAGCCCTTTTGTACAGTTTCAGGCTTTGGAAAGTTTTCATAAGCCTTCGTTTTTGAAATCCGATGATAGCGTTGCAATTCATGCTGGTATTCTCTCTCTCTCTCTCTCTCTCGATACTCTAATATTCCTGGAGTGTTACACATAGATTTGTTCATTACCATGATTCGATAAAGTTGCATATTTTCCTGGATTCTGAACACCAATGATTGGATCTTGGTTTCCAAATATCCATTTGTTCAAGATCTGGAAGAATGTGCTATGATCAGTATTCCAAATCTCCAACATTTACTTTCTAATTCAACTGCAGTCTGCGTTTACCCTATTAGCTTCTCGAATTTGATGTTTGTGTAAATGATGAAAAGTTGTCAATTTTGCATTTAATATGCTAATGCTTTTGCTAGGTGAAAGATTGGGTCGCGGCATTGTTACTGATGCAATAACTACACCTGTGGTCAATACATCTGCCTACTTCTTTAAAAAAACTGCTGAACTCATTGATTTCAAGGTATCAATCATTCTTTTCTTTGCATCGGGTACATCTCAAACAAGTTTTTTTGAGTTCAATCTTTGGATTATTAATAAGTTGCAATATTCAGTTTCTGAATCTTTTAAATCTTCCATCTTTAGATCATTTCTGTAACTTAAATCTTCTGAATCTTCAATCATGAAACAGGAAAAAAGACACGTTAGCTTTGAGTATGGGAGATATGGAAATCCTACTACTGTGGTTGCTGAAGAAAAGATAAGGTAATGTCCTCTGCTTTCTACTTACTTTTCCATTTGCGTCTTGTATAGTATAACTCAATAAAAGCACATGTATTTTGAAAAAAAAAACAGTGCGCTTGAGGGAGCTGAGTCAACTCTGATACTTGCCTCCGGGATGTGTGCTAGCACTGTGATGATGTTAGCCCTAGTTCCAGCTGGTGGACACATAATCACCACCACTGATTGCTACAGGAAAACAAGGATTTTCATTGAGACATTTCTTCCCAAAATGGGAATCACGGTATTGTTTTTGATACATGTTTTTTCTCTTTTATTTATACTGAAAAAAAGACTGAGATTTATGTGGATGGGAGAAAGTTTGCAACTTTTTATCATCCCATTTTTACAAAAGACGTAAATGCCCTTCTAACCCACATGGTGGAGAATTATTATATTTGATATGAATGCTCTTGTTGTTTCATTATGTAGGCAACAGTTCTTGATCCTGCAGATTATGCAGGCCTTGAAGCTGCATTAGACAACCACAAAGTGAGTAGTATAGAAATCTAAATTACATTTTTGGTCCCTGTATTTTTAATCTATTTACTATGAAATTGGTCGGTTTGGGTATATGTGATCTCTAACAGAGTAACAGGTCAAATGGGTTAACTATAAAAGACTATATTACATTTTTGGTCCCTGTGTTTATTTTTATTTTTGGGATCTTTTCCAAAAAATAATCTTTTTTGCAAATTTGGTCCTTACTCAAGGTTTTCATAACACTTTTGATCCCTGTGTTTATTATTTTTCGAATCTTTTCCAAAATAGAATCTTTTTGCAAATTTGGTCCTTACTCAAGGCTTTCATAACACTTTTGATCCCTGTGTTTATTATTATTTTTCAAATCTTTTCCAAAAAAGAATATTTTTTGCAAATTTGGTCCTTACTCAAGGTTTTCATAACATTTTTTATCCCTCTGTTTATTTTTATTTTTCGAATCTTTTCCAAAATAGAATCTTTTTTACAAATTTGGTCCATACTCAAGGTTTTCACAACACTTTTGGTCCATATCTCATGTAAAATGACTACTTTGCTCCCTAGTTGTGATAAAAATATGTTAAGTTAAAAAACCTTAAGGTGAAAAGTAGTCATTTTTACCTATGGAAAGCACCAAACATGTTACAAAATCCTTTAAAAAGAACTAAATTTGCAAAAAAAAGATTCCTTCTGTGATCTGATCCAGAAGAATTGACCCTAAAACTTGTCGATTTTGCCATCTATTATCCATAGATCCTTTTTATTTCAACAACAGAGTTATAAAAGAGAATTTATATATAAACTAATTTATAATTTATACCACAGGTTAGTCTTTACTTCACAGAATCACCCACAAATCCATTCCTAAGATGTGTTGACATTGAGTTAGTTTCAAAGATGTGTCATGCAAAAGGAGCAATTGTTTGCATTGATGGAACATTTGCAACACCTCTCAATCAAAAGGCTCTTGCCCTTGGTGCAGATATTGTTCTACACTCTGCAACCAAATACATTGGTGGACACAATGATGTAAGCAAAAAACCAAGAATCTCTTTTTTTTTTGCTAATAATCTTTTTTTTTAAACAGATATTGACTATCTTTGACTTTTTTTTAGGTTCTTGCTGGTTGTATTAGTGGTACTACTGAAATAATTTCTCAAGTTCGTAACTTGCATCATGTTTTAGGTGGTGCTCTGAATCCTGTAAGTAGCTTATGAGCTGTTTTTTAACATGCTTGATATATATAACAAGGGTGTCATAGTTTTTTTATTTTAATAATTAAATATTTATTTTAATGGCAGAATGCTGCATACTTAATCATTCGAGGCATGAAAACGCTGCATCTACGTATAAAGCAACAGAATTCCACTGCGCAAAGGATGGCCGAAATTTTAGAGGCACATCCTAAGGTACCTTTTTTTTTTTTTTTTTTTTAAAAAAAATTATTTTATTGATGAAGTGCTGTTTGGATAAATGATGCTTAAAAGTATTTGATGAACTGTATGTGTGATTTTTAAGAATGTGACACTGAGAAAAGTTATGGTGAAAATTTTACAGGTGAAACATGTGTATTATCCAGGGTTGAAAAGTCATCCGGAGCATGATACTGCCAAAAAACAGATGATTGGTTTTGGTGGTGTTGTTAGTTTTGAGGTGGATGGAGATATCACAACCACCATTAAGTTTGTTGATGCTTTAAACATCCCATACATTGCACCCTCTTTTGGTGGCTGTGAAAGCATTGTCGATCAACCAGCCATTATGTCCTACTGGTAACTTTCCTCTTTCCATTCTAGGGCTATTTTCGATGATAGAGGGCATTTACGTCTTTTTGCACTGATGAAAATAAATTGAGTTTTTTTTCTTCTTTTAAACCATGAGTGTTACTATCAAGCTTTTTATGACTATTTTCGATGATAGGGAAGGTGGAGGGTATTTATGTCTTTTGCACAGATGAAAGATCCCACTTTTTCACTTTTTTTGGTGGGAAAATGAATAGAGTTTTTTGTTCTCTTAAGCCATGAGTGTTACATGGGACTAGCAAGCTTTTTAGCAACCTACTTTTTTGGGTGGGAAAAATTATTGATTTTTTGTCCTATTAGGCCATGATTGTTCCACTACTAGACAAATGTTTAGATAATAGAGGATGAAAAGGGTATTTACGACTTTTCAGGTGAATTTTTTGTCCTATTAGGCATAATGTTAAGTTTTCTAGGGCTATTTTATATAGGAGGACGAGGAGGGCATTTACGTCTTTTTGCACAAATGAACATCATAGACTCTTATTTCATGGTTGTAGTGTAGTATATGTGAAACACATTATAAGATGTTTTGTTGTGTAATGATTGGAAACAGGGATCTGAGTCAAGCAGAAAGGGCCAAATATGGAATAATGGACAATTTGGTTCGCTTCAGTTTTGGGGTTGAAGATTTTGAGGATCTGAAAGCGGATGTCCTGCAAGCTTTGGAGGCCATATAGGCATGTTTCACCTGCGTGATTGTTTGTTTTTTTTTTATGAAAATCTTTGTTGTTTTAAAATGTTGTTTTTGAATATTGATGATGATTGTGTGTTGTAGAAGACTTTTGTAGTTGAACACTCTTGAGTTGAGTGCTCCTATTTTATTTATCAGTTAGCTAGATCGATGAATGTGTTATGTCCCACTAAATTTACGTGAAGCTAGAAAAACAGAAATCAAACCTAAAACTATAAATTAAAGTGTTTTGGTTTTTGAAGAGGTAAAACATAAGCAGTCTTGGACTATGAAAAAAAAGATTTTTTCTACAACTACCAATTTTACTACATAGAAATTTAATTAATATAATAACCACAGGAACAGATTTTTTTGAAAACGATTTTTTATATTTTATATTAATTGCTCAACAATTTGATTTTATAAATATGTTATTAATTGTAAGCCATTGTACTACCATGTGCTTGAACGCATCTTGTCGCCATCATCACACGCATGGTCCTTTTGAAGATAAATAATTCATCGTTTAAACAACTTGGATTTTAGCAAAACATCACCTAAAAATCTGATTTCAACAAACAAGCAACTCTTTTAGCAAATAATCACATAAAAATCATATTTAGCAAACAAACTCATATTTCATCAAGTAAATCAATCAGCAACCAACAAAATAATCTAAAATTAGACGTCCTACACAGAACCTACGTGTGTTTAAAACTATAAACTCTTCTAGCACATGAAAACTAATCACACATCATATTATGAATTCACATATTGCCAATTAATAATTTGGCCATGTAGCTTGTAATTAAGCATAAAAAATTCATCAATTGAGCTCGAAATTTGGCATCGCCTATCAAACAAAGCCACATAAAGCCCAACATCTTGATGTTTTTCATTCCTTCACTCTGATTTTATTATTGTTGATAAAGATAAAAAAATTTATGCAGTGTGTTTTGCTTTCATTATGGTAAAAGAGCTATATGAGAAATAAATGATTGTACTATAGAAGGGGAAATGATATCAATGCATCATTTGTCATATAAGATTATATCGGATAGTTAGATTTGAAGTTTATGTATTAACTTTTAAGTTTATCACAAATGTTATAAATCTTATATAACTTAATAACTATTTCAATTTGGCATGTGCTTTCGATCCCTAATTCACCATTCCATATTACGATATAAAATCTAGCTAATTGAAAAACTATCGTATGTAAACATCTCAATCTTAGCAACTTTGCTTTGTAAGATTCATTAATAAGTTTTGCATAAAAACTTTACGATAGTAGATATATTATCAGCATTTTGGTTTGTTGACTCGATACTGATACACCATTAAAAACCTTAGTAAAAGAAGTTTTATTTTACTATGGATACACCTATAGTTGTCATCATGCTCCCCAAAATATAGTAATATTTTTTTTTCTACGGTGGATACATCTATACCTGTCATCAAGCTCCCTAAACAATTATGTTTTTACTGAATTTCATATATACAAATATATACAAATCCTTCTTAATAAATAAAGAACTTTTTGTCACTTGTTATCTTTTTAGACATTTGTTCACATGTTATTTTTTTATAATTTAGGTTTTCTTTTTACATAGTCTAGAAAAATTACACACTGGATTTTTTAAATAAGGAAATTTTTTAAGAGTTAAAAAAATTGATTCCTAATTTATGAGGATTAATTTTGGGGAATTGATTTGGAGGAATGATTTGCGCAATTTTAAATGAATATAAGTTCAAAGCAATTAATTAATATCATAACCAAGGCACGTAATTTCATTTTTTGCTTTTTTATATATGTCATATATGTGCATTAAAATTTTACTATTTACCCTTTTGACAATTTATATTTCTAAATAAGTGAGTTTGTACGTACGTTTATTGAATTGTTCATTGTAATATTTTACATTCATTTCTTTCAATAGTTATCTTTATTAGTATATAGATTGAAATACTTATGTATTCATCATTTAAGTTGTATTTAATTTGAAATTATACTTTAAAAATATTTAATGTTTAAACCTTGATCAAAACCCGTGTAACACACGGGTGTTACACCTAGTGAAATAATAGTAAGTGTTCATTCTAAATCTAGATCTAGAATACTATAATAAATTCCTTAGAAATAAGAACCTATAAGGGTGTGCATAAATTAACCGATTTAATTCAAAACCACCGGCTATACTAGATATCCAATCATAATTAAATTGGATCGGTTTCGAAATTTCAAAATGCAGTTGAAATGGATCGGTTATTTATTTGATGATTCTAAATATTCAATAGATAAACGAACCAAATTGATCCAATATTATCCAATTTGATATCCAATATCATCATCCAATTTATTTAATTAAAAAAACAATCTAATCCATCCAATCTTATTATCTAATTTAATTATGTATCTATTTTTTGTTGTTTAACTAGGTGTGAGACCCGTGTATTACACGGGCTGATTTAAAAAAAAATTAAACATTAAATTAAAGTGTAAATAGAAAATATTTTTTAATGTACACTTTTAAAATAAGAATGGAATAAATGTATTTATTGCAATTTAATATCATATATATGATATTTAATACTTTATATATATAAGTATATGACTTTAATTTTAAAAACTGTAAAAACAAAAAATTGACAAATGGATAATATTTACTTCAAAAATAACATAAAATGACAAGTGTCAAAACTCATGAAAGATTGACATATGACAAAAAAACTTTTATTTATTAAGGAAGATCGGATAGAAATGGAATACAAATTAGTTAGACATTTGATAACCAATTAAATATATCAAATCAATAAAACGGATTCAATCCATTCAATTGAATCAGTTTGGTTCGGTTTGATCGCTTATATTAAATTGGATTGAATCGATTGAAAAAATCCGAACTCAAATAAATAATTAGATTGAATAGGTTCTTCAAAATGGATTTTAACCTATTAACAATCTAAACCTATTATGCGACTAGAGAATAAAAAGTCATACGTGAAAACAAAGCAAAAGAGGTATAAAGAATTATAAAGGTGCAAAAGTGAAAAGACAAAAGAAAACGCAAAAGAGTGTCATCTTCTTCTATATGCTCTTCTTATCTTCCAAAATCAAGAACAATAGAATATTCAATATTCTCGTCCCTATTCCATTTCAATCCTGTTCAACAAAACCCCAGATAGACAATCGATCTTCGTCTTCATGTGGCGATGAAATTCGGTAAAGAATTCGGAATCCATCTCGAACAAACCCTACCTGAATGGAAAGACAAGTACTTGTGTTACAAACCCCTTAAAAAGCTTCTCAAAAACCTTCCTAATCCCACCGCCGATGACGCCAACGACCACCCTCAACCATATCGAAACCCTACCGGAGTTAACGCCGACCGCAATCTACCACCTCTGCCGCATCACTTAGCGGAAATCCAACACTGGTTTGTCAGGATTCTCAATGAAGAACTCGATAAGTTCAACGATTTCTATGTTGATAAAGAGGAAGAATTCGTCATCCGATTTCAGGTTATTCGTTTTGTTAGTTATGATAGATTGTGATATTTGTCTCCACGAGTTATTGCTATTGCTAGGCCTTTGACTTTTCTATATCAGTTCAAACATACGTAGAAATTGATCCTTCCAAGTTTCAATGTTCAATCAATACCTATTATCCGACTTTCAGATTACATCTGGCAATTGACCATTTCTTTGAATTCTGTTTTATTTTGACTAACATTCAACATCATTATCTTCATGAACGATCTGTTTGAATGAGTATAGAGTTGTCGAATAGGTTAAATATTGGGTAGGAGATTGTCATTGCACACTACTAACTTGTTAATTCAGATTATAGATTGAATTATGAAGAACCCCATTGCAATTTGAATCTGTATACTTATCATGTATGGAATGCATCGCTGAATTTACTTGTGATTCAATCAGGAGTTAAAACAAAGAATCGAGCTAGTAAAGGAGAAAAGCTGCAAAGATGGAGTGTTTACATCAGAAAGCGAATTCAGTGATGAGATGATGGAAATACGTAAAGACTTTGTCACGATTCATGGGGAAATGGTGCTTCTCAAGAACTACAGCTCCTTAAACTTTGCAGGTATGACACCTTGCTCATCGTTTAACTTATTATTTAATCTAGAAATTTACAAGAGATTTTTCCCAATTAATCTGGAGATTCGTGCTTGCTTGTAATGTAAGCAACACATATTAACTATGTTTGCCACACTTAACAAGTTTACTAGAGCTTTTATTTTTCTTTCAATGAGGATGAGAAGGGCATTTGCGTCTTTTGCATAGATGAGAGATCAATAGCGAGTCCTTGTCCCACTTTTTTGGATTGGACAAAAGACCGCAACTTTTGTCCCATTTTTATCAGTCAAAATCCTAGTCCTAGTCCAATGCAAGCCAAACACAGTACAACTTGTTTTGTTTTGTCCTGTCATGACTAACAAACAGGCCGACGGCCTGTTTGCTTGTTACACAGGACAAAACATGATGGCCTTTTACAGTGTACTGCTTTTGGCATACATTGGACTAAGACTCGGTCTAAGACTGATGTAAATTGGACAAAAGCTGCAGTTTTTTGTCCAACCCAAAAAGGTGGGACAAGGACTTACTATTGATCTCTCGTCTATGCAAAAGACGTAAATGCCCTTCTCATCTTCATCATAAAAAATAGCCCTAGAAAACTTGTCCAATCCGTCCCATGTATGGATTGGACTCCTTGTGGGCATCTGCCAGACAGACTGTTGTGTACCTGATTTACATCTCACATAATACTCCTAGGACAGCGGTTGTTGGAAGAATAACTCGTTACAAAATATCGATAAGATTTCTATTTCTTTTTATTTTTTAGGTATTATCAAGATACTAAAAAAATACGACAAAAGAACGGGTGGACTACTTCGTGTACATTTTACACAACTTGCTCTTCGCCAACCCTTTTTCACCACAGAACCTCTCACAAGGTTGGTGCACGAGTGTGAAGAAAATCTCGAACTCCTCTTCCCTTTAGAAGCAGAAGTAATCGAATCCACAAGCAGAACAACCACCACCACAACACCATTAGCACTTGGTGAAGAAACTTCAGATGTCTATAGACGTACAGTCGATGCTATTAAGACAATAAAGGGTCTTAAAAAGGAAAGTTCAACTTCAAATCCGCTATCGTTTGCTTCTATTTTTGGTAACCAAGATATTGATACGGGTGCTGTGACTGCTGAAGATTCACGTTCTGACTCTTCGGGTTGTGATAATATTGAACAAGATTATGATGATGGCCATTCGGCTGAATAAGAGTGATGACATTTTGGACATGTCTATATTTTTTTGTGTTTGTATGTCTCTTTTTTGTTAGGGAGTTTTAAGTTTTTAAATAGTACTTTTTTTGTGTTAGTTGTTTTGTTTTGATTTGGTAAATAAGAAAAAAAAGTAAAAAATGTTTGTTAATGCAATGATCTTTTACATTTTTTCTAATTTATGTAACACGATTTTTTTTAGAAAAAAAATATGTAACTATGTTCTACTTTAGAACCAAAAAATGGGATGCATTATTTGTAACATGTTTAAGTGATTGAAATTTGATTTTATAATTTGTGACAGCTACATATATTGGGAAATGAAGTTATACTTTGTTCTATAAATAGGTGAAAGGGGAGAAGCAATGTTGCTTAAATTGGTAAAAGAATGAAAATAGACTGGTGTCATGCTATGAGATAATGGTTTTGGTCACAATGTTGTGTATTTTTGGTTATAGAATAAAACAATGTTACATATTTCTCTTAGAAATCATTTTGTAGAAAAAGTTTATAAAAAAGTAAAATCTTATTGCATAAACAATAAACATGCATTAAACCCTAAAAACCTTTTAATTTATTTACTTCAATAACAATTTAATGAAAATGATGTCAATATTATTGTGTAATGTAAATATGTTACTGATAAATAGTATATGTTAAAACATAAAAGGTAAATGATTATTTTTTGAGGGCATAACAATAAAAAAATTGTTAAAACTTAAAATGTTACAGAAAGAAAGGTTAAATTTTATATTTTATATAAAATAATAAAGAGACTATTATAGAAATGATCAGTTCCAAACCTACACTCCAAGTCAGAGTGGTTGTATTTTGTTGTATCAATGGTTCTTCCGTCAGTTTTCGTTAGTTTTAAGGAGTTAGTCATAAAGACGTGCCTCAGTGCCTCACACATGAGGGGATAAAAATCATTTCTCTCACCTCTTAATGCAAGGTTGTATGTAACACTTGGTTATAACCGTAAGAACCACGGTTACAAAAATAAATAAATTTTTATAGTAAAATGTCATAACTATTAATCAATTATTTTTAAAAACTTTATTAATTAAGAAATTTATGTTTTTTTTTTTATTTAAGTAAAATTATAATCGTTGTCAAATAAATATATGAAATTATTTTTTCAAGATATACAAGAGAATTTTTATTTGTGAATTAACGAAAAAAATAATGATATTATATAATGAAATGTTAAACTGATAATAAAAATAAAACAACCACAATAAATAAAGTAATTTAAAAATGGTATATGGCAAATCAAAAAATTAAGTTGTTAAAATAAATATATATGAAAAGATATAACAAATTGCAATTAAAAATTAACAATAAAGTTTATTACAAATAATAATAAAAAATAATATTTTACAAACTATTTACAAATTTCTTAAAACTTCTTTATACACATCTTGGAAGTTCATTAGGCAAGAATGTGACACATGGCCGTTTCAGATTAAAACTATTTATTTATTAGAATGAAAGATTTTCTACCAAATGATTTTATTCTATAACTCAAAACAGACAATCATAAGGGGATAAAAGTCATCTCTCACCTCTTAATAATGCATTTTCTAAAAATGATTATTTTATTTCACATCTTCCTCTCCACCGTGTTTTCTTGTGTTTTCTTAAGGGTGACAAAAAGAGACAATCATGCCGTGTTTTTGTCTGAAACGACACAACAAAGTTTTATGTAACACAAACACGATGTCATGTTTTTTAAATAACATAACAACAAATCAATTAAAAAAATGACAAACACGACACGACACGACAAAGATAACATAAAATAACAATTAGTTTATTTAATTAATCATACATTACACGACAAACACAAAAAACACGGCAAACAAATGGTAGATTGTGTCGAATTTTGAAAAAGAAAACTATACGACATCGTGTTTTTTATATTTGAAACGAACATGAATTCGAATTTTAGTTTCGTCCCAATTTTGTTGTATAGTGTACAACAAAGAGTATTTGCCTCAACCTTTCCTACATTGAGCCGTTAGGAATACAATACAATAAATGCATCCCATACTTTTCTTGTGACAATTTCATGAATATGTGTAAGAAACTCCAAGGAGTTCATGACTAAGAAACGATTATTATTGTCTGCCTATGTGGGAATTCAAATAGTTTGTGTATGTCGCTAATCAAAATCATAGGAGGATCAAGAACCATTATGCGTGCAAGAACAAACACCATTTCTATCAACTTTATTGTTTTTCTACACACACATCGTTTATTATTAGTTAGAAAGATATCTTTCTTGGTGTTCTCAAATCATGGGGATAGTACACAATGTAGAAGAAGATGAACACATCTTACCTATGTTCTGCTACCAACCGATACTTTATTTCTAACACCTTGATCATATGTATCACAATGAAGAAGTAGATAAATAGTTTGATTAGCTTTTAAGAGAATAAATTTTATGTAATCGTGATCAAGTGTTCAATGAACCAGAAGGTAAATTGAAATACCATTGTGCCCCATATGAGAACCACACGGTCTCATTTAATGTCTTCAAATTAGCGAAAAATAACAATTGCGAATAATGAAACAATTATAAGCATTGATCGTATATGTGCCATAGTCCTCATATCCACTTTCGATTTTCCAATTCAAAATTGTAGAGTTTCGAATAAGAAATAAAAATTTACACAAGTATATTAAGTTGTGTTCGTTTTAGTATTCCTATTCTGTAGGGTTTGTAAAAAGATAAATCAAAATACAATGTGTAATTTGTATATATGCACACGAAGAAACAAAATTTGTAATACTTTACAACACACTATTGTAGTTCAAAAACGAATTATAAATCCTTCTGTCTGTCCTCATGGCTAAAAGGTAGTGGCACTGATTTGACAGCTCGGAATTTCCCAACATTGTTCAAATGCTCATTCTCCAACCTAAATCAAATACAAATACAACGTTAGATTGTGTTTTTTCCTGATTTTGATTTTAACGTATTGAAAATGATGAATGAAATCAAACCTAAAGAAATTCCATAAACCACGACGAATGATCTCCAAACTTGCAACTATTGCAACTAGCGCATTTCTATGGAGGAAAGGAGCTTCACGAAACCCTAGTACAGTTTGCATCCAAGCAAGTCTCAATAACACATTTAATACCTGAAAATTAGCTTTTATTAAGATAAGATCCAACAGTTTCTAAAAGGATAACTACAAATTGGGTATTATTTGTTGAAGATCACTAATTACCATTGCTATGAAGTAGATAGATCTTTTAGGCAAAATAAGCTTATCTCTTAACCATGGATTCTCAGAATTCCTACATAGCAAACCCCAATCCATCACCAGATCCCAATACGTAGCAAAAATCGTTGCAAATATCGAGGTAGCTAAAGCAATATATTTTATTGTCATATATCTTGCATCTGTATCTATCATTTGAGTTTGAATTGTCCTTGCAACAACAGCTACAATGATAGAGAAGTATTTGAGTGCATTCAAAGCTTGTGTCGAATCTTTCCCTTCACACAATCTTCTAAGACACTACACATTCATACAAACAATAGTTAAGATTATTAACATTGAATCATTAGGTGTCGTTTGTTTGATAGCTGCTGATTGAGTCAGATCTGATTGAATTTGACAATGTACCTGTAGGACACGAAGCCAATATGGGACAACAGCAACAACTATATAGATAGTTTTATAAATATCACTGTCAATGCACTTAGATGCATCCCTCTTCTTGTAATCTCCCCAACCGTAGTAGCATACGTAGAACTCCAAACTCCTCAATAGTTGAACCTGAAACCATAAAAAAAAAAAAAAAAAAATCCAATTAATTTTGAGTTCCTTGATTGTATAATATTATTTATATTTACTCTTATTACCTGACTAGTAAACTGATCAGCCAAGAAGAAATCAGGGAGAGTGACCACGTAAAAAGGAGCACAAACGCAGTGCCATAAACAGACTAAAAGGAAGAAACGATTTGCACGATAAAAGATATTAAATGGACAGATTGTTATCAAAAGGAAAACCTGCAAAAAAAGCGTTTACAATAAGATTGAAATTTAAATATAGATTATGGTAAAATGGAATTACTTAAGAGATTAGTAAGGGCAAAAGAGGAATTGCTTACAATGACTAAACCAAGAGGAAGTAATTCAGTGAGAGCTTTGTAACTTTGAGTTCTGTCATCCAAATCCATTTCAAGATTTGATAATATTCCTGCAAGAGTGACTACTGAGAGACCAGAACCTAAGAGCAGAACTTCTTTAAATCCCAATTCTGTCCCTTGCTTAAATCCGAATATGAAGGAGTAATTTACTCGATAACGAGTCCAATAGTATACATTCGCAGCATACATCAATATATGTAAAACTACAAATCCAAACAAACTGTATAGTGGAAAAATTGTATTCATGTAAGCAGTTCGACTTCTATGCTGAAGAAGATCTCTAGCATGTACAAGAGCAATGATCGCAACAACAAGTGCTAATGAACATCCAAAAAAACAACCTACACAACAAAAATATTCAGATGAGATGTAATGAAAAAATCATTAATTTTACATATGACAATGAAATGTATTGCGTTTAGCATGCATTGGACTGATACTGATGTCAACAGGACAAAACTTGTTTTTTTTTTTTTTTTTTTTTTTTTTGTCTTACTCAAACAGGCGGAACAAGACTCGCTATCGATCTCTCGTCTATGAAAAGATCCGCAACATTGAAAATAGCCCTAGAAATCTTTCTAAGGCTAGTTTTTAAGGATGAAGAGGGCATTCACGTCTTTTCATAGATGAGAGATCGATAGCGAGTCCTGTCCCACCTGTTTGAGTGGGACAAAAAAAATGCAAGTTTTGTCCTGTGGATGTCAGTCTCAGTTCTAGTCCAATGCATGTCAGACACAGTACACACAGCCTGCCTGTGTAACTAACGGGGATACTCACCGACAAAAAATGTGATCCGATGCCTCTCTCGTTTAGCTTTGGGCCTTAACGTGTCCATTCCTTGATGTCGATTCCCGTTACAGAAATGCTTTATGAAAGCGGCTTCCACTCTCTCTATCAGCTTAACAACCTGAAGTGATTTTCAGTTAAATATTGGAAAAAAAAAAACGTAATATTTTTTAAACATCGTAATATCATCATATATATACCTCATCAGATTGGCCTAAGTAAGATTCATCAACCATCTTTAAATAAGCATCCGATGCGTTTCTTGATGTAATCTGCACCAACGATTTATGTTACCATTTGAAACTTTGTTTATCTAGTGTAAAAGACGTAAATAAGGAGAAAGAATCCCTAACCTTATCATACTTCTTCATTATCTTCGAGAAAGCCAATTGATTCAGGAAGCTGGTTTATAAAGCAAGATCAAAATTCAGTTCAATTTCAATTGACTGTATATTCAATTTTTGAGTAAAATTAAAGTGCTTAGTGCTTACGAATAGCTCTTCAAAAACCGAAGCTTTTCATGGAACTCAATAAAAGCCAGCTTCAACTTCTCTTGTGCATCTTTAAGTTCCTTTTTGTTGTAATGCAACTCCGATCTCCCAAAGTGAAAGACACTTCTTACGGTGGATCGCGGCGTTTCTGCGGTGGCGTTGATTTTTATGTGATTCAAAACCTCCAACGAAGCCATCTTGTATCCCTTCCGATCATCCAATCTATTCTTTTCCTCTTCTTCTTCTTCATTCCCATCACCACTAGTGTTGATCTCTTGAATCACCTCCAATGGATACGCACCTTAAAAAATCATCGAATGTTATTGAAGCTTTACACATTTACTATTTTACCCTCCGTAAATTGGTGAAAAAAAGGTAGCTACCTGTAGTTTTTTCATTGATGAAGGGGGGGATGGCGTGAGGATCATTGACTTTGATTCGAAGAGCAATGAGAGCATCCATTTGTATATTCAACTCTTCAGCTTGTTTCACGACCTCTTCGACTTTCCCTCGATAAAACTGAATCACTCTATTGAATTCGAGATCAAGTTGTCGGAAAAACACCAGCTCAAACTCGCCGCCTTCCTCCGCCGACCGGAGAAAAGTAGTCTGGTAACTCCGGAACTCTTCCCCTTGTTCTTCGTCTGCTACTTGCATTGCACTAACTAGAATCACTTCATCTTCTTCGTCTTTTCGAGGACTAATGTTACCATAACGACTAGTTAATCCGCTGAAGGCTCTGAAAAGCGACACCTTTCTCTTCAACGACGTCGCCTTCACCGGCGCCTTTGCCGGCGAAGGATACATGATCTGCCGCTGCCGGAAAATTAAGATCTCTTTTAGGAGAGTTTTGAGGTAGCTGTAATTCATGTATGCTTCTCGCCATTCTGGAATCATCTGTGAAGCAAATTCTTTCCCGAACTTCATTGTTGATGACTGGTGAGATTTTTGAAATCTGAAAATTATGGAAAATCCCAAAATCTGTGAAGTGTTGAAATAGGGGTGAATGAACACACGTCCTTGTTGTTGATGATTTCGTTGTGTTTTCCTTTTTCCTCACATTCTGTCCAAAAGAAATCGGAAGGAACCAACCCACTTCCAGCTTTTTATGGCGTGTTTCAAAGAATGGATCAATTAGAGCAGGTCTTGTTTTTAGAATGAATCAATTAGAGTTGGTGGCTAGGTCAAGTTTCTTTTTTGGTTAATTTTAAAAAGGGATAGTCATAACTTGTTTTATAAAACAGATTTTATGAGATTCTAGTTTATATTTTATCATTTTATACGATCATTTTTATATTATTGGAATAATATCTCGAAAGGTAATAATTTTATAAAAGTAAATTACAGAAATGGTCCCTGTGGATTGTTTAAATTCGCAGCTTTGGTCCAACCATTGAAAAATGGACAGGCTTCATCCCCATGGTTTCTAAAAATTACACTATTGGTCCCTCCACCATTAAATCTAACAGCTGTAATATTTGAATATATTGACCATTTTACCCTTAATATAAATCAGTTAACACTCTAACTATAGGGACAAAAACAATAAAAACACTAATGTTTTTTCTGAGGCAAAATGTCTGCAGTCTGCGGACCACATCTGTAGACCTCTGCAGTAAAAGAGCTCTGCAGTAAAAGAGGTGGACCAAACGTCCGTAGTCTGAAAAAAAAAAGACTGTATTTTTTTTTTTTAACATTTGCGGACTATTAAAATAAACTGAAATCTAAATAAACTGATTTTTTTTAAACTTCAAAGTGGTTTTTTTAATATTTTTATGACTTTGTTATAAATAATTAACGAATCTAGATCAACTTTTATGTATTATTGTATAAAAATAAAAACAAAAATGATATGAATTAACATATATACTTGATAAAAAAACAACAACCAATTTGGTTGCAAAGTTATAACTAAACATTATAATTAGTGATCAAAGAATTTGATACATAAATGGATGAAAATAAACTTCGAATTTTTTTCAATTAAGTCCATTATAAACGTACCATAAATATTTTCTCGAGAACTTGACGATACTGTATTAAATAATGTTTTACAAAATTTAGCAAAAAAATATAAGAATGTATTATAATTTTTTTCATATTTATATAAACAACTTCAACGACTATTATTGTAATAAATTTTTATTTATAAATTTGTCAAAAATATCATGTTTGTATCGTCGAACGTTTTTTTGAAGTTTTGTAATTTTTTTTTCAAATTGTTTATCATTAATAAAGTTGGAAAAAAATATAAATTAAAAAAACTTGAAAAAAAATATATATATATATATATATATATATATATATATATATATATATATATATATATATATATATATATATATATATATATATATATTTTAGGCTAGAAGATGTCTGAAGATGTTAGAAGACTCTGGTCCACATCTGCGCCAAGAAGAGGGCGCGCGGACATTTTTAGGTTAGCAGTCTTAAAGAAAACAAATTGTTTGCGAAGGCTAATGTCTGCGCGTGGTCTGCGTGTCGCAGACAAAAGTGGCCACATAGATCTGCAGACAAAAAACAAACACTACCTAAATATAGGGACATAATCAGTAAAAGCTCTAACCTAAGTTCTTCTTCCCTTACTACTGGTTACCTACCCACCTCCATCCTTGTGTTCCTTCCCTCATCCTCCATTATCGATGACGCCCCCCACCTTACCATCATTATCGCATCCTCCTCCATCCATCTTCGTCGCACCTTCACTTGCAACTACATCCCACCCTTCACTGCTTTTTATCAGAGTTGAATCCCAGACGCAGATCAGTGAGTGAGACAACAAAGGGTTTGATGAAATCCATGTTGATGACACCACTTTCTGCCTCACTCATCCCACCACCTCCATCGTCTGATGGCTGTTGTCCTTTCCGACGATGGTGGTAAACAATCTTCTATATCTCTTCACCACCTCCTTCTGATGTCATAGACAATTCTCCCCCAATGTCCCTACTTATGTTGTCTCTCTATCCTCATGGCTCGTTATTTTGTTGAAATAATTTGATTGAACCTGTGTGAAAGTTAAATTATCTAGATTAATGCCTCATTGAGAAATACATGTCGAACATATCTTGCAAGTTTTTGCACCATTAATGGAGATTGCAGTTGATTAAGTTTCTTTTTGGTTGATGCTTTGAGACATTATCTATTTTTCTTTTGTATGTTGATGCTTTGAGACATATACAAGTTGAATCAATTGGGAATTGTCTATTTTTCTTGAATCCGATACAAGTAATAGGAAGCAATGGAGATGTTTGTGCAACAAATCACATAAAATTAGGTTTTTGGTATTCACTTTTCCACTTTCTCCTTCATCCCAATCTAATTTTGTCATCTTTTTGTACATGAAATCGCATAAGATGTTTGGTATCTAGTTTTTGGCTCATTTTTGTGTATCAAATCCTTTAAGAATCCAGGTTTTGGTTTCTAGTTAGATTCATAGATTCAGTGAAGTCCATAACATCTACTTCCAAAATATTATATGTATGTGGTGTGTTGATGTGACATCCCCAATTTCACGTCCAGAAAAGACCGATTTCGTTTATTCTTTTATAATAAAATCAGAGTAATCTTTCAAAGAAAAGTGTTGCAGAATTTGTTCCCAAAACAAGATATGATAAAGATTTATCAAATCATTTCCTTAAAGAAATGTATTTTCATTGTATTACAAACTCGGGATGTCAACATCGATACAGATCAAAAGCATAACCCAAAAACATCCTAGGCCACAAAATTGGCCTAAAAAACAATATAGGCCTTCCAACATTCTATTTATTTTCTACTGCCCTAAAATCCATAATCTCTTGTCAGATCATCCAACTATGCTCTTGCGATTACCTATAATACAGAAACTGAGTGGGTCAGGCTAGAGAGCCTGGTGAGCATATAAGGTTTTCAACCAATAATAAATAAGTTTATTATTTTCAACAATTATTCAACCCGATTACCTGTTCCCGTTATCCTCATTGTACGTCCCTAAAGCATCTATTATAAGGGACTTATCCTAAAGAATTTCATCGGGATGGACACTACTGCTAAGGGGATTCCTCAGCCATATAGGTCCGTAAGGAAACCATGGGGGGGGGGGGGTGGAGTACAATGATGGACACATCGTTCACAAACACCTTCAGGTTGCGATCCTGCTAGCGTTCCACTAGACTTCCTAGAAAAGTCTGTGGACTTCATCCATACTCCGCTAGATGACTGGATCATCGTCAACACCGAGGCCTCTCATCATTTTATTTCATCACACACCAACTATTTCATCTACCCATGTTTTACCCAACATATTAGTAGATATAAAATACATATACAGTTCAGATATGAAAACGAAGTTTAAATCTTTCATACAACATAGATCTCAAGTATAAATATATATATATATATATATATATATATATATATATATATATATATATATATATATATATATATTGTAACGTCCCAAAATTTAAGTCCAAAAATTTCATTTTTAATTAAATTGTTCATAAAACATTCACTAGAAAATATTGAATTAACACGTCATCTCATAAAATCAAGTATCATGTTTCAAACCCACAACATAAGCAATTAACATATCAGAGTACAATCCCAGAAACACCGTGCGGAAAATCAAATGTGTGTGTGATGCCATGCTACGCCGCCGACTCCTTCCCCTTAGATGAAGAGGTACCTGAAACCAAAAACTAAAACCGTAAGCACAAAGCTTAGTGAGTTCCCCCATCATACCACATACCATATAATACCATCGGTATCTTTCAATCGGTAGTCGTCGTCGGTATCTTTCAACTGGTAACCGGGGATTATTCCATCCCTACCACTAGCATACAATAGCAATATATAAGCACACAGTCAGGCATATCCGGGTACTGACCTACCCCTAGGTCCTAAGGACCACTATCAGGGAAACTATCCCTATCATGTAACATATCATACAGATATAACTCATAACCAAACGCATACCAGACCAAGATAAATTTTCACAAAGACAATTATCTTCTAGATACTCCTCATTGGTGGGTCGGCATTGTGGACTTAGACCCACCCTTACTGGTAGGGGTGTAAACGAGCCGAGTCGAGCCGAATACTACCAAGCTCGAAGCTCGGCTCGACTAAAATACTCGAGCTCGAAACTCGGCTCGAACTCGACTCGAGCCTTGATTTTAAGCTCGAGCTCGAGCTCGTGAAATACTTGACAGTCTCGAGCTCAGCTCGGCTCGGCTTGACTAATATTTAAAAAAAATCAAAATCATTAATTTGAGTAAGAAATATTAAGCATTCCACATGTAAATGTCCAAACTACCAAAAAAACCCACTATTAAGCACCTAATATCAATATAACATCAACCATATATGTCATAAATGAATAATTATAAAGAAATGATATATTTGTTATAAATGAACAATTACAAAGAAATGGAATATATGTAAATTACACTAAGATTGACTAAGCTCGCGAGCCTTATGAGCTGAGTATTTTTGTACTCGAGCTCGGCTCGATAAGGTACTCGAGTAGCTCGAGCTCGAGCTCGACTCGATTAAGCTCGAGTCGATTTCGAGTATTTTCCGAATAGGTCTCGAGTTTTTCGCGAGTTGGCTTGTCTCACTTACACCCCTACCTACTGGAAGGTAACTCACCTCATACAAGTAGCTGCTGATAATCAGTGCGGGAAACCTCCGTCCACTGCTGTTCCGGAAATCCTCCGGCTACAAACCCCACAAACAATCAGTTAGAAGCTGATCTCTATACTTAGGGTAAAATGACCATTTTACCCTCAACCAAGTCAAGTAAAAGTCAAATTCAACTTCCAGTTGACCCGACTCACCGAGTTGGGCCATCAACTCGCCGAGTCCCTCACTCTCTACTCGTCCCCATCTGCGACCCTACTCGTCGAGTTGGGCCGAAAACTCGACGAGTTCTTCTCCCATTCGAAAGCCACAAGGAAACCCATCCGATTCGCCGAGTCCGAGAACAACTCGCCGAGTCCTACGAGCAGATCCCCTACTCGCTTCCAAATCCTCACCAGAGCATCCATCTTGAGGATTTGGGTTTCTGGGGCTTCGCTACTCGATAAATTGCTAATTCCACGAGCAGTAACGAAGGGTTGGACCTTCTACCCTTAAACCCCTCTTAACTCAGTAAGTGTTCATATGACTCGCCGAGTTTGAAGAACAACTCGTCGAGTTCCAGGCAATCTTCATAGGACTCTCCGAGTGGTTCGTCTAACTCGTCGAGTCTAAGACCATCTTCATAGAACTCGCCGAGTGCACTTTGGCACTCGCCAAGTCCATTCAACTCTCCTCCCATTCAGACCAAATCTGAGACATGCAATGGTTCCAAACCATAGATCTAAGCTCCTAGGTCATTCTTATCACGTAAAGTTGCAAACTTTACATGCATGCATGGCCCTATGAGCTCCAAAAGGCAATTCCAACCTCTTTATGAGGTCAAACACTTAATAGGGACCTCAATCACTTCAACCACATAAACTTTACACTTCTAAGGTGTCCATAAGGTCCAGATATGAAGCCCTTTCAGAACATAGAGCATAAACACATAGAGTTTGAGGTTTTAGGGCTTAAAAACCACAAATTAGGGACAAAAGGGGATCTAAAGAACTAGAGATCAAGGTAGGAACTTCTCTACTTGAATGGAAGCCTTTCACATAGTAGATTTCGGATCTACTTCCCCTCCTTGCACCCTTCAACCTTCTCCTTCTTCTTCTAAGCTCCAAACTTCATTCACAAAGCCAAAATCACTCACAAGAACAATATGGGGGCTAGGGTTTCGCTTTACAGCTCTTCTGGAAGTGTTAGGGGCAAGGGAGGCCGAGTTAGAGTGTTTAAATAGGGTGCGCACTCCTGGATTAGGGTTTTTGTCCACACAGCAGCTTAGTTGCCGAGTCCGGGACCCGACTCGGCGAGTCCACAACTTAAACCCCGTGCCCCTTCCCGCTTCTACTCGGCGAGTCGATCCTTTGACTCGCCGAGTCCAAGGCCAAGATGCAAAAGGCACAAAGAATTAAGTAAAAGAATACGTACCAAGAACCAGGTGCTTCAAATATCCTCAACTTATTTTAGACTTCGTCCTCGAAGTCTGCTGCTCGATCCTGAAATAGCTCGGGTTAATGCTCCATCATCTCGTCCACCGGCTCCCAAGTCTACTCAGAACTCTTACGGTGCTGCCATTGCACCTTCACGAGTTCCACTTTCTTGTTCCCCAGATCCTTCGACTTCCGGTCGAGGATCGCTACAGGCCGCTCGATGTAATTCAGGCTGTCATCAACCTGAATGTCCTCCAAAGGTACCACAGCTGAGTCCTCCACCAGGCACTTCTGCAGCTGAGAGATGTGGAAAGTGCTGTCGATCTGACTGAGTTCGGCTGGTAGATCCAGCCGGTACGCCACCTTGCCCACCCGGGCTACAACCCTGAAGGGTCCAATGTACCTGGGGCCCAACTTGCCCCGCTTCCTGAATCAGATGACACCCTTCCATGGCGACACCTTCAGGAGAACCATATCCCCGAACTGGAATTCCAGGTCTGATCGGCACTTGTCGGAATAACTTTTCTACTGACTCTGAGCAGTCTGAAGCCTGCTCCGGACCTGCTGAATGTTTTCTGTCGTCTTGAGAACTACTTCGGTGCTCCCCATTACCCTCTGACCAACCTTTCCCCAACATATCGGGGTCCTGCACCTCCTCCCATACAACATCTCGAAGGGAGGACGGTCGATACTCGCATGATAGCTATTATTATACGAGAACTCCGCCAACGGGAGGTAGGTATCCCAACTACCTTTGAAATCTAAAACACATGCCTGCAACATATCCTCCAGAGTCTGGATGGTCCGCTCACTCTGGCCATCCGTCTGCGGGTGAAAAGCGGTGCTAAAATGCAGACGAGTACCCAGCTCATCATGAAACTTCTTCCAAAACCTAGAAGTAAACCGCACATCTCTTCTGAAATCACCGAAACTAGCACTCCATGCCGCACCACCACCTCCCTGATATAGATATCGGTCAGTTTCTTGGCCGAGATGCTCTCCTGAATCGGGATAAAGTGGGCGCTCTTGGTCAATCGATCGATAATGACCCAGATCGAATCCACTCCCCGCGCGGTTCTGGGAAGCTTGGTGATAAAATCCATCGTGATGTCTTCCCATTTCCACAGTGGAATATCCAACGAATGCATCTTGTCGTGTGGTCTCTGATGCTCGGCCTTGACCTTCCTGCAGGTCAAGTACCGCTCCATGTACCATGCCACATCCCACTTCATGCAGGGCCACCAATAGTCCAGACGAAGATCCCTATACATCTTCGTCGCCCCAGGATGAACGGAGAATCAGGATTTGTGCGCCTCCTACATCAGGACCTGGCGCACGCCTCCATGATAAGGGACCCACACCCTACGGTGAAGAGTCAATAACCCTCGGCTATCATAGTCGAAAGAGGAAACCTGCCCCACAATCCGCTCACTCTTTCGATGTTCCTTCTTCATAGCCTCCTGCTGAGCCTCTCGGATCCGCTCCAGAAGCGGAGTCACCACTGTCATCCTCAGACATATATCCCTGATCGGCGCTGCCTTGCGGCTAAGCGCATCGGCCACGACATTGGCCTTCCCCGGATGGCAAAGGATCTCAAAATCATAATCATTTACCACATCAAGCCACCGACGCTGTCTCATATTCATATTTGGCTGGTCCATGAGATACCTCAAACTCTTGTGGTCCGTGTAAATTGTACAACGAACCCCATAGAGGTAATGACGCCAAATCTTGAGGGCGAAAACAACAGCCCCCAACTCCAAATCATGCGTCGGGTAGTTCGCCTCGTGAGGCTTTAGTTGCCTCGACTCATAGGCGATGACATTACCTCTCTGCATCAATACCACGCCCAAAACTGAGATGGACGCATCGCAGTACACAACAAAATCCTCTATACCCTCTGGCAGGGCTAAGATTGGCGCATCGCACAATCTCTGTCTCAGTGTCTTGAACGCAGCCTGCTGCTCAAGCCCCCAACGAAAGACCACGACCTTCCTTGTTAGCCTAGTCAGAGGTACGGCTATCTTGGAGAAATCCTGGATGAATCTCCGATAGTAGCCGGCTAATCCTAGGAAACTCCGAATCTCGGATGGAGACTTCGGAACCTCCCATCTCATCACGACCTCCATTTTGGCCGGGTCTACTGAGATACCATTCTGGTTGACGAGATGCCCAAGGAACTGCACCTCGTGCAACCAGAACTCACACTTGGAGAACTTAGCATACAAGTTCTCCCTCCTCAAAGTCTCCAAAACCTCTTGCAGATGCTCCTCGTGCTCCTCCTGCGTCTTGGAGTAAACCAAGATATCATCAATAAACATTATCACAAACCGGTCTAACATCGGTCTACACATGCGGTTCATGAAGTCCACGAACGCGGCAGTAGCATTGGTGAGCCCGAAGGGCATCGCCACAAACTCGTAGTGGCCATAGCGCGTCTGAAACGCAGTCTTCTGTACATCCTCCTCTCTGACCCTCATCTGATGCTATCCTGAACGCAGATCAATCTTGGAGAACCAAGATGCTCCCTGTAGCTGGTCAAAGAGATCATCAATCCTTGGGAGTGGGTAACGGTTCTTCACCGTTACCTCGTTCAGCTCCTGGTAATCTATACACATCCGATGCGACCCGTCCTTCTTTCTCACAAACAAAATCGGGGCTCCCCAGGGAGAGCTACTTGATCTAATGAATCCCTTATCTAACAGCTCCTACAGCTGTGTAGACAACTCCTGCATCTCAGGAGGAGCCAACCGATACGGTTCCTTGGCTATCAGAGCCGCACCAGGGACTAGGTCAATCCTGAACTTCACCTGCCTGTCCGGAGGTATCCCTGGCAACTACTCGGGGAATACATCCATAAACTCTTGCACTACGGGCACATCGCCCATTGTCGCCTTACCCGCCTCCCGGGTGTCCATGACATAAGTGACATATCCTGCGCAACCATGCTGAAGGTAACTCCTAGCTCTCGTTGCTAAACATACCGATGGTCCTTGCTGTGGCCTCTCGCCCTAAACTACCAACTCTCCCCCACTTAGGGTCCTGATCCGAACCAGCTGTTGCACGCAATCTATCACTGCCCCATTGGGGCTCAACCAATCCATGCCTATAATCACCTTCTTCCCTCTCAACGGAATAGGAACCAGGTCCACCAGATAACGCTCCTCGAATAATCTCAGCACACAGTCTCGGAATACCGTCGACGCTCGCACCGATCGGTCATCTACAATCTCTACCTCTAAAGGGCAATCCAACATGCCCGAAGACTCAGGAAACTTCTTGCTAAGCGCAAAGAGAGACAAATGATCGGGTAGCCCCCAAATCAAATAGTACCTGAACTGGGATACCGTTCACATGGAACGATCCCGTCACCACATCGGGCGCAGCGCGTGCCTCCTCGATAGTCAACTGGAATGCCCGGCTCCTCACCACTGGAGCCTCTGCCTTGCCCTGCCGACCATCAGTGATCCGCAGGGTTGCTGGAGCTGGCGCCTTCACTGGCGCTGATGCTACTGTCAATTGGGGGCATTTGGCCTTCTTGTGGCCCCTCTGGTTGCAGTAGAACATAGCAACTCAGACGTCTAAATAACCGGTGCAGGGGCAGTATAATTCCTGCTGAAATGCCCCGTCTTGCCGCACTTGTAGCAGCCCGACGATCCCAATCTACACACCCCCCTCATGTGGCCTGCCGCATTTCCTGCAGCGGCCTGGTCCTGACTGGCCTTTCGGCCTACCTTCTGATCCCTTGGGCTTCTTCCCCGAAGCCCCAGTCATTTGACCCTCCTCTATCTTTCTTTTCCTGACATGCTCCAGATCAATCTCCCTCTCCCTTGCCCTAGCAATCATGGAATCCAGGGTAGGGCACGCTGAAAAACTAACATGCTCCCGAATGTCGGTCTGTAGCATGTCATGGTAGCGGGTCCTCCTCATATCCTCATCTCCCGCATACTGGGGCACCAGCAATGCCCTCTCCCGGAACATGGCGGTGATGTCCGCCATAGTCTCCGTAGTCTGTCTCATGTCCAAAAACTCCCTGGCCAGATGCTGAAGCTCTACAGCTAGCACAAACTCTGCTCGGAACCGGGTCACAAAATCTGAAGATGTCATAGCCTCAATAGCCGAGGCTCCCAGAGAGTCACCAACCGACTCCCACCAATCCCTGGCCCGGTCCCTCAAACACCCTGCTGCAAATCGTACCTTCGAACCCTTGGGGCAGAAGCTGGTCAGCTGCGCGGACTCAATGTCCGCAATCCATCGTCTAACAGCAATGGGGTCCTTCGCCCCGTGGAAATCTGGTGCACCACTGCCCCTGAACTCCTTAAAGGACAGTGTGCGGGATCCTGACTGGCCAGACGCCATGTCACTCCTGAACGGCCTAAGGCGTTCCTCCATCAGCTCGACTATCCCTTCCTTGATCGACCGGAAGATGATGGGGGTCGACTCAAGGATGCCTCTGGTGATCTCTGACGTGATGAACTCGCGTAGCCTCTCATCTACTGGCTCGGAACCTGATCCCAAACTTGATCCCTCTCATGAACTGCCAACTATTGGCCTCTGTCGTAGTACCACCATTCTGCAAAACATAATACCAACCACTAGTGATACCGATACATCTCGAGGGATCACATCCACTACAAGTTCCCTGGTCTTGTCTCAGCCTTCCTCAATTTAGGTACGGATCCTCTGCTTTTAGTAGTTTAAGCCCATATTACCTTCCACATCTATGTGTACCTTCCTAAAGGACTGCCTTGACTCCACCAAGTCCCCTTTACCACTGCTGATTCTCTGCTATTCTCATTCTAGGCTTACCCTAGGGAAAATCTCTAACTCCACCCCAAACCGGTCCTCAGTTGCTGAAGGCCTCCTTGTAATTCCAATTAGCCATTACGTGAATACCATCACATGTGAAGAGGCTCAGATAATCCTTCGAGTAACAGACTCGTCCCTACAACAGTTAGACTTAGACAAGAGCTGCGCAATAGGGCCAAATCCAGCACTCTGAGATTATTCAACCCTGATCACATGTGACGTGACGTATTCACCTAATGGCTAACTCCCATCACTTAGAGTCCCACAAAGCACAAAGCAAGCGACATTCGGACGCAGGAAAACTACTCAAGCAAATCTGTCCTCATAATGAGAAGATGAACTAGCATATAATGCTGAGCTCATACCACCAGGCATAACCTAAACAGGCTATCCTACTACTGTCTACTCAATACTAGCATGCAATTCCCATAAGTTGAAGCACATAAGGCATCATTCCTAGATCCTTAGTCCTATTCTAGCATGTTGTTCTACTGAAACTGATAAACATAAGATAACTGGTACGGTTACTATGGGGAATACTTACTTGAGCTCGGCCGGTTGCGCACATCACACACTTGTTCCTTCTCAAAAATCTTTTATATTAGCTTTTAAAAAGTCATTTTCCTTGTAAAAATCTTTTAATACCTTGTTTTGAGTCTAGACACCCCCGAAGGTGTGTCCGAATCCCTCAAACCAGGGCTCTGATACCAACTTGTAACGACTCAATTTTCACGTTCAAAAATTTCATTTTTGATTAAGTGATTTGCAAAACATTTGTAACAAAATATCATCCAATCATATCATTTAATAAAAACATGTCTCGTATCTGAAAACCGAATCGTAAAAACATAATAATGTCAGAGTACAAATCCCAGAATAACTCATAGTGCGGAAAACAAAGAGTGTGTGTATGATGTGCCGCTACCGCGCCAGCTCCTTCCCATTTGCTGAAGAGGTACCTGAAACCAAAATTGTAAACTGTAAGCACGAAGCTTAGTGAGTTCCCCCATCGTACCACATACCATACAATCACATAGCATACATACTGCCGGGAAATTCTGGGGTGCCCGACCTACCCGATATGACCATTCTGGGGTGCCGACCTACTCGTACGACCATTCTGGGGTGCGGACCTACCCGTGTCAAGCCATTATGGGGTGCGGACCTACCCATGTCAAGCCATTTTGGGGTGCTGACCTACCCGTCGGTCCTAACAACCGACCCTCGAGGACTAATCCACCCCTACTGCTGTTATCACACATATCATAACATAAACAAACTATCAGGAATATCTGGGGTGTCCGAACTACCCTTCGGTCCTAACAACCGAACTTGGGGACTATTCCCTCCTACTACCATTATCACATATAACATATCATGCCAGCATATAAACATATCATCACATACTATCAGACATATCTGGGGTGTCTGACCTACCCTTCGGTCCTAACAACCGAACTATACTACTATCACATATAACCATATCATGCCAGCATATAACATATCAGGTAGTATGTAACGACCCAAATTTCACGCCCAAAAATTTCATTTTAATTAAGTAGTTTGTAAAAACATTTTTAGTAAAACGTCATACGATCATGTTACTTCAATAAACATATCCCGTGTCTAAATACCCAAAACATGAAAATAGTAATATTGTCACAGTACAATCCCAAAATATATCATAATGCGGAAAACCAAAGTGTGTGTGTGTGTATGATGTGCCGCTACCGCGCCAGCGCCTTCCCCTTCGCTGAAAAGGTACCTGAAACCAAAACTGAAAACTGTAAGCACGAAGCTTAGTGAGTTCCCCCACGTACCACATACCAAACAATCATATCACATACATTGAAGTTCATATTACGTGTAAACGCTTCACCAGATCTTTCAAACCACTTTTGTTTTGGCTCTTTTGACCACTTTCTCATCTAGGCATTATACTTTACTTAAATGTGTTTTCTTGAAATCCAATATGATATTTCTGCAACTTTCTACTTCACACATGTTTCTAAGATATCTCTAATTCCTTAATTTTCAACACACCTTGTGACATCCCCTAATTTCTGGGCCAGAAAAGACCGATTTAATTTATGCTTTTTAAAATCAAATCA
Source organism: Lactuca serriola (assembly GCF_051521515.1). NCBI lineage: Eukaryota > Viridiplantae > Streptophyta > Magnoliopsida > Asterales > Asteraceae > Lactuca > Lactuca serriola. The sequence continues at coordinate 363,894,629 of NC_136411.1, forward strand.
GAGAAATCTTTATAAAAGATGTTGCGGAATTCGTCCCCAAAACAAAATATGATAAAAGTTTGTCAAAACCTTTCTTTAAGAAATATATCATTTCCTTTTATATCAAAACCTCGGGATGTCATGTTCCGATATAGATCAAAAGCATAAACAAGACATTATAAGCCTTACGACAGTTAATTGTAACTACTGGTCTATAATCCAAAATTCACGCATCATCATCATCCGACTATGCTCGGGGTCCTTTACCTGTAATATAAACAGCTGAGTGGGTCAGGCTTAGAAGCCTGGTGAGCACTAATTCCATAGCTGCCAAAATTTATTCAACATGTGCTAAGTCCATAGCTCTCATTTATCGACAGTATTATTTACAGGTGTTCTCTCCTGCAATACATGTCAATGGGTTTTAGAGTACAACAAATGAACATATAGTTCATTACACCAACAGGTTGCGGGCCTGCTAGTGTTCCATAGATTGTCTAGAATAGTCCATGGTTGTCATCCATACTCTGCTGAATGACTACAACAACAACAACAACAACAAAAACTTCGAGGCCTCTCACCTTTCAAACACACATCAACTATTTCATCTACCCATGTTCTACCCAACATATTTTGTAGATAAAAAGCATATACAGTTTAAAACTTGTATAAAACATCAATTCAACAGTCACCTCAATTAAACAATTAATATATTTACACATAACATGTATTTCAAGGTAAATACTTCATATCTATGTGTAAATTGAAAGTAACTACACACTCACATGATTTAATGAAAACCGGGCAGCAATTCGTTTCCTAAAACGATCGTTTCTAATAAAACCAGGAGTTTTATTGAGAAACCGGGCTCTGCAAAAGGTCGGGCTTCGAAACCGAAAAGATAAATTTTCTGGGCTTCACGGGCACTTCGTGGCGTATTCTGGGGCTTATAATCGATGCCGAGGCTTCGGGGGGTGATAATATGAAAGAAGTATGGAGAAAGGGGCTAAAAATGACAAGTTTTCAAAATACCCCCGGGAGGTCTCGCACCCTTCTATTTATAAGGAAGAGCTTCTGATCGGACGGCTGAGAAGGAACCACGTCTCGCAGATCCAAGGGTTCGCAGGCGAAGGCTCGCACGAGGGCTACGCGTGCGAAGGGCTGCTGGCAGTCTGTGATTGGTCCGAGGCGTGTATCCGATGCGCAGGTGGTCAGCATGTGCAAGGGTCTCGGTGGCACTCGCTGATTGGACCGCGAAGTCGTCTTACATGTGCGAGGCTCGGAGCTAGGTGCGAGCTTCAGATTGGTCAGCAGCCTCGGTTTGGACAGATGCTCGATTCGGATTGGGTCTCCTTCTTGGTCGAATCAGAAGCCTACATGCGGGTCGGATCACGTGGGTTGCATGCGAGGATCACGTGGCTATTGTTCATGCGAGGGTGACTCAGCAGACTTCAGTGACTCAGCAGGACACGTGACACTTTTTCAGCGAGGATGACATGGCAACTCGTGACTATGCGAATTTTCTCGATTTTCGCGCCAAAACTTCTAAAATCCATAACTTTCGCATACGAGCTCCGATTTTGACGTTCTTTATATGCACACGTAGCTAAAATTACGCTCTACAACTTCCGTTTAGACTTTGTCGGCTAATTTTTACTTTAAATTTTATATTATTATTTTTAACAGACCGGGACAGGAAATCCGTTAAAAATTCATAACTTCTTCATCCGACGTCCGTTTTCGTCAGACTTTTTACCGTTGTGCTCCTAATGAGGATACCTTCAATTCTCATTTAGGTTGTGTCAGTTAAAAATCGCTCGATCTAAAATTCGAGTTTTTAGCTGTCTACTGCTAAGCTGAAACTTCGAAAAATCATAACTTCCTCATACGAAGTCAGATTTGGGCGTTCTTTTTATCGAACTTCTCGGTTTAATGAATACTACGACTTTCGTTTAGATTGCTAAGGCTAAAAAGTAGCTTATCAAAAACTCACTTTTTACGACACTCGGCACCGTGTCGGTTTTGTCGCGAAACTTCTACAGGTCATAACTTCTTCGTTATAACTCGGATTTCAACATTATTTATATCCCCGAAATCCTTGTTTCGACCATTACAACTTTATGTAAAGACATCAGACTTATATCACACTTTAATTTTGACGGTTATTTTTATTTTTAATTAATTAAACCCTAATAATTAAGCATAAAACACATAATTCACATAAAATTCATATAATTCCTTGTCATTTCTTCTAAATGAGTTACAAAGGTTAACCCAGACCATTATTTCAATATTAATGCCTAGCCTAGAAACACGGGCGTTACAACTCTTTCCCCCTTAGGATGATTCCGTCCCCGAAATCACACAACGACAAACAACTACGGGTAGCGACTCACTATGTCGCTCTCCGTTTCCCAGGTGGGATCTGGCCCATTTATAAGATTTCAACGTACAGGCACTAAATCGACTATCTTACGTTACAACTTCTTAGTCTTACGGTTAACGATTACCTCAGGTTCTCCAATTAACCTCTTGTTCTCGTCCAACCTTAATTCAGAAATGGGAATTATGTCGGGCACACCTCCCGTGAACTTTTTCAAATAACACACATGAAAGGTGTTATGAATACTCTCTAGTTCTTCCGGTAATTCTAGCTTGTAAGCTTGATTCCGAATTCTCTGAAGAACTTTAAATGGTCCAATAAACTTTGGACTCAACTTTCCCCTTCTACCAAATCTTATAAGTCCCTTCCACGACGAGACTTTAAGTGAAACCGAATCTCCAACTTCGAATGATATCGGTTGCCTTTTCTTGTCAGCATAGCTCTTTTGAGCAGCTAACATCTTTTTCCCTAATCACTTACAACTTTTCAGCAATCTAATGGACTATTTCAAGTCCCATAAATTGCTTTTCCTCAGCTTCCAGCCAGCATGATGGCATCCGACACTTTTTCCCATGCAAAGCGTGATAAGGTACCATCTTGACACTTGAGTGGAAACTATTATTATAGGTGAATTCTACTAAAGGTAAGTGTTTATCCAAGTTACCTTGAAATTCTAGGGTACATGTTCTCAGCATATCCTCCAACGTTTGAATCGTCCATTCGCTCTGACCATCGGTTTGCAGATGGTAAGCTGTATTCAAACACAACTTAGTACCCAATTCCTCTTATAGACTCCTCCAAAAACCTTGAGGTAAAACGGCTTTCACGATCAGATACAATCGTTAACGAAACACCGTGAAGCCTCACACTTTCCTTCACATAAGAATTCGCAAGTTTATCCATAGACCATTTCTCGTTGGCTGCTATGAAATGCGCACTCTTAGTGAAGCGATCAATGATCACCCAAATCATATCGTGACCGTTTCTTGTTCTGGGCAGTTTAGTCACAGAATCCATAGTGATATCTTCCCATTTACCCGTGGGTACAGGTAAAGGTTCTAACTCCCATACATTTTCTGATGTTGTGCCTTAACCCTGGCACAAGTTACACACTTAGCCACATACTTTAGCAACTTCGAGCTTCATCGTCGGCTACCAGTAATAGGGTTTTAGATCCCTATACATTTTTGTACTGCCGGGATGAATCGAGTACATGGTCTTGTGAGCTTCTTCCATCAGAAGACCTCTTGTTCCTCCCATCCTAGGTACCCAAATCCTATCTTTGAATACCTCCAGTCATTGATTTTTTGTATCAAACACCAACGTTTTACTCAAACGTTCCTCCTTTCGGTCATTTTTTTCTCTATAGCTTCCTCTTGAGCTTTCTTTATACTTTTCACAATTGTCAAGACAACTTTAATTCTTAACGCTCTTGGCCCTTTTCTTTTCAAGAGTTACCTTCCGACTGAGAGTATCAACAACAACATTTGCTTTACTAGGGTGGTAAAGTATCTCGCAGTCGTAATCCTTGAGTAACTCTAGCCGCGTCGTTGCCTCATGTTTAATTCCTTCTGATTAAAGAGATATTGAAGACTCTTATGATCAGTGAAAAGTTTACACTTTGTGCCATAAGGATAATGCCTCCATATCTTTAGGGTGAATACTACCGCTGCCAACTCCACATCGTAAGTGGGGTAGTTCTTTTCATGCTCTTTCAATTGCCTCGATGCATACGCTATCACCTTATCCCTTTGGGTCAGAACACATCCTAACCCAACTCCAGAGGCATCACTATAAACTGTGAAGTCATCAACTCCTTTAGGTAACGAAAGAATTGGTGCTTCACACAACTTCTTCTTTGACTTCTCAAAGCTTCATATGCTTCTCATTCCAAGTATAGACAGCTCCTTTGTGGGTCAAAGCTGTCAATGGAGTCGCGATCGAAGAAAAGCCTTGGATAATTCAGTAATAATATCCAGCTAGTCCTAAAAAGCTTCAGATCTCCATAGGACTTTCAATTGTAACCTTGGAGTTACAAAATAAATCCTTATTGAGGACTCCTCCTTCTTCTTGGAATAAGTATTTTCCTTCATTTATTGTAACATACCGATGGGTCATGTTCTAATGATCTCTCATTGTATATTGCACTACTTAGACTCAGATCTCCTAGGGACAAATTTCATAACAAATTATACATTCCTTCATGTTCTAATGTGATACAATCACCATTCAACATGTATCATTTCTAACTACCAACTTCTTTAACAATGAGTGCGATACTTCTATTGATCGCTTTGATCATCTTTCATTTCAATCTTCTGGCTTAAGTCAAATGTTACATCGAACTTGGTTCTCTGAACCACATAATAAACTCATCGTAGTCGGACTCAATTCGTTATGACCACTAGGGTCGGAATAACAATCATCTTCTTAGTCATTACCGAAACGATGGTAACGACATAATAGAACAAGACGGAATCAAATAATAGCTTCTTGGTAACCTTGTGACTTTCCCTGATCCAAGTGCGAGTCCTGTGCTTCCAGTAGTATAGATCTCTACTACTATTCACACCTAATCATACTCGTCCCAAGTACTGTCTCGCAGTCCCCAAGTCCTAAAATCACAAGACAATTTAACACATACAAATGTGTCCAATTAATCATAAAATTTTCCTAGACTCTACTAGGACTTCTTTCACGCGTATCTTCAATGATCAACTCTACTTCAACTTGGTTGGTGATGGAAATTCCAGATGATTGGGACAACTTCAAAAATTACACCAGCCATTCTATTCATCAGACGACAAAACCAGTGTTTATTTTATTTCCTTGAAACGATTACACAAAGGTTCAAGTTTACCCTATACTATGCCTCTCATAGGCTAAACTACTTGTTACTATTCACATTACTACTTCGTAACTTGATCTTCGGGTATCAAGTCTTGACTTCTACTTCCTAGTGTTATTAATCGCTTCGTCAAGGATATCCTGAAATTCCTTTGGCGTTGATGGTGCACTTGGCCTTGTTACTTCATTGTCCTTCTGACAATTCTTAGAAATATGGCCTTCTTCTTTACATCCGTAGCACACCTCCTTGGGAATTGTACACTTATTGGCGTAATGCCCTATTTCTCCACACTTAAAGCACTTCACCTTCCTGTCACAATTCCCAGAGTGTTTATTTTTGCACTTCCCACACCATTTTACTTTATCTCTTCTTTTGCCAGACTTTGAGGATATGTTGCTCTTGTTGGGCCTTGAAGACCCCTCAAATTTCCTCTTCTTGCCAACTTCAACTTTGTTAGCGGTTGTGTCATTGATCATTTCTTCAATAGACTTAGCAACCCTAATAGTTGCCTCAAGAACATATGTCTGACCTATTGGCACAATAAGTTCATCCTTACTTTGTTGAAGTAAACATTTTGTTTCTTCCATCTGTTCACCTAACATCGTACGTACCATTGCCTGCACTCCAGTCATCGTGATTGGCTCAGGCTATGGATTATCACTTCTGAACCCACTTTGAGTACTCGCCATTTCGATCTATACACCAATCGTAGGTGAATTTAGATCTTCATTTTCGTTAGATGTTAAGTCTTCGAAACGTTTATATGTTAGTTCCAATATCGTAGTCATACGTTTAGAATCCTACACACATAAGGTTTCCAGATCCGGTCGGCAACAGACCATAGATCCGAACAAATAATAGCATCATTATAGCTATAACACAAAACATTTAGCACATAAAAGCATTTTAGGCATCCTTCCTAAAATAAACTAGTGCTCGTGTCTAAATTATGGTAGACACTCATCTCACAATCATCACTTATCATTCTAAGTTTAAGTCTAGACATTCTACAATTTCTTAGTTCACTTAAACTAATGCTCTGATACCAACTGTGACATCCCCTAATTTCTCGGCCAGAAAAGACCGATTTAATTTATGCTTTTTAAAATCAAATCAAAGAAATCTTTATAAAAGATGTTGCGGAATTGGTCCCCAAAACAAAATATGATAAAAGTTTGTCAAAACCTTTCTTTAAGAAATATATCATTTCCTTTTATATCAAAACCTCGGGATGTCATGTTCCGATACAGATCAAAAGCATAAACAAGACATTATAAGCCTTACGACAGTTAATTGTAACTACTGACCTATAATCCAAAATTCACTCATCATCATCATCCGACTATGCTCGGGGTCCTCTACCTGTAATATAAACAGCTGAGTGGGTCAGGCTTAGAAGCCTGGTGAGCATATAGGGTTTTCAACCCACAATACATAAATTTATTATGTTTAAACATCAATCAATCAACCTAATTACCCCAAACCCCATTATTTTATTTATTTCTTAAGGGTTTACCCTAAGAATCAACTATCACTCCTTCCTAAGGATTCATCCTAAGGAATAGACACAAAGTCACCTCGTGACCGGGGTTTATACAACGGGCACTAATTCCATCGTTGCCAAAGTTTATTCAACATGTGCTAAGTCCATAGCTCTCATTTATCGACAATATTATTTATAGGTGTTCTCTCCTGCAATACATGTCAATGGGTTTTAGAGTACAACAAATGAACATATAGTTCATTACACCTACAGGTTGCGGGCCTGCTAGTGTTCCATAGATTGTCTAGAATAGTCCATGGTTGTCATCCATACTCTGCTGAATGACTACAACAACAACAACAACAACAACTTCGAGGCCTCTCACCTTTCTGACACACATCAACTATTTCATCTACCCATGTTCTACCCAACATATTTTGTAGATAAAAAGCATATACGGTTTAAAACTAGTATAAAACATCAATTCAACAGTCACCTCAATTAAACAATTAATATATTTACACATAACACGTATTTCAAGGTAAATACTTCATATCTATGTATAAATTGAAAGTAACTACACACTCACATGATTTAATGAAAACCGGGCAGCAATTCGTTTCCTAAAACGATCGTTTCTAATAAAACCGAGAGTTTTATTGAGAAACCAGGCTCTGCGAAAGGTCGGGCTTCGAAACCGAAAAGATAAATTTTCCAGGCTTCACGGGCACTTCGTGGCGTATTCCGCGGCTTATAATCGATACCGGGGCTTCGGGGGGTGATAATATGAAAGAAATATGGAGAAAGGGGCTAAAAATGACAAGTTTTCAAAATACCCCCGGGAGGTCTCGCACCCTTCTATTTATAGGGAAGAGCTTCTGATCGGACGGCTGAGAAGGAACCACGTCTCGCAGATTCGAGGGTTCGCAGGCGAAGGCTCGCACGAGGGCTGCGCGTGCGAAGGGCTGCTGGCAGTCTGTGATTGGTCCGAGGCGTGTGTCCGATGCGCAGGTGGTCAGCATGTGCGAGGGTCTCGGTGTCACTCGCTGATTGGACTGCGGAGTCGTCTTACATGTGCGAGGCTTGGAGCTAGGTGCGAGCTTCGGATTGGTCAGCATCCTTGGTTTGGACAGATGCTCGGTTTGGATTGGGTCTCCTTCTTGGTCGAATCAGAAGCCTACATGCGGGTCGGATCACGTGGGTTGCATGCGAGGATCACGTGGCTATTGTTTATGCGAGGGTGACTCAGCAGGACACGTGACACTTTTTCAGCGAGGATGACATGGCAACTCGTGACTATGCGAATTTTCTCGATTTTCGCGCCAAAACTTCTAAAATCCATAACTTTCGCATACGAGCTCCGATTTTGACGTTCTTTATATGCACACGTAGCTAAAATTACGCTCTACAACTTCCGTTTAGACTTTGTCGGCTAATTTTTACTTTAAATTTTATATTATTATTTTTAACAGACCGGGACAGGAAATCCGTTAAAAATTCATAACTTCTTCATCCGACGTCCGTTTTCGTCAGACTTTTTACCGTTGTGCTCCTAATGAGGATACCTTCAATTCTCATTTAGGTTGTGTCGGTTAAAAATCGCTCGATCTAAAATTCGAGTTTTTAGCTGTCTACTGCTAAGCTGAAACTTCGAAAAATCATAACTTCCTCATACGAAGTCAGATTTGGGCGTTCTTTTTATCGAACTTCTCGGTTTAATGAATACTACGAATTTCGTTTAGATTGCTAAGGATAAAAAGTAGCTTATCAAAAACTCACTTTTTACGACACTCGGCACCGTGTCGGTTTTGTCGCGAAACTTCGACAGGTCATAACTTCTTCGTTATAACTCGGATTTCGACATTCTTTATATCCCCGAAATCCTTGTTTCGACCATTACAACTTTATGTAAAGACATCGGACTTATATCACACTTTAATTTTGACGGTTATTTTTATTTTTAATTAATTAAACCCTAATAATTAAGCATAAAACACATAATTCACATAAAATTCATATAATTCCTTTTCATTTCTTCTAAATGAGTTACAAAGGTTAACCTAGACCATTATTTCAATATTAATTCCTAGCCTAGAAACACGGGCATTACGCACCTCATTTTTTGTTTTATTTAAAATTAGGTTTATAAACTGTAAAGTTTCTAAAACTTACAACATTGCAAAACTTAGTGTTCACTTTTAAACTTCCAGTGAAGCACTTTTGGCAATGCATAATTATTCATCTAAATATGTTGAGTCTTTACCTTATGCATTTTAACCATACTTGGACTCCAGTCTAAAAGGTCAAAGCTGTCATATTTTCAATTACTAGTGGTAGTGTTTCTTCTTATTCACAAATGGAGTTTAACTTAATAGATAGCTCGTGAATATCTAACAAACGCTTTAAAACCTCCACATGTCGATTTAATCACTAGCATAAATCAAGGATTGAAGTTTGAAATATATCTCAACCTAAGTTTTAAATCTACATATGGATATTGTCCTTAAAATTTAAACAATAGCAATCGTTTTTGGTGCTACCTTCCATATCTTTCCTCGCACTTTATTTATTGCTCTCTATCCGATTTTAGATCTTGCACACTCCTAATAATAAAACAATACACAGTCTAAATTTGTTTTGTCTATTTTTCTTCCCTTAGTATCATATTCATATCCATACAGACTAGAATTCTACCTTTTCATTATGAGTGATTAATACGTGTATAGTCATCACGCATAATTTTGACTTGGTTAACATTGATATATTCCATTACGCCTTTTATCACATACTTTTTTGTCTAATAAAATCTACTGTAAACGAGTAATGATTATTTACATTTGTTCTTTTGTTCTGAATTTAGAAATTTGACTTAAAATGTAATTTTCATTGTATTTTTTTATAATTAATACACAAGACTAAAACCCTTGTGATTATCATTTTTCTAAAACTAGAAAGTAAATGTGAAGGATATATTTTCTTATGTTTCTTCTTCTTAAACATAATTTTTTTTAATATTACAATTATCTATCCTTAAAATGATTGTTTTTGGTAGAATCACTAAATTAAGAATGCACTATTTTCAATGATCGGTATTTTTACTCCTTTCTAAAATAGCATTCTACTTTGCAATCTCTAGTGAATTCCTAAACTCTCAAACTTGTTTTCATAAATACCCTGACTCCTCTTAAACATGTATTTGTCTTGACTTAGACAATTAGACATTTTTTTCCAGAAGAGTAATCAAAATATTTATGTATAAATTCCCTTATTTATGACTTAAACCTTTAACCTTAATTAATATCTTTATTATCTTACTACTTCTTTTGATTGCCACGCGTTTATCTTCGTTCTCTTGGAATTACCACACATTTTAATAAAAGTGAGATTACTTATCATTTCTAAACGCTCAAGATGCTACCTATATAATGTGATTTAAAATATCATAAACTTTCACCGCCTTCATTAGAAACAACGACTCTCTAACTATATTCTTTAATTATGGTTCTATTATAGTAAGAGTACCTGTTATAGAAATTATAGCTTCGGAAATCGTCAACCATTTCGTAATTTATTTTGTAGACGACACTTAAATAGCCTTTACATTTGAGATGTACTAAAACATCGTTGCCTATCCATAGTACGTATCCTTAGGAACTTACCCTCGATTGTTTCTCTTTCATTCATGCTACATCTTCCCGTTTCAGAATATATCTTTTCCATATCTAGTTGCCAACCCGGAAGTAACTAAATAGTCTATAATCTTTTCTTTATTAGGCGACGAATTTACAGTTAGTGCCGATTTAGAATGCGACTCAAAGATCAATGCGTACTTAGCACTCAATGTAGTTGGTGCTTTAGAAAAACATATAACATACTCTTAAGTTAGATAATATCTAAATAGATAATCTTTTCAACTAGGTCTCCATGGTTGGATCATGATTTCCATGATCCTAATTTCTCACAATCTAGATTGTAGAACTCGAATTAGGGAAACCCTAACGTGATTATAGATAAAGCACTTGACTCTCCCTTGAGAAGTTAATCAAAGGTTATTCAAGTCACCAACTCTCCGACTATACACTTTTATTTGGCTAGGTTCTTATAGAATACGTCACGAATTGAATTTTGGGACGAAATTCTATCAACTGGGGGAGACTGTGACAACCGTCAAAATTTGATACAGTTCTAGATTTAGATAAACTTAGTTGCACGTATAGGAACGAATACTAGACTTAGTAACTAGAAGCTAAGTTATAACCTACTAGAAACTTGGAAACAATTAGAAACAATGGATAGTGTACTTAGATTTCACATTGATATGTGAATTTTACGACTACTTAACTGTAGAAATTAAGTCCGAGTCTTGTAGGAACTTAAGTCATAGTTGAAACTAGGACTAGTATGCTTGATTCTTCAATTTCGCTTGAATCTCGGAATCACTACATAGAAATGCCAATAAACCGATAAAAATAAAATAAAAACATTATTTCTTACTTTAATAAGAGTTAGGAAACCCAAAAATAATTCGAAGTCCCAAAGATTCAATTTATTTCGATATCCAAAGATTTATTAAATCTCAAGACCCTAAAAAGGCTACAAATTCAAATTAATAAACTTTAACACCTAAAAATCCATAAAATTTGGTATGGACTTTATAATATCAAATTAAAATAATTAAATTCAGGAAAATATAATCAAGGAAAATAAAAATTAAGTCAATAACATTTACCCTTAAGTTATAAGTCAAAAATCAAGGTTTTATGAATAAAAAACTAGGATAAGAAGCATATTTTATAAAAAATTTATATTTTTATAAAAGATTTGTATTTTATAAAATTTAAAAGAGGGAGCCCCTCTCTCCATTCATAAAAAGTCAGACCTCTCTCTCTCTCTCTCTCTCTCTCTTCATCTCTCCCTCAAAAGTCACACACCACTCATTCACGCTTATTCTTCACTCCAAATTTTCTCTCTTCCTTCTATCTAAAGGAAATTTGATGTTAGAAGTAGAATAACTGGGAGAAATTTTTACATTAGATTTTTCATAAGTTTTTATACATCTCTGTATTTTCGTGGCCAATTTTGGTGGAGAGAAAACCCAAAGATACGACGAGAGAGTTTGGGTATCCAGAGAGATGAAATCTTTCTTTTCTCTCTTTTTTTCTCTCTAAAACCCCCCACTCCTTCTCTTCCATTCACCCACAAAAATTTCTAGCAAAACCCAACATGCTACATAAAAATATCCATCATCCATAAGGACTCATCAAGGTAAAAACACCTAACTAAATCATGCATGCAAGTTTCTATTATTTTCTTATGATTTTATGTGCTAAATGTTTATCTTCATCTCTTCTTTTTATAATATCATCACCATTTTCGGATTTTATGATGATGTTTTTATATTTTTACCAAGAACATCTTGCTTGTTGCTTATATGGTGAAAATCCATGATCAAACCTATGTTAAGATCTTGATTTAAGCCATGCATGTGCAAATAACATGAAAAATCGACTTCTACTCCATCTTCTTCAAAATTGTTTTCCTATGGTTAAAATTATTTTTATAACATCATGGAAGTGTTTTAACACCATGCATGTATGATATACAAGGTTTCATGTTCATGAACTTAGTGCAAAAATTGATTTAAGGATTAAAACATCAAACTCAAGTTAAGAGTTTCTGAGAAACAAAATTTTGTTCATAAATGCATGTATGATAAACAAGGTTTCCTCACTCGCGTGATTGCTTGAGTGCATAATACCATATTAATCTATGGAAAGATAAGTATACATATTGATAGGGCATCAGTTATAAGCTTGGTTGTGAACTCATTGTTTGCTCATATACATACAAACTAGCTTACTTATTATAGCAACACACTTTTATTATTGGAAACTTATTTACTTGTCTTAGAAATGAACTTGTTTACTCCTTGTTTGCTCATATACATACAAACTAGCTTACTTATTATAGCAACACACTTTTATTATTAGAAATGAACTCATTGTTTGCTCATATACATACAAACTAGCTTACTTATTATAGCAACACACTTTTATTATTGGAAACTTATTTACTTGTCTTAGAAATGAACTTGTTTACTCCTTGTAGCAACGAATTTTTTTGCTCATTATAGCTATGAAACTTGATTACTCTTTTTAGCAACAAAATTTATTTCCCATGAGAATATGAACGTTACATCTCATTTGGGCAACATACTTTATTTCTCCTGATGACAACGAACTTGTTTATGCAAACTTATTTACTCATTTTAGCAATATACTTTTATTTATAGAAACTTCTATCAAAACTTCGATTACGATTCATGAAACCAATATTATTTTTAACCTTTGAACTCACCAACTATTTTTATTGTTGGCGCTCATTTTACATGCTTTTTCAAGAATCACCTAGTAAGAGGCACCTAGAGACACAACACTTGTAGGAACATTTTCATGCGTTGTCTTTCAAATACATTGTACTTTATTTTAAAAAGTTGTTCAAAGTCATTGTAAATTGTAATTCTTTTTAATACTATAGTTGTTGTGTTTTAACTTTTGTTATGAGACTCGTTGTAAAATGAACCCATTATTTAAATCAAATTGGGCTCCCCCTTTTGTGCAGCCTGATTCTCTCTCTGGAAATGAGAGTGCCCTCGATAGACATTTATCATCGAATAAGGAATCCTTCCATGGATGAGAAGGTTGAGTTACAGTACAGACTCCGTTGGATTTCGCAAGGAAGCATCTCGAAAGTTCCGCAATCTATGGTTGATGCCTCACTCGAACTCTATCTCCCATGTTTCCGCTTTAGGAACATTTTCATGCATTGTCTTTCAAATACATTGTACTTTATTTTAAAAAGTTGTTCAAAGTCATTGTAAATTGTAATTCTTTTTAATACTATAGTTGTTGTGTTTTAACTTTTGTTATGAGACTCGTTGTAAAATGAACCGATTATTTAAATCAAACCCCTTCTGTGCAGCCTGATTCTCTCTCTGGAAATGAGGGTGCCCTCGATAGACATTTATCGTCGAATAAGGAATCCTTCCATGGATGAGAAGGTTGAGTTACAGTACAAACTCCGTTGGCTTTCGCAAGGAAGCATCTCGAAAGTTCCGCAATCTATGGTTGATGCCTCACTCGAACTCTATCTCCCATGTTTCCGCTTTAGCAGGGTGTGACAGCTAACAACCCGAACGATTCTTGGGCAATTGGACCGAAGAATCCCGCACACTTTAATCAAATACCATAATAATCAATAATCAGGTCATAACTATAATCGGTACTTTACTCACCAATCTCGGCTCCTATGGTAAAAGACTATTTTACCCTTCCCCGCAATTGGCCTAATTAATTGAGGCCCAAACTCAATGGCACTTAAACCCAATAATGGCCCAAATCTACAAGACACTTAAGTACCAATAAGGGCCCAACTCAGCAATACCTATGGCCCATCAAAATCCCAAAACCATAGAATCCAAAGAGTTGCCCAAAATTAAGAAAGTTTATGCAGCGTACGCCATGCATCAGACATTACTTTGAGCGTACTCCTATATACACTTAACGTACTCACCAGGTGACCGAAATCTCTCATTAAGCACTTAATTCTTAATATCAATCGTCCAAAATTCAGATCTAACTTCATTTTAAGTTCTTAACACGTAAAGTTGGTGACTTTACACCTTTATATGCCTTAATGGGACCCTAAACTCGTTTTCATCCAACTAAGTCCATAATATGAGCACCAACTCTCACATGGTTCATCCAAACCCATGAAGATGACATTTTTATGCACTAAAAACTTCGGATATGTTAAGATCCAACATTCTAAGCTACTGGAGTAGTTCATACTCACAAGGATGACTCTAGGGACCACAATAAACCAAAATCAGGCCCTAGACTAAATCTAACAAAAAGAGTCATAAATTTAGAAACTTTATACCTTCAAATGCTAGAAAACTGGAAGAAGACTCTGGATCTATGAACTCTACACCTACCAATGCTTGAACACCAAGCTCCTACTTCTTAAAAGTGAGCAAAAACACCAAAGGTTAACCACCAAAGCTCAAGAACACTCAAGAACAAGCTAGGGTTTCGTATTTAGGGTTTAATGGGATGGAGGCTGAAGATAAAAGGGTTTGAAGATGAGTTATAGCCATTAAATAGGGTCCAAGACCCTAAATTATTGTTTACACCTGACTGGAGTACGCCCAACATACTCCTGGTACACCCAGTGTACTCCATGTTGCATCCGCGATCACCCAACCTAGTACACCCGACGTACTCCTTGTACACCTAGCATAATAGACCTAGCCCATAAACCTCCAAACTTCCAAAGGCCATAACTTCTTCGTTCTAGCTCCGATTCCAATGATCCATATATCAACATAAAGGTAGTGAGAAGCTCTACAATCCTATGAACTCTCCTTTCCTTTACAACTTTCCAAAATTTGATCCAAAATTCATGAAAGTCCCACACCATCACTTTACCATTATACCCTTGGGATCCAAAACACAAGCTGAACACTCAGTACCAACCACCTACATTATCCATTACCAAGAGGGTCTAAACCTCTCTTTCTCCCAAGGCCCAAATCCTTGTGATACTTGATCCTCGGGCCACAACCCCAAATTATGAAACAACCCAAAATAGGGTGTTACACAAGTCCGAATAATCAATGAAGAAATTTTGATGTAACATCCAACGTTAGATTAAAGGAAAAATAGAAGCGATACATAGAAGTATCGCGGTCGTCATTAAAATTAAGAAGTATGTAACTAGAAGTGCTACATGCTAGAATTTGATCACATCACATTAGAACATGAAGGAAGTTATCTTTTACACTGGAATCTAACTCAAGAAGACCTTGTTCTAGCCATTATGAGATGGAAGGTCATTAGAGCACAACCATTCGGTCTGTTACGGTAGTCAAAGTAAAGACCTCATCTTAGGTAAAGTTTATTCTTATAGGATAAGGAATCTCATATTTAGATTAAATTTAGAATGAATAGTAGATGGAAGGTTGAACACCAGCAATCGATAAGTTCAAGAGGTATAAACTCATTGGAAAGGAAATAAGAGTTACGTTTATTACCTAGGATGGAAAAGTAATGTGTAGATTCATTATACAAGCCCTATGTTGCTGATGATTTCAGGATGTAATCATCCTAAGGGGGAGATAAATGTAAGTCTTATAGATACAGTCTAGTCAAATAAGCGATAAAATGACGTTTTGATAGAATATTATTTAGGATAAATAATCTTAACCAAAGTTATATTGTATGTGATAGGGATCTCGTATATATAAAGAACTATGAAATCCGACTTTGAGTGAAGAAGATATGATCTTCCGAAGTTTCGTGTTCAGTCGGTATGTCGTACATAATGAATCGGAGATAGGTCGTTTATTAGCCTAGGTAATCTAAACAAAACTCATAGTAAATGAAAAACCAAACTCGTGCATACAGAAAATGTTCAAATCTGACTTCGTGAGAGGAAGTTATAATTTTTCTAAGTTTTAGCGTAGCAGTGTTCAACACTGGTATAATCTTTTAGATTGGTTGATTGTTAGCCGAAACAATCTAAACAGGAATCAAATATCTCGTTAATAGCAACCCAACAATATAAACATATTCGAGAACGGACGATGGACGAGTGAGTTATGAGTTTTTAATGGACTTTAACAATCTAAGCCCGTTAAAAGTATAACTTTAAAAATAAATTCAAAATTAGATAACGAAGTCTAAATGAAAGTTGTAGATCTTATCAAAGCCACGTGCAAATATAAAACGCATAAAAAACGGACCTTGTATGAAGAAGATATGATTTTTTAAAGGTTTTATAAAATTTACATGCAGCCATGCGCAGAAATAGAGGGCACAATGCACCTCTGACAACCCACATGATAGTGACACGTGTCAAGTCAGGATGAGGCCACATCATCACCCGAAAACTTGCACAACCGCTCCCAGAAAGGGAGTGCAGCGCACATATGCTTTTTTGCATATAAACAGCCTTCAAAGTTTAGTTCACCTCTCTCTCTCTCTCTCTCTCTCTTAAAATTCTCTATAATATGACCATAATTCCCGTAGTTTTAATATTTGGCAAAGCCCTGAGGACCATAGGAGCCCAACAACTATCAACTATCTGGTCGAAATCCTGCTAGCACAATTTATGGACTTTTGTCTAGGAAATAATTGTAAGTTAAATTACACTCAACATTATTTTAGTGTAATTTATAGTTATATTCACAATTTGTTATTATGAACTTATAAATAAGATTTATCAATAATTCCAAGTCATTATACTGACTGATCTACTTACAGGGATGACGTAGAGGCTGGATTTAGTGAGGTGTTTAAAGTGGGATTTCCGAACAGTATACTCTATCTACCAAACATACCCTACTTCTGATATGATCCAACCTGTTTGTTCCTTACTTAGTAGAACTTGATGTAAACATTAGCATTAGTGAGGAATCTAGACAATCATTAGTTACCAGGAACATAAGACTAAGATTTAGTAACGTGAACCTAGGTCACGTCAGAAGAAAAGCTAAACTACCAAGGCAAAGTGTTTCCTAAATTCTGACGCATCCACTCTAATCAGGTGAGTACATAGTTACTTTCATTTTACACATAGATATGAAGTATCAAATTAATTAAATGTTATATGTGCCTTTGTGCAAAGATGTTATGTGTTAGGTGAAATTGTCACACCCCAAAACCATGAACGGCGGAAACGTTCTGGGGCGGAGGACATCATGTACAATATCACAACAATGAAAAGTAGTAAACAAGAAACAACATCATCCATTGCATTAATAATATAATTTTAATACAAGTGTGTTCTGTCAAATTCTGATAAACACTAAAGCATAAATCAAAATGAAAGATGCGTCTTGAACGAGTACCATCTTCCCTGAACCTTGCATCGGTACCTGTCTATGGTTGACCTGAGGATACAAGTTATTTTGAAAGAGAGTATCAGCTTTAAAGCTGGTGAGATCATAAGTATTTTAGTGTCTTAATTTGTATGTAAGTACTTGTATGTAAATGAAATGTAAGTATTTGTATGTGAATGAACTGTAAGTATGTATATGTATATGAACATCCTAGAAAACCCTATATTTCCTACTAACTGTATCCTTCTACCAAGGCATCTAGTATCTATGTGTAGTAAGAGTGTGTATTTTCCCAAATCCGGCTATCATTAACCAAAAATATAGCTACTACATTACCGTGCATCGTGTGAATGTTCACGAAGTGAATGTAATGGGAAAATGAAATAGTACTATGGTGTAGTATCGAATAACTACAACCGTACTAACTACCTTAAGTCTATTGTAATCTTGTGAGTATTGTAGTATTTGTAATAAGTGACTACTTCTGTACTCCTATTGCCTTATTGAGGGATAAGGCATAATGTGATGGCTAGATCCCAGGCTAGACGCTCCCCTGTCAAAGGGATTTTGGGAACATTACATGACCCCTGCATATTTGCACGTCGTGAACATCCACATTACTATGATCATGTATACCCAATATAACTATCACAATGCGTTGCGATTCATTGGTATAGTTAGATCCTGAACTCGTTCTATGCTATAGCACCTAGTGATGTCTGTCCTATTATCGCATAGGATCTATGTAAAGGTATACGAACGTGTGCCTTTGCTACCCAAAGGTACTGAACTGACTGAAAGGAACTATTATGTCCATATATGTACACATGATATATAACTAATATTTAAACGACCTTCGGACGGATACCTGATATCCCACCAGACCACATCTTAAGCGCGAAAAGGAAATAGGGTGGATAGCCTTCCTAAGTCCTTTAAATATTACTTATATAACTATACATATATAGGCAAGCTTATAATAGGGTCTCTATGTAAACATATCTATGTAAACATACTCATGTAAGCGTGATCATGTAAACATATCTATGTAATAGTATAGTAATGTACTGTATTGTTCTGCGTGTGCTAGCTGTAATGTGTGTTCTCTCTCTGTCTAGCATGTATAGTAATGTACTGTGTGTACTAGCTGTAACGAGTGTTCTCTCTCTATCTAGCAAGTATTGACTCATGAATGAACTGACTCATTGTATGATATCGCGTTCTAGTAATAGTTCTAGTATCTTCCTAAACTACCCATATGGTAGCTTACTAGTAATGTAACTGGTACGTATGAACATGGACGTATACCCTTGCTACCCAAGGGTATTGAATGAACTGGAAGAACCTTTATGACTATATATGTACACATGATATATAACTAATATCTAAACGACCGTTGGACGGGTACCCGATATCCTACCAGACCACATCTCAAGCGCGAAAAGGAAATAGGGTGGATAGCCTTCCTAAGTCCTTTAAACATTTCTTATATAACTATACATATATAAGCATGCAATTGACAATATAAAAGCATAAAATCAGTTTTGTAAAACCTTTTGAACATGATTTCTATCTAAGAAAAGATCGACTTGATGTCAATTTATAAAACGGGTTGAAAGCATGGGTTTGATAAAACAGTTTAAGTATAAATAAACATTGAAACACAATTGTAAATGAGTTTGAAATGAAACATACAAAGTATAATGAACAATTTAATAAGGAGTTTTAAACATATAAAATGTTTATGAAAATCATTTGAAGGAAACTGTTTGGTAAAACGGCTAATGAGTAGCAAATCATTTGAATGCTGCTTATAAATCACATGTGATTGATATAATACTAGCATGATTCTACTTGTATCCCCCCATAAAACATTTAAAACATTGATTAAGGGGTATGAACTCACCTGTTGTGAGTGGTACGAATGAACTGAAGACGTAGGATTGCTAGGTGTCAAGTGAAGTCTTGAACACACTCTATGATCCTAGTTAACATATAATATCACATATATGTATCAAATTAGTCTATAAACAACTAATAAACAAGTCAAGACACCCTAGGACATGCTAAACACCTATATCAAGCGTTATTAGCCTCTAGGATTGCATCTAAGTGTTGTAAGGAAAAGCTATTGCGTGTAGGGTTCAAGGAAAACTCCATAATGAAGTTCATGGCCCTAATGTCACTATCAAATGCGTTTACGGTCATAAACTCACGAGTTTACGGCCTTAAGCTCATACTTACATGACCATTTGATGTTTGAAGCTCTATAAGACCCTAAGAAGCATTTCTACTTAATGGCATGGTCTTTGGTAGAGTTTAGGGCATCCTTTAACTCCTTTGAAGAGTTCACGGCCCTGGGACCAAATCCCTTGGAGATTACGGCCGTAATCTCCCTTGGAAGGGTGTTTTTGGTGATTTCAAGTCCCTAAAGAACTCTTTAAAGCACCATTTGGCCCTATTGTTTGGAGTTCACGGTCCAAGAACTCTTTGGGCCGTGAACACCTTACTCTTGGTGTTCCAAGGGTGTTTTCTAGTCCTAAACACATTAGGGTACAAGTCCAAACTAGTTTCATTTCTCAAGGAAAGGACTAGGGCATCATTTGACCCCTAAAGAAGGGTTTACGGTCCAAGATGTTCTTGGGCCGTAAACTCTTTAATTTTAGTGTTTTCGTATGATTTCTAGTGTTTTAGACACATAACAAGCTCTATAACACACTAGGATAGAAGTACTCACTTTCCGGGACGAAAGTCCGAAGATCCTTGAGAGAGAATTCGACTTTTCTCTAGTTGGAAATGGAACTAATGAATAAATATGGCTTAGATTTCTATATATAGTCCTGGGATTTTTGGCAGAAAATATTTTATTCACGCAATGAACTCTAATATCATAGAGTTTTGGAATAACAGAGTTGCACAATACCCAAGTGCATCCACTCTCTTGATATCTCCTTAAGTGTAAACCTGAATTACTTAAACTTATACTAAAAGTCTGGAAATTTACTGCAACTGTTCTAATCTTCTACTAACTTGATATGGTTTGTACAGAATGGAAATTTCGGGTTGTCACATCATCCCCCTGTTAAAGGGAATTTCGTCTCGAAATTAGAATTTAGGTAAGGAAGTAGGTACAAATGATTGAGTCATGAGGTGGGAACTTCCTAATCGATTGGTTCTCATGCTCCTAAGTGAATTCGGGTCCTCGGTTGGTATCCCAACGAACCTTCACTAACGGGCGACGGCGTTGCTTCGTCCGCTTGACCTCCCTGTCGAGGGTCACTACGGTTCTTTCCCGAAGGCGAGGATCTCGTTAATCTCGATCTCGTCGAGTGGAATTACGAGAGTCCTGACAGAAAGGTACGGTTTCAAGATTGAGACGCGAAGGGTAAAATGTATGTTTCTGAGTTCGCGGAGTAGATCTAGTTTATGAGATACAAGACCGATTCTGGCAAGAATCTCGGAGGTCCTGACTATCTTGGATTTAGCCTTCCACGCTCTACTAAGCGTATTAAGCCATTCCCAGAGTGAGACTTCCTAAAGAACTTGGTCTCTCACTTGTAATTCCAAAGGTTTCTTTTTCTTTCCTAACTCCCCAATCAAAGGCCACCCTCTACTGGGTCAAAGTCGTACGGGTTTCTGTAATATGCGATGAGTTTTGGACGAACTATGACAGTAGGTGTGTAAGACCTAGGATTTGGCGAATTTCTGTCGGCGTCTTCGGTGCCGACAAATTCCCAACGGTTTTGGATAAATTGACAGAGTACTCAAGAATTTCCACATCATTAATAGTGTGTCTTAGGAATTCGACTCTTCGATTCCAAAACTCGTGTTCAGAGAACTTTGCGAAAGTTTCTCCGAAGGTAATGTTTCCATGTGTTCCTTCTTACTACGAGGGTAGATAAATAAGTCATTACAAGGAGAATGACGAACTAATCCAAGTAAGAAAGGCGGGCCTTATTCATTAAACTCATGAATGCTACGGGCGTATTGGTCCTATCCGAGGGGTATCACTACGGACTTGAAGTGTCCGCATCAAGTTCGGAAGGTAGTCTTCCGGACATCCTTCCCTAACACTCAAACTGGTGATATTCAGATCTCAGGTCCATTTCTGAAAGTAGTATTTTCCTTGCGTCTGCTCAACCAATTCATCTATGCGAGGCAGAGACCACGATTTCTAAGGGAAAATGTCGACGGAGTCCTCGATAGCCGAGGTACATATGATGCAATCTGTCGACCTCTGGAAGAATAAGACTGGAGCTCTCCAGGGTGAGAAGCCTAGTCTTCCAATTCTATTTCTGTGTAGTTCGCTAAGTTGTCCGGGCTGTTCTTGTATCTCCGTATGTGTTTAGATTGTAGGGCGATCTGTTTACAGGAGTCATACTGGGTTCTAAGTTTGTTCACATGGCGATGCGATTACTCGTATTCTTGGGCAGTTCTCCGTCCTGAAGTTCATATTAGAATTCATACATGGCTCATCATTTGCAGTATCGTGTATACGAGTCGTATATAATTAAGATTGAAAATGTAGTCGAATAACTGATTCTTCTTTAAGCTCACTCCCCATCGAGGAAAAGAATTTAAAGTGGAATCATCAATTCTAAACCTACAGAACCTTGGTTATACATCACCCCTATGTATACATTCTTCAGCGATAAATCAACCGTATGAATCTTTGGATTGAACTTGACGTACTGTACGAGTGGTACTTTGGGGATTTCTGCTGAGTTTTCTTAAGAAAGGATAAGAAATGTGAGGTACTCTATGCATGAGTACTTCCGAGTTCTGAAATGACTGCTTCGCTAAAAAGACGTTTACTGAGAAAGGGATGTACGTACGAAGCTGATATTGAGCGGATCAAGTTGAATCTAGTCGTATGGTAATGTCGGAATCATAAAGAAGCTTAAAAGACATTAGATTTGAACATAAGGCGTTACAGACAAAACTCAACCTTGTAACCATCAACAGAGTTACAATACTTTAGACTTACTACAAGACTATTGCTGCGAACAAGGTATACTACAAAAGACAAGTATACGCAGCACGAGCATCCCTATACCAACATGATCCCGTAAAAGATAAGACTCTGGTTGCACTAGTTTTGGATGGTTTATAAGTTTGTTACAACGAAAGATAAGGATTTTGTGAGAGATTTTGGTTGACCCTAGATGTACTTCGATTGCTCAATCAAAGAGTAAGAGTATGTTCTAGAAAGTTTGACCTACATCCCTATGATGCAGTCCTAGTACGGAATGGAAGTATGTTCGCGAAGGTTTGACCTACATCCCTATGATGCAGTCCTAGTACTGAGTGGAGGTGAGTTTGTAGAATGGTCTCAAGACGTTTGTCGTTCAAGCCGAGGTATCGTGGGTTGGTGAATAACATGATCCAACCACTAAAAGAGACTTGGAAATGTCTCTGGAGCTAAATTACTATAGTCCAATGACCTGACTAAAGCAGGTTTCAGATAGGCTCCAATGAAAGTATGATGAGAGTACTTGAATAAACATGACACATGAGTTAGCCGACTGTCAATATCTTTGATATTCATGACATACAAGTTCGGGAAAATGACCTTGTACAAAGTTCTTACATCATATCTAGAGAAGATAGTCCTTGACAGCTTAAAGGCCTAACTAAAGTACTTACGGTACAAGATAGTTTCATAGAAAATGCCACATCGGTCAAAGACAGAAAAACGATTCCTTCATAACAAGGAAAAATGAAGTAAGGCATCTACTACTTGCGCCGTTCATCCCTCTGGTGAACTCTCAGTTCAGCCAGTTGACGTTCCATATCAAGTAAATGTCTTTTGTACACCCTCTGGCGTACACGGAGTTCTATGACTTCGGCTCGGGATTCAGCCAGTGCTTGAAGCAGGGCTTCATGGTCTCTTTCAGATCTCTCACGAGCATCTTCTAGACGAATGGTGCGGAGGGTATGCATCCTCGCATCGGTGACAACTTCGGTGATCTGATGTAGGGCTGTCCTACCTTGAATCTCATTTTGGGCCACTCTGCGGACCAAGATTGGCAAGATTCTGTCTGCTGAGCCCCCATTGCTCAGGTCATAAAAGCTTTGGTCACCATTAAATGGCATGGGCTGCTCTTGTCATTGGCTCCATGTTTCCAAGCATTCCACCCATGGAGGCGTCGGGCCATGAAAAGCCGGACGAGGGTTAGGAATTGGAACAGGAGCTGCCTGGGGTAGGTTCTCAACCTCGGGTTCGGAGTTAGCACCATTCGAAAGGTCTTCATCATGGTAATCATCCAGAGGGATCAGATGATCATTATCTGGTTCTTCTCCAAACCATCCAGCAATAACTTCGTTCGGAAGGAACAGGTTGTCGTGGGGATGGGGTCCAGCCATGTTATCTATGTGAGAATTGGGGTGAGAAAAGAATTATTAGACGAACTATCTAGATAATTATTTAGAAAATCTTCATTAGTTACATCCCTGTTTGTGAAGTGCATACCAGTTATATGTAATCGAAACAGGATAGGCCTTCGAATAAATGGCCTTAACTCCAAATTCACACATAATAGTGGTAAACAAAATTTTCACAGATTCTAAGTCTAACATCCTAGTTACATATAGCCTTAGTGTATCCACTTAGCAACTATTAACTTAGAAATGAAGATTCCGTTTTAGTTCTCAAGTATAAAGTACTGATAGTAACACCAAATACCCCTATAATGTTTTAAATTTAATGTTATGTTCTACTGTTCTCATTGTGGTATTGTTGGTAAGATTTTAGACTTGTTGCAACCACACAACTACACTTAGGCACATGCTAGTCAACCTTCGGATAATATAGGTGATCTGGCTATATCTTCCAAGTTTTGACCATATGTCTCTAAGTCCACCTGTGTTGCCCAACAATCGTAATTCTTTTGTACTGTCCCAGTGACACTAATTTTAGTATGAATGCAGGCACGTATACTTAATTAAATATTTTATTATTTAAAGTATAAACTCTTGGTCAGAATATTTTTAATCCCATTGTATTGATAGTCTGTATATCTTTTATGGGTTGATATACTTAATTCACTATAAACAATGCTCTAATACCAATCTGTCACACCCCAAAACCATGAACGGCGGAAACGTTCTGGGGCGGAGGACGTCATGTACAGTATTACAACAATTTAAAGTAGTAAACAAGCAACAACATCATCCATTGCATTAATAATATAATTTTAATACAAGTGTGTTCTGTCAAATTCTGATAAACACTAAAGCATAAATCAAAATGAAAGATGCGTCTTGAACGAGTACCATCTTCCCTGAACCTTGCATCGGTACCTGTCTATGGTTGACCTAAGGATATAAGTTATTTTGAAAGAGAGAATCAGCTTTAAAGCTGGTGAGATCATAAGTATTTTAGTGTCTTAATTTGTATTTAAGTACTTGTATGTAAATGAACTGTAAGTATTTGTATGTGAATGAACTGTAAGTATGTATATGTATATGAACATCCTAGAAAACCCTATGTTTCCTACTAACTGTATTCTTCCACCAAGGCATCTAGTATATATGTGTGTGTCTCTTGTAAGAGTGTGTATTTTCCCAAATCCGGCTATCATTAACCAAAAATATAGCTACTACATTACCGTGCATCGTGTGAATGTTCACGAAGTGAATGTAATGGGAAAATGAAATAGTACTATGGTGTAGTATCGAATAACTACAACCGTACTAACTACCTTAAGTCTATTGTAATCTTGGAGTACTGTAGTATTTGTAATAAGTGACTACTTTTGTACTCCTATTGCCTTATTGAGGGATAAGGCATAATGTGATGGCTAGATCCCAGGCTAGACGCTCCCCTGTCAAAGGGATTTTGGGACCTTTACACGACCCCTGCATATTTGCATGCCGTGAACATCCACATTACTATGATCATGTATACCCAATATAACTATCACAATGCGTTTCGATTCATTGGTATAGTTAGATCCTGAACTCGTTCTATGCTATAGCACCTAGTGATGTCTGTCCTATTATCGCATAGGATCTATGTAAAGGTATATGAACGTGTGCCTTTGCTACCTAAAGGTACTGAACTGACTGAAAGGAACTATTATGTCCATATATGTACACATGATATATAACTAATATTTAAACGACCTTCGGACGGATACCTGATATCCCACCAGACCACATCTCAAGGGCGAAAAGGAAATAGGGTGGATAGGCTTCCTAAGTCCTTTAAATATTACTTATATAACTATACATATATAGGCAAGCTTATAACAGGGTCTCTATGTAAACGTATCTATGTAAACGTACTCATGTAAGCGTGATCATGTAAACATATCTATGTAATAGTATAGTAATGTATTGTAATGTTCTGCGTGTGCTAGCTGTAATGTGTGTTCTCTCTCTGTCTAGCATGTATAGTAATGTACTGTGTGTACTAGCTGTAACGAGTGTTCTCTCTCTATCTAGCAAGTATTGACTCATGAATGAACTGACTCATTGTATGATATCGCGTTCTAGCAATAGTTCTAGTATCGTCCTAAACTACCTATATGGTAGCTTACTAGTAATGTAACTGGTACGTATGAACATGGACGTATACCCTTGCTACCCAAGGGTATTGAATGAACTGGAAGAACCTTTATGACTATATATGTACACATGATATCAGGGTTCTAAATAACGCGCTATGGCGGCGCCAAGGCGCGCCATGGCATCAAGGCATCACTAAGCCGTTACGAAAAGATCAATAACGTTGCTACTTGGCGTGGCGTGCGTTATGGCTTAATAAGACGCGCCTTTGTGCGTTACATGCCATGTTTTTTTGAGGCGCGTTATTAGTCCTTTATTTTTTGGGGGGTAAAAGAAAACCTAAAATTTTTACGGCATTCAAAAATATTTGGGTTTTTTCACATAGAGTATTTTTGGTTCTCTCCTCAGTCGATCGATCAGACAATTCGTTCTTCCTTTATATTTCGTCTTCAAGTTTCAAATAAACGGTCGATCTTCAAGCTTCAACTTTCAACATTGTTGGTAAGCTTCCTTATTTGGTTCCAATTTTAAAGTTCTTACTTCGTCATCTTGTTCAAACGTCGGACTTATGAACTAAATTTTCATGTTTTCATAGTGCATTAATAGTTTAATATTTATCATTAGACGTTAGTGGAAGATTTAATGTTTATTTTTGAGCCACCTATAGCCATTAAATCTAAACATCATTCAAAATTGTGAGGTTTTTATTGCTAATTTGCTATGCTTCTTCGTTTACGAATATAATAGAATTATTGACTGTGGATGGAGTAATGGTACCATACAACCCATTAATGCAAAGACCATCTTATGGTGTTTAAAAATTTATATTCTATTGGTAATTACTTTATCGAGGCCACCGTTAGCACTTTTGTTCATATTTTATTGCTAATTAGTTTATTATAGACAACTTTCTTCATATTGGTAAATCATAATTTGATTCTTGACGATACTTTTGGCTTATGGTGTTAGATTATCGTTTACATTTTTATGTATTAATTCGTTCATTTTTTTCAAAATAGGATATACATGAATGGCCAGTGTAGATTCTAATTTGGATGGTTCAAGTCCAACGGATCCAGTAACAACAACTGGCGGTAGTTCAAGAGATAAAAGACAATGTTATGGGTTCAGATGCAGTTTTTACATGTATTGAAAAGTTTTTTCCTGATGACATTGACAAGCAAGACCAAGGGATGTTCATAAAATAATAGCTCTTATGATCCAGGTACGTTTTACAAACTTTAATAAAAATGGTTGCTGCTGAAAAACAAGTTAAGTATCAATGTAGATAAACTTCTTAAAAACATTTTCAAAAAAGAAAAAGGTGCATATAACAACAAAAACAAGTTAAAAATAGGTTAGAAAACAACATAATTTTTTTAAAGCATTAGTGAGAAAAGCAGAAAAAGAGCAAATAATAGATTGTATAAAAAAACAAAAAAGACATAAAATCATAAAAAAAAAAACATGCATCAAAACAATGTAAAACAAGTGAAAAAAAACTGCATAAACTTTCATTTTGTTTTCTTGTAGTTAAACGGATGTTTTTAGAGACATTTTTACTCATTATTTTTAATATTTTGAGTAGGTACTTAGAGATGCACACAAAAACCGGTTTCACTATTCAAAACCGGATCCAATCCGAAACCGGATTGGGTCAAAACCGGTTTTGACCAAACCGGATCGGATCGGATTTAAAACCGGATTTTCAATCGGATCCTAATCCTATATTCCAAATCGGATTTGATACCGGATCGTAAACCGGATTCGCTAAAAACCGGATCCAAATCCGCCCCAAAATCCGATTAAAACCCACTAAAATTGGTTTAAACCGGTTTCAAATCGGATTAGAATCGGATTCGGATTTTGGTTAGAACCGGATCGGATTTTGACCGGATTCGGATCGGATTTTGACTGGATCGGATTTTTGATGACGTAAGCGAAACCGGATCGGATTCGGATCCGGATCGGATCGGATCGGATTCGGGTTTTGTGCATCTCTATAGGTACTTGGTGGATGACTTATGGAAATTCAACTCCAACTTTGCAAAAGATGGCTATAAAAATCCTTTCATTGACGACTAGCTCTTCCGGTTGTGAAAGAAATTGGAGTGCATTTGAGGGGGTAAGTTATTATGTGTTAAAAAGTGAAACTTTCAATTGTTAATAGCTACTTAACTAGCGATATTATTATAAACTAATATTATTTTTAACTTTGTTAATTAGATACACACAAAGAAAAGAAATAAGCTTGACAGTCAACGATTACATGATCTTGTATATGTTCAATTTAATTCCAAACTCATCAACAAGTGGGCAAGAGTGAAGAATCAAAATGTAGATGTATTGCGTTCTTTAGATGCTAGTATGGCACAATCACGGATTGTTGCTATTAGCGATGATGAAGAGGAAATGGAAGAAGGTGGTGGTTTGGAGAATGGTGGAGAAGAAATTGATGATGAAAGTGCAACTCAAGAGGATAGAGAACTCTATAAAGATGATTTTGTGTCGGATGCTGAACAAGTGAAAGGTGATGAATATTTTAAATTTAATTATGATGAAGAAGGGTTTTTGGAGTGAAATGAAGCTGATTATATTTACATGCAAGGATAGTTTATTTACTTCATTTCATATATCTAATCTAATGATCTAACAAGCTTTTGTAATGTTCACCTGTTTTTTGAAAGACGATACTTTTGTAAACTCTAAGTGTGATAGTCAATTAGTGACCTTGTTTATCTTAGATTAGTTGTATATTAGAATTTAAAAACATTGAGTTTTTTTGTTAATTTTTTGTTGATATATATATATATATATATATATATATATATATATATATATATATATATATATATATATATATATAATATTAAAAATTTTCCGCCTTGTCACGCCTTGATAAACGCCATGGCCTCGCCATAACTTGCAAGGCTTGAGGCTTGACCACACCACACCGCCACGCCACGCCTTACATTATTTACAACCTTGGTCGTGGGCATGACGAAGGAAGAGGAGGCAGGAGTAGATGAAGAGGGCGAGGAGCTATAACAACACCGATAGATGCACCATCTAACCAGGGTAGTTCTGCCCCCCACCACGATCGAGGTTGAGGTTGTAGAAGGGGTCATGCGAAAAACGTGATCACTAGAGAAGAGTTGGTTGATGAGGTTGCTCAGGCGATACATGTTACCTTGCCAAATGTATTTACTCAGGCACAAGATGCAATAATGAGTGAATACCAAGGAAACTTGGTCGGAGGTGAAGAAATCTGAGTATAGTATACCACATACAAATGATGTGATAACTCAAAATTAAAGGCTTTAGGGTTCGAAGCATGACCCGAACACCTGATGTGATAACTCAAATTAAAATAAATATATAAATATATGGTCTAAATGTATTATTATAATTATGATTAAGTAATTAGTTAGGAGTAAATAAAGAAATTATGGAATTTTAATTCCAAAACCCGTCATTTTGATTAGTTTCATAAATTCGGAATCTAGAGTGAGCTAGAAAGGTTACAAATTTGGACATTATAAAGAGCTCGAGAAATGGTGTAGAATACCCACTGGAATTGCTAGAAATCATTGAGATTCGATGGATAAATTGGAGGAGGAAGTTCGTAAAGTTTTTTCGGAGTGGTGCTCGAAATTAAGGTAAGATTCTTCAGTTTTAGCTCGTTATAGTTGTTAGAATAAGTTTATATGCAAGCACTTTGCGTCTTGTTCAATCGCATGTCGTGATTCAAGCGAATAAGTCACAATTTCGTGAGAATTTAAAGAAATAAATTTTGGTTGGAACAAGTATTTGACACATCTAATTTAAAGAAAAAATTTGGTAAATGAATATGAATAATTGTAAGAAAAGAATGAAGATAAATACTTTTGATTTTTATATAATTATTTGAAATAATTTGGAGGAATTTCAAAGCTGTTACAAAAATGGTGAATATGAATTAAAATTTCGGGTTAAAAAAAAGTGTATTTATGGGTTTTAATTTTATTTGGATGGGTCACCGGATATGTCAAGATCACACTTGCAAAGTTTGTTTAATTTTAATGAAATTTCCATTTACAAAATCAGTCCTTGTAAGTTTGATAAGGTGCTAACTTCGAGTTCTTGTTTTGAGGAAATATACGGTTCTATTTTTTTTTTCCTTTAAACTGGAATATGAAATTACAGAAAAGGTCCTTATAGTTTTAATGACCTGTCAATATTTAGTTTCTTACATTTAAAACCATTGCATTTAACTGAAAATTACGTAAATAAGTATAGAGTTTTGATTACTCGCTAATTCTTTGTATTTTATTTTATTTATAAAAAAAAGACATAAGTTTGTCTTGTATTTTAAAGATTTAAATTGTTTTAACTTTAGAGTAATAAAAATGAAATCAATTAGTTGGAAAAAGAAATGCATAATACAATTGCGAACGTCAACGTAAAGAAATAACTATTTTGGTTGGCCGAATGAGACCTATGGATAATTGAACTGAAACGGATGTGTAAGATGTGTAAGATGTTTTTCTAGGATTATAGCCTTAGAAAATACTTGTTGGTGGAATTTAGGTTGCGGGTAGTGTGACAAGATTCGGCTAAAACCTAACAACAACGAGGTGACTTTTTTCGTGTTCTCTGACTTTTCTATTATTTATTCACACTATATTTTATGATAAATATGGTTTTGTGCAAATTTTATTTTGAGTTGTTTATCTATTGTGCATTTTTTTGGGAGACATGTTTAGTGGGAATGAGTGGGGTGTTTAATCGTCTTGAGTATGACGGATGTGTGCGATCGGCGAGGATGTGAATTGAGAATTTTACTAATTTCCTTGAAAATTTAAAATACTTGAGGACAATGGATGTTGACTTATCTCAAGGAGAAGGTAAATGAACATTTGGTTCTTTCTCTGGATAATTAATCGTTCCCTTAAATATTGTCATCGGGTGATATGCTTGTTTTATGATTTATTGAAACTATATGATAAAACCTTTTTTTTTTAAGTGATGGACATATATGTGGAATAGGAACTCGCTAGGCCCTAGGCTTACCCGTTTAAATGTTCGCATCCAAGTAAACTATTTAACAAGTGGCAGTAAAAAGGCTACGGAGAAGGATTGATCAACAAGATGACAAAGTTGTTCCGCAGAAACATAACCCCCGAAGCTCTTCGGTTGAAGACTATTTTTATTTTATTTACTTCCGCTATAGTTTTTAGTCATTAGTTAAGTTTTAGAATTGATCTTGGGAGATATTTGAATAGTTATATTTTGATATTTATTATCTTAAAAATTAGGGTGTTACAAGTTGGTCTCAGAGCGATGTTTAAATAGATTAGGTGTTTGCATAAACACTTAAGTTTAGATGGAAAGAACAAGAGGTAATCAAACGACTAAATTAGACAACATATCACTTGTAAGTATCAGGTCTTCAAGGAGATTTAGAAGGTTTGCTAGGGTCACCCTAGAGGAAAAACACATCCCAGTTGGAGCTTATGTTAAATCTGGAGATGTACCAGAAATTCCGTTAATCCCTAATGCGTGTCCTGGGCATGGCCAAGGAAGAGAAGGCAGGAGTAGACGAAGAGGGAGAGGAACTATAACAACACCGATAGATGCACCATCTAACCAGGGTAGCTCCGGCCCCCACCACGATCGAGGTCGAGGTCGCAGAAGGGGTCGTGCGACAAACGTGATCACTAGAGAAGAGTTGGTTGATGAGATTGCTCAGGCAATACATGTTACCTTGCCAAATGTATTTACTCAGGCACGAGATGCAATAATGAGTGAATACCAAGGAAACTTGGTCGGAGGTGAAGAAATCTGAGTATAGTATACCACATACAAATGATGTGATAACTCAAATTAAAGGCTTTAGGGTTCGAAGCATGACCCGAACACCTGATGTGATAACTCAAATTAAAATAAATATATAAATATATGGTCTAAATGTATTATTATAATAACAATTAAGTAATTAGTTAGGAGTAAATAGAGAAATTATGGAATTTTAATTCTAAAACCCATCATTTTGATTAGTTTCATAAATTCGGAATCTAGAGTGATCTAGAAATGTTACAAATTTGGTCATTATAAAGAGCTCGAGAAATGGTGTAGAATACCCACTGGAATTGCTAGAAATCATTGAGATTCGATGGATAAATTGGAGGAGGAAGCTCGTAAAGTATTTTCGGAGTGGTGATCGAAATTAAGGTAAGATTCTTCAGTTTTAGCTCGTTATAGTTGTTAGAATACGTTTATATGCAAGCACTTTGCGTCTTGTTCAATCGCATGTCGTGATTCAAGCCAATAAGTCACAATTTCATGAGAATTTTAAAGGAATAAATTTTGGTTGGAACAAGTGTTTGACTCATCTAATTTAGAGAAAAAATTTGGTAAATGAATATGGATAATAGTAAGAAAAGAGTGAAGATAAATACTTTTGATTTTTATGTAATTATTTGAAATAATTTGGAGGAATTTCAAATCTGTTACAAAAATGGCGAAAATGAATTAAAATTCCGGGTTAAAAAAAGGGATTTTCTAATATGTGCTCTAAGGGCACAGTATTAATTAAACACAATTATTACCATAATTAAATGTTAAACACATTAATTATAAGAAATATTACCATAATTAAATATAAAATTCATTAATAATCTCCATAATTAATGTCTTTCACATTTAATTATAGTAATAACTGTATGGGTTTTATAGTAATAAGTGTGGTGTTCATGGGTTTTAATTTTATTTGGATGGTTGATCACACTTGCAATGTTTGTTTAATTTTAATGAAATTTCCATTTACAAAGTCAGTCCTTGTAAGTTTGATAAGGTGCTAACTTCGAGTTCTTTTTTTGAAGAAATATACGGTTCTATTTTTTTTATTTATTTAAACTGGAATATGAAATTACAAAAAATGTCCTTATAG
The DNA here is from genome assembly GCF_051521515.1 of Lactuca serriola. NCBI lineage: Eukaryota > Viridiplantae > Streptophyta > Magnoliopsida > Asterales > Asteraceae > Lactuca > Lactuca serriola. The sequence continues at coordinate 363,927,667 of NC_136411.1, forward strand.
TTTTAATTACCTGTCAATATTTAGTTTCTTACATTTAAAACCATTGCATTTAACTGAAAATTACGTAAATAAAGTATAGAGTTTTGATTACTCGCTAATTCTTTGTATTTTATTTTATTTACATAAAAAAAGACATAAGTTTGTCTTGTATTTTAAAGATTTAAATTGTTTTAACTTTAGAGTAATAAAAATGAAATCAATTAGTTGGAAAAAGAAATGCATAATACAATTGCGAACGTCAACGTAAAGAAATAACTATTTTGGCTGGCCGAATGAGACCTATGGATAATTGAACTGAAACGGATGTGTAAGATGTGTAAGATGTTTTTCTAGGATTATAGCCTTAGAAAATACTTGTTGGTGGAATTTAGGTTGCGGGTAGTGTGACAAGATTCGGCTAAAACCTAACAACAACGAGGTGACTTTTTTCGTGTTCTCTGACTTTTCTATTATTTATTCACACTATATTTTATGATAATTATGGTTTTGTGCAAATTTTATTTTGAGTTGTTTATCTATTGTGCGTTTTTTTGGGAGACATGTTTAGTGGGAATGAGTGGGGTGTTTAATCGTCTTGAGTATGACGGATGTGTGCGATCAGCGGGGATGTGAATTGAGAATTTTACTAATTTCCTTGGATATTTAAAATACTTGTGTACAATGGATGTTGACTTATCTCAAGGAGAAGATAAATGAACATTTGGTTCTTTCTCTGGATAATTAATCGTTCCCTTAAATATTGTCATCGGGTGATTTGTTTGTTTTATGATTTATTGAAACTATATGATAAAACTTTTTTTTAAGTGATGAACATATATGTGCAACATGAACTCGCTAGGCCTTAGGCTTACCCGTTTAAATGTCCGCATCCCAGTAAAATATTTAACAAGTGGCAGTAAAAAGGCTAGGGAGAAGGATTGATCAACATGATAACAAAGGAGTTCCGCAAAAACGTAACACCCGAAGCTCTTCAGTTCAAGACTATATTTTATTTTATTTACTTCCGCTATAGTTTTTAGTCATTTGTTAAGTTTTTGAATTGATATTGGGAGATATTTGAATAATTATATTTTGATATTTATTATCTTAAAAATTAGGGTGTTACAAGTTGGTCTCAGAGCGATGTTTAAATAGATTAGGTGTTTGCATAAACACTTAAGTTTAGATGGAACGAACAAGAGGTAATTAAACGACTAAATTAGACGACATATCACTTGTAAGTATCATGTCTTCAAGGAGATCTAGAAGGTTTGCTAGGGTTACCCCAGAGGAAGAACACATCCCAGTTGGAGCTTATGTTAAATCTGGAGATGTACCAGAAATTTCGTTGATCCCTAATGTGTGTCCTGGGCATGGCCAAGGAAGAGGAGGCAGGAGTAGACGAAGAGGGCGAGGATCTATAACAACATCGATAGATGCACCATCTAACCAGGGTAGCTCCGGCCCCCACCACGATCGAGGTCGAGGTCACAAAAGGGGTCGTGCGACAAACGTGATCACTAGAGAAGAGTTGGTTGATGAGATTGCTCAGGCGATACATGTTACCTTGCCAAATGTATTTACTCAGGCACGAGATGCAATAATGAATGAATACCAAGGAAGCTTGGGCGGAGGTGAAGAAATCTAAGTATAGTATACCACATACAAAATTGGGCATTATAAAGGGCTCGAGAAATGGTGAAGAATACCCATTGAAATTGCTAGAAATCATTAAGATTCGAGGGAAAATTGGAGGTGGAAGTTCGTAAATTATTTTCGGAGTGGTGCTCGAAATTAAGATAAAATTCTTCTATTTCAGCTTGTTATAGTGGTTAGAATATGTTTATATGCAAGCACTTTGCGTATTATTCAATCTCATGTCTCGATTCAAGCCAGTAAGTCACAATTTCATGAGAATTTTAAAAGAATAAATTTTCTTTGGAACAAGTGTTTGACTCATCTTATATAGAGCAAACATTTGGTACTTGAATATGGATAACCATAAGAAAAGAATGAAGATAAATTCTTTTGATTTTTATATAATTATTGGAAACAATTTGGAGGAATTTGAAAGCTGTTACAGATTAAAAATGGTGGAAATGAGTTAAAATTTTGGTTTAAAAAGAATAAAAATGATGGAAATGAGTTAAAATTTTGGTTTAAGAAGAAATGGTGTTTATGGTTTTTAATTTTATTTGGGTGGGTAGACCTGCAACACTGGTTTAATTTTAATGAAATTTTCATTTACAAAATCAGTCCTTATAAGTTTGATAAGGTGCTAACTTTCGATTTTATTTTATTTTATTTTATTTTTATTTATTTATTTATTTTTTTTTAATGTACGCTTCTATTTCTTCCTTTTCATTTAAACTGAAATATGAATTTAGTATTATTTTCTTACATTTGAAACCATTGCATTTAATTAAAAACTACGTCAATGAAATTTAGAGTTTTGATTACTTACTAGTTCTTTGTATTTTATTTTATTTATAAAAAAAAGACATAAATTTGTCATCTATTTTAAAGATTTAAATTTTTTTAACTTTAGAGTAATAAAAATGAAATCAATTAGTTGGAAAAAGAGAGCTATAATACAATTGCGAACGTCAACGTAAAGAAATAACTATATTGGGTTGCTGAATAAGACATATGGATAGTTGAACCGAAACGGACGTGTAAGATGTTTTTCTAGGATTATAGCCATAGAAAATACTTATTGGTGGAATGTAGGATGCGGGTAGTATGACAAGCTTCGGTTAAAATTTAACAACAACGATGTGAGTTTTTTTTCATGTTTTGTGGTTGCTCGCACATAAATTTTTATCATGTGGTTTATAGATTGTTTTTCAATTATTTATTCACAATATATTTTATGATAAGTACGGTTGTGTGAAAATATTATTTTGAGTTGTTTATCTATTGTGTGTTTTTTGGGTGACATGTTTAGTGGGAATGGGTGAGGTGTTTAATCGTCATGATCATGATGGATGTGTGTGATCGGCGGGGATGAGAATTGAGAATTTTACTCATTTCCTTGGATATTTAAAATACTTAAAATACTTGTCTCAAGGAGAAGGGAAATGAACCTTTGGTTCTTACTCTGGATAATTAATCGTTCCCCTAAATTATGTCATCGAGTGATATGTTTGTTGTATGATTTTTTGAAACTATATGATAAAACCTTTTGTTTTTTTAAGTGATGGACATGTATATGCAACACGAACTCACTAGGCCCTAAACTTACCCATTTAGAAACTTTAAATTTGTGCATCTCTGGAAACTATTTAACAAGTGGCAGTAAGAAGGCTAGGGAGAAGGATTGATTTACAAGATGACAAAGGATTTCCACAAAGATGTAACACCCGAAGCTCTTCGGTTGAAGACTATATTTTATTTTCTTTACTTCAACTATAGTTGTTAGTCATTAGTTAAGTTTTAAAATTGATCTTGGGAGATGTTCGAATCGTTATATTTTAATAGTTATTATCTTGAAAATTGGGGTGTTACAAGTTGGTATCAGAGCGATGTTTAAGCAAATTAGGTGTTTGCATAAACACTTAAGCTTAGACGAAAGGAATAAGAGGTAAACAAACAACTAAATTGGACCACATATCGCTTGTAGGTATCATGTCTTCAAGGAGATCTAGAAGGTTTGCTAGGGTTACTGCGGAGGAAGCACACGTCCCAGTTGGAGCTCATGTTAGAGCACTTAGAGATGTACCAAAAATTTCGCTGATCCCTAATGTGAGTTGTGGACGTGGCCAAGGAAGAGGAGGCAGGGGTAGAGGAAAAGGGCGAGGAGCTATAACAGCACCGATAGATGCACCGTCTGGCCAGGGTAGCTCCGGCTCCCACCGCGGTCAAGGTCGAGGTCGCGGAATGGGTCGTGCAACAAACATGATAACTAGAGAAGAGTTAGTTGATGAGATTGCTCGGGTGATACACACTACCTTGCCAAATATAGTTGCTCAGGCACGAGATGCAATAATAAGTGAATATCAAGGTACCTTGGGTGGAGGTGAAGAAGACTACGAGTATAGTACACCAAATATAAATCATGAGCCAAGCGTTGCGTAACCCTCAAAGCACATTGACAACCGTGAACGGAAGTGTTGTAGTTACATGACATTCATGAATTTTCGGCCATCAACATTTAATAGAGAAATAGATCCCATTTTGTCATCAACATGGATCATGGAGATTGAGGGAACATTTGATGCTAGCAAGTGTGTGGATGAAGATAAGGTGATTTATGCAGCGACATTGTTAAAAAGGGAGGCTATACATTGGTGGGGTATGTCGAAAGAAGTTAAAGGGCATGATGCTGCCAAGAGAATGGCATGTGATGAGCTTACGAAAATATTCAAAGAGCAGTTTTGTATGCGAACGACGATCAAGCAGTTGGAAGAAGAATTCTTGAGGTTGGAATAAGGGAATATGACAGTGAGAGAGTACACTACTAAGTTCACTGAGAAAGCTAGAATTGCAGAGTTTTATGTGTCTACGGAGGAAAAAAGGGTTGAGAGGTATATTTGGGGACTAAAAATTGCCATTCGTGAATTTGTAGAAATTCAGAAACCAGGTACCTTCCAGTCTGTTGTAGACGCCGCGGAAGGCCGAGTGCGGGAAAAGAATTGTTAGGGTGAGAATAAGGATTCAGGAAAAAGGATGTTGGAAAGTTCAAATACAGACTCAAATAAAGGCAAGACTTCTAGCTAATATCTTCACTATGAGCAACAGTATGGGATAGAACCATGTACTATATGCAAATGATTCCATAAAGGGGAGTGTAATATGAACCAAAAAACATTCTACAAATGTGGAAAGATAGGACATATCGATTCAAATTGTAAGTAGGGAAAGTATGTTGTGGATACGGGTCCCCATATCACATTAGGTTAAACTGTCCCCAGAATAAGGGTAACAATGACCAACGCATGATGAAAGAGAAATGGAATCGGTTGGGAGATGAAAAGGTAGAAACGGCAAGAAAAAAAGGAAGAGCTTTCCATATGACAATTCAGGTAGCTCAGGATACCCCGATATAGTAGCATGTACTTTCTTAGTAAACTCTATATTATGGGTGCTATTGGATGTGGATGCAAACATTTTTTTCATTACTTTTTGTAAGTTCCTAAATATGAATGCAAAATCTTTTAGAAAGAAAGATTAATGATGATCATTGTGTAGTCATGTTGAGAGAAAAACTTGAGACATACTTGAAAAAACGTTATAACAAGTATAGTTGCGGAATAGTTAATCTCAAAGGATCTAAAAGCTCAACAATAATAATAAGTTAGAGTCAGATAATTAGAGAGTTAGGTGCGGAAATGTAAGGAAATATAATGACAGCAGGTATTATATCAAGTATACACGTAAGTTGATTCTTAACAAAGGGTGCATTCAAACCAAGTTAGTAAATGAGATCAATCTTAGTGATTAAGTCAAGAATGACTTGCTCCAAAGAGAGATGATGTTCAGTTATGATATAGTGAGTTTGGAGAGTAAGAAAGAGGTGAGAGTAATAACACAAGATATAAGATATAGAATGCGAAGTGTTATCAGATATATATATATATATATATATATATATATATATATATATATATATATATTAAGTTGAGAGAGAGATTGAGTTCTATATATAGAGACTCAAAGGTTACACTTTTACATCTATCTAAACGTAGCCATGCAAGGAATACTAGATAGAAGAGAGTATTCTAAGAAAAGCAGATAAAAGGCTAAACTGAGAAAAATAGATAGTGAACTGTTGATGATGATGACTTTGGATGCGGTTGCTGAACTGACTTGACTGCGAATCTTCAAGGGGTCGCGGTAGATAAAGTTTAAGAGGGTCACTTTTATGACTCAACAAGTCATAAGAACGAAATTTAATGATTGCTTCAATGAAATAAAAAATTATTTAGCATCACTAAATTTAGTATCCATAACACTATAAGATGTTGATATCCTGTTACAAACAGATTGACTGTCAACAACCAAGTTAAATATATTTTAAAAAGGAAACTATTCAGGCGTAGGTGCCACATAGGAGAACATGATACTATATGTATATCAGTTGTAAGGGAGTTCTCGGGAGTCCTATTGGTTAGCACCAACAAGGATGAAAAAATTTATTTAGTAGTTGCAGGACCTGTAAGGTTTTATTTGACACAATACATCACCGTGGGGTGCACCAGTGTTGTTCATCACAAAGAACGATGGGACGATGTGAATATGCATAGATTACCAAGAGTCAAATAAGGCGTAAGTTCTTTACTGACTACAAGAGTGTCAATTTCATGTTTGATCAGATATGATTGAACATGAGGCAACAAGATGAGTGGGAATTCTAAGACACTGTAACTGTGAGGTGTTGTTACTTATGCACTAAACCATAAGTAAAGGAAGGAACCAATCAAGATTCAAAATGATGGGAATTTGATGTTACCGTCAGTCTACTGTGTGAGATGAAGAAGAGTTAGAAAGACTCCTCAATAACGATGTGGAAGGTATAGATTTGTGTACCTAATATATGATGACACATTTAATGGGGCCATGGTTGTATGATAGCTGGAAACATGACGGGTATCTTATGACCAACGGGAGATAGGATCTGAGACGTTACTCGTTTCCTTGGATATTTAAATGCTTGAGCACAACAGACAAGTTGTGCCAAGCGGGACGACAAGCAGTCCATCGGTTCTTTCTCTAGATATATAAAATGCTCCCTTAAATTGTGCCATTAGGTGAAACATACTTGTGGGAAAAGTTATCGATGAGATCATTCACTTTTCTATTTATGATTAGAACCTTAGTTTCATGTCAACATTTTGGAAGAGTTTACAATGCGAATTGGATTATCTAGTCAAGAAGTTAAGGAAAGTGGAGATACAACTCATGAAAGCTCAGTGAAAGCAACATAAAGGGTTAGATGCAACATGGGGAAACTTATGAGATAAGAAGACCAAATACCCTTATTTGGTTGTTTAGTTCAAATTCCGAGGACAAAATTTTTCAAAGGGGGGAAGTCTGTGATAACTCAAATTAAAATAAATAAATAAATATTTGGTCTAGATATATTATTATAATTATAATTAAGGAATTAATTAAGAGTATGTAGAGAAATTATGGAATTTTAATTCCAAAACCCATCACTTTGATTAGAGTCATAAATTTGGACTCTTGAGTGAGCTAGAAAGGTTACAAACTTGGGAGTTATAAAGGGCTCGAGAAATGGTGTTGAATATCCACTAGAATTGCTAGAAATCATTGAGATTCAAGGGAAAAATGGGGGAGGAAGTTCATAAAGTATTTTTGGAGTGGTGCTCGAAATTAAGATAAGATTCGTCCGTTTCAGGTCGTTATATTTGTTAGAACAGGTTTATATGCAACCACTTTACGTCTTGTTCAATCCCATGTCTCGATTCAAGCCAATCAGTCACAATTTCATGAGAATTTTAAATGAATAAATTTTGTTTGGAACAAGTGCTTGACTCATCTTATTTAGAGCAAAATTTTGGTAAATGAATATGGATACCTGTAATAAAAGAATGAAGATAAATACTTTTGATTTTTTTATAATTATTTGAAACAATTTGGAGGAAATTCAAAGCTCTTACAAATTAAAAATGGTAGAAATGAGTAAAATTTTTGGGTTAAGAAGAAACGGTGTTATGGGTTTTAATTTTATTTGGGTGGGTCGGTGGATATGTCAAGATCATACTTGCAACACTTGTTTAATTTTAATGAAATTTCCATTTACAAAATCAGTCCGTTTATTTATTTATTTATTTATTTATTTATTGAGGAAATGTATCGTTCTATTTTCTTTCTTTACATTTAAACTAGATTATGACCCCGCGTAAAACGCGGGGGAACATATAAAATGTACATGTAAATGTATAAAAAAGTTGGAACTATAAAAAAATAAAGTAACATAAACAGACTTAGCGTTACTGCTAACATTTAAATGTTTGAAAAAAAACAAAGAAACACTTGAATATCTATAATAGTTGAAGGACCTCTTTTGTAAACATAACTTTTTGTTTTATTAGTTGGACAACCTTCCTCGTAATATATGAGTACCTTCAATCCCTTTTCATTTGTGACGCGAGACACAAAAAATATATAACTGAAAATGAGTGAAGACAAGCTTATGCAAGTATAATCCAACATTTGATAATTATTGTCATTGACTTTTGTTAGTGGCCATAACAAAATAAACTACTATAGGGAATTGCCTCCACTGAAAACAGAATGAGATTCTTTCATTAAACGGAGTTAAATTCATGCAAGGTATATAAGTAGTCTCCATAAAGAATCTATCATATATGATTCAGGCTTCAATGACGTTTCTTCCAAGCCTAACAATCTATAATCTAGTACAATTGCATAGTCCTTTGGTTTGGTCGATATTACAAAGTAATATGACTGGAACACCTATTTTTAGTATAAGTTTATGGTTGGAAATTCTAGATGCCTTCAAATCATTCAACACAACTGAAGAGTAAATTGATTCCTCAAAAAAACCTGGTAAATCTGTATCACGTAAAGAATTTGAACTCATATGTTTTCCCTTAATCTTTCATGAATCCTAAAATGTAGTCATTGGTAGCATCAAATTCTTCATTTGTAGGGACCAAAATAGCTTTATCTTGAAAATATGATTGATCATCAAGATGATTTTCAAAGGATAGATAAATGATAGATACAATTGAATGAATATGGTCGCCTATAGAGCGAACAACAACGTCTTCTGAAAATTCAATTTCAGTTTCACCATCATTAGGGCCGCCAATATTACCATCACCAATTTAAACAATCCACTCATCAAATGCTTTTGTCTCATCCAAATCTTAGTTATACAACCAAAATAAATCTCATGTTTACGGTTAAACGTAAAACTGTACATCACGCCGTAATTTGGACAAATATGATGCATGCACAGTATCTGAACAATTGTCTCTTTGTATTGCTAGAAGAATTTGTCTAAAGCCATCTCCATATAAAATGGTCTTTCCTCCAAACGATTCTTAAAGATAAATACCTACAGAGCAATGATATCCTCTTTGTTGACCATATTTGATGTATAAACTTCATTGTCGTTGAATTGTTCGTCAGAGTTCACTAATACTTTTGTATTGGCACGCGATATCCCTCTAGACAATGCCACATAAAGTTGGCCATGCGTGAAACCGATTCTGGGAGATAAATACCTACATTTGAAATTGTTTCTCCGTATGTTTTATTGATTGTCATCGCAAAACATAATTTGATTAGAAATTGTTTTCTTATCAGCTTGAATGGTAACATGTCATCTTCATGTGGACATAGAAGAAACCTTGGACCAAATCTCTAGATAGTTTATTTTGACTATTAGTGATGCAACGATACCAAATAGTTTCTTTTGATGATAAGTTTTAGACGACTATTTAAGGGCTTAAGGTTTACAGGGAGGGTGTGTTGCAATAAATATTAACAAATTGGTTAAAAAATGAGACTTATTTATGAATGCAAATTTTCATATGTTCTTAGCAGGAACATGCTATACTTTAAAGAACACATAATATATTGTTCTTGTATTATCTCTTATTCATATATAAGTATACATTAATCCTAAAAAAAATAGTTATTTTGTCAAAATATCTGTTTAAAAACTAAAATAATATGTGAAATTTATTTTAAAATGGGTAGGTGCTAACACTCTTTTTCGTAATATGATTTTCATATATGAAAAACATAAACCATGATTACTTTTATAATTTGAAAAATTAAAACATGATTACTTTTATATATCTGACAAAATTTTCGTATAACAAAACTTTAGAACATAATTAATCATTTAAAGATAATAATGAAATATCTAAATAAAGAATCAATTAATTGGAACTATCTTATTTTTAATTTTATAAGGTGATAATCTCGTTATGTCTTATTTAAAAACTTATATTATAATATAACTTATATATATATATATATATATATATATATATATATATATATATATATATATATATATATATATATAAATAAATTAATATATTGTTATCATTCTACTTTTTTTTTACAAATTTCAATACTAAAAACAAATTTTCCCTAGAAAATTGTCATATTAAAGACCTACTAATTAACAGTTAAATTTATATATTACATAAATGGTTCACATGTGAACAAAAGTACACAAATGGTCCATATTTGAAATGTTTTTCTTACATAAATGGTCTATTACGCGAAAGAAAATGAAAATGTACTTTCCATTAATAAAATGTTTTCAAAAAAAAATCCTATTAATTAGCTTTAATTTAGAAAAAAAAAATTTGTTCTAGATTAGCCAAAAAGAATATGTAAAAGTCATTTTTTGAAACTACGATGCTATTAATGAACTTTTTTGCAAAGTCTAATGCTATTAATGATTTTCTTTTCCAGAAAACAATCGTTTAAATGAGCTTCAATATACAAAAATTATAACTTTTCATATCAACTAAAAAAATCCAAAAAAGTCATTTTTTTAAGAGTATGATGCTATACATGAACTTTTTTTTTTTCAAAGTTTAATATTAAAAGCAATTTTTTTTCCAAAAAAGGTCATAATATAAGGTTAAAAGAACATATTGTAAAATATTTATCGATCTACATGAGCAAGAATTAAACGTTTCCATCAATTCCTAATAAAGTATATAAATCACGCCTCCTTCTGTAATAAATTCCAATGCCCCACAATGTGGAATCCCCTCAGTCGCAGCATTCCATAACTCAAACCACATCCGATAATCAATATGAAGAGAAGCTGCAATAAAAAATAATAATTGTCACCATCTTATACAAATATTATAGATTATTGGGGTATTAGATAGTGTAATAATTTGCAATTAAATATAATTTTCAAATAAAACTTAGTATGAGAAACTAACCAATGTGATCAAGGGTCAAAAAAGGCATTATAACTAAAACATAAACAAAGAACAATTAGGGATGAAACATGAAACTTTAAGGAGAAACATACAAATTTAACCCGTGAAGGATAACAAAAATCGACAAGTATATTTTTTAAGTAATTTAAACCAATATATTTTTAAAGTAATTTAAACCGGGCCGCAAGTTTATCCCAATATTGTTCCCTTAAGCATTTCATCGAACAGGTAGTAGACAGGTAGACCAAACAAAATTTTCAAGTATCCAAATCAAGGTCTCAAATCCTAACACATAAAAAAAACCAAATTTGTGATTTTAACAACCAAAAGCAAAGGATATGACATACATTGTGTACGAGTCTATCGTTTATAATTTGATTGCTCAACTTATTGAACAATTCGTCAAAAGTATGAAAAAAATGGGAAATCCCATAGAAAGATCCTATTCAAATTTCTAAATAACACAACTGTGACAATTAATTTTCAAACCACAAAATTTGACACCCTCATAACATAAAAATCAAAATATATTTTACTTACGTTCACAAGAACCCAAATGAATTCGACTATTTCTGTTGTTTGTCAACTCCAATTACGACCTACAAGAAATCTAAAAAAAATCAAGCAACTTGAGTAACAATCATTTTAATGTTGTCACAACTTTAGCATAAATATCGATAAATAGTAAAAATATTAGTTATCAAGAAATAAACATATATGAGATGACTAAAAAGTTGTCAAGTGGAATTTGAGTTACTTGTTTTCTTACCTTTATCTGATGTATTTATAACTCAGTCGTTCGACTACAAATCTAAATCGTTAAGTAAAAATCAAAACAAAATGTTTTCCTCCATTTTTTTCTCCACTACAAAACTTAGGTTAGATATATTATGTAAAGAATTGAGGGAGGCGGAGTATTTTTGTATTTTATTTTTTTGTGAGATTTACTTGTCATTAATAGAATTCCTAATTTAATTCATTTTATTTTTGGTGATATTTAATTGTCATTAGTAGAATTCCTAATTTAATTCATTTTATTTTTGGTGAGATTTAAGTGTCATTAATGAAATTCTAATTTAAAATGTAATGTACGTTTTATAAAATCTATTGACAAAAATAAATGAGTTGACAAAGATGATGTCATCAAATAATCCAAAGGTGGAAAATATATGATTGAAATGCAATTAATGGTCCTGATTTCTTCAGTTTAGAATTAAAGGTTCTCTTTTAATAATATTTAGAGATTGGAATATGAATTTACACAAAAGGTCCTTATAGTTTTAATGACTTGGTAATATTTATTTTCTTACATTTAAAACCATTGCATTTAATTAAAAATTATATAAATGAAATATAGTGTTTTAATTAATTGCTAGTTCTTTTTATTTTATTTTATTTATAAGAAAAAAGACAGAAGTTTTTCTTGTATTTTAAAGATTTAAAGTTTTTTTTAACTTTAGAGTAATAAAAATGAAATCAATTTGTTGGAAAGAGAGAGGTATAATACAATTACGAACCTCAACGTAAAGAAATAACTATTTTGGTTGGCCGAATGAGACATATATGGATAGTTAAACCGAAAAGGACATGAAAGATGTTTTCCTAGGATTATAGCCTTAGAAAATACTTGTTGATGGAAAGTAGGGTGTAGGTAGTGTGACAAGCTTCGGTTAAAACCTAACAACATCGAGGTGAGTTTTTTTTCGTGTTTTGTGGTTGCTCGCACATAAATGTTTATCATGTGGTCTATATGCGGTATTTCAATTATTTATTCACAATATATGTTATGATTAATACGGTTGTGTGAAAATGTTATTTTGAGTTGTTTATCTATTGTCCATTTTTTGGGTGACATGTTTAGTGAGAAAGGGTGATGTGTTTAATTGTCGTGAGCATGATGGATATGTGTGATCGACGGGGATGAAAATTGAGAATTTTACTCATTTCCTTGGATATTTAATATACTTAAAATATTTGTCTCAAGGAGAAAGGAAATGAACATTTGGTTCTTTCTCTAGATAATTAATCGTTTCCCTAATATGTCATCGGGTGATATGTTTGTTGTATGATTTATTGAAACTATGAGATAAAACCTTTTTGTTTTTTTTAAGTGATGGACATATATGTGCAACACGAACTCAGTAGGCCCTAGACTTACCCATTTAGAACCTTTAAATGTGCGCATCCCCGGAATTTGTTTAACAAGTGGCAGTAAGAAGACTAGTATAAGGGTTCAAAGTATTCCATGGATTATGAAAATGGGTCCCCTTGATGAATTGTAGGTTATTAGGCCCAAGACTTGTTTTATTCCCTATATATTGTATGTATTATTCATAATTACAGTTAAGAGTGTGACAAAATGTAGCCGCCAAACATAATGTGGTTTCTTAGGTAGAGTGGATTTACTTTAATCTGTTCTTATAGTGTAATTTATTCCTCATGTTCTTGAATAAATTGTTTGATAATTCGACATATCTTCATAATTGTGTTCGTTCTTATATTATGTATTATAATCATCAAATCCTTCTTGAGTTTTGACTCAACAAATGGTATCAGAACGGGTCTTTGAAAATTTACTGATTTTTGAAGTATTTGTTCTTAATTTTATGATTTTTTGCAAAAGTTATTGAAGATTTTTTAGTGTTTTGGCGGTTTGGAATCAAATTTTTGTTCAAACCACTGTTCATGAAGATTTTTGATATTCTTCTACTGTTCTTCTGGGTATTTTTTTTAATCCATCTCGTATTGTTCATTCATTCTCATAGTTGTATCTAATCATTTCTTGTCCAAAATCAATTGTTCGCTTCGTGGATCAAGTTCATTAGTTTTGGCACATAGATCTGGTTCTTTACTGTTTACTCGTTTCACTCAATAAGCCCAATTTTTCCATCCCTGTTAATCCTTTAGAAATTATATCGATGTCAATATCGCAAGTACTGGATTCTCAAAACAAAATTCATGATTCAAATAATGTGTTTCGATTAAGTGTTCTTATATCTTAATCGATTCAAAGTTTAGTTCGTGTTTTCCATAGTTTTGATCGCAAACTCTTTCAATCAATTTAATCATCTTGATATAAGAGTTCATGTTATTGCCTGTTTCATGTTTTCGATTCTTTCTGTAATCTATGTTCGATCAATCTTGTTATTTCTTGTACGATCTTGTGATTGAATGACCAATATGTTTCAATCAATTTGTTTGAGAACAATATTTGTGAGTCTTTGATTGGGTGTGCTTTGACGAACATCAAGATCATATAAAGATGGTGATTGTATCAAGTTTGACCTAATGAGTTCAATCTGGAAATTGCTTTATGTAAATCGAATTGGTGTTTGTGAAGCTTCTGAATCGAAACTCAGATACCTGATTGGAAAAGGCTTTATATTTGGATCTTTGTTGCCAAGTGGATCTCGCCGTCGGAATTACCTAGGAATCAAAATCGTGATTAAAATCAGAACAAATGATATTGGATTCGCAATAGGAAGTGTGATCGGTTACTTCAGAACGAACGGTCTCGGAATCGGAATTGAATTGCTGAACTTAGAAGTGGAATATGGCTCAGAATGGGCATTATGATTAATCGAGTCAAAACGAACGGGCTTGTAGTTGGAATTGATACTGGACTCAGATTCGTTATCTAAAACGAACCTGTGCTCGGAACGAAGGGTTGATCGGAATTCATCGGTGTTCGGTATTGGTTGGTATTCAGTCGATGTCTTGGAATCGCAGTGCAGGTTGTGAGTCACTGTTTCTGTCCATTCTTATTTGATCAAAATGGAGACGAAGACTTTAATTTACATTATCAGTCCCTGTTACATTTGTAACTTGGCAGTTGTGGTTCAATTTCAGAACTGGTTACAAATCAAAGAGATAATGATGCGAATTACTATTTCTGCCTAATATTCAGAATTGTTTGCAAAATTTGGTTTTTAATGCACATATTTTTTCATGAATGGTACATATGAGATTCCAACAAGTCTTGGCAGTTCGGAAGGTCATTTTTTACGATAATGTCAAATTTTTTTCGACTATTTCAGATTTTAAACTTCATGGTTTATTTCATTTTGTCGCGGGGGAGCATAGTATGTGTTTATCCATTCAAGATCATTCTCATGACCATTTGAAAGTTTTATAATCACGTTTTTTATTATAAAAAAGGGGAGAATTTGACATGACCATTCAAAATTGGATTGTGACGTTTCAAATTTGAAGATTTCTGATGAAGCTTGTGGTAGCAATATGAAGGTAGCTTTTACAGAGAAGTTCTTGTTGAACTCTTCTAAACCTTTTACAGAGAATTAGCTTTTACAGAGAAGTCCACATCGAACTATTATGAAGCTTTTGATTATATCTGACTTTTAGTGATTGCTTGATCAACTGACGTTACTAATCTTAAATTTTGTTTGTTACATGATATTTTCTAGTGGTTTATATCATTAGCTTAACTAAAGATCATTGTGACTTGGAGGGAGGGTTCTTCAAAGACAAGAAGTGATTTTGTTTCTTAATTCTGAAATGGGTTTTTATGGCGGGTTTGGCTTTCTTGAAGATCTTTGGGATTACATTAGAAGATGAAGTTTAAAAACATTACTTCAATGCTTGGTTTCATATTTATATATACTAGAACCCGTTTTGAAGACTACTGAAGAATCAAGATTCATCGATCGCATTTGATATTCCACGTCACGAGATCCTTTCTTATTTGCTAGATGCTTGCTTTGGAAGTTGAAGCCTTGTCATCCATTCCATACTTTGAGGGGGAGACTGTAGGGTTCAAAGTAATCCATGGATTATGACAATGGGCCCCCTTGATGAAGTGTAGGTTATTAGGCCCAAGACTTGTTGTATTCCCTATATATTCTCATGTATTATTTATAAATGGGATTAAGAGTGAGGAAAAATGTAGCTGCCAAACGTAATGTGGTTTCTTAGGTAGAGTAGATTTACTTTAATCTGTTCTTATAGTGTAATTTATTCCTCATGTTCATGAATAAATCGTTTGATCATTCGACATATCTTCATAATTGTGTTCATTCTTATATTCCGCATTATAATCATCAAATCTTTCTTGAGTTTTGACCCAATGGCTATGGAGAAGGATTGATCAACAAGAGGAAAAAGGAGTTCCGCAAAGAAGTAACACCCGAAGCTCTTCGGTTGAAGACTATATTTTATTTTATTTACTTCCGCTGTTGTTTTTAGTTATTAGTTATGTTTTAGAATTGATCGTGGGAGATGTTCGAATAGTTATATTTTGATATTTATTATCTTCAAAATTGGGGTGTTACACGTGACTGAGGTATGGTCAGATGAGATTTCGACTCATGATTGATTATGGTGTGGTAGAAGGATGGAAAGGTCATGGGTTGGGTCCATGGTTGTTATGGAAGTGTTGTAAGACTACGAGGTGACTGAAGCATCCATTAGGTCGATAGGCAATGGTAGAAGTGTTGTAAGACCGCGGGGTGGCAATAACATTCATTAGGTTGGCAGGTAGTGGTAGAAGTGTTATAAGACTGTGGGTTGACCCATAGCATTCACATAGTCAATGAGAAGTTTTGAGGTTGCTGTGAATCTTTGATTTAACTTGTTTTTTTCTCAAGGTAGGACTAGACCATGCCAGGATTGGTTGTGAGACTGTGAAAGAACAACAACAGCCAAGGGATCGAGGAAAGATGTATGTCGATTTGGGACCGGTCGTGATGTAAGACTACAGTTGGGCTGGTAGTATTCACCTAGAGTGAAGTGGACTATCTTACATCCGTGTGGTGGTTGGCTATGGTGTCCTTGGTTGGAACAGGAGGGTTGTTGGAGCCATATTGGCATTCATGCTAGGATAACTTTTTTTAGGTAGACTCTCGATCGGAAACTCGTGGTACAATCATTCGGGAGGCTATCAACTTCCGAAACCAATTGGAAATATGGTACTTAAACCAGGGAGATCTCAAATTTATTGAGAATACAAATGTTGGACGGTAGGATGAAATTTGTATGGCATCAACAGTTGATTTTTGGGTTGATATTTGTTTTCATATCTGGGTATGAGGTTGCTAGCATCGGCGAGTGGTTAGGAATTATGTTTCTCCGATATTAGTGAGATGCTTTAGGGTCAGAAGTGGGTTCGTTCGATTTGGGTTGCAAAAGTGTAGTCATATTGGTTGTCTTTTAGAATAGGTTTGTCCGTCTGGAAGTCAGACAAGGTATTGGGTTTTTGAATTTCAGATAGATTAGAGATAGTTACTCTTCATCGGTTAAATATTGGAAGACAGTTGTCTGTGTGATTCGACTTCTTAGTCCGTATTGAGTTTTCTGAATAATTTTCCATGTTTTCTGGCATGTCTGGAAGCTAGTAAGGAGTAATTTTGAGGAAAAAATCTAATTTAAGTAGGGGAGAGTTGTAACACCCGATTTCCTCTATGAATCGATTTAGGGTTTCAAGGAGTCAAAAGGTCGATTATTGGAAGAAAAAGAGCCTCATGACATGAAATTTGAGTGGTTAAGATGTGAGATGGGTTAATATAAAAATTGTGTTTTGGACTGATCTCACGATGTGAGACATAGAGGCTCACGATGTGAGAACTGTTGTAGCCGAAGCCCATGATCTTTTTGTTGGATTAAGTGTCTAAGCCCATAACTATAATTGGTATGTACTTGACCTGGGAGTAGCATGGTCTATTTAGGTTGCGAATCACGACGACAATTTGACAGGATGGACATTTGAGAAAAGGTTATTTATGATTTATTAATATATTATAAGTTCTAATATATTAATATGAAATCATATGATTTAATTAGTATTGATCAAGAATTAATTTGGAATTAATTTAGTGATCAAAAGAGACTAATTAAATTAATGGGGACTATGTAACGTCCGTAGATCCAGGCTAGTCAATTTAGAGATAATAGGGGTCGAAAATAACTTTTCGACAAAAGATTATTTAGAGTAAATAATATTAACCTAGTTGTAGTACATGTTACAAGGGTTCCGTACATATAAAGAACGCCGAAAGCCGAGTTATAACGAAGAAGTTATGACCCGTCGAAGTTTCGCGACGAAACCGACACGATACCGGGAAGCGTAAATAGTGAATTTACGATAGAGCGAGATTTAGCCATAACGATATAAGCAAAAGTCATAGAATACGTTTAACCGAGATCGTCCATAAAAAGAACGCCCAAATCTGACTTCGTATGAGGAAGTTATGATTTTTCGAAGTTTCGGCTTAGCAGTGTACAACCTGGAATTCGAATATTAGATCGAGCGGTTTTTAACCGACACAACCTAAACGAGAATCGAAGATCTCGTTAATAGTAGCGTAACGATAAAAAGACAGACGAAAACGGACATCGGATGAAGAAGTTATGAGATTTTAACGGATCAATCCTGTCCCGGCCTGTTATTAATATAATTTTTAAAATAAAGTCTAAATTAGCCGACGGAGTCTAAACGAAAGTTGTAGAGTATGTTCCCGCCTTCGCGTTGATATAAAGAACGTCGAAAACGGAGCTCGTACGCAAAAGTTACGAATTTTTAAAGTTTAGACTCGAATTTGCGAAGCCTGTTGCTCGACTGATGACGTGGCAAGATCCTAGTCGTAGCTTGCTGATCACGCCTCGCTTCGGATGAAGAACACGTCTCCCTTCGCTACACCCAACGTCCGATATCGGAACGTGCCGCGTACACAAACCCCTCCTCGGACCAGCTTCGCCCACGTCGCCCCAGCAGATCATCGACGCGTCTTGTACGACCGAAGCTACGCCGCGCATAGAAAAAAGGAACGCAGCGCGTACCTGCGAGACCTCGCATCTATAAATAGAGGTGCAAGGGCAGCCTCCATTTTCACACCAAAACTCACTCTCGCTCTAGTTTCTTTCTCTCTCTAGCCTATCTTAAGCCTCCTAAACCCTAGGGAACCCCCTAGCACCCGAAGGAAGCCCTGAGACTCCCGGAGTCCCGAGAAAAAGGGTCTTTCGGTTCGGAAACGCTGCTCCGAGCAAGGACCGGTTTTCTTTAAAACCCGCTGTAAGTGAGCTACGCCTACGCAGTTTTTAATATAGCTTCTAAATAATTATAGTAACATTATTAGGACCTTAAAATAATTGTTTGGGCTATTATTATGAGTTATATAGTGTTGTTTAACGCTTATATAATAATAATAATAACTAGACTATTAATTAGTCTCGGTGAATATTAAACTAAACCCTAGTGGTAATGATACTAGGCTTTGCCGAAAGAAATTGTTTAAAGAGTAACGAACCGCTGTCCGAGTACTAAGTCACCACATTATCCGGTGAGTGCATAGTCCCTTTCATGAACATGATTTTAATACAAGTATTGATTGAATGTATTAAATATATGTTTATGTGCGAAGTAGTTGATGTTGTCTGAATTACATGTTAAAGAACATACCTAGTTATTTATAATGATTTAGGTTAATGAGTAAACCTAAAATTTGTTATAAGGGTCATTGGGTAGTATCTCCTTATGAGTACGAGTGAGATATATACGGGGAATAGAACCCTTAAACATGTCATTGATCCAGAAGCACGGAGTATACATAGTCATTCGTCCCTAGTCCGAGAGTATGGATTAGCCTCAGTCAACCGGCGTTAATCCGGGAGTGTGGATTAAGACATAGTCAGTTGTCCTTAATCCGGGAGTATGGATTAAGACATAGTTAGTTGTCCTTAGTACGGGAGTATGGACATGACATAGTCATCTGTCATTAATCCGGGAGTATGGATTTAGGCGCATACCAATTGTCCCTCATCCGAGAGTATGGAATAGGTACAATCAAGGACTCGAGAGCATGCATTGGATCCGGAGTAACAGGTAAAATTTAAGGTCCGTGAGGATGGATAGTCTCGTTGTGAGGATTGACGGGGTGGGGTAAGAGTTGATTATATATATGGGGAAATCGTATATGGTGTGAGGTTTTATATATATGTTATAACATTGTGGGATTGAAATCCCTATGTACTTACTAGGTTTCCCAACCTGACCCACTCAGTTTATTTATATCTTAGGTGTTGATATGAAGTCATATTACACTGAGAGATTAAGGAGATATAACTCACTAGTGATAATGAATGTAAGTTCTGTTTATGCTTATGTTTCTGTATTGACGATGACATCCCAAATGTTTTAAAATGAATAAAAATACATTTCCTCGAAAATGCCTTGATAATGTAATTATTATGTTTTTCTGGGAACAAATTCCACAACATTTTTCTTAAAAGAGATACTCTGATTTTTATAAAGCATAAACAAAATCGGTCTTTTCTGGCCATGAAAATGGTCATGTCACAGTTGGTATCAGAGCATTAGTTTAAGCGAACTAGGAATTTGTAGAATTTATAGACTTAATCTTAGAATGCTAAGCGATGATTATGAGGTGTGAGCACTGGCTTATATTAGGAATTGTGCCTAAAATGCTTTTATGTGCTAAATGCTTTGTGTCTGATTTGCTGATATTTCTTCGGATCTAAGGTCTATTGCCGACCGGATCGGGAAACCTTATGTGTTTAGGATTCTAAGCGTTTAACTACGATATTAGAACTAGCATATAAACATTTCGGAGTGATAAGGATGATTTAAACATCAATCCTAAATAAAGATCTAGATTCACCCCATTCGGTGTAAGGATCAAAATGGCAAGAACCCGCAGTGGAGCCGGGAACGCGAATGGAAACAGGAATCAACCTCCAGTGATTGAGCAAATACCTGTTGTAGTAGTCGATCCTGAGCCAATAACGATGGTCGGAGTGCAAGCGATGATCCAAATGATGTTGGATCGTCAAATGGTGGAAACAAGACATTTACTTCAACAACATAGAGAGGAACTTACAATGCCTATTGAGCAACCCGAACTGAATAATGGGCAGTCAGAGGAAGGGAACTACAGTGGGACCGTTGGTCAAGCCGATGCACCAATGATTAGGAGGATTAATCAAGATGACGAAGTCGAGAGGAATGGATGCAAGTATAAAGATTTTCTGACTTGCAAACTATCGACTTTCATTGGAAAGGAAGATCCGATCGGAGTTATGGATTGGATCTCGGAGATGGAGTTGGCCTTCATGACGTGTGGTTGCAGAGGCAAATTACAGACCAGGTTTGCAGTGCAATAGTTCCGAGGAGGTGTTGTTCGTTGGTGGAACACCCTGGGGAATACTTTAAGCCCCAATGAGCCCTTGCAACTGACATGGGCAGAGTTTTTGGTGCAATTCAAACGTAAGTATTGTTCAGCCCAAAACCTGCTCGAGCTGGAGAACCAATTCCTAACCTTGAAGAAAGGAAGCATGACCATCAATGAATACACCAACAACTTCACAGACAAGATGGAGTCTGCTTTGCGCCTTGTCCTGGACGAGCTGGCAAAAATTGACAAGTCCGCAAAGGGACTTCAATGGGAGTATGCGGTGCCAGTACGTCTGGAACCTACTCTGGAGGCAGCTATCTGGGCTGCCAAGTCTATTGAAGATATGATCAAGGGAAGAGCCTCCAACAAGATGGAGGTTGGTGAGAAGAGAAAGTTTGAAGGATCCTCAAGGTCCGACGAGAAGAGAAAATTCTCGAAGACTGGTTCAAAGAACTTCGAAGAAGGAACGCAATGGTGTGACAAGTGCAGAAAGAAGCACATTGGGAAATGCTCTAACGAGATGACCTGCTTTAAATGTGGGAAGACTGGTAATTACGCCAGCGAATGCACAACCAAGAGAGAGGTCTGCTTTAAGTGTGGTAAAGAGGGACACTTCAACCAAGACTGCCCAAGGAAATAGGGGGCTACAAAGCCAAATGTGCCGCCAAAGAAAAAGGCAAGAGCATTTCAGGTGATCATTGACGAAGCAGATGACAACGCGAGGAATCAAGGATGAGGACTTCATATCCGAAGATCGAGTTATGCACTAGCCGTAATATTGTATGATGTAGCCTATTAAAGGCATAGTCTAGGGTGAACTTAAACACCTATGTAATCATTTCAAGGAATAATATAAAACCTTCGTTTTGATATTTGATATGTTAAGTTCTTATGTGATGTTCTTGTATGGTGACTTGGAAAACTGCGGGACAATACTTGGGACGAGTATGAGTAGGTGTGAATGGTAGTAGAGGCCTATACTACCGGAAGCACATGACTCACGCTTGGATCAGGGAAAGTCACAAGGTTACCAAGAAGCTAGTAATTGATACCGTTTTATTCAAGTATGTCGTTACCATCGTTTCGGTAATAACTTAGAAGATGATTGTTATTCCGAACCTAGCGCTCATATCAAATTGAGCCCGACTACGATAAGTATGTTAAATAGTTCAGAGAACCAAGTCCGATGTAGCATCTGACTTAAGCTAAAAGCTTGAAGTGAAAGACAATCAAAGCAATCAGTAGAGGTATCGCGATAGTTGCTTGTAGCTAGAAAGGCTACCTTTTAAGATGAGATTAGAACATGAACGAAAGTATAGTCTGTTTTGGAAGACTCTAAGAGACCTGAGTCTAAACGTTGCAACATACGATGATAGGTCATTAGAATATGACACATCGTTCCATTGTAGTAATAAAAGAACTTATCTTCAACTCATATCTAGTGAGGATCGAGATTGTGATTTGAAGGTCATAATTTGGAGTCTAACGTGAGATAGGGAGCAAGTGCAAGATCAAGCACCGCCTGCAGTCAAGAAGTCTTAGAGTTAGATACTCGTTCAAAGAAACATGAAAGTTACCATTATTACTTAGGATGAAGAGATAGCGTATGGAGTTATCATGTGAGCCCTGTTTCATTGATCATTCCGGGACGTAATCATCCTAAGGGGAGATAATTGTAACGCCCGTAGATCCAGGCTAGTCAATTTAGAGATAATAAGGGTTGAAAACGACTTTTCGACAAAAGATTATTTAGAGTAAATAATCTTAACCTAGTTGTAGTACATGTTACAAGGGTTCCGTACATATAAAGAACGTCGAAAGCCGAGTAATAACGGAGAAGTTATGACCTGTCGAAGTTTCGCGACGGAAACGACACGATACCGGGAAGCGTAAATAGTGAATTTATGATAGAGCGAGATTTAGACTTAGCGATCTAAATGAAAGTCATAGAATACGTTAAACCGAGAGCATCCGTAAAAAGAACGTCCAAATCTGACTTCGTATGAGGAAATTATGATTTTTCAAAGTTTCGGCTTAACAGTGTACAACCCGAAATTCGAATATTAGATCGAGCGGTTTTTAGCCGACACAACCTAAACGAGAATCGAAGATCTCATTAATAGTGACATAACGATAAAAAGACAGACGAAAATAGACGTCGGATGAAGAAGTTATGAGATTTTAACGGACCAATCCTGTCCCGGCCTGTTATTAATATAATTTTCAAAATAAAATCAAAATTAGCCGACGGAGTCTAAATGAAAGTTGTAGAGTACGTTCCGTCCTTCGCGCGGATATAAAGAACGTCGAAAACCGAGCTTGTACACAAAAGTTACGAATTTTTAAAGTTTAGACTCGAATTTCCGAAGCCTGTTGCTCGACTGATGACGTGGCAAGATGCTAGCCATGGCTTGCTGATCACGCCTCGCTTCAGATGAAGAACACGTCGCCCTTTGCTATGCCCAACGTCCAAGCTCGGAAAGCGTCGCATACGCGAACCCCTCCTCGGACCAGCTTCGCCTACGTCGCCCCAGCAGATCATCGACGCGTGTTGTACGACCGAAGCTACGCCCTGCGTAGACAAAAGGAACGCATAGCGTACCTGCGAGGCCTTGCATCTATAAATAGAGGTGCGAGGGCAGCCTCCATTTTCACACCAAAACTCACTCTCTCTAGTTTCTTTCTCTCTCTAGCCTATCTTAAGCCTCCTAAACCCTAGGGAACTCCCTAGCACCCGAAGGAAGCCCTGAGACTCCCGGAGTCCCGAGAAAAAGGGTCTTTCGGTTCGGAAACGCTGCTCTGAGCAAGGCCCGATTATCTTTAAAACCCGCTGTAAGTGAGCTACGCCTACGCAATTTTTAATATAGCTTCTAAATAATTATAGTAACATTATTAGGACCTTAAAATAATTGTTTAGGCTATTATTAGGAGTTATATAGTGTTCTTTAACGCTTATATAATAATAATAATAGTGTAAGTCCCTAATTTGCTTGTGTATCAATCTGATCCGTTTGTTGGTGCGGAATCCCAATCAAACGGATGATGTCAGATCAAATAGAAGAGAAGGAGAAGAAGAAGAAGATGATGAATCTATGTATGATATGATTAGAATGAAGATCCAGATACAAAAGATTCACACACACAAAACTTCTCTCTAGTTTCTCTCTCTAGAACACCTTCATATGCACACACTTAAGCTCCTCTAGTGTTCATCAGTCCTTTTTCTCACACCCTCACCCCTATATATATAAATGAGAATACATGGGCCGTAAGCAGGGTTTACGGCCGTAAACGCATAAAATATTACAGAAAATACAATTTCCTAGAAAAGCAAAGTATAAACCATAATATTGACCCAACAATCTCCCCCTTGGTTTATAGCTTTCTTTTCTTAATTGACCCAACAAGCTCCCCCTAAAAAGTAGATCGCTTTTCTTGTTAATCTTCATTTGGAGCTTGGCTTCAGCATTAATCTTCGATATCTTCACGACTTCAAGATGAACTTGATGAATCTTCAATGAATGACTTCATCTTGAGTAGTTGGACATTTCTTCAGAATTTGTCATTAAACGCACATTGGGTGAGGAGGCTTGACGTATTGATTCTTGAAAGATAGCGCTTTCAGTTTGAGAATCTTCAGAGAGAGCATCAGAGAGAACTGAACTTCTAGATCACTTCAGCAGATACAAAGATAGCAGCAGACTGATTGAGGAGGCTTCAATGCAACTGCCACATAATCTTCAATTGCAGCTTCACCTTGCTTCTGGGGTTGAAAGATTGAATGTCGAAAGAATAATCTTCATTTCTTGCTCCTTCGAATGCGAATTCTTCGATGCTCACAGATGAAGCCTTGGCTCAGAAATCTTCGACACAAACTTCATGAGTCTTATCTATACCTGAAATCACTTTTCAAGACAAAACAAAACTAAAAGAAAACTTAGCACAAAAACAAAAATATTTTTGGATTTTGTTTTATTTTTTTATTTTTAATTCTCCCCTAATATTTAAATTAGAAGAAAGTATGAACAAATTTAACAAAAATAAAATGAAAAAAATCCAAAAAGGAGTGATGAACACTAGAGGAGCTTAAGTGTGTGCATTTGAAGGTGTTCTAGAGAGAGAAACTAGAGAGAAGTTTTGTGTGTGTGAATCTTTTGTATCCGGATCTTCATTCTAATCATATCATACATAGATTCATCATCATCTTCTTCTTCTTCTCCTTCTCTTCTATTTGATCTGACATCATCCGTTTGATTGGGATTCCGCACCATCAAACGGATCTGATTGATACACTAGCAAATTAGGGACTTACAATTGGTATCAGAGCTTGGATTGTATCAGTCAATTTTGTCAGATCTGGAGCTTATTTGATCTTATTTTGAAGATATTTTTGCATTTTTTGATAGATCTCACAAAAATAAGGGGGGTTTGTTCTTCGCGTTTTTCCTAAAAACGAGTTTTTGATCGAGTTTTGGAGCAAAAAAGGTGAAAAAACGTTGTTTTTCGTCATGAACAACGATTTCTGAAGAGTTTACGGTCTTTGAAGGGTTTATGGTCCGGAGTTTACGGCCGGAAACGTATTTACGGTCGCAGGAGTTTACGGCCGCCAAAGTTTACGGCCGGAAACGTGTTTGCGGTCGCCGGAGTAAGCTCGCCATCTCGTCCTTGCATCAACAACTCTTTATTATAAAAAGAAAGGGGATCAGAGGTTCCGAGGTTCGAACTCGGGACCTCCAAGACTTCAAACCACGCGCCTTAACCAGTTAAACTACAAGGGAACTTGTTAAACAGTTCGATTGTTTAAACTTTATACACTTCTCAGCAGCAGCAAGCCTCGCATCGCATCAGCAGTTTCGCATGCCTTTTCGATCAGGAGCCTCGCATTTCGTCCTCACATCGCAACCTCGCAAGAGAAGTCTTCGCATCGTTCTTTAATAAAAAAAGGGGAGACGCTTTGTAGTTGTCGGGGATAGAACCCGGGTCTCCAATCTTTCCTCCTTCGCAGCTTACCAGTTGGGCTAAGCTGAATCTTGTTTCAAACCTTCAAATTTTATCTCATATACAATCCCTTCGATTCCTTATTTTCGCAAATTTAACACTTTTTGCCCAAAAATCAATTTCTTTTATTTTTAAGCTCCATTTTCCATTTTCATACAAGAAGAAGAAGATGATGAATCTATGTATGATATGATTAGAATGAAGATCCGGATACAAAAGATTCACACACACAAAACTTCTCTCTAGTTTCTCTCTCTAGAACACCTTCAAATGCACACACTTAAGCTCTTCTAGTGTTCATCACACCTTTTTCTCACACCCCTCACCCCTATATATATAAATGAGAATACATGGGCCGTAAGCAGGGTTTACGACTGTAAACTCATAAAATATTACAGAAAATACAATTTCCTAGAAAAGCAAATAGCTAGACTATTAATTAGTCTCGGTGAATATTAAACTAAGCCCTAGTGGTAATGATACTAGGTTTTGCTGAAGGAAATTTTTTAAAGAGTAATGAAGTGCTGTCCGAGTACCAAGTCACCAACTTATCAGGTGAGTGCATAGTCCCTTTCATGAACATGATTTTAATACAAGTATTGATTCAATGTATTAAATATATGTTTATGTGCGAACTAGTTGATGTTTTATGAATTACGTGTTAAAGAACATACCTGGTTATTTATAATGATTTAGGTTAATGAGTAAACCTAAAATTTGTTATAAGGGTCATTGGGTAGTATCTCCTTATGAGTACAAGTGAGATATATACGGGGAATAGAACCCTTAAACATGTCATTGATCTAGAAGCACGGATTAAACATAATCATTCGTCCCTAGTCCAAGAGTATGGATTGGCCTCAGTCAACTGTTGTTAATCTGGGAGTATGGACTAAGACATAGTCAGTTGTCCTTAATCTAGGAGTATGGATTAAGATATAGTCAGTTGTCCTTAGTCTAGGAGTATGGACATGACATAGTCATCTATTATTAATCCCGGAGTATGGATTTAGACACAGACCAATTGTCCCTCATCCGAGAGTATGGAATCGGTACAATCAAGGACTCGAGAGAATGGATTACGAGGTAAAATTTAAGGTCCGTGAGGATGGATAGTCTCGTTGTGAGGATTGACGGGGTGGGGTAAGAGTTGATTATATATATGGGGAAATTGTATATTGTGTGAGTTATATATATATATATATATATATATATATATATATATATATATATATATATATATATATATATATATATGTTATAACATTGTGGGATTGAAATCCCTATGTACTCACCAGGTTTCCCAACCTGACCCACTCAGTTTATATATATATATATATATATATATATATATATATATGTTATAACATTGTGGGATTGAAATCCCTATGTACTCACCAGGTTTCCCAACCTGACCCACTCAGTTTATTTATATCTCATGTGTTGATATGAAGTCACATTACACTGAGATATTAAGGAGATATAAATCACTAGTGATAATGAATGTAAGTTCTGTTTATACTTATGTTTATGTATTGATGATGACATCCCAAATGTTTTAAAATGAATAAAAATACATTTTCTTGAAAATGACTTGATAATGTAATTATCATGTTTTTCTAGGAATAAATTCCGCAACATTTTTCTTAAAAGAGATACTCTGATTTTTATAAAGCATAAACAAAATCGGTCTTTTATGGCTGTGAAAATGGGGATGTCACAAACTAATTATGTAAATTATATATATATATATATATATATATATATATGTGTGTGTGTGTGTGTGTGTGTGTATGCATGTTTATGTGTGTGTGTGTGTGTGTTTTAGGTTTATGATACATGATGGACTAAGTTGATGGATGAATCCATATAGAGTTAGCCCACTTGAATCATGGATCATGGATAATAAGCCCAAGAGTATAAATTAGGGTTTACCCATGACTCTTGGATTCCTAACATATATATACTTGACACATTGCTAAAATCGACCACTCTAATGTTCTATGAGTTCATATTAGCCGATTTGTATGCAAGAAACTCTCTCAAATGTCATCCTTTGTCTAAGGTGTGTTGTGAACCATTTAAGGTGTCACACTTGGGTCACTAAGTTCTTAAAGGCCAAATACAACAAGTTCTATAAGCTACATAAAGAGGTATGCTCTTAACTAGTATTTTATGTTGTTTATGTCAATTGCATGCTGGTTGTAGGCTTAATGCTTTGGAAAAAATATTGCATGTATAATTTTGGAAAACATAGATCCAAAGAATTTAGGGTTGTATGTGCACTATAGCATGTTGTAGTATACTAAAACCTAATAGTGGTATCAGAGCCTAGGGTTGTTTTCTATTATACTTGATGCTTACTGGTTTCTAAAGATAGAAAATCTGCAAATTTCGTTTCTGCATGCCCACCACGACGTGGTGATGCATTTGTGTGCAGAATTTCGAGTTTTTTTTGGCCAAATTGGATTAGGATCATTACCCCAAATTTTATTTTGAACCATGAAATATGTTTTTGATATGGTAATGATCATGCTTGTCCAATTAATAGATAATTGTCATAGTTTCAAGATTTGTATAGTTTATATGATATGCTATTTTCTTGAAAATGGTTCATATGAATTATTTTGACTTATGAGTTTAATTAGATCATAGATATATTATTTGATAATTTATGTTAGTTAAATAAATATGATCTAAAGGCTCTTTATGAACTCCATAACATGTCCTCGAGTTATGGAAAATGAAAACTTTTTCTTTTAAATGTTTTTAAAGTCTTCCATAACTTGTCCTCAAGTTATGGAACTTGAAATGTTTTTCATAAAAACCATATTAAACTTATAAGTTATGGAAACCAAAAGTTTTGACAAGTTTCAAAACTTGCCCTCAAGTTTTTGAATTTGTAAAGTTTCACTTATGAATACATTAATTCCAAATTAAACCTTAGAGTTTTAAAAATTAAAATTCAACCCCTTATACTATTGTATTATTATAAGTTTAATAATTATATATATATATATATATATATATATATATATATATATATATATATATATATATATATATATATATATATATATATATGTATGTATGTATAAGATAAGCCAATCTTACCGTTAGTAGGCCTCATTCACAAAGCCGGTCTATAAGGGGGGGGGGGGGGGAGGGTATAAGGTTACTGCCTATAAAATGGCAGTTTAATGGGTTTCCACTCTCACCCACCGCTTCCTTGACTGGTGGAGGGTCGTTAGCCGAACGGGTAGGATAAGACATTAATTCTTATTATAAGTATAATGATAATTATAAAGTAACTAAAATTTTATTAAATTCCCAATCTTAGTTACTTTAGGAAAATATGAATATGGTGTTATCCCATGAAATTGCACTTTGCACCTTATTAAGTCATTAGTGGAGCGTGTGTGGTTAACCGACACACTAATTTGGGACTGACAGTGTGACAAAGGGTAGCTTGATGTTAATCATAGATCAATGGAGAGTGTGTGGTTAACCGAAACATTGATTACATGGTTGTAACATTGGGTGTACCAAGCTAATTTGCATGGTTATTCATACCTTGTTTGTGATCCTCAGCATCCCAGTCACAAAATTGAAGGGCATAATCGAGATTTAAACATGCCACTGAAAACTTCAATGAATCTCAAAAGATCTAGGAATTTCAATCCATTGAAAACCTAAAATTCGTTTTTGTTTTTCATAGTGTAAATTGGTAAATCATCATTTACCTACCTTTAAATATTTTGCAATTGGATTACGACATCCCTCTACCGAATTGTAAAATATTGTGTTGGGTCTTATATTAAGGACTTAAATCAACTAACTTGAATTTATCCCATTATAGATGTGTAGTTCAGACAACTATGGTCTTCCCGAATCTTTTGGAAAAAGCTTTCTTTATAAAGATGATTTTCCATAAGGCGATCAAGGTGAAAGATTAATCCCTTCGTCGTGTTGTAGTGGAACTTCACTTCCTCCACCTCCTACAATAATTCTCTCTAACCCACAAGTTCAAGGTCACTCAAAGCCCTATTGGCAGGAAGGAAATTTTGTATGTGATCACATCTTGGAGATGAAGTTACATATTGACAAGTTAGGAGAGATGGGTGTCGAAGTCTCGAGGAAGTTGGCTGTTGAATGGGTTCTTCAATCACTTCCTTAGTCATATAGCGGGTTCTTTAAGGACTACTATATGGGAAATCACTACATAAACCTTATTGATCTAACATATTTGCTTGTTGATGTTGAATCAGCAATGATTTGGAGCATTGGTAAAGCATACTTGATTGGAAGATCTACTCCCCAACTTCCATGGACATTGACAATGGTAACATTGGAAGTCCAGAAAAGCTTTCTCTTCCCAATGGAAAGGGATCGGCCATGGTCAAGTCATTTGACCAAATGGTAAAGAGAAAGGCTAAGTCTGAGATAGTCCCGTGTACCATTCCCAAAGAGTCCATTTGTTTCTATTGCCAAGAAAAGGGGCATTGGTTGCAAAGCTGCCATATTTACCTAAAAGATCCCAAAGATGGTAAAGTCAAAAAAGTTTGACTTTGCTTCAGGTAAGTCTATTATCTAACTCTATTAAGTTCCTACTTGTAGATTCTTAATACATGATGTAATGTAATTACATTTTGATGTTTTGTAGAATCAAAGGAATGAAAGGAAACTTAAAGGAAAAGTAAGCTTATTCTAATCGCGAAGATCGATTTCGATCGCATGGTTCGATGATCAGAATTTTGAGCTGCTGCTTAAGAGTTATAATAGATTACTTAGGAATAGATATCAACATAGTTTTCATATGTATTTGCATTGTAAGGATAAGTTATCCGCAATTTTTATAAAAAAAGAAAGTTTTTGAAATTTAAGTTTACTTACAATGGCATTTGTGAAAATTATTGTTTATATGTTTCCATTGATAGCAATATTGGAAAATGGATTTGATTCTTTCGTTTGTGGTAGTGTCATAATTTACCAAATAAGGAAAGATTCTCATCACCCAAGTTTCAGTTGGATAGAAACTTGGAATCATGAACCATGTATTCTGTGATGAATAAGAATGTCATCTTTGGGAAATTAAGACTAATTCCTTGTTCACATGTATATGTGAGTCAAGTGAATGACTAAGGGATCTGGTACACTTGGTTGTGCGCTGATCAGGTCCACCAGAAAGAAAGATAAGTCTATTCGTTATGATCTACTAAAGTTTAGTAAATATGGTTATACTTACAAGATTAAGTATAATTCTGAACCATTCGAAAAGTTTCAATGTATGGCAGAATGAATAAGAAGAATCAAATTAGGCAGAAAGATAAAAGTTTCTCCAATCTGAAAAGAAGGGAAAGTACTTGAGTATCGTGTTCTATGATTATCTTAGTCAGTATGAAACCATATCACAATTGATTCTCTAAGGACATCTTAGTGCATTTGTATGGCTAAGAAGAGTAATTGTGAATTGTTGAAATAGTTAAATCAAGAACATAAATCGTACTTTGTTCCAAAATCAAGTCTTAGAGTCATATTCCAAGATTGTAACCTGAGTGACATGGTCTTGAGAAAGGTTGATAACACTCGTCAAATGTATAGTAAAATGTTTTCTACTCTTGTACATTTGAAATTGGTAAGTTGTGATGTTTTGGATAAAACAAATACCAACTAAGACCAATTATGTGAAGTGTTTATCTTGATAAGAATCTGCACTAACTCTTGAATATTTGTTTGTCAAGGAATGGTTCATGACAAGAGAATCTTATATGTCAAGAGGTCATTGGGAGTCTTAAAGATCTTGAAAAGGTTCAAGAACTAATCAAGAGTAAACCTATGGTTAATCACTAGCACACGGCTTGAGGTTGTAACCTATCGTGTTGACATTTTCTTATTTTTGTGCTCATTCAAGTTAAAAGTTGACTATACATGTGAGTTCTATGAGTTCTCAATTGTCTGCATAAGGCGAAGCACCTGGATCAATGAAAGTTTAATTGATCAGTATGGGTGAGCTGCTTAATGATATTGCCATATTTATACCTACTTTTAGGCAATATTTAAGTACATTTTTATTAATAAGTTGGTAATTTGTTTAGAATAATGGTACTTATGTGCTTAAATGTTATTTGCAGCCAAAAAGAAGACATTTTGAAGAAAAGGGACTAAAAGCGTTAAAGAAAGAAACTTTGGGAATTAAAAGATTAAAAGAGAAGAAAAATCTGGAAAAAGCGTTCTCACGTCGTGGGAACTTGAAGATTCACGACGTGAGAGTTGGTTCTAGAAGATATGTACGCGGGTGAAGGAATCCTTGACGGGCAAGGTTATCTGAAACTCACGACGTGAATATCTTATTATTCACAACGTGAATTTGTGAAAATCAGCAACTATATAAATCCTTGACCATTAAGAATAGAGAAGACTTTTGGCAAGAGAGAGGAGTTCCAGAAGACGATTTTGAGCAGAGAAAAGTTCTGGGAAGAGGCTTTCAACACCAAAAAGAGTGAAGGTCCATAATTTAGTTTATTTTTGCTAATTAAGAACATGTTTTATTACACTTTGATTTGTGTTAGTATGTTAGTTGCTATGATGAGCAGCTGAATCTAGCTACCCTTGTTTAGCTAGATGAAGCTTTTAACTTATGAATAGCTTAATTTTTATGGATTTATTTAGTTGGCAAAATTGCTTGTGTTTGATTTGTTTACCTAACATGCTTGTGTTTGTTTCTCTAATTGCTTGATTGCATGTTCTGTGTAGCTTAGTGACCATTAACTGCATGAACTTGTTTACCTAATGATTTAGTGAACATTGAATTGTTAGAGCTAGGATTGACCAATCTTAGTTAGTAATTAGAGTAAATAAACTTAGCTGTGTTACAGAACGTGTATTGTGACTATAATTGCGTTTACATAATAAATCTTACATAGCACATTTATATTCATAATTGATTCTGTGTTTAATTGTGTGTGAACATACATAGTTTGACATGAATTAGTTAATTATTGGTAAAGTTAGAACTAAATTACTAATATAATTAAAACCAACTAGATAATCCATAATAATTAGCTAGCCATAAGGAAGAAGTGGATTCAAACTAAGCAAGAGTGTGTTTTTACTTATTGAAACTGAGTTAAGTTCGTCTGGTCTTGTAAAATCAGATAAAACCCCCTTTTAAACTTGTTAATAATTAGGTTAATTTAATAGTAAGTAGATTAATTAGTAACACCATTCCCTGTGATCGACACCCGACTTACCCAAGCTATAATGTAATCCGACTAGGTACACTGCCTATAAGTGCATAGTTAGTTTAAGTTTGTTAGGTTATAAATATTAAAATTAGTGGGTACTTTTGTGCACATCAAGTTTTTGGCGCTGTTGCCGGGGAACGGCTTAGTTTTTTAATTTATTTAGTTGCATTAGATTAATTGACCCTTTTTGTGGAATAAAATCTGCAAAAAGTTAATTAGTTATTTATTTGTTATTTTTGTTGGTTAGCATATAACAAAAATTTTGTTTTTTTTGTTTCTATCACAGAATTCACGACGTGAGTTTTATAAACTCACGACGTGAAAGCTGCGATTTTTAGTTTTTAGTATTTTCTTATTTTAGTTCAGTTTTACGTTTTTTAGTTTTGCGAGTTGCAGGAGTTCATGACCAGAGGCTCAAACACGCCCTTGGTGCCACCACTTGAAGATCCCGAGTCTGCAATTCACAAGAAAAAGACGCCCTTACAAGAATTAAAGTCAACTTTTTCAAGGAAGTCGGGAAAGAAGACAGAAGAGTCAAGTTCAACCTCAAAGCACAAGAGCAATTTTGAGCACTTGGATCAAACACCCGTCCAAACCGAATCCGAATACGACACTGAGCCAAAATTTGAAGAACATACAAGCGAACCCAAGAACGAGCCAAGGAACGAGATGGAAGCAATTGAAGAGATGTCCATGGGAGCTTACAAGAAGCGGATCCGAGAAGATGTGGGTCCCGGTTTAGTCCAACCCGCAATACCTGCCACTGCCACATTCGAGTTGAAAGGGCACATCTTGACTGCATTGAAGGATATCCCATTTTTTGGGAAAGATCATGAGGATGCTTTTAAGAATCTAGATGAAGTCAACGACATTGCGGGTTACTTCAATGTCCCAAATGTCAACAGAAACACCGTCTTGCTTAGGATGCTTCCCATCACTTTCAAAGGAGCTGCTAAGGAGTGGCTAAAATCACTTCCACCGGGTACGATTACCACTTGGGCTCAAATGCGTGAGCAATTCCTGGACCAGTTTTGCCCGCCATCAAAGATAGCCAAACTCAAGAAGGCAATAGCCAACTTTGAGCAACAGCCGGGGGAGTCATTATACGAAGCATGGGAGCAGTACAAGGGCTTGCTCAGAAATTGCCCTCAGCATGATCTAAATGTGCAACAAGAGATGTCAATCTTCTATGATGGGGTCAACGTTATGACAAGACAACTCCTTGACTCTCAAGGACCTTTAACGAAGAAAAATCCAAGGGAGGTCAAGGAGCTGATTGAAGAATTCGCGAAGCACTCTCGTGAATACCACAACCCTAGGCAAGATGGAATCAAAGGCGGTAGAGGGGCCCAAACTGAAGAAATAGCAGCTGTAATGGCTATGCTGAATAATTTGGATCGAAGGATAACACAAATGGACCAATCAATACATGCCATAAGAGTGGGTTGTGAGAGATGTAGTGGTCCACACTTGACAAAGGTCTGCAATTTAGACGAGTTTGGGAACAGAAAAGCTCAAGTGTGCTACTCGAGTGGGGATAAGTTTGATGAGGACTGGAGGAAACCGAAGAAGGAGTGGCTGCCATATGAAGAGTATAAGAAGCAAAAAGAAGAGATGTATAGGCAGACAGGTCGATGCTTTTATCAAAAGGAGCAACCACCAGCCGAGAAGAAACCCAATCTAGAGACTATGTTGATGAAGTTTATGGAAGCTTCGGAAAAGAGACACGACGCCACTGATTCTGCTATTATGGAACATCAAACTTTAATAAAGAATCAGCAAGCCTCCATCCATAACCTTGATGTACAAGTTGGTCATCTAGCCACTCTAGTCCATGAGAAGTTATCCCCGAAAAATATCGAAACGAAGAACCAATCTTATGTAATGGCCATAGACACTGAAGAAGAAGCCATCTCTGAGTTCCTGGAGGCATTGGAAGAAGAACCACAGCAGCCCGATCCAAAGCTGAAGAAGACCAAGCTCGAAAATCATGAAGTTGCTGAATTCCAGAATTCACGAAGTGAACCATATAAGTTCACGACGTGGGCCCGTCATGAATAGAAAAATTCTGTAATTGGTTCGGTTTATCAGCCGCCTTTGCATTTCCTTCCCAAGCTACCCTTAGTCCACTGGAAAGAGAGCATAGAGAGTTTGTCAAGCATGTGAAGGGGATCCCGATTAATACTCCCTTTGTCGAGTCCTTATCCAAAATTCCCGAGCATCAGAAAATACTGCAAGATGTGATTGACACTCGCAAGCAACTAAAGAAGCATTCTAAGGTGGTTCTAAGTGAACAAAGCTCAAAAGCTGTATTGGGAGAGGCACTAAAAAAGTTGGGAGATCCTGGACGCCTCACTCTTCCGTGTGAATTTGGCAACAAAATGAAGGTTAATGATTTAGCTGATTCTGGGGCTAGAATTAATTTGATGCCTTATTCATTTTATCAGAAGTTAGAAATTTAGAAGATGAAGGCTACAAAAATGACTATTCACATGGCGAACCGTTCAGTGACACAACCCCGGGGCATCGTGGAGGATATTTTGGTGAAAATTGGAAAATTTGTTTTTCCAATAGATTTTGTAGTTTTGGATATGAAGGAAGATCCCGATGTTCTAATTATCCTTGGACGCCCATTGCTTAACACTGCTGAAGCTTTGGTTGATATTCGCGAGTCTAAGCTCACCTTGAGGGTTGGTGATGAAAAAAAAGTTTTTGGGATAGAAGATGGCTTTCCAAAGGAACAGGTTCTAGAAGAGGTGTTCACAATCAATGAAGATAATGAACTAGAAGAACTGGAAAAGCTTATGGAAGAAGAGATCAAGGCAGTTCATCAAGTTAAAAGAGCAAAACCAAGAGCATTTGTTCCATTTTTGGTTGAAGTCATAGCTTACAAGAGTCCACCTTCTTGGCTAAGCAAGGATGATGAGATGACAAGTGATGAAGAGGAGATCACTTCAAAAGTGACAAAGCCGGTGGTGAAAGAGGAGGAGGATGCTATGGAGTGCAAGGAAGAAACTAAAGGTACCAAACGCAAGCTTGAAGAAGAGGTCAAAACTAAAAAAGAGAATTCAAAAAAGGCATACAAAAGGCGAGTTCAAGCTTACAAGAGGCGATTCAAGGAACAAAAGATCCTAGTGGTGGATTCTTCCGAGGACTCAACGTAGGAGGCACGGAGTCCAGCTCAAGACTCCCAGAAAAAGAAGCGCTTCTCGAGAGGCAACCCAAGTTTGGTTTGCAATTTTTTTTCTTTTTCTTTTTGCATATTTAGTTTTAAAAAAAAAACTTAGATCATGTCATCCAACTCTATTAGAACATAATTAAGCACTGAATGTAGGGACCTTAAAATGAAAGTAGTAATAATTGAGAACTTAGTTTAAAGTCAAAAATTGATTTTTCTCTTCCAGACTGTATTCACGACGTGAAGTTTAGCAATTCATGACGTGAATCATGAATGGACTGGATAAATACTCCATGATATAGTTTATCCCATTAGACTAACAGGCCCAAGATCAGTTGATGAGTACATGATCCAATTTTAGCCCAGACGCAATTCACGACGTGAACCTTTCAGAATTCACGACGTGAATTTTTGAAAACATGGGACCACAGAATAAAGACCTAGAAACCAGTAAAACCTCATTTTCTTTATTCCTCACGACGTGGAAGCGCAAGTTTGGTCCCCCTTGGTCCCCATTGCTGCGATTTTAGCCGACAATTCTCCTAATCCTCCTTGTGCTTACGTAATACTTCCAACAAAGGTAATATTTATTGATTATTAAGTTTAGTTTTTGCTCTAGTAGATAAACTTCGGGTTAGGTTTTGTTAATTGAGTGAAATGACGAAATTAATTCTTCAAACTTTGTAATAACCTTTGAATGTTTATGCTATGTGTATGGAAGAGGTATAGGAGTAAAAACCATTGATATTTTGACTGGATTTACCCCCCCCCCCCATTGTTGCGATTCTGCTTGCTGGGAATGCGAATTCACGACGAGAATCTTAAAGGATTCACGACCTGAATCCTGGGGCTGAACAAAATGCTTTTCCTTTATTTCTAAATTGTGGATTATTGTTTTGGTTGTGTTGGTTCTCTGTTTTGCATGAATGGATCCAAGAAGAGAGATTCCAGCTGGAGTTGCGAGTTTGCACCCGTTTTACAATTTTCCCGCAACAATGTCCCAAGATGTCTTGACCCGTTGGAACAACAGATTGGGGTGGCTCTACAACAGAGAAATCGCAGTTGCTCCAACAATCAATTGGACACGGTTGAGGGAAGTAGGGCTCGTAGACCGGGTGGGCCCATTTTGGACAAAGTTATTTATTGGAGATGGGTATTCGTTTACCTGTTCTGGTTGGCATAATCTGTTCCGGGTACAAGAGCGGGTCAACAAGGAATTTTGTGTTGAGTTTTTCTCAACGGTGACATTTCAGGAAACTGTTCAAGATCCACATTGGCCACAGGCGTTGGTATTTCGTTTGGGGGGTGAGTACCGGGAGTGCAGCCTGGTTGAATTTGCTTGGAGAGTCGGACTATATGATCAACAGGAGGCTACGACTCCCGAGTTTGGCATGTTTTTGAGTACGGCTGCTAGAGGATATCTGGAGGGTGTCACAGGTTATTCTTTCTGGCATAGTATTGCATCCGGATTGTTTAATTCCGGAGTGTCTCCCAAGAGTAGTATTCGGTCCCCGATCCATCGCTTACTCCACCGGTTCATCACATTTTCCGTCAACCATAAGAGGCATGGAGATAAAGTGACTAAACAAAATTTATTCTTCTTATGGTGCATCTTACAGCCCGATGTCTGTTGCAACATCCCGTATTTTCTAGCCCGTTTTCTGGCTGGGTCTGCCGCGAGTTCGCGCCCTGGGAGCCTTATTTGTGGAGGGAATTTTGTTACCCGATTGGCCTGCTCATATCATTTGGTTGTTCCTGATATTACTAGATCCATGACGTGTGTGGACGAGGATGAGTTTGGCATGGGGTATTTGGAAACTATGCGGGTGGTCAGAAATTTTGGGTCGCATTGGGGCATAGTACCGTCAGATGGTGAGGGTGCTGATGATGATGATCAGCCTGCCGACCAACCTGTGCCAGAACCAAGACCGAGGCGCAGGAACGTGAGAGGAAGGGGAGACCTCGAGCAGCCAATACACCCACCTGCTTCCATGGTTGGTACGCCTTTTGGGAGTGATATGGCTGGTTACTTTGACCAGTTATCGTTAAGTGTCAATTGGATAGGTGGCACTGTGGAGAATGTTGCCCGACATCTTGGGGTGGAGCAGCCAACTCATTTAGGGTATCATTACCCGATTTGCCCACGATGGTCGGAGTTTGGCAGACGCGCAGGTGATGGAGCTGGAACCAGTGGAGCACATGATGATGAGGAGGATGATTGATCGTTATTTATTTTTACTTTGTTTGGTTTGTTTTTAGTTTGTTTTTATTTTTATGGGATTGTAAGAACTACTTTGAATATTATGTTACTTTTATTCTTCGTTGTTGGTTGTTTCTCAGAAATTGCTAGGAGCGCCTAGAGAGGATAGCGAGGTATGAGTGCGTACGTCTTTAGCCGGGAGTGTTTAAAGCCGAGAGTCGAGACCCATATTCTCAAAATAAGTGTGGGGTGAGTCAAGAGAGTGGAGAGTCAGCGAAAGAGTCAAAAACTGATGAATTTAGAAGAGTCTTACTACATTTAGACATTGGATTAAATTGTGCACATTAGAAGAAGATTTGGCAATATTTTTCTGCTTGCCCAGTTTTCACGACGTGAATTTTTCTTATTCACGTCGTGAGTCAGTTATCAGGAGGATCTCAGAATACACGTAATTACAATTTCACGTTGTGAATTGCATTACACTCACGTCGTGAATATGAGATTCTTACAAGTTCAAGGCCCTAGACATTTTAGTCTTTCATGGGTTGATTCTATTCTTCTTGTCATTATTCTCAAGATTATTTTGGCTCATTTTTCCACCATACAATGTGGCGTATGCTTGCCCACATTGGTCGTTCTACTTTTGGAGATTTATACCACATTTGAAGACGATTGAAGGCTCGATTTCATGTTTTGCCGGTACATTCCTTATTTTGCGAGTTCCAGATCCAAGTTTCTATTTTCGGAGTCCATATTCAAGATGCACGTTTTCCACACATTTGGAGATGTTTCCGCCACTATCCCAAGGGAGTCTGTTCCTTTTTCTCCCTTTTCTTTTCTTTAATTTTGATTTATTTTATGCATACAATGAGGGCATTGTATGAAATAAGTGTGGGGTAGGGGTAGAAAAAATCAATTGCTAGATAATGATAGAATTTGATAGTAAAAATTTGAAATTTGAAAATTGAAATTTTTAATAATTGAATCTAGTAATAATAATTTGAACTGTAGTTGCTAGTGTTATGTGGGATGATCCGATAAAAGTTCAAATGTTTAGTTGAGCCAATACACGTTATAGTGCATTTGTGGCCTCCCTTATTTTAGTGAAATCATGGAACAAAAACATAACCCCGCTTGGTTTGAGGGATGCAATATGTTTAGCAGCCTAAACCTGAAATGTATCCAGGAAAATTATTATCATAACCAATAAAGGTTGAGGTTGAGCGCCTCTGCTTAAGCATGTAGGTTTTAAGTGAAAAAGTGAGGTACATGTAATGAAAAAAAAAGAGAATTGCAAGAAAAGTTTGAAGAATTTTGGAGCAATTAAAGTGAAGATCAAAAGATCAAAATTCCAAGAAATTCAAAAAGTTGAAGATACCAGAAATCAAACAACAAGGTGGTGAATTCAAAGAAATCAAAGATCAAATTATCAAGGAAGTGAAGAATTCTAAAAGAGCTCCATAGTGGTATCATAGATTGTAATTCTAGATTATGTATGCTTAGGTTGCTCAACTAAAAATACCTTGAGGATAGGAGGTTTTCTGCGGATGGATTCGGAGGGTTGCATAAAATGAGCATTGTTTGGAAAAAGTGGGCGAGTGTTTATGAAGATTGTGAATATTTAAAGTATGGGGGGGTACTTTAGTAAAATTTTAGACACAAATGCATGTGTTGAGGTCTTGGCATAATGGCTGAGCTGGAGTTGGATTGTTCTATGTGATGTTAGTAATTAAGGGTTAAGATTAAATTTGCTTGAGGGCAAGCAAAGTCTAAGTGTGGGGTATTTTGATATTGCCATATTTATACCTATTTTAGGCAATATTTAAGTACATTTTTATTAATAAGTTGGTAATTTGTTTAGAATAATGGTACTTATGAGCTTAAATGTTATTTGCAGCCAAAAAAAGACATTTTGAAGAAAAGGGACTAAAAGCGTTAAAGAAAGAAACTTTGGGAATTAAAAGATTAAAAGAGAAGAAAAATCTGGAAAAAGCGTTCTCACGTCGTGGGAACTTGAAGATTCACGACGTGAGAGTTGGTTCTAGAAGATATGTACGCGGGTGAAGGAATCCTTGACGGGCAAGGTTATCTGAAACTAACGACGTGAATATCTTATTATTCACAACGTGAATTTGTGAAAATCAGCAACTATATAAATCCTTGACCATTACGAATAGAGGGGACTTTTGGCAAGAGAGAGGAGTTCCAGAAGACGATTTTGAGCAGA
The DNA here is from genome assembly GCF_051521515.1 of Lactuca serriola. Taxonomy (NCBI): domain Eukaryota; kingdom Viridiplantae; phylum Streptophyta; class Magnoliopsida; order Asterales; family Asteraceae; genus Lactuca; species Lactuca serriola. The sequence continues at coordinate 363,968,548 of NC_136411.1, forward strand.
GAAAAGTTCTGGGAAGAGGCTTTCAACACCAAAAAGAGTGAAGGTCTATAATTTAGTTTATTTTTGCTAATTAAGAACATGTTTTATTACACTTTGATTTGTGTTAGTATGTTAGTTGCTATGATGAGCAGCTGAATCTAGCTACTCTTGTTTAGCTAGATGAAGCTTTTAACTTATGAATAGCTTAATTTTTATGGATTTATTTAGTTGGTAAAATTGCTTGTGTTTGATTTGTTTACCTAGCATGCTTGTGTTTGTTTCCCTAATTGCTTGATTGCATGTTCTGTGTAGCTTAGTGACCATTAACTGCATGAACTTGTTTACCTAATGATTTAGTGAGCATTGAATTGTTAGAGCTAGGATTGACCAATCTTAGTTAGTAATTAGAGTAAATAAACTTAGCTGTGTTAGAGAACGTGTATTGTGACTATAATTGCGTTTACATAATAAATCTTACATAGCACATTTATATTCATAATTGATTCTGTGTTTAATTGTGTGTGAACATACATAGTTTGACATGAATTAGTTCATTATTGGTAAAGTTAGAACTAAACTACTAATATAATTAAAACCAACTAGATAATCCATAATCATTAGCTAGCCATAAGGAAGAAGTGGATTCAAACTAAGCAAGATTGTGTTTTTACTTATTGAAACTGAGTTAAGTTCGCTTGGTCTTGTAAAATCAGATAAAACCCCCTTTTAAACTTGTTAATAATTAGGTTAATTTAATAGTAAGTAGATTAATTAGTAACACCGTTCCCTGTGATCGACACCCGACTTACCCAAGCTATAATGTAATCCGACTAGGTACACTGCCTATAAGTGCATAGTTAGTTTAAGTTTGTTAGGTTATAAATATTAAAATTAGTGGGTACTTTTGTGCACATCACTTAACAACTTGGAAGACATGGTAGGCCCTTGTGCTACCAGGTGGAAAGAAATTAAGATTGAACAAGTTTAGTCCATATGAGTTTGGATTTGGCACTAACCTTGTCTTATGATTATGGTTATGACAAATTCAAATGGATAGGAACATATACACCATAAAAATCTAAATGTCATAAGGTTCTTCTCCAATTCATGAAAATGATTGTGAGGAAGCACTTTCACTTAGTAGATTTTAAAGAGATAGAAATTGTGATATTTACATTCTCAAATTCAATTATGATTACGGCGTCCCTCTTCATAGTTCAAATTGTGAGAAATGGCAAAGGTCTAAACATTTGAGACTTATTGCTGTAAGTTCTAAAATTGTTTAGAAACACATGTGAGCTATCTAAGGAAAGGTGTATGAGTTTGAGAAGCCTAGATAAAGTATTATCGAAGCATCTCGTATCAGAAATCAGAACTTCAGAAAGGAAGTCAATAAGTATTGATTTCTAAAAATCCAGTTGATTTCTGAATACATGTCAGAGATAGTGGGAGCATAAGTGTTAGCTAGTAAGATAATAATTATTACGCTAGTGGGAGCATAATTATTATGGAAAGTGTTGCAAGTTAACAATGTTAATTATAGAAAAACAAAAGGTTTCAAATCGCAAAGTTGCAGGATTTGAAAAGTTGTTTTGCTATAATTAAGAGAGAGGAAATTGTACTTCATTTCAAAATCTAAAAGATTAGATTGAGTTTTTAATCAAATTTAGTCAAATATATATGAATGTTATGTTGGAATGGTTCAACATAAGGAAATTCTATATATGGAAATGTTAATTGTGTTCTCAAAATTTGATTATGATTACGACATCCCTCTTCATAATCAAAATTATGAGAACATGGCAAATAGAAATATTGTAGCAAAAGACTGGTCAAGTATCATATCTTTATGAATCGTGTCCAATATGCTTTGGGCATATGATCGATTACATGTGCTATAATATTCATCCATTTTAAATTTTCCAAATGCCTAGGGCATTAAGAGGGAACAAGGATTAGAACCGGATATGACTAAAGTGGTTAACAACTGTTAAGGACAATCTAAGGTTCGCCAAGGATTCGTCGCTTGTAGTTGGAAGTATAAAAATGGATGGACCATATTGACACACTCTGAGAAGAGGTAACTCTTGTTCAGAAGTGATAGTCAAAATGGGACATGGAAATGGTTCCAAAAGTGGAAGTTATTCTTTAAATCTATGTAACATTAGGAAACTTATTGCAAAAAGGATGTTCAAAGGAATATAATTTGAATTTAAGACTTCGTTTCCATGGAATTTATCTCCATTGGAATACTTTGTAATGTTTGTTGCCAAGTCTCTGTGACTTTTAGGCATAGTCATTACAAGAGGATCATTGCATATAAGTTTAGAATCTAACAAATTACAGTAAATGGCAAGAATTTGATATTCTTACATTTACAGCAAGGATTTGGAATTGTGAAATGAGCATCATTGAAGTGTTGTCAATTGATCTATCTCACAAAGTAAGGATCATATATAAACATGGTGTGCATGCTTGGAGCATGGAACACCTATTGTTTTAATCCAAGTATTAAGTTGATTATAGGAAACATTATACAATGAATAATTAGTAATCAATATGACACTCAAACGTTTTAGGGCCATATAGGATTAGTATTATTCTTGTGTTTCACTTTGCATGTTTTGACTACCTGAATAAGTAGTTTATTCAAACCATCCACAGTCGATCATACTTTGGAAGTAGGTATTGAGGCAAGACTGTCATGAATGGGTCTGTAGTTTGTCTAGGTGTTTTAGACATAGCACTAGTTTGCTGCAGTGTTCATGAGTACTCCTAGAATAAGATTCGAGTATTGGATTCAACCCACGCTCATCTGAATCACTTCGTGGATTTTATCGCGAGTGATTGTGAGACGATAGTATCTTATATTCTTGAAACTAAGACATGTGAGTTGTAATTTACAAGTCGGTTGCACATTAAGATATGTAAATGCACCAGTAACTTGGTGTTATAAAACATATTGTTGTGTGTGATTTGATGAGTAAATACAAGCAATCGTATAAGTCGAACTTTATCCATTCCTTTTACCCTTAGAGGGATAAAAGCAATATATGTAGGCCCCTCGATGATTTAATGATGACACCCCTAAGTGCTTGGCCAAGCCTGGACTGATTTGATTTGTTCAATTAGTCAGTCGTCATAAATTGGAAATCAAGAACAATAGATGGACAAAGAGAATGATTATAATCCATGCCCCATCTCCATATGATATCTAGAATGGAGGAATATATGATCCCTTATCTAATGGACGCGTCATTGACTAGGTCAGAGTTCGACAACGGCTTTTAAGAGCTACGATTTTCAGTCGGGTTAGGAAGTCGTACTTGCAATAATAGTTATTAGACTTGTCCAAGTGGGAGACTATTGGATTAGGTGTCAAAGCCCATAACTATAATTGGTATGTACTTGACCGAAGAGCAGCATGGTTCATTTGGGTTGCATATCACCACAACAATTTGACAGGACAGACTTTTGAGAAGAGGTTATTTATGATTTATTAATATATTATAAGTTCTAATATATTAATATGAAATCATATGATTTAATTAGTATTGATCAAGAATTAATTTAGTGATCAAAAGAGACTAATTAAATTAATGGGGACTAATTATGTAAATTAGTTATATATATATATATATATATATATATATATATATATATATATATATATATATATTGGTCTTATGATACATGATGGACTAAGTTTATGGATGAATCCATAAAGAGTTAGCCCACTTGAATCATGGATCATGGATAATAAGCCTATGAGTATAGATTAGGGTTTTCCCATGACTCTTGGATTCCTAACATATATATACATGACCTCATAGCTAAAATCGACCACTCTAATGTTCTATGAGTTCATATGAACCTATTTGTATGCAAGAAACTCTCTCAAATGTCATCCGTTATCTAAGTTGTGTTTTGAACCATTTGAGTTGTCACACTTGGGGCAGTAAGTTGTATTTTATGTTGTTTATGTGTATTGCATGCTAGTTGTAGGCTTAATGCTTTGGAACCAATATTGCATGTATAATTAGAGAAAACATAGATCCAAAGCATTTAGGGTTGTATGTGCACCATAGGATGTTGTAGTATACTAAAACCCAACACTTTTAGGGTGTCCTTTGTATTTAAGCCTCTCTTAGCCATTTATGGGGTTCATTTTCTACCTCTAATGCCCTTTCACCTTATTTAAACCCTAACCTTCATTCCTTGCTTGATTCTTGACCTTTTTGGAGCATTACTTGGGTTGAAGAAGAAGAAGAAGAAGAAGAAGAAGAATAAGAAGAATAAGAAGAAGGTGGTCTATTGGTGATGTTTGGAAGGAATCAACATCATCATCACCTCATATTGTTTCCGGAACCTTGCAAGTATTAAAGTTTCCACCTTTACTGTTGTATATGGCTAGATCTAAGTTTTGTCCCACTTTTCTCCTTATTAAGCCAGTTTGAATGAATGGAAACCAAAAATGACAACTTTATGGGTTTTAAAGGTCGTAAGAGTGTAATGAAGTTAGATCTAGTATATGGTTGGGTTTTGAATCCTTACATGAGAGGTTGATGACATTTTCTACACTTTTGATCCAAATGAGATCTAGACAAGTATTGGACATACATGTCTATAAAGCATTGACTTTTAAGTGTATTTTGGAGTTATAAGACCTTCTGAAAAGTTATTGTATGAGGCTTATCAGATTAAGGACTTAAATATTTGTATTTTGGCTTCAGACTGTGCTCATGACGTGAGTCATAAGGTCTTAAGATGGGAGATAAGAAGTGATGAGATTTTGAGCATTCTAACACTCCTAAGTGTACATGCAACCCTAAATACCTTGGATCTATGTTTTCTCTATTATACATGCAAATATGAATATTCCAAGGTATTACCCTAAGTAGCATACAATCTTTTGATACTTGGGTAATAAACTATATAGAAATACAAACGGTCAATCCAAATGTTCCGATGCCATGCAACCCAAATGGACCATGCCGAGTCGGGTCAAGTACATACCAATTATCTCTTCTTGGTTAACCACATGACCCAAGAATTGGACTTCTCGAATCCAGAAATCACATTTGGAGAACTTTGCATATAGTTTCTCCTTCTTCAACACTTCTAACACTTCTCGTAGATGCTCGCCATGCTCCTAATGGCTTTTTGAGTAAATCAGAATGCCATCTATGAACACTATTACGGATTTATCGAGTAATAGTTTACAAACCCTGTTCATTAAATCCATAAATGTTGCATGAGCATTGGTCAGTCCAAATGACATAACCAAAAACTCATAGTGTCCATATCTTGTTCTAAACACAGTTTTCTCAATATCATGCTCTCTCACCTTCAGCTGATGCTATCCTGACCTAAAATCAATCTTTGAGAAATAGCTTGAACCTTGCAGCTTATCAAACAAGTCATCAATCCTTGGAAATGGGTGCTTTTTCATTACCGTTGCCTTGTTCAGCTCTCTTTAATCTATGCACATCCTCATGCTTCCGTCCTTCTTTTTCACGAATGAGACCGGAGATCCCCAGGGTGATGAACTAGGTCTAATGAAACTATTGTCTAACAACTCATAAAGTAGTGTCATAAGCTCCTTTATCTCCGTTGGTGCTAGTGAGTATGGTGCTTTTGCTATTGGTGTTGTTCCTAGTAACAAGTATATCCGAAATTCTACTTGTCTATCAGGTGGTAATCCAGGAAGATCTTCGGTAAAGACTTTCGGATAGTCACACACCACTGGTATATTTTGCATCTGCTTCTTCTCCTTCTTAGCATCGATCACAAATTCCAGGTATGACGTGCATCCTTTGGACAAGCATTTCTGGCTTCATTAGAGAAGTATTTCTAGAATTCATTCTACGTTTGTCCTCGTACACCATAAATGACACTTTCCTCGGTGGGTTTACTCTTACTATCTTTTTTCGGCATAGTATTTCGGCATCATTGGCGCTAAGCCAATCCATTCCCAAAACGATGTCGAAACCATTCAACTCAATGGGTAATAACTCTTCGTGGAATTCCTTTCGGTTTAAGTCGATGAATGTTTTTAATAAAGTCGCTAACAGGTATGGATTTTGTTGGGTTAGTATACTACAACATCCTATGGTGTACATACATGAAATATTGTTTACAAAGCATTAAGCCTACAACTAGCATATAATTGACATAAACAACATAGAATTGAGTTATGGAATTACCTCTTTGTTGTAGCTTGAAGTTTTGGCCTTTAAGAACTTAGCACCTCAAATGTGATGCCTCAAATGGTTGACAAACACCATGAACAAAGGAGGACTTGAGATACAAGCTACTTAGCACACAAAATCGTTTATCACTCTTCTTAGAAATGCATGAGAGTCGATTTTGGTGACTATGGGTTCCTTTTATAGTGTGGCAAAGTCTAGGGTTACATCCATGTAAACCCTAAGTCACAAGACCCTTCATATTACTTAGGCTCTATGGGTTAAAAATCCATGGACTATCCATGGACTATCATATTGGTTTAACCCATCCTGAATAACCATGGATCATTGGCCCATACTATAAGAATCATTGATTTACTTAATCAGTCCCCGTATATTTAATTAGTACCTTTTGATCACTAAATTAATTTCAAATTAAATCTTGATCAATACAAATTAAATAATATGATTTCATATTAATATATTAGAACTTATAATATATTAATAAATCACACATAACTCTTCTCAAAAGTCCATCCTATCAAATTACTCTGGTGAAGGGAACCTAAATGGACTATGCTACTATCGGGTCAAATACATACCAATTATATTTTTGGGCTTAGACACCTAATCCAACAGTCTCCCACTTTGATAAGTCTAATAACTATTATTGCAAGTACGACTCCACAACCAGACTAGAAATCGTAGCTCTTAAAAGTCGTTGTCGAACTCTGACCTAGTCAATGATGCATCCATTAGATAAGGGATCATATATTCCTCCATTGTACAACATATCATATGGATTGAGACATGGATTATAATCATTCTCTTTGTCCAGATGTTGTTTCCCGATTTTCGATTTATGACAACTGACTAATTGAACAAATCAAATCAGTTCAGGCTTGGCCAAGCGCTTAGGGTGTCATCACTAAATCATCGAGGGGCCCACAGATATTGCTTTTATCCCTCTAAGGGTCAAAGGAATGGATAAAATTTGACTCATATGCTTGTTATATTTACTCATCAAATCACACACAACAATGTGTTTTATAACATCAAGTTACTGGTACGTTCACGCATCATCAATGTGTAACCAATTTGTAAGCTACAACTCACACATATTTATTTTAAGAATATAAGATATTATTGTCTTACAATTATTTGTGATAAAATCCATGAAGTGATTCAGATGAGCGTGGGTTTAATCCAATACTCGAATCTTATTCCAGAAGTACTCATAAACACTGCAGCAAACTTGTGCTATGTCTAAAACACCTAGACAATCTACAGTCGGATTCATGACAGTCTTGCCTCAATAATGTGACAACCCAAAAAATTTTATCTTGTAAAGTCCAATCAATCAAACGAGTGTCAGACTCGTTTCTGCTATCTTTTAGCGTTGTTAAGGATCATTTTATGGGATCTAAGCCTAGTACACTTAAGGATTGGGTGTAGGGTTATTATTGGGTCAAAATTATGGTTTATACTTTGTTTTCCTATGAAAATATATTTTTCTATAATATAATATGTAATTTTGTGGTTGTATACATCCGTACTCGTGTGTACGGCCGCATACGGGTGTACGGCTGGTGTCTCATATATATAGGGTGAGGAGTGCATGTAAGTGTACGGCTAGAAGAGAGAGAAAGGAGAGCATATTGTAGAGAGAGAAAGTTAGAGAGAAGAAGCGAGTGTGTTAGTGTGTGTGACTCTTGTATTTGGATCTATATTTCTAATCCTCAAATAATACAAGATTCATCATCTTCTTCTTCTCCTTCTCTTCTTATTGTCATCTGGCATCATCTGTTTGATTGGGATTCCGCACCATCAAACGGATCTGATTGATACTCAAGCATTTTGGGGACTTACAAGTAGTATCAGAGCTCAATATCCCAAATCAACTAATGAATCTAATATTTCTTCATCTTCTGTTTCGGATAAACAAGATATCTCATGGGAGAAAGTACCTTGCGTTCAAGACAAAGGTCGAACCAGTTTCAAAATGGACTGGGTTCCAAAGACCAATTGATCCTGCTCTGTGTCGGAACAGCTATGGAGGCATATCATCAAACTTCAGTTTGTTGATAGTGGCTGTTCTAGGCACATGATAGGAGGCATCTCTCTACTATGCAACACTCAGATGTTTGTTTGAGAGCATATGTCCTTTGTGGGAAAGGAAGAAAGGAAGGGATCACTCATGGGGTTTGTGCTTAACGACATGAAAATTTTCGGATCTGTTTTGAGATTATGCGTGCTGTTCTCAGACCTTCTGGATGACAATTCAATCGGTGAATTATGATTTGCATTTTGCTCTCTATACTCTTGAGTTTATCTTACATTGATTCATTTCAAAGACATTTTTCTTTAATTTTCTTATAGTTTTTTGTCAATGGGTATTTTTTGGGAAGTGATATAAAGATAAAGTGATAACGGGCAGTCTAAAACCAGTGTAAGGGACTGAATCTGAATTATCTAGACTCTGTGTTCAATGTGCTGGTAGGCACGGAGGATTTGACGTTGTGGATTTGGATAAGATTGTTTGGGCTGACCATACGACGCTCGGGTAGATTGAGCAGTCAGATAAACACGGGAACCTACGGGATAAACTAAATTAATACGCATCTAGAATAGTGGTTCAACTTTTCCTTGATGTAAGGACTTATGTCCTTAATTCTGGTTCTGATAGGGCGACTGGGGGTTCTGACAAAGTAGGTCTGTAGGAAATTATTTTATTTCTTTCTATCTGTCAGTCATATGTTGCTTCCTCTATGTGATTGGAAGAGATACGACCTGGAATGCAACATATGCAACTTTATTTCTACGCACATCCTTGTCTATGAAACTATTCCTATCTTTTAGCCATATGTTCCCTCTGCGTGATCGAAAGATTTGACCTGGGACACAACATATGCAACATTCTATCTTTATAGTCCCTCTATCTCTGTTAGTGATATGTTGTCCCCTCTGCGTGATTGAAAGAGATCCGACCTGGGACACAACATATGCACCTATTTCTAAATCTGACTTCCTCCTTAATAATTGTTTACTCACCTAAAGTAAGGAGTCCTTAGGAAGTTCTTGATAACCAGGGTATATCGGGAAGTGGGGAACACATTTTAGTGCAACTAAAATTGAACCATTTAGAGGTTGTCTGTAGATCTCGCTGCTTAATTTAAGTGGACAACAATACCCATGGTCGTCGTCAGCTAAATGGTTTATTTAGAAAAGTTTGTCGATATCCTTCGTGTTTAAGTGGATCACAATACTGACAATTGACCAGATCTATTCATGAAGGTGAAGGTACTGATAAACAAGTTCAGGCTGTCTCACAACTTTGATCCCAAATATTTTTCTTTTTGTTAAATTTGTTCATAGTTTTCCTCTATGCACAAATTTAGGGGGAGAATTAAAAAAAATCAAACAAAAAAAAATCAAAAATCAAACAAAAAATCAGAAAATTAAAAATAAAAAATAGTGTTATTTTTGTTTTATTTTTTTCAGAAAATATGAAAAACCCAAAAATATTGTGTGCTAAAGTTTTCTTTTAGTTTTGTTTTGTCTAGAAAAATGAATTCAGATGTAGATGAGACTCATGGAGTCTATATCGAGATTTCTGAGACGAAGATTCATCCATGAGCATCGAAGAATTTTCATTCGAAGGAGCAAGAAATGAAGATTATTCTTTAAACATTCAATCCTTCCCCCAGAAACAAGGTGAAGCTGAAATTGAAGATTATTTGACGGATTGCATTGAAGCCTCCTCAATCATTCTGCTGCTATCTTGAACCTGCTGAAGTGATCCAGAAGATTAGTTCTCTCTGAAGATTCTCAAGCTGAAAGCGCTCTCTTTCAAGAATCAATACATCAAGCCTCCTCACCCAATATGCGTTCAGAGTCAAATATTAAAGAAATGCCCAACCACTCAGGATGAAGTCATTCATTGAAGATTCATATCTTCATATTGAAGCTGTGAAGAAATTGAAGATTAAGGCTGAAGCCAAGCTCCCAATGAAGATTGACAAGAAGAGCCAGCTACTTTTTAGGGGGAGCTTGTTGGGTCAATTAGAAAAGAAATCTATAAACCAAGGGGGAGATTGTTGGGTCAAAATTATGGTTTATACTTTTCTTTTCTAGGAAAATATATTTTTCTATAATATAATATGTAATTTTGTGGTTGTATACGGCCGTACTCGTGTGTACGGCCGCACACCTGTGTACGACCGTACATGGGTGTACGGCTGGTGTCTCATATATATAGGGTGAGCAGTGCATGCAAGTGTACGGCTAGAAGAGAGAGAAAGGAGAGCATATTGTAGAGAGAGAAAGTTAGAGAGAAGAAGTGAGTGTGTTAGTGTGTATGAATCTTGTATTCGGATCTACATTCTAATCATCAAATAATACAAGATTAATTATCTTCTTCTTCTCCTTCTCTTCTTATTGTGACCTGGCATCATCCGTTTGATTGGGATTCCACATCATCAAACGGATCTGACTGACACTCAAGCATTTTGGGGACTTACAGTTATGCTAACTTACGATCATCATGTTACAATCGACCAAGAACTCCTTCAAGAGGAGTGTACGGCCGCACACATGAGTGTACAGCCGTACACTCATGGTGGTCGTGAACTCATGCCCTTATGTAGGGTATTCCTTCATTACTCTTCATTTCTTACACTTTCAACTCAAGAACACCCAAATTCACTCTCAAGTATCATCAAGAATTAGTCCTTTTCTCGTCCAAATCATAAGTGATTCTTCCTTGTATACCTTGATATCCTTCTTAATCTAGTACAACCCGATGACTTCATCCCTGAATTCACCACTTTTGTCTAGATCTTCAAGATCATATTTCACCAAGAACACCAAGAACACACACTTGTTCTTGGTGGCCGTGAACTCCCAAGGATCCTAAAATTTTAAGTGTTTCTTCATGTACCTTGTTATACTTGAAAGACCATTAGACCCAAGCCTTGATTCATCATGTTTCAATATCCCTTCATGATCTTGAAGGAAGTATGACCGTGAACCCTTCATAGGCTCATTGGCCGTACACACCTCAAGACCCTCCAAAATGAGAGCTTTGTTCATCTTCTTGTTATGCATTAGACACACTAGTTTCCCCATGGATCAAACACCTCTTTTGCATGTTTTTCCATGAGTGTACGACCGTACACTTCTTGACTATACACCCCTTGGCCGTACACTCCCTTGTGTGGCCGTAAACTTCCTTTAGTCAATCACATGTAATTGTAAAACTTAGTTCAACTGTTTCCAAGTCCTAAGGGTGTGTCCTTGCATGTTAGTTATGTAAAACACGAATTACATGCCTATATATGCCATTATATGTCATTTAGGACTCGTTTGTGTCTCAGGAATTCTTTCGTGGAACTTCTCATCCTTACACGAATATGCAATTGAATCACCCACATAAGGTGAGTTCATACCCCTATAATCAATCTTTTAAATGTTTTAAATGCTTTTAAGGGGGGAATACCAGTTGAACACAATGATAATTGTGTAAATGTTATTTGTGATAACCATCACTTTAAAGGATTTATTATAGTTTTATAAGTGATCAAAACCATTTCAAAAACTCTTTTTATGTTATGATACTTTATTGTTTATAAAACACCATTTTTAAAGTACAATCATAAATCAGTAGATAAATGTGTCTTTTATTCAAGTCAGTGACAGTTCAAGTAAACATACTAGTAAACTATAATAGGTATAGTTTAGGGGTTCAGTACATACTATAACTAGGACATGAAGGAACATACTTTAAAGAGAAACAGGGAGGAACATACTATAAAGAGAAACAGGGAGGAACATACAATATACTATAATCAGGAGAACAAATCATGATTAACACATTTTACTAATAATTCCCAGTAACCTAGGAAGGGAAAGTATCATTAACTCATTGTTCTAAACAAAAGATGATAATAAAAGTGGTATAAGGATACATATATACATAAATATATATATATATATATATATATATATATATATATATATGGGGTACATCTATAAAGTACTGGATTTATTTCTAAAGGGGTACCTCTACAAAGTACCGGACAATAATAAATAAAGCACATAACTTCCTAGTAACACGAACATTCACTTAGAAATGGGCCTATAAGGCTAACTTTAGGATTCCTTAGTGCATACATCAGGGATATATATTAATCGGGTCCGATAGACAATAGAATGTATGTTTTCCGCTTCATTTCTTGTTCCTTGTTTGGTTGTGGGCATAGAGCAGATGCACCCAATCTATTATCTATCTGATCTTAGTGATATATATATATATATATATATATATATATATATATATATATATATATATATATATATATTTCGTATACACCAAGTAATCATAAGGATTACCAGGTATGGGTCAGGTCATAGTATACAAATTCAATACATCGTTTTTCTATTACAAAAACATACTTTTCAGATAGAACATGTAGTAGACTAAACTAGAAACTTATCAGTAAAAGGGTTTAATCCATTTTTTTAAACCAGTATAACTTAAAGGACCTTTAGTTGTTAATTCTATAATACCTTAGTTTGCACATCAGGGTTATATATAAATTAATATCTGATAGACAATTGGATGTGTGCTTTCTGCTTTACTTCCTGTTCCTTGTTTGGTTGTTGGCTTAGGGCAGATTCATACAATTAACTATCTGTTCGATATTAGATTTTATATAGCTTGTATAAAATAAGTGATTATAGAAGGGACTATTGTGGTTACCTTTTTTACTAAAGGAAATAAGGGGTTTTCTTAAAGAATATTTTCATCAAATAAAGGAACTATTACAGTTAACTCTGTAAGTACCAAATGAATATGTCAGGGTTGTATACAATGAAGATCTAACAAACAATTGGATGTGTGCTTTCCGCCTCATTCCCTGTTCCTTGTTTGGTTGTGGGCTTAGGTCAGATTCACACAATCAATTGTCTGTTTACTCTAAAGTGTATATAACTTGTATCCATTTAGTACTCATAGATGGAATTGTAGAGTCTTTTTTACTTTCAATCATTACATTAGAAGATATAGGATCCTCTGAAGGAACAGGCGAACTTTTCTAAAAAGAACTTACAAAATACTTTACATCACTAAAATACTTATGAACTCACCAGCTTAAATGCTAATCTACTCTTTCAAAATAACTTGTATTCTCAGGAAACTAGTAGACAGGTATGCGCTCCGGGAGTCAGAAGATGAAGTATAGTAGCTTCATGTCTTGTTTTGATATTTTCTTTTGGATTAAATCTTTTGTGAATCACCACTTTGTAAGTACTTTAATATTAATAAAATGATTGTTTGTTACTATGATTACTATGATACATGTGTTGTGATACTAAACATGACGTCCTCCGCCCCGAACGTTTCCGCCGTTCTGGTTTGGGGGTGATATAGATTGGTATTAGAGAATTGTTTATAGTGAGCTAAGTATATCAACTTATAAAAGATATACAACTATAAATACAATGGGACCGTAGTGCTTTGAATAATAATATATTTTAAGAATATAACAATACTTTATAAAAGTATACCTACATGCTTATACATATATACATACTAGAAAAACAATCACAAGAAGAACAGAACATAAGTATTTAAAGGTTGAACACTGCAGTTAAACCTGGACAGTTATGTAATCATATATGGGATCAATATAGCTTGATCAACTATATTCATTTGAGATGTGATCGACACGTGTTTGGGAGTGATGTGGTGTTGCAATAGTCTTAAAACTTACCTAACTCTATTCAAGGGAATTCTAGATCAAAACATAAAGTTAAAATACTATGGGAGTATTTTATAATAGTCCAAGACAACAACAAGTTTAAAACATACAAAGTTCATTACATTAAAATACTATAAGAGTATATTAGGTATTATAAATAAGACAAAACTTCAAAAATGGTCCCTGTGGTTTTCGAAAATATCAAGTTTAGTCCCTAAGTTCAAAAAACCTTACAGATGGTCCTTGTGGTTTCAAAAATTTTAACAAATGGTCCTTCTGCCTAACTCCGTCAGCTTTCTACCGTTAAATGAGGGGCATTTTCGTCATTTCATTACATAGGGACCATTTATGAGGTTTTCTCTATTTAAAAAAAAAGAAAAAAAATTATAATTATTTAATTAAAGGGACCCACCCTCTCTCTCTCTCTCTATCTCTCTCTCTCTTAATTAACATAATACCAGTTAACCCTATTACCGGAGAGGGTATTCCAAGACTCGCTACTCTAATCCCTGGCGATGGGATCGGTCTTTTGGTGACCAGCGCCGTTGAACAGGTCTTCGAGGCAATGCGTGCGCCGATTACCTTCGAGAAATTTAAAGTTCATGGCGACATGAACACGGTACCTGGTGATGTTATGGCTTCAATTAAGAAGAATAGAGTTTGTTTGAAGGGAGAATTTATTATGCCGGTGGGCGGAGGGGTTAATTCGTTGAATCTTCTGTTGAGGAAAGAACTGGATTTGTATGTCTTGCTTGTGAGCTGTTTTAATTAGCCTGGGTTGCCTACTAGGCATGAAAACATCGATATCGTGGTTATCAGGGAGAACACGGAGGGGGAGTATTCGGGTTTGGAGCATGAGGTTGTTCCTGGTGTCGTTGAAAGTCTTAAAGTACATTTGGGTTTCTTAATTTCATTATCATCGCATGCTTGTTGTTCGATGAAATGCCTATGTGAAAGTGGCTACTCTTGAACTGTTGTATATAAGTTTCTTTCTATTGTGTCTGATTATGGTGTCATTTTAGGTGATCACAAAGTTCTGCTCTGAACGCATAGAACAATATGCTTTTGAATATGCTCATCTCAACAATAGAAAGATTGTAACAGTTGTTCATAAAGCAAACATCATGAAGCTTGCAGATGGTCTTTTCTTGGAATCTTGTAGGGAGATTGCTAAAAGATATCCCAACATCAAATAGCACGAAAACATTATTGATAATTGCTGCATGCAACTTGTTTCAAAGCCTGAGCAATTCGATGTCATGGTATGTTAATCTTATCTTCTTAATCAATCATACACCATCATTTCCATTTTTTACACATTCTTCCTCACTGAATCTTTCAGGTGACTCCTAACCTTTATGGCAACCTAGTTGCAAACACTGCAGCTGGAATTGCTGGTGGGACAGGTGTCATGCCAGGAGGTAAGTACTCTTGTTGCTATTTCTTGATTTTCTTCAATTGAGACCTAATTAATAACAACCATTATGATTGGAATTGTTGCAAGAAATGTTGGAACTAAGTATGCAATCTTTGAGCAAGGTGCATCAGCTGGGAATGTTGGGAATGTTTAAGCGATTCGACGCCTGAAAGAAGAGAACACAGGTCATCGAAAGCCATTATGAAGTCCTGATAATGAACCTTGCAGACTTCTACGATCTCAACCTTTTTGGATCTGCAGAAATGATGGAGGTGGTGGAGTCGGGTTTCGGGGTTACCCGAGGCGAAGGTTTTGATGATGAAAGGGGATAAGTCTTCTTCGTTTGATATGGCGGAAGATGAGTTCATCGATGAAGTGAAGATCCAGTTTAAGATTAGCTCTTTTGAGAGAGAGAGGGAGAGAGAGAGAGAGAGAGAGAGAGGCCCTTTAATTAAATAATTATATATATATTTGTCTTTTTTTTAAATAGAGAAAACCTCATAAATGGTCCCTGTGTATTGAAATGACGAAAATGCCCCTCACTTAACAGTAGAAAGCTAACGGAGTTAGGCGGAAGGACCATTTGTTAAAAGTTTTGAAACCATAGGGACCTTCTGTGAGGTTTTTTGAACTTAGGGACTAAACTTGATATTTTCAGAAACCATAGGGACCATTTTTGAAGTTTTGTCTATAAATAACTTATGTGAGAACTTAAAAGACCCTTCTGGTAGGTCTATGATTCCGGAGTGTATACAACCAAGGTTTTATATAATTGAGATTTTATAGACTTAGAATTTGTGATCTATGCTTCACTACCTGTTCCTTGTTTGGTTGTGGTTTTGGAGTAGGATCACTTATTCGAAGGTCTATTAAATCTTAAATTATATACAACATGTATACATTGTGAAATTATAGGAGGACCCAGTAAGGATCACCCAATAATGTTACACTTAACCTCATAGATTCTTTAGACACTTCCGTTCTCGTACGACAAACCCTGATAGATGTAACCACTCCATCATAGCAGTCAACAGAGGAGCTAAGGAGAGACAAAAAGAGATTTCCAAGAAGTGACCAGCCGGAGAAACTAAAACATCTTATGTGTCACACTAATAAATAATTACCTTAATTGACTTCGTGAGCTAGTGGTTACACTACTCGCACTATGTGTTAGAATTATTTCTTTTCATGCAGCTAGTATCAATTATTCAATTCACAGAGATTCATTAAAGGATAGCCACTTCTGATTCATAAAGTTCATTTTATATAGACTCCCTTTATGAATTGTTTCCAGAACCCTATGAAAGTGATAACCAGATACACTCAGACCAGGGATAACGTAGTTTAAATATCACTCGTACAATACCTACTTCTACCCACTACCATGGGCGCATCTCAGGAATGTTGACAGAAACGTTATGAATAGTCCAGCAAACTGTGAAACTATTAAGTATATTTAATATGTTGGAATGCATCTAGCGATGACCATCATTACTCACGAGATCATTCTTCGCCATGCAACAGAATCATGTCTTCACAAGGAGGAAACCAACCAACAGGTGAGGCACCAATTCTGCAGATAGACTCTGCTACTTTTCAGGCTGCGGTCACAGCGGCTGTGACAGCCATCATGGCAAAACTTAATGCTAATAACGCCAACGGAAGTGGAAGCGGTGCCGGTTATGCTAATCACAATAACAATCAAGGGAGCCTGCTAGTGTCTGGTGACAAGGACACCCCAGAACACAAACGTAAGAATAAGAAATGGGAGTTCTGGGACAAAAAGGAGAAAAATTTGGCTCAAGGTTCTACCAAGAGACGACAACATGTGGCTACCCCTGTGGTCACAACAGCAGTCACTACATCTCGCACTTCACCTGCCACTATAACTCCCGTCAAGCGATATGCTGGAAATCTTCCAAGGTGAGACAAATCAACTTATCACCACAACGGAGCTTGCCGAGTGGTGTAGTGTACCAATTGTAACAGGAAGAGGCACACTACCCATTTCTGCAGAGCGCCGGTACGGCCAATCTCCCAAGTAAACATGGCTTGTTTCAAGTGCAGCAAATTTGGACACTTAAAGAGGGATTGTCCAACAGAGAGGAAAGACGAAGAAGCTCGTTTCTGTGAAACTCCGACTCAACACATCACTTCAACCACCAATTCTGGTATAGTTCAGGTATGCCAAGCATGTGGTGAAATGGGACATACCAAGAGAGACTGCCCAACATAGAGAGGTGACGAAGGAGAAGGAGGAAACTAACGACAAGACATAAGGGAGCAGCGAGGAACCCCGCTTTTGAGATTTTTGGTACGTCTTCAAAATAAGAATTTCTTTAAAAATTAATTTATATTTATATAAGATTAAAACTTGGGGAAATATTTAAAAGTAATTATAATAACTCACTCATCTGAAACAAGTCTCAAGATTCATAGGAGAACTAAGGATCTGTACAAGGAAGCTATGATGGCTTAGTATGTACATCAAGGTTGTGCATAACTAAGATTTTGCAGACTTAGAGTGAGTGATTCCGCCATAATTCTTGTTCCTTGTTTGTTTGTGGATTTAGGGCAGAGCCACTCGGTTGACCGTCTTATTCATCTTAATTATACATAACTTGTATATGCCAGAAAATCATAGAGGTACCGAGGAGGATCATAACATAGAGTATCGACACTAGTTATCAAAACACTTGCACTGTTTGTACTCGCTCATCGCGGTCCAAATTGTGGCAGTGGTATTATCAGGGGGAAAAGAGAAAGCACTAGAACATTTACACATAGTACATTATCGAACACACTCGGGATACACCGTCGTATAGAAAACATTTATTTCAAATCGGCCTAAATTTTGTTTTAGTAAAGAGTCCGTTGACATCATTCGTCATGAATTGGCATGGTCCTCACCATACTAAGTTCATATGTCTCCATCGCCTTGACCATCAAAATTCATGAAACCCTTGTCATTTGTAATGACAGGCCGACCCAGACCTCAGAATCGTCTACCTCGTATTCTAAACCCCGAAGTACTCATGCGAGGAGTACCTTGCTCTTCGAAAACTTACCACCGTATATTCAGCAGACCTTCCCGAAAAACCACTCGTCCAGCAAATCAAGTTCAAGAACAGAGGCTAAGTACGAATACAACCCACCTAATGCTAATAAGTGTATACGCGAGGGTGGTATATAATTATGATTATGCAGATTTAGGTGCTGTTTGTTTTTTCTGAGGCAAAATGTCTGCAGTCTTCGGACCACATCTGTAGACCTCTGCAGTAGAAGAGGTGGACCAAACGTCTGCAGTTTGAAAAAAGAAGACTGTTTGTTTTTTTAACATCTGCGGGCTACTAAAATAAACTGAAATCTAAATAAACTTATTTTTTTAAACTTCAAAGTGATTTTTTAATATTTTTATGATTTTGTTATAAATAATTAACGAATCTAGATCAAGTTTTATGTATTATTGTATAAAAAATAAAATTAAAAATGGTATGAATTAGCATATATATTTGATAAAAACGAACAACTTTGGTTGCAAAATTATAATTAACCATTATAATTAGTGATCAAAGAATTTGATACATAAATTGATGGAAATAAACTTCGATTTTTTCAATTAAATCCATTAAAAACGTACCATAAATATTTTCTTGGGAAATTGACGATATTGTATTAAATAATGTTTTACAAAATTTGGCAAAAAAAATATAAGAATATATTATGATTTTTTTTCATATTTATATAAACAAATTTAACGACTATTGTCACACCCCAAAACCAAGAACGGCGGAAACGTTCTGGGGCGGAGGACGTCATGTATAGTATCACAACACAGTAAATGTAAATAAGCAAACAACATCATCCATTGCATTAAATATATAATTTTAATACAAGTGTGTTCTGTACAGATATAGACACCAAAAATAATGTAACACAAAATAATATGAGATGAGTCTTGAATGCACTCCATCTTCTCAAAAGCCGGCCTCGGTACCTGTCTACTGATGACCTGAGAATACAAGTTATTTTGAAAGAGTTTATCAGCATTAAGCTGGTGAGTTCATAAGTATTTTAGTGTCAATGTTTGTTGTCAAAAACGTTTGGACCTGTCTCAATGTATAAGTTTGTAAAAATGTAAGTAAATGTTTGAAAGTGTTTGTAAAAGTTTGAATCTCTCAGAAAATCCTATATTTTCTATAAAAGTAACCTTCTACCAAGGCTTAACTGTCTGGTATACTCGTTTGATGTAAGAGTGTGTAATTACCCAAGTATAACTATCATTTGATAAAATATAGTTTGTACATTAATGCTTAAGTGAGATTATCACTAAAATATGTAATGGGTAAATCATTGTAGTACTGTAGCTTTGTATAATGAGAGCTACTGCTGTACTAATTACTACTACCTTAAACCGGATTTATATTAAGGTATAATGTGATAAATTGCACCATGCTATCGACTGGTAACAACGACATAATGAATGGTCGTAATAAAAGAAATGACGTTTGGCACCCGCAGACCTGCAGGTCCGGCTGTAGCTAGCAGCAAGGTGTAGGATAGTCAATCCAGTATAGATCTATACGCAAACTCACGCTCTCCCTCCAAGAGAATTCTGGCTACAACTCGGGCCATGACATTTAAGGCATGCTCCGACACAGTGGATCACAATTATTAACGTAGTCATGTATATGTAATGTTTCTCGTTCTAGTACAGTTGTATATGTTTGTGTTTCTAGTATAACTGTATATGTACTTGTTTCTAGTATAACTGTATATGTACTTGTTTCTAGTATAGCTGTATATGTACTTGTTTCTAGTATAGCTGTAGGTGTACTTGTTTCTAGTATAGCTGTATATGTACTTGTTTCTAGTATAGTTGTATATGTACTTGTTTCTAGTATAGCTGTATATGTACTTGTTTCTAGTATAGCTGTATATGTTCCTGTGTTACCCCGATGGTAACTAACTATTGATGTATTGATAAGTATGAATATGGAAGTACTTTTATGTCTATACATGTATATATGATATATAAGTAATATGGAAACGACCTTCGGATGGTCACCCGAAATCCCACCAGACCACATCCAAATCGAGGAAAAGGAAATAAGGCGGATGGCCTTCCTAAGCCCTTTGAACATTATTTATATATCTATACATATATGGGCATGCAATTGAATATATAAAAGCATAAATAAGTTTTCATAAGACATTTGAAGCATAAATATAATTTCAAGAGAAGATCGACTTGATGTCGATCTATAAAACAATTTGAAGGCATAAGTTGATAAAACAGTTTAAGCGTAAGAAGCATTTGTTTGAATCACAGTCTATAAATAAGTTTGGATAGTAAAAGAGTTTGAAAAACATTTCAATGTAAAGTAGTTTGATAACAGTTTGAACAGTGGTAAAAATCGTTGTTTTCCTAGTTATTAATCACATGTGATTAAAAGCAATCACATGTGATTGAAGCAATAACTATAGGTATTTGACTTGTATTCCCCCCCATAAAGTATTTAAAACATTTAAAATCATTTCAAAGGTTGATTTAAGGGGTATGAACTCACTTGTGGTGAGCTGTTTGAATTGCAGTGTCGGATACCGTGCTAGGTGGCAAACGGAGACTTGTTTACACGCACGAGCCTAGTTATCATATAATAAGCATATATATAACTAATTAGACAATTAATAACTTAATAAATAAGTTAAGACACTTAGGAAGCATGTAAACACTTTTATAAGTGTTTAAGGTCCAAATGGTTGCATCTAAGTTGCTACGGGACAAGGCAAAAGGGTTTGAAACATCAAATGGCCTTGCATAAGAGTTCACCACCCAACAAACCCCACCCCTTGGAGTTTACGGCCGTAAAATCATGGGTTTATGGCCGTGAACCCCTCACATGGTGGTTTTGGGTGTTTTAAAGTGTTATCTTGATCCTAGAACACTCCTAGCTTTGTTGGAATAACACATGAAGTAGTTTAAGGCCCTAGAATACTCCATAGGGGAGTTTACGGCCTAAAGTCCATTCACCCTAGAGTTTACGGCCGTAAACTCCTATGGGGTGATGGATTTTAATTGTTTTGAGGCACTTACACATCAAGGATGGCTTCCATGATTTTATCTAAGGCTAATGGGGACAAGAGGCACACTTTTGTGCTTTCACTTGGAGTTTACGGCCCAAGAGGTGTTCCTTGGCCGTAAACTCCCTTTAAGGGATATTCTTGATGGTTTTTCCTCCCCATTAAAGTCCTAGGTGTTCAAGGTAATTGATTTAAGGCCTAAGGTGTGCTTGGAATGCTTTTTACCCTAGAAAAAGGGGTTTACGGCCCAAGAGGGGTTCTTGGCCGTAAACTCCTATAAACTTATGATTTTGAAGGGTTTTGATATCTAAAATAGGCACAAGCATTTGAGGGTTAAAGTCTTTAAGCATTAGGGGAAGTTTAGGGCACATTTAGCCCTTGAAAAGGGGTTTACGGCCCAAGGAAGTTCCTTGGCCGTAAACTCCAATAACTTGTGTTTCTTGGTTGCTTTTTAGTCCCAAATGTTTATACACTAACCCCTAAACACGTTGTCTAACAAGGAATCGGGACTAGGAAGCCTTTAGGCTCCGTTTTGGAGTTTACTCCCCAAGAACGTTCTTGGGCGGTAAACTCCCGGATCTTGTAATCTAAACATGTTATTGATGTTAATAAGCATCTAACAAGTATTGAAACACATTTAGTAAAGTAGACTCACAATATGGGATGAAAACCCGAAGATCCGTCAGAGAGAATATGACTTTTCTCTATTTGGAATTGTGAATAATGAATTAATTTAATTCAGAAAACTATTTATAGTCCTGGAATATTTTGGCAGAAAATACTTTTATTCCTGATATTGGACTGTAACATTATGAAACTTGGAATGCTCAAATTTCACAAAACCAGGAGCATCCACTCTCCTGATATCTACTTAAACATAAACCCTAATGTACACAAACTTGTTCGGAAAAGTATGAAAATCACTGAAACTGAACTAGCTTCTATTGAATAGATGATGTTCGTACAAAGAAAATTTCGGGTTGTCACAACTATTATTGTAATAAATCTTTATTTATAAATTTATCAAAAACATCATGTTTGTATCGTCAAAAGTTTTTTTTTTTTTTTTTAAGTTTTGTAGTTTATTTTTCAAATTGTTATCATTAATAAAGTTGGAAAAAATATAAATTAAAAAAAAAAACTTGAAAAAAATAAAGATATATATGTTTTTTTAGGCTAGAAGATGTCTGAAGATGTTAGAAGACTTTGGTCCACATCTGCGCCAAGAAGAGGGCGCGCAGACATTTTTAGGTCTGCAGTCTTCAAAAAAACAAACAGTCTGCGAAGGCTAATGTCTGCGCGTGGTCTGCGCGGCGCAGACAGAAGAGGCCTCGCAGATCTACAGACAAAAAACAAACACTGCCTTAGTATATGTGTTTCCACCCTATCTCATGTTCCTTGTTTGGTTGTGGACCTGGGGCAGAGTCGCACATACGACCGTCTTACTAATCATAATTATATACAACTTGTATACATGAAGTAATGATAGATGGACCAGGTATGAATCCTATCATGGACATTAAGGCAAAGTTGTCAGGTCTATGAGTAGGTATTCTGCCAATCAGAGGAGCACAACCCCAGGAGTACTGCTAAGAAAGCTAATTTCGGGATGAAATTCCATCTAACGGGGGGATGATGTGACTACCTAAAATTTTTTATCTTGTAAAGTCCAGCCAATCAATCGAGAGTCAGACTCGTTTTTGCTATCTTTTAGCATCGTTAAGGATCATTTTATGGGTTCTAAGCCTAGTACACTTAAGGATTGGGTGTAGGGTTATGTAAAATTAGGAACATCATGTTACATTCGAGCCAAGAACTCCTTCAAGAGGAGTGTACAGCCGCACACATGAGTGTACGGCCGCACACATGAGTGTACAGCCGTACACTCAAGGTGGCCATGAACTCATGCCCTTATGTAGGGTATTCCTTCATTACTCTTCATTTCTTACACTTTCAACTCAAAAACACCCAAATTATCTCTCAAGTATCATCAAGAATTACTCCTTTTCTCGTCCAAATCGTAAGTGATTCTTCCTTGTATTCCTTGATATCCTTCTTAATCTAGTACAACCCGATGACTTCATCCATGAATTCACCACTTTTGTCTAGATCTTCAAGATCATCATCTTTCACCAAGAACACACACTTGTTATTGGTGGCCGTGAACTCCTAAGGATCCCAAAATCGTAAGTGTTTCTTCATGTACCTTTTTATAATTGAAAGACCATTAGATCCAAGCCTTGATTCATCATGTTTCAATATCCCTTCATGATCTTTAAGGGAGTACGGCCGTGAACCCTTCATAGGCTCATTGGCCGTACACACCTCAAGACCCTCCAAAATGAAAGCTTTGTTCATCTTCTTGTTGTACATTAGACACACTAGTTTCCCCAAGGATCAAACACCTCTTTTGCATGTTTTTCCTTGAGTGTACGGCCGTACACTCCTTGACCGTACACCCTTTAGCCGTACACTCCCTTGTGTGGCCGTAAACTTCCGTTAGTCAATCACATGTGATTGTAACCCTTAGTTCTAGTGTTTCCAAGTCCCTAAGGGTGGTTCCTTGCATGTTAGTTATGTAAAACACGAATTACATGCCTATATATGCCATTATATGTCATTTAGGACTCGTTTGTGTCTCGGGAATTCATTCGTGGAACTTCTCAGTGTTACACGAATATGCAATTGACTCACCCACCTAAGGTGAGTTCATACCCTATAATCAATCTTTGAAATGTTTTAAATACTTTTAAGGGGGGAATACAAGTTGAACACAATGATAATTGTGTAAATGTTATTTGTGATAACCATCACTTAAAGGTTTTCTTATACTTTTCTAAGTGATCAAAACCATTTCAAAAACTCTTTTTAAGTTATGATACTTTATTGTTTATAAAACACCATTTTTAAAAGTACAATCATAACTCAGTAGATAAATGAGTATTTTATTCAAGTCAGTAACATGTAGTAGACTAAACTAGAAACTTATCAGTAAAAGGATTCAATCCATTTTATTAAACCAGTATAACTTAAAGGACCTTTAGTGGTTAATTCTATAATACCTTAGTTTGCACATCAAGGTTATATATAATTAATATCCGATAGGCAGTTGGATGTGTGATTTCCCCCTTACTTCCTGTTCCTTGTTTGGTTGTGGGCTTAGGGCAGATTCATACAATTAACTATCCTTTCGATATTAGATTATATATAGCTTGTATGAACTAAGTGATTATAGAAGGAACTATTGTGGTTACCATTTTTACTAAAGGAAATAAGGGGTTTTTTCTTAAAGAATATTTTTATCAAATAAAGGAACTATTACAGTTAACTCCGTAAGTACCAAATGAATATGCCAGGGTTGTATACAATGAAGATCTAACAAACAATGGGATGTGTGCTTTCCGCCTCGTTCCATGTTCATTGTTTGGTTGTGGGCTTAGCACATATTCACACAATCGATTGTCTGTTTACTATAAATTGTATCCATTTAGTACTCATAGAATGAATTGTAGAGTCATTTTTACTTTCAATCATTACATTAGAACATATAGGATCTTTAAAAGGAACATGCAAACTTTTCTAAAAAGAACTTACAACATACTTTACATCACTAAAATACTTATGAACTCACCAGCTTAAATGTTGATCTACTCTTTCAAAATTACTTCTATTCTTATGAAACTAGTAGACAGGTACGCGCTTTGGGAGTTAGAAGATGAAGTATAGTAACTTCATGTCTTGTTTTGTTATTTTCTTTTGGATCCAATCTTTTATGAATCACTACTTTGGAAACACTTTAATATTAATACAATGGTTGTTTGTTACTATGATTACTATGATACATGTGTTGTGATACTAGACATGATGTCCTCCGCCCCCAAACGTTTCCTCCGTTCCGGTTTGGGGGTGTGACAAATACCTACTTCCATAGTATGATCGGCTGTGGATAGTTTGAATAATCTTATTACTCTGGAAGTAAAAACCAACAAAGTAAAACACAAGAATAATCGACTCCAATATGGTCTCAGAACTTATGAATGTAAATAAAACACATTTTATTTAATCACCATATTGATTACACATTATTCATTGTATAATGTTTCGATTAATCAACTTAATACTTGAACTAAAACAATAGTTATGACATGCTCCAAGCATGCACACTACGTTTGCCTATGGTCTCTCTTTGTGAAATAGATCAATGGAAAACATTTCAATGATGCTCATTTCACAACTCCAAATCCTTATCGTAAATGTAAGAATACCCACTTCTTTCCATTTGCTAAAATCTATTAGATTCTAAACTTATATGCAATGATCCTCTTGTAATGACTATGCAAAAAAAATCATAGAGACTTGGCAACAGACATTACAAAGTATTCCAATAGAGAGCAATTCCATGGAAACGAAATTTCATATTCAAAGTAAATTCCTTTGAACATCCTTCTTGCATTAATTTTTCTAATCTTACACAAATTTTATGATTAACTTCCGCTTATGGAACATTTCCATAATTCCATATGACTAGCACTTCTGAACAAGAGTTACCTCTTCTCAGAACTTGTCAATATGGACCTTCCAAAACATATACTATACTTCAAACTATCCATAAGCAACCATTCTTTGGTAAACCTTAGATTTTCCTCGACAATTGCTTAACCATTTTAGTCATATCTTGTATTAGTCCCTTTTCCCTCTTAATTCCCTAGGCATTTGGAAAATTATAACAGATTAATATCATAACATATGTAATCGATCTTATATCCGAAGCATATGGAATACGATTCATAATGTCTTACATAAAGACAAGATACTTTACTAGTCTTTCGCTATAATATTTCCACATATAGAATTTCCTTATGTTGAATAATTTCAACATAACATTCACATATGTCCATGACTAAATTCAATTAAAGTATTAATCTAAGCTTTTAGATTCAAAATGAAGTATGAATTCCTCCCCCTTAATTATAGCCAAACAACTTTTCAAACCCTGCAACTTTGCGAGTTGAAACATTTGTTTTCTATAATTAACATTGCTAACTCGCAACACTTACCATAATAATTATGCTCCCCTTATCATAATAATTATTATCTTACTAGCATAACACTTATGCTCCCACTAGCTTTGACATGTACCCAGAAATCAGCTACACTGCTAGAAATCAATACTAGTTGACTTTCTTACCAAATTTCAGATTTCTAACACAAAATGCTTCGATAAGACTTTATCTAGGCTCCTCAAACTTATACACCTTTCATTAGATAGCTGACATGTGTATCTAAACAATTTTAGAATTTACAGCAATAAGTCTCAAATGTTTAGACCTTTTTCCATTTTCACAATTCGAACTATGAAGAGGGATGCCGTAATCATAATCGAATTTGAGAATGCAAATATCACAATTGCTAACTTTTTAAAATCTACTTAGTGAAAGCGTTTCCTCACAATCATTTTCATGAATTTCAGAGAAATCTTATGGCATTTAGATTTTATGATGTATGTGTTCCTATCCATGTGAATTTGTCATAACCAGAATCACAAGACAAGGTTAGTGACAAATCCAATACTCATATGGACTGAACTTGTTCAATCTTAATTTCTTGCCACCTGGCTGTTGGGTCTAAATATTGGTTTATACTTTACTTTTCTAGGAAAATGTATTTTCAGTCATGTAATAGGTGTTTGCGGTTGTGTTTACGGCCGTGAACGGGTTCACGACCGTGAACCCATTCACGGCCCATGTGGGATATATATATATATATATATATATATATATATATATATATATATATGTGTGTGTGTGTGTGTGTGTCTATATATATATATATATATATATATATATATATATATATATATATATATATATATATAGATGCTAGGTGGGTGAGGAGTGTACGGCTAGAGGAGCTTAAGTGTGTGAAACTCAAGGTGTGTTTCAGAGAGAGAAGAACTAGTGTGTGTGTACTATGTGTATGGAGCATCATTCTATTCATTAAATACATCATAGATTCAATTATTCTTCTTCTCCTTCTCTTGTATTTTGATCTGGCTTCATCCGTTTGATTGGGATTCCGCATCACCAAGCGGATCTGATTGATACATGTTAGATGCCATTTTATGCATCTGATAGGGTAGTTTTATCATCATTTTAGCATCATATTTTGTACATTTTAATGTCATTTATTTAAATAATGTTCATTTCATGTATTTTGTTAGAATTCCCATACTACTCATGTTTTTATGTCAATTTCAGATAGTTCGATTGGAACAGTGCTTTGGGAGAAGTTGGATGCATATTTGTAGCTTAAAGTGGAGCTTGGGACTTATGGAGTATGATGACGAATGCTTGCAAGATGCTTTGGTCAAGAAACATTTGATTGAATTGATCACACGAAGATAGAATATGCAATCTAAAGTTAAAGGATGTTGCTGGCAGCTTTGGCCCCCTGCTAGTATTTTGACCATATTTGGAGAACCGTCACTATGAATGACATGACTCAAAATGATATGAAAAGTAGACGAAATTTCGGACGTCGTAGGCACAACCTGCAATCACAGGTTGTCTCCTTGCGATAGCATGTGACCCTTTTTGCGATCGCAGGTTTGGTCGCAAGTTTCCTTCGAGGTTCTTTTGTGCCCAAAATCCATCCGGGAGTGAAAACTCAATACCTGCGATCGCAGGTTGTGTACATGCGATCGCAGGTTGGCCAAAAAGTGTCAAAATAACATCCTACTTCATTAAAAAGGCATCAGACGCGTTTATTTCAAAACCTGCGATCGCAGGTTGTGTACATGCGATCGCAGGTGCGCCGTTTTTGCTGTTGGATGTATAAATAGACCCTGATAGCATTCCTGTAACCTAAGTTGGCGATTCCAGAGATTCTAGACAACGAAAATACAATTTTGGAGGCGTTTCTTCCCCGATTTAAACGATTTCTGAAGATCTGAAGATTGTGGATCATCTCCTTCAAGTAGATTAGTAAGATTAGTTGTTTGATGTCTCTTTTCATCTGTTTTCATCAGATTTTGGCCATTATGGCTAAACCCTAGTTTTCAGTTCTGCAAAGACAAGTACTTTTCATGTGATTTATCATTAGATCTGGTTTTTGATTTGTGTTTCTCTCTAGAATTTTTAGTTTTGGTCTTAATGAATGTTTGATTTGAATTCTTGTTAGTCTGATCACCTAGCTAGGGTTTTATCATTCTAGTTAATCAGTTAATAGAATCCGTACTTGTTCTTTTCAACTGATAAAAGTAAATAGTAATAAATCAATTCCGTCTTTGGTATTTGACTTTATTATAAACTGTAAAAATCATGTCTTTACGCTTCCGAGCCTGTGAGAAGTATTGGATATTGCTGGGAATTTTACATTGATCATAAAGCAATTTTTATGATTTAATTAAGAGCTTGTTTGATTGAACAGTAAAAAGTTAGGGTTAATTGAAAAGCTTGTTTTGATTAACTAATTTAAGTAAAAGAGAAATTACTAGAGCTTGTTAGTTTTTCTCAGTACCAACTTAGATAGAACGCATCTCAAATAATCAGATCTGGATCAGTTGCAAGATTAGGAAAGTCGCAGCAGAACTAAAACCGTTTTTATTATTGATTTTCATTTAGTTTAATATCACTGCAATTTTAGTTTTTAGTTTAATTTAAAACCCCCTTTTATAATTTTTGTTTTGACTAGATGTGCCTGATGCGAAAAGGCATTGACTTTTAGGTTGTGTCCCTGAGGATTCGACCCTGCTTCCCTGTGCTATCTTTTTAGTGCATTCCAACCAGTGATAAATTTACTTGTTTAATACGCGTGCGACAGCGTGTTAACAAATTGGTGACGTTGCCAGGGACACGGTAAAACACTAATAGTTTTATGCCAAGATCTTCACGTTAAGGTACACCTTTAGTTTTTTATCCAGAAATCGAGCGAAATGCAAGGAAACTGAAGAAAGAAGCAGCAAGAAAAAAAACAATCAGCTGGTCTCTTTGGTTCATCATCTTCTATAGCCCCAGAAACCTCCACACCACAAGGCACTCCCTTGTGGAACGAATCAGATCCGTTTTTTCCAAAAGTACCCCCATCTTCTCCTCAAAACAGCCCATATAAAACTTACTCCCCACCCTCTTCCATTAAAACTGAAACCACAGACTCTTCAGAAACCGAATCTGAAGACTTATTTATGAGTGGAGACGAAGCAGAAAAGACCCTTAGAGAGTGGGCCATTCAAGAGGTCAACCAACAGCCCCTTTGCTTTACGTTTCCAGAAGCCCATAACTTCGAACTTAAATCTGGGCTGATACACCTTCTCCCTACGTTTAGAGGACTAGAAAACAAAGACCCACATAAATTCCTCAAGGAATTTCATGTGGTATGTTCTGGAATGAAACCACATGCGATTACTGAAGACCAGATCAAACTAAGGTCATTCCCCTTTTCGGTTCAAGATGCAGCAAAAGAGTGGATATATGACCTCCCGTCTGGTTCAATAACAAGATGGAATGAACTCGCCAAACTTTTTCTAGAGAAATATTTTCCTGAGGTGAAAGTGTCAAACCTGCACAGAGAGATTGTTGGTATAAAGCAAGGAAAAGAGAGGCTCTCCACACTTATTGGGAGCGGTTCAAGAAGTTGCTGGTCTGATGCTCACAACATGGCATTAGTGATTATCAGTTGTACCAGTGTTTCTGCGAATGCTTGATACCCTTGGAGAGGCGACTTATAAATGCATCAAGTGGAGGGTCACTTTCAGACATGACCCCAACTGAAATCAGAGAGCTAATCGAAAAGCTGGTGATCGAGTCTAAACATTCTGGGAATGAAGACGAGTTGTATCCAGATCAGCCAAGGGGTGTTAAGGAAGTCAGCAATATTCATCTGGAAGCTCAGATATCTGAATTGACGAAAGTTGCTTTGCTCCTGACTAAAGAAAAAGCCGATGCAAAGAAACAATGTGGGATTTGCTTGAAGACTGATCACCCTACAAATATGTGCCCAATAT
This sequence comes from Lactuca serriola, assembly GCF_051521515.1. NCBI lineage: Eukaryota > Viridiplantae > Streptophyta > Magnoliopsida > Asterales > Asteraceae > Lactuca > Lactuca serriola. The sequence continues at coordinate 363,998,977 of NC_136411.1, forward strand.
TGCAAGAGGATATGGTTTCAGTTAAAGCTGTTGGGGGCTACCAACAGAATTTTCAAAATAATTATCAGCAGAAACAACAATTTCAGCCTCCACCCGGATTTCAGCAGTAGTGAAATTTTCAGCAGCCGGGTTTTCAACAAAATTTTCAGAATTAGTAGAATTTTCAGCACCAGAATATCCAGCAGCCTTTGCAACATCAACCCAGTAGTTCCAGCATGGCCTTAGAAGATATAGTGAAGAGTCTTGCCACGAGCACCAAAGCATTCCAGACCGAAACTAGAGCTAGTATCAAGAATCTGGAGCAACAGGTGTCTCAACTTGCCACTTATGTGGGTCGTCTGGAGTCTCAAGGAAAGTTATCAGGGCATATATAAAACAATCCAAAGCACAATGTTAGTGCTATTTCCTTGAGGAGCAGAAAGACATATGAAGGCCCAAGCTCATCTGAACCAGAAAACAAAGATGAAGAAGAGTTTGAAGAGGTTCTGATAGAAGAAAGAGACGTGGAAGGGATAGAAAAAGAAGCTAAAGCTGAAGAGTTTGAAGAGGTGTTGGTTGAAGAAGAATATGAAAAACTGGAAGAAAAATAAACTCTAACACTACCCAAGCCAATTCTAAAGGAGTACAAGCCATTACCTCCATTCCCATCAAGACTGAAGAGTACGAAGCGCGAAAGAGATGACGAAGACATTATTCAACGTATCCCTCACTATGCTAAGTTTCTTAAAAATTTATGCAACTCAAAGAAAAAAATAAAATTTAATGAGATTGTAAAAGCTGGTGAAAATTAAATAGTAATTGTTCTTTTCAACTATACATCTTTCCATTAGTCTAATCACCTAGCTAGGGTTTTATCATTCTAGTTAATCAGTTAATAGAATCTGTAATTGTTCTTTTCAACTGGTAAAAGTAAATAGTAATAAATTGGTTCCGTCTTTAGGATTTGACTTTATTATAAACTGTAAAAATCATATATTTACGCTTCCGAGCCTATGAGAAGTATTGGATATTGCTAGGAATTTTACATAGATCATAAAGCAATTTTTCTGATTTAATTAAGAGCTTGTTTAATTGAACAGTAAAAAGTTAGGGTTAATTGAAGAGCTTGTTTTGATTAATTGATTTAGGTAAAAGAGAAATTACTAGAGCTTGTTAGTTTTTCTCAGTACCAGCTTAGATGGAACGCATCTCAAATAATCAGATATGGATCAGTTGCAAGATTAGGAAAGTCGCAGCAGAACTGAAACCGTTTTTATTATTGATTTTCATTTAGTTTAATATCACTGCAATTTTAGTTTTTAGTTTAATTTAAAACCCCCTTTTATAATTTATGTTTTGACTAGATGTGCCTAATGCAAAAAAGCATTGACTTTTAGGCTGTGTCCCTGAGGATTCGACCCTGCTTCCCTCTATTATCTTTTTAGTGCATTCCAATCAGTGATAAATTTACTTGTTTAATACGCAAGTGACAACGTGTTAACAATACACAAGCAGATTTGGGACTAACAATTGCTATCAGAGCTTGAATTGTATTAATCATTTTGGCCAGATCTGGAGCGTATTTGATCTTATTTTTGAAGGATTTTTGCTTTTTTCCTAAAAACAAGTTTTGGATCGAGTTTTGGAGAAAAAAAAAAGGGAAAAATGTCGTTTTTTTCGCGATCTAAAGCAGGGTTCACGGCCATTGAAGGGTTCACGGCCATTGAAGGGTTTACGACCGAATGAGGGTTCTCGGCCGAAGAAGTGTTTGCGGTTGGGGTTTCTCAGCAGCGGCTGTTGCGACTAGGGTTTCTCGGAGTTTACGACCCTCGAAGTTCACGTTCTGTGGTTCACGGCCAGCCTCGCCTCAGGTTCACGGCTCAGTGGCTTCGGACGATCACGCCAAGCATCCTCGCACGCATGCACGTCCTCGCATCAACTTCGTATTAAAAAATATTCGGGGGTTACCTGGACTCGAACCCGGGTCCTTTGCTTCATCATTCCAGTGCCTTACCATCTGATGTAACTTGCCACATGTTACATTCCTCTCAGATTTAATTCAAAAGGACTCTCTTTCGCACCTAATTTCGCATTTTTTCACTTTCAACCCAAAATTCAAAATTTAACTTATTTTAAAATTCCACTTTCAACCCAAAATTTTAGCTTTTCATTTTTGGTTTCTAAATTGACTTTTGACCTTAAAATTTTGACTTTGACTTTTAAGGTTTGACCTTTGATTTTAAACTTTGACTTTTTCGTTTAACCTTCAAATTTTTACTTTTAGCTTTTCGGTTTGACTTCTAAGTTTGACTTTTTAATCTTGGCTTTAAGGTTGACTTTCTTGGTTTCAAATCAAAGGGCACTTTTTTGATAAACAATGAATTCTTTAAACATCAAAATCAACGAAATTTCCTTGGAGAATTTACGTGTGCATTACGAATTACTACGTAGAAAAAAGAAAAAATTAATATACAAAGGGTACCAACATAGGAAAGGCCAAAAACCATTGAAAGATCAATTAGAGGCCAAGACAAATGACTATAAGAAATTACAAGCAGAATACAGTGACAAGTGTGTTCATTATAGATATCTTAAAAAAGATTTTGATGTTGTGACTGCCGAACTTGATGCATTAAAAACAAAATATAAAGATGCTGAATTCAACTTCAAAAAATTTGATGTGTCAAGTGAGGTAGTTGCATCGATGATTGAAAAACAATTAACATTCAAAGATAATCAAACTAAGGGGTTAGGGTATCACAGTGTACCACCTTCCTTCAATGACAACTACAACCCACCCTTGAGACAAATGAAGAAGAAATTCCTACTCAGTTTGGCCAAACCCCTGAACCAGCTTCAGTTAAGACTGAACAATCTAGGCCAACTAAGGGTGTTGAGATGAAAGATACTAATGTTTCTCCATCATGTACAGGTAAAGTAGTAGAGGATGAGACCAAGGAGAACACTATTGAACAAACCAATGACTCCTTGAACTCAGAATATGTTGCTTCTAACTCAATTACTTCAAATCAACCTGTTGTTGGTAAATACATGCCACCAATTCAAGCTAAACAGAGCGATTGCTGCAAGTGTGCTTGTGGGAACAATAAAAGACAAGGCAAGGACACACCACCAAGGGCAGGAAGAAACAACTTCCCAGTGAAGAAAAAGACATGTTTTCACTATGGAACACCTGGACACATTGCCCAAAATTGTCCTAATCGTGCATATGTTCCCTACTACGCACAAGGCTGGCATAACGCGCCAAGAGGGAGATTTTCCAAAAGAAACCCTTCGAGGCCATGCTCAAACAATGACGATTGGAACGCGCAGAAGGCCAAGAATCAAAATCCCATGGTCAAGAAGGGAATGTCGGCCAAGAATCCAAATCCAAGAGATGCTCCCGTGAAGCCAAAATCAAATTCATCTCAATGGCCAGCTTCAAGTTCAAAAGCAAGAGACAAGGCACCCATCAGATCGAACAAGAAATGGGTTAAAACCACTACAGAAGGGTACCAAAGATTCATTCTCCCAAATCTTCTAATGACTCTAATATTTCTACATCTTCTGTTTGTGATAAGCAGGATATTTCATGGGAGAGAGTTCCTTGCAAAGATCACAAAGATCGACCCAGTTTCAAAATCAAATGGGTTCCAAAGACCAACTGATCCCGCTCTGTGTCGGAGCAGCTATGGAGGCATATCATCAGACTTAGGTTTGTTGATAGTGGTTGTTCCAGGCACATGATAGATGACATCTCTCAGCTGTGCAACACTCAGAACTTTAAGTGAGATTATGTGTCCTTTGCGGGAAAGGAAGAAAGGAAGGGATCACTCATGGGGTTTTGTGCTTAACTATGTGAAGAATTTTCGGATCTGTTCAGATATTATGCGTGCTGTTCTCAGACCTTCTGGATGCAAATTCAATCAGTGACTTACGGTTTGATTTTTCTTCTCTATGCTCCTGAGTTTATCTTACACCGATTCGTTTTTAAGACAATCTTTTACTTTCTTATAGTCTTTTGTTAGTAGGTATTGTTTGGGAAGTGATATCAAGATAAAGTGATAACAGGCAGTCTAAAACATGATTAAGGGACTGAATTTGAATTTTCTAGACTCTGTGTTCAATGTGCTGGTAGGCACAAAGGATTTGACAGTGTGGATTTAGATAGGATCGTTTGGACTGACCATACGATGCTCGGGTAGATTGAGCAAAGAGATAAACATAGGAACCCACGGGACACACTAAATTAATACGCATCTAGAACTGTGGTTTAACTTTTCCTTGATGTACAAACTTATGTCCTTAATTTTGGTTCTGATAGGGCAACTAGGGGGTTCTGATAAAATAGGTCTATAGGAAATTATTTTCTTCCTTTCTATCTGTCAGTCATATGTTGCTTCCTCTACGTGATTGGAAGAGATCCGACCTGCAATGCAACATATGCAACAATATTTCTATGCATCTTCTTTATCTGTGTAATTATTCCTATCTATGAACCATATGCTATAATCTCTGCGTGATTGAAATGATCTGACCTGGAACGTAGCATATGCAACATTCTACCTCTCAATCCTTCTATCTTTGTTAGTCATATGTTGTCCCCTCTATGTGATTGAAATTGATCCGACCTGGGACACAACATATGCACCTATTTCTAAATCTGACTTCCTCCTTAATAATTGTTTATTCACCTAAAGTAAGGAGCTCTTTGGAAGTTCTTGATAATCAGGGTATATCGGGAAGTGGGGAACATGTTCTAGTGCACCTAAAATTGAACCATTTAAGAGGTTGTATGTAGATCTCGCTACTTAATTTAAGTGGACAACAATACCCGTGGTCGTCGTCCGCTAAATGGTTTATTTAGAAGAGTTTGTCAATATTTTTCGTGTTTAAGTGGACCACAATACCGGCAATTGAACAGATCTATCCATGAAGGTGAAGTTACTGATAAACAACGTTAAGACTGTCTCACTACTTTGATCCCAATTATTTTTGTTTTTATTAAATTTGTTCATAATTTTCCTCTATGCACAGATTAGGGGGAGAATTAAAAAAAAATAAAAATAGTAAAAAATAATAAAAAATCAAACAAAAATGTAGCACCAGGTTCTTCGTATGTATTTTGTTATTAAATCTTCATTTATTTTTGCATTTTAGCCTTGGACTCGGCGAGTCGAAGGACTCACTCACCGGGTAGAAGCGGGATGAGGCGAGGAGCTTAAGCTGCGGACTCGGCGAGTCAGGTCCCGGAGTCGGCGAGTAGCCGCTGTTTGGACAAAAACCCTAATCCAGGGGTTTGCACCCTATTTAAACGACCTTATGCCGGCTCCTTTCCCCCTTTATTCTCCCAAACACTTCTCATAGCAAACCGTAGCCGTTTTTGAGGAAATTCAAGGCTTTTGAGTGATTCTTGTGAGTTTTGACCTCAAGGAAGAAGGAAGAGCATTGGAGGATCAAGAGGAGACTGAAGGATTCGAGTTTGGTTCACCATTTGCAGTCTACAGAAGGCATAAAGTCTGAACCTTGCTCATTCATTTGTTAGATCCCTCTTTAGGGTGATTTAGGGCTTTTATAAGCCATTTTTGGTAGCCAACCATGTTTGCAAACATGGTTGGGTGTTTGAGCTTCTGGGTCATGTCATTATTGGAGTCACAAGTCAGATTTGGGATGCTTTTGCACTCAAGGAAGGCCCCATGAAACAAAAAAACCATCTTAGAGCCTTTTAAGCTTAAAATTCCCATGCATGCACGTAAAGTTTGTAACTTTACGCGCTAGATCCTGTTTAGGGGTCTGGATCTATCCTTTGGTTAAGTGTTGTACATCAGAAATCGAAGTTTTTAGGAAGGGATGTGACCGACTCGGCGAGTCCAAGGGTTTTGGTCCCATATCAGTAAGGGTCATAAGGACCAGAGGAGTGTGGAAGGATTTTAGGGAGTCCCGGGGAGTGACCCAACGTTCTGGACTAAGAAAATTGTTCTGGAAATTCATTGTACGCGGCGAGTGCTTGAACGGACTCGACGAGTCCAAGACAATCTTCATAGAACTCGGCGAGTTGTTCATCAACTATGCGAGTCGAGGACAGAACGTGTTCATAGGATGAAGAGTAACTCGACGAGTTGTTCATACGACTCGGCGAGTCAAGGCAGGACATGAGTATCAGTTGATGATGAACTCGACGAGTTGTTCATTCAACTCGGCGAGTTGGATGAGGATTCAGTCGGTGCTCATTTAGAAGGAAAACTCGTCGAGTCATCGCCTAACTCGACGAGTAGAGGCGGGTATGAGGCCTAATGGAAGGATAGGGACTCGGCGAGTCAGGTCAACTAGAAGTTGACTTTGACTTTGACTTGGTCAAGGGGTAAAATGGTCGTTTTACCCTAAGAGTAGATGTCAATTTCTGACTAAGTGTTTTGTGGGAATTATAGTCGGAGGATTTCCGGAGCAGCGGCGCTAGCAATCAGAGGATTCCCGCACAGTTCTACAACTGCTACGAGGTGAGTTACCTTCCAGTAGGGGTGAGTCTAAGGCCACAATGCCAACCCACCATTGAGGAGTATTTAGAAGATAACTGTCTTTGTGATAATTTATCTTGGTCTGGTATGCGTTTGGTTATGAGTTACAACTGTATGATATGTTACATGATAGGGATAGTTTCCCTGATAGCGGTCCTTAGGACCATGGGGTAGGTCAATACCCGGATATGTCGGACTGTGTGCTTATATCTTGCTATTGTATGCTAGTGGTAGGGGTGGAATAGTCCCCAGTTACCGGTTGAAAGATACCGATGACGATTACCGGTTGAAAGATACCGATGACGATTACCAGTTGAAAGATACCGATGGCGATTACCGGTTGAAAGATACTGATGATGATTACCGGTTGGAAGATACCGATGATGATTACCGGTTGAAAGATACCGATGGTATTGTATGATATGTTCTATGATGGGGGAAGTCACTAAGCTTTGTGCTTACAGTTTCAATTTTTGGTTTCAGGTACCTCTTCATCTAAGGGGAAGGAGCCGGCGGCGTAGCATGGTATCACACACACATTTGATTTTCCGCACGATGGTTTCTGGGATTGTACTCTGATATGTTATTTGCTTATGTTGTGGGTTTGAAACATGATACTTGATTTTATGAGATGACGTGTTGATTCAATATTTTCTAGTGAATGTTTTATGAGCAACTTAATTAAAAATGAAATTTTTGGACTTGAATTTTGGGATGTTACAAGTTGGTATCAGATCCCTGGTTTGAGGGATTCGGACACGCCCTCGGGGGTGTCTGGACTCAAAATAAGGGTCTAAAAGATTTTTTTACAATAAAAGGGTTTTCTAAAAATCTAAATGGAAGGATTTTACGAAAGACAAGGTGTGTGATGCATGCGGCCGGCCGGGCTCAAATAAGTTTTCCCCAAGATATCCATACATGTTATGTTATGCTATATGGCTTTGATTCTGAATTTTAGGATAGAATAGGACTAAGGATCTTGGAAGATGTCTTGTGTGCCTGATATATGATTTTGATAATTGCATGCTAGTTAGGGCTAAGGATCTAGGAGGATGCCTTATATGCCTATTGTAAGAGTTGTATGCTAGGACTGTTTAGTCAGCAGTAGGATGACCTGTATAGGTTATGCCTGATTTGGTTACTCGATGCACGAATGCTGCTTGCTTTGTGATATGGGGGTTCTGGCTATTTCCAACTAACGAAGGAGCGGATATGTAACAGTACCTGCAAGTTAGTTAGGGGGAAATGGTAGGGGCTCCTGTGCAGTTGATGGCGGAGGGTAGGTCGGAGTGTGCCCTAGGAAAGCCCAGGATGAGGTTTGTGGAAAGGATATCGGTAAAGGGACTTGGTGAAGTCGAAGAAATCCTTGAGGAAAGCACAGGTAGATGTGGAAGGTAGTATGGGCCCGTACTACTCGAAGCAAGGAGGGCCTAGATGAATCTGGCAACCTTGGAGACTGTGTTAGATCTCTTGAGTATATGAATGATCCTGACTTTTATGCGTGTAATTTTCAGTATGGTGACCACACGACTTGGAGCAGGAGGTTCCGGATCAGGATCAGGATCAGGCTCAGGTATGGGATCCGAGCAGGTTGATGACGGGCTATGCAAGTTCATTGCGTCTGAGATCATGAGAGGTATCCTTGAGTCGACCCTATCATCTTCGGGTCGATCAAGGAGGGGATTGTTAAGCTGATGGAAGATCGTCTCCGTTTATTCAGGAGTGATATGGCGTCTAGCCAGGTGGGTACGCGTACACTGTCCTTTAAGGACTTTCATGGAAGTGGTGCGCCAGATTTACATGGGGTGAAAGACCCCATTGCTGCTAGGAGATGGATCGCAGACATTGAGTCTGTGCAGCTGACGAGCTTCTGCCCAGAGGGATCGAAGGTGAGATATGCAGCAGGATGCTTGCGAGACAGGGCTATGGATTGGTGGGAGTCTGTTGGTGAATCATTGGGAGCCTCGACTGTTGAGGCTATGACTTGGTCGGACTTTGTGACCACATTCAGGGCGGAGTTTGCGCCAGCTGTGGAGCTTCAGCGGCTGGCCAGGGAGTTTTTGGATATGAGGCAGACTAGGGAGACTGTGGAGGAGATCACCGCCAAGTTTCGGGAGAGGGCATTGCTGGTGCCCCAGTATGTGGGTGATGAGGATATGAGGAGGACCCGCTACCATGACATGCTACGAGCTGACATTCAGGAGCATGTTAGTTTTTCAGCTTGCCCTACCTTGGATTCCATGATTGCCAGGGCTAGGGAGAGGGAGATTGATTTGAAGCACGTCCAGAAGAGGAAGGCAGTGGAGGGGCTGACGAACGGGGCTTCGGGGAAGAAGCCCAAGGGATCTGATGGTAGGCTGAAAGGCCAGGCAGGACGGGACCGTTGTGGGAAATGCGGTCGGTCACACGAGGGAGCTTGTTGCACTAGGTCGGGTTTGGGCTGCTATAAGTGTGGCAAGGTGGGGATTTTTGGCAGGGATTGTAATGCCCCCGCCCCTGCGGTACAGATGATGGACCTGATTTGCTTCCATTGCAATTAGAGGGGCCAAAAAAGGGCCAATTGCCCGATATTGACAGCAGCGTCAGCAACAATGCCAGCGGCGGCGCCGGTCTCAGCGACGACGCAGGTTACAGATGGCTGGAAGGTCAAGATAGAGGCTCCAGTAGTGGGAGCCGAGCATTTCAGCTGATAGCCGAGGAGGCACACGCTGCACCTGATGTGGTGACGGGTATGATTCTTTCCCTCTGATCTTTTTTTGTTGTTATTGTGTTATTGATATGTGCTCTGTTTAGGATCGTTCCATGTGATCAGCATCCCGGTTTTGGTGTTGTTTGACTTGGGCGCTACCCGATCATTTGTGTCTCTTGCACTTAGCAAGAGATTTTCCGAGTCTTCGGGCATGTTGGATTGCTCTCTAGAGGTAGAGATTGTAGATGACCGTTCGGTGCGGGCATCGACGGTATTTCGAGGTTATGTGTAGAGGTTATTTGAGGAGCGCTACTTGGTAGACGTGGTTCCCATTCCATTGCGTGGGAACAAGGTGATTATAGGCATGGATTGGCTCAACCCTAATGGGGCAGTGATCGATTGCGCGCAGCAATTGGTGCGAGTCAGGACCCCAAGTGGGGGAGAGCTGGTGATCCAGGGCGAGAGGCCACAGCGAGGACCAGCTTTATGTTCAGCAGCGAGAGCTAGGCGTTACCTCCAGCAGGGTTGCGCAGGTTATGTCGCGTATGTTATGGATACCCGGGAGACGAGTAGGCCGACAGTTGACGATGTACCTGTGGTACGGGAATTTGTGGACGTATTCCCCGAGGAGTTGCCTGGGATACCTCCGGAACGACAGGTGGAATTCAAGATCGACCTAGTCCCTGGTGCGGCTCCGATAGCCAAGGCACCGTATCGGTTGGCTCCTCCTGAGATGCAGTAGTTGTCTACACAGCTGCAGGAGCTGTTAGACAAGGGTTTCATTAGACCGAGCAGTTCACCCTTGGGAGCCCCGATTCTGTTTGTGAGGAAGAAGGACGGGTCGCATCAGATGTGTATAGAATATCAGGAGCTGAACAAGGTAATGGTGAAGAACCACTATCCACTCCCGAGGATTGATGACCTCTTTGACCAGCTACAGGGAGCATCTTGGTTCTCCAAGATTGATTTGCGTTCAAAGTATCATCAGATGAGGTTCAGAGAGGAGGATGTGCAGAAGACTGTGTTTCGGAAGCGTTATGGCCACTATGAGTTTGTGGTGATGCCCTTCAGGCTCACCAATGCTCTTGTCGCGTTCATGGACCTCATGAACCGCATATATAAACCGATGTTAGACCGGTTTGTGATAGTGTTTATCGACGATATCTTGGTTTACTCCAAGACACGAGAGCAGCATGAGGAGCATCTGCGGGAGGTTCTGGAGACTTTGAGGAGGGAGAACTTGTATGCTAAGTTCTCCAAGTGTGAGTTATGGTTGCGCGAGGTGCAGTTTCTTGGGCACCTTGTCAACCAAAACGGGATTTCGGTAGATCCGGCCAAGGTAGAGGCCGTGATCAGTTGGGAGGTTCCAAGGTCCCCATCTGAGATTCGGAGCTTTCTAGGATTGGCAGGCTACTATCGGAGATTCATTCAGGACTTCTCCAAGATAGCAGTTTCGCTCACCCGACTGACTAAGAAGTCGATGGTGTATCGCTGGGGGCCTGAGCAGCAGACCGCATTCGAGGCATTGAGACAGAGATTGTGCGAGGCGCCAATTTTAGCCCTGCCAGAGGGCATGGAGGATTTTGTTGTGTAATGCTACGCATCCATCGCAGGTTTGGGCGCGGTATTGATGCAGAGGGGGCATGTTATCGCCTATGCGTCGAGATAGCTGAAGCCTCATGAGGCGAACTACCCGACACATGATTTGGAGTTGGGGGCTGTTGTTTTCGCCCTCAATATTTGGCGTCATTACCTCTATGGGGTTTGTTGTATGATTTACACAGACCACAAGAGTTTGAGGTATCTCATGGACCAGCCAAATCTAAATATGAAACAGCGTCGGTGGCTTGATGTGGTAAAGGATTATGATTGTGAGATCCTTTACCATCCGGGGAAGGCCAATGTCGTGGCCGATGCGCTTAGCCGCAAGGCAGCGCCAATCAGGGATATCTGTCTAAGGATGACAGTGGTGACTCCGCTTCTGGATCGGATCCGAGAGGCTCAACAGGAGGCTTTGAAGGAGGAACATCGGAAGAGTGAGCAGATTGTGGGGCAGGTTTCCTCTTTCGACTATGATAGCCGAGGGTTATTGAATCTTCACCGTAGGGTGTGGGTCCCTTATCATGGAGGCGTGCGTCGGGTCCTGATGGAGGAGGCACACAAATCCTGATTCTACATTCATCCTGGGGCGACAAAGATCTATAGGGATCTTTTTCTGGACTACTGGCGGCCCTGCATGAAGCGGGATGTGGCATGGTACGTGGAGCGGTGCTTGACCTGCAGGAAGGTCAAGGCCGAGCATCAGAGACCACACGACAAGATGCCGCCGTTAGATATTCCGCTGTGGAAATGGGAAGACATCACGATGGATTTTATCACCAAGCTTCCCAGGATCGCGCGGGGAGTGGATTCGATCTTGGTCATTGTCGATCGATTTACCAAGAGCGCCCACTTTATCCTGATTCAGGAGAGCATCTTGGCCGAGAAATTGGCCGATATCTCTATCAGGGAGGTGGTGGCGCGGAACTGAGTGCCAGTTTCGGTGATTTCAGATAGAGATGTGTGGTTTACTTCCAGGTTTTGGAAGAAGTTTCATGACGAGTTGGGTACTCGTCTGCATTTTAGCATTGCTTTTCACCCGCAGACGGATGGCCAGAGCGAGCGGACCATCCAGACTCTGGAGGATATGCTGCGGGCATGTGTTTTAGACTTCGGAGGTAAGTGGGATACCTACCTTCCGTTGGCGGTGTTCTCGTATAATAATAGCTATCATGCGAGCATCGACCGTCCTCCCTTCGAGATGTTGTATGGGAGGAGGTGCAGGACCTCGATATTTTGGGTCGAGGTTGGCCAGAGAGTCATGGGGAGCACCGAAGTAGTGCTCAAGACGACAGAGAAGATTCAGCAGGTCCGAAGCAGGCTTCAGACTGTTTAGAGTCGGCAGAAAAGTTACGCCGATAAGCGTCAATCAGACCTGGAGTTCCAGGTCAGAGATATGGTCCTCCTGAAAGTGTCGCCTTGGAAAGGCATCATTCGATTCAGGAAGCGGGGAAAGTTAGGACCAAGGTATATTGGACCGTTCATGGTAATAGCCCGGGTGGACAAGGTGGCATATAGAATGGATTTGCCAGCCAAACTCAGTCAGATCCACAACACTTTCCACGTCTCTCAGCTGCGGAAGTGCCTAGTGGACGATATAGTGGTGGTACCCTTGGTTCTGATAGGGCAACTAGGGGGTTCTGATAAAGTAGGTCTGTAGGAAATTATTTTCTTGCTTTCTATCTGTCAATCATATGTTGCTTCCTCTGCGTGATTGGAAGAGATCCAACCTACAATGCAACATATGAAACTCTATTTCTATGCATCTTCTTCGTCTTTGTAATTATTCCTATTTGTGAACCATATGTTATCATCTCTGCGTGATTGAAATGATCTGACCTGGAACATAGCATATGCAACATTCTACCTCTCAATCCTTCTATCTTTGTTAGTCATATGTTGTCCCCTCTGTGTGATTGAAATTGATCCGACCTGGGACACAACATATGCACCTATTTCTAAATCTGACTTCCTCCTTAATAATTGTTTATTCACCTAAAGTAAGGAGTTCTTTAGAAGTTCTTGATAATCAGGGTATATCGGGAAGTGGGGAACATGTTCTAGTGCACCTAAAATTGAACCATTTAAGAGGTTGTATGTAGATCTCGCTGCTTAATTTAAGTGGACAACAATATCCGTGGTTGTCGTCCGCTAAATGGTTTATTTAGAAGAGTTTTTCAATATTCTTCATGTTTAAGTGGACCACAGTACTGACAATTGAAAAGATATATTCATGAAGGTGAAGTTACTGATAAACAACGTTAAGACTATCTCAAACCTTTGATCCCAATTATTTTTGTTTTTATTAAGTTTGTTCATAATTTTCCTCTATGCACAGATTTAGGGGGAGGATTAAAAAAAAATTAAAAATAATAAAAAATAATAAAAATAAAAATGTAGCACCGGGTTCTTGGTATTTATTTTGTTATTAAATCTTCATTTATTTTTGCATTTTAGCCTTGGACTCGACGAGTCGAAGGACTGACTCGCCGGGTAGAAGTGGGATGAGGCGCGGAGCTTAAGCTGCGGACTCGGCGAGTAGCCTTTGTTTGGACAAAAACCCTGATCCAGGGGTTTGCACCCTATTTAAACGACCTTATGCAGCCTCCTTTCCCCGTTTATGCCCCAAACACTTCTCATAGCAAACCGTAGCCATTTTTTGAGGAAATCCAAGGCTTTTGAGTGATTCTTAAGAGTTTTGACCTCAAGGAAGAAGGAAGAGCATAGGAGGATCAAGAGGAGACTGAAGGATTCGAGTTTGGTTTACCATTTGCAGTCTACAGAAGGTATAAAGTCTGAACCTAAATCATTCATTTGTTAGATCCCTCTTTAGGGTGATTTAGGGCTTTTATAAGCCATTTTTGATGGCCAACCATGTTTGCAAACACGGTTGGGTGTTTGAGCTTCTGGGTCATGTCATTATTGGAGTCACAAGTCAGATTTGGGATGCTTTTGCACTCAAGGAAGGCCCCATGCAACAAAAGAACCATCTTAGAGACTTTTAAGCTCAAAAGTCCCATGCATGCACGTAAAGTTTGTAACGTTACATGCTAGATCAAGTTTAGGGGTCTGGATCTATCCTTTGGTTAAGTGTTGTACATCAATAATCGAAGTTTTTAGGAAGGGATGTGACCGACTCGGCGAGTCCATTCCTGGACTCGGCGAGTCCAAGGGTTTTGGTCCCATATCAGTGAGGGTCATAAGGACTAGAGGAGTGTGGAAGGGTTTTAGGGAGTCCCGGGGAGTGACCCAACGTTCTGGACTAAGCAAATTGTTCTGGAAATTCATGGTACTCGGCGAGTGCATGAACGAACTCGACGAGTCCAAGACAATCTTCATAGAACTCGGCGAGTTGTTCATCAACTTGGTGAGTCGAGGACAGAACGTGTTCATAGGATGAAGAGTAACTCGACGAGTTGTTCATACAACTCGGCGAGTCAAGGCAGGACATGAGTATCAGTTGATGATGAACTCGACGAGTTGTTCATACAACTCGGCGAGTCGGATGAGGATTCCGTCGGTGTTCATTTAGAAGGAAAACTCGTCGAGTCATCGCCTAACTCGACGAGTAAAGATGAGTATGAGGCCTAATGGAAGGATAGGGACTCGGCGAGTTGGCGAGCCAACTCGGCGTGTCAGGTCAACTAGAAGTTGACTTTGACTTTGACATGGTCAAGGGGTAAAATGGTCGTTTTACCCTAAGAGTAGATGTCAGTTTCAGACTAAGTGTTTTGTGGGAATTATAGCCGGAGGATTTCCAGAGCAGCAGCGGCAGCAGTCAGAGGATTTCCGCACGGTTCAACAGCTGCTACGAGGTGAGTTACCTTCCAGTAGGGGTGGGTCTAAGACCACAATTTCGTCCCACCATTGAGGATTATTTGGAAGATAATTGTCTTTGGCATAATTTATCTTGGTCTGGTATGCGTTTTGTTATGAGTTACATCTGTATGATATGTTACATGATAGGGATAGTTTCCCCTATAGCGGTCCTTAGGACCATGGGGTAGGTCAATACCCGGATATGTCAGATTGTGTGCTTATATCTTGCTATTGTATGCTATTGGTAGGGGGTGGAATAGTCCCCAGTTACCGGTTGAAAGATACCGATGACGATTACCGGTTGAAAGATACAGATGATGATTACCGGTTGAAAGATACAGATGACGATTACCGGTTGGAAGATACTGATGATGATTACCGGTTGAAAGATACCGATGGTATTGTATGATATGTTCTATGA
Organism: Lactuca serriola; assembly: GCF_051521515.1. NCBI lineage: Eukaryota > Viridiplantae > Streptophyta > Magnoliopsida > Asterales > Asteraceae > Lactuca > Lactuca serriola. The sequence continues at coordinate 364,013,999 of NC_136411.1, forward strand.
TGGGGGAACTCACTAAGCTTTGTGCTTACGATTTCAGTTTTTGGTTTCAGGTACCTCTTCATCTAAGGGGAAGGAGTCGGCGGCGTAGCAAAGCATCACACACACATTTGATTTTCCGCACGGTGTTTTCTAGGATTGTACTCTGATATGTTATTTGCTTATGCATGATACTTGATTTTATGAGATGACGTGTTGATTCAATATTTTCTAGTGAATGTTTTATGAGCAACTTAAGTAAAAATGAAATTTTTGAACTTGAATTTTGGGACGTTACAAAAAATTAGAAATAAAAAAAATAGTGTTATTTCTGTTTTATTTCTTGTTCAGAAAAAATCAAAAATCCAAAAAAAATTGTTTCTTATTTAATTTTCAGAAAATATTAAAATACAAAAATATTGTGTGCTAAGTTTTCTTTTAGTTTTGTTTTATCTTTAAAATTGAATTCATATGTAGATGAGACTCATGGAGACTGTATCGATTTTTTCTGAGCCAAAGCTTCATCCGTGATCATCGAAGAATTATCATTCGAAGGAACAAGAAATGAAGACTATTCTTTCAACATTCAATCTTTAAATCCTAGAAGCAAGGTGAAGCTGCAATTGAAGATTATGTGACGGATTGCATTGAAGCCTCCTCAATCAGTCTGTTGCTATCTATGAACCTGCTGAAGTGATCCAAAAGATTAGTTCTCTCTGAAATTCTCTTTGAAGATTCTCAAGATGAAAGCACCAATTTTCAAGAATCTCTACAAAAAGCCTCCTCACCCAATGTGTGTTTAGAGTCAAATTTTCAAGAAAAGCCTAACTGCTCAAGATGAAGTCATTTATTGAAGATTCATCAAGTTCATCTTGAAGCTGTGAAGAAATCGAAGATAAACGCTGAAGCCAAGCTCCAAATGAAGATTGACAAGTAAAGCCAGCTACTTTTTAAGGGGGGGGGGGGGGGGGGGGGGGCTTGTTGGGTCAATTCGAAAAGAAAGCTATAAACCAAGGGGGAGATTGTTGGGTCAAAATATTGGTTTATACTTTACTTTTATAGGAAAATGCATTTTTCAGTCATGTAATAGGTGTTTGCGGTTGTGTTTACGGCCGCGAAAGGGCTCACGGCCGTGAACCCATTCACGGCCCATGTGTGATATATATAGATGTTAGGTGGGTGAGGAGTGTATAGTTAGAGGAGCTTAAGTGTGTGAAACTTAAGGTGTGTTTCAGAGAGAAAAGAACTAGTGTGTGTGTGTGTGTATTATGTGTATGGAGCATCATTCTATTCATTGAATACATCATAGATTCACTTATTCTTCTTCTCCTTCTCTTCTATTTTGATCTGGCTTCATCCGTTCAATTGGGATTTCACACCATCAAGCGGATCCGATTGATACACAAGCAGATTTGGGACTTACACTGGCACTACAAGTGCCTACCATTGCTTCCATGTTGTTATGCAAACAATTGAGCACTCATAGAACTCACATGCATAGTCAACTTTAATTGGAAGGGGCATAGAAACAAGAGTATGTCAACACAATAGGTTACAAACCTCAAGTCATGTGCTAGTGATTAACAATAGGTTTACCCTTAATTCGTTCTTGAAGCTATTCAAGATCCTTAAGACTCCCACAGACCTCTTGACATATAAGATTCACTTTGTCAAGGAACATTACTTGACAGACAAATATTCTAGAGTTAGTGCGGTTTCTTATCAAGACAAACACTTCACATAATTGGTCTTAGTATGTCTTTGTCTTATCCAAAACATCACAACTTACCAATTTAAAATGTACAAGAGTAAGAAACATTTTACTCTACATTTGATGAGTGTTATAAACCTTTCTTAAGACCATGTCACTCAAGTTACAATCTTGGAGTATGACTCTAAGACCTGATTTTGGAATGAAGTATGATTTATCTTCTTGATTTAACCATTTCAGCAATTCATGATTCATCTTCTTAACCAAACAAATGCACTAAGATGTCCTTAGAGGATCAATTGTGATATGGTTTGATAATGACTAAGATAATCATAAAAACGATATGCGAGTACTCTCCCTTCTTCTCAAATTGGAGAAACTTTTATCTTTCTGCCTAATTTGATTCTTCTTATTCATTTTGCCATACATTGAAACTTTTTCAATGATTCAGAATTACACTTAATATTGTAAGCATAACTATATTTACTAGACTTTAGTAAATCATAACGAATAGTCTTATTGTTCTGTTTGGTGGACCTGATCAGCGCACAACCAAGTGTACCCGATCCTCTAGTCCTTCACTTGACTCACATATACATGTGAACAAGGAATTAATCTTAATTTCCCAAAGATGAAGTTCTCATTCATCACAATACAAGTTGCATGATTCCAAGTTTCTATGCAACTGAAACTTGGGTGATGGGAATCTTTCCTTATTTGGTAAATCTTGACACTACCACAAATGAAAGAATCAAATCCATTTTCCAATATTGCTGTCAATGGAAACACATAAAAAAAATTTCACAAATGCCATTGTAAGGAAATTGTTAACACGTTGTCGCACACATTTTAAGCAAATAAATTATCACTGCTGATTGCGCTAAAAATATAGCACAGGGAAGCAGGGTCGAATCCTCAGGGACACAGCCTAATGGTCAATGCCTTTTTGCATTAGGCACATCTAGTCAAGAAACAGAATATAAAAGAGGGTTTTTGATTAAAATTAATAACTAGAAATGCAGTGATAATAAAGTAAACGAAAATCAATAATAAAAATGGTTTCAGCTCTGCTGTGACTTTCCTAATCATGTAACTGATCTAGATCTGATTATTAGAGATGCGGTCTATCTAAGCTGGTACTGAGAAAAACTAACAAGCTCTAGTAATTTCTCTTTTAACTAAATTAGTTAATCAAAAAAAGCTCTTCAATTAACCCTAACTTTTTACTGTTCAATTAAACAAGCTCTTAATTAAATCAGAAAATTGCTTTAAGTTCTTTGTAAAATTCTCAGCAATACCCAATACTTCTCACAAGCTCGGAAGCGTAAAGATATGATTTTTCAGTTTATACCAGAGTTAAATCCCAAAACGGAACCAATCTGATACTTGTTACTTTTACCAATTTATTAGAACAATTACGGATTCTATTAACTGATTAACTAGAATGATAAAACCCTAGCTAGGTGATCAGACTAACAAGAATTCAAATCAAACATTCATTAAGCTCAAAACTGAAGAATCTAGATAGAAACACAAATCAAAAACTAGATCTAATGATCAATCGCATGAAAAGTATTTGTCTTTGTAGAACTGAAAACTAGGGTTTAGCCAGACATGGCCAAAATCTGATGAAAACAGATGAAAAGAAACATTGAACTACTAATCTTACTAATCTACTTGAAGGAGATGATCCACAGTCTTCAGATCTTCAGAAATCATTGAAATCAGAGAAGAAATGCCTCCAAAATCGTATTTTCGTCGTCTGGAACCTCTGGAATCGTCAACTTCGGTTATAGGAATGCTATCAAGGTCTATTTATACGTCCAACAGCAAAAACGGCGCACCTGCGATCACATGTACACAACCTGCGATCGCAGGTTTTGAAATAAACGCGTTTGGTGCCTTTTTAATGAAGTAGGATGCTATTTTGACACTTTTTGGACAACTTGCGATGGGCACAAAAGAACCTCGAAGGCAACCTGCGATCGCAAAAAGGGTCAACTGCGATCGCAAGGATACAACCTATGATCGAAGGTTGTGCCTATGACGTCGGAAATTTCTTCTACTTTTCAGATCATTTTGAATTGCGTCAATCGGAGTTACGGTTCTCGAGATATGGTCAAAATATTGATAGGGGGTCAAAGCTGCCAGCAACATCTTTTAACTTTAGATTGTAGATTCTTCCTTCCTGTGATAAATTCAATCGAATGTTTCTTGACCAAAGCATCTTGCAAGAATTCATCAACATACTCTAAAAGTTCAAAGCTTCACTTTAAGCTCCAAACACGCATCCAACTGCTCCCAAAGCACTGCTCCACTCGAACTATCTGAAATTGACATAAAAACATGAGCAGTACGGAAATTTTAACAAAAGACATGAGCTAAACATTATTTATATAAATGACATGCAAATGTACAAAATATGATGCTAAAATGATGATAAAAACTACCCTATAAGATGCATAAAATGGCATCTAACAGAAACTTAAAATAAAATAAACTCAATTTTTTTCGTATTTATAGAGTTGTGGAAAAACTTTTCCTTACAATGCAAATACAAATGAAAAATATGTTGTTATCTATTCCTAAGCAATCTATCATAACTCTTAAGCAGCAGCTCAAAATTCTGATCATCAAATGTCACACCCCAAAACCAAGAACGGCGGAAACGTTCCAGGGTGGAGGACGTCATGTACACTATCACAACAGTGTAAAGTAGTAAACAAGCAACAACATCATCCGTTGCATTAAAAGTAAAGTTTTAATACATGTGTGTTCTTTCAATGTAATAAGACACCAAAAATACAATCAAAATAAAAGACAATTCTTGTCTGTGCTCCGTCTTCTCAAAACCTGGCCATCGTACCTGTCTACTGGTGACCTGAGAATACAAGTTATTTTGAAAGCGAGTATCAGCCTAAAGCTGGTGAATTCATAAGTATTTAAGTGTCATTGTCTTGTTTTGGAAAGCTGTTATGTATGCTTATGTAAATCTTTGAATGCTACAGTTGATATAAGTATGAAAACCCTAGAAAATCCCTTATTTCCTACTAGTATGTAATGTAGTCTTCCTAGTATGAAATGTAATCTTCTACCAAGACCCGAATGCTCTATTATAAAAATGATAGTGTTTCCTTCCTTTTTGACTATTACTAACAGTACTTAGTCTAACTCATCGTTTATGTGAATGTATCACAAAATAAAGTAATAGGAATAATGTAATCATGTAATTGTTATCCTTTTGTATTAGGATTAACACGACATCGCGGAAAGCGAAATCTATAACCTTTGAACATCCATAGATTGTTCAATTGTCCTCTATAGCTACAGCAGGTGGGAGGAAGGGTTAGTCCCGTAAAAGTATTCCTAATATAAGTATTAACTATAGGCATTCGTAGATGTTCATCAACCTCTGTAGCGAACAGTAAGCCCGAGGAATGGTTAGTCTCGTAATGGTTCTCCTAGTATAAGTAATAACCGTAGGCATTCATAGATGTTCATCAACCACTGGTGCTAACAGCTGGGCTTCGGAATGGTTAGTCCCGTCTAGATATCCCGTTGAACTGGGATAGGCAGGACAATTTACACAGAAGGTACTAATAAATCATCCTCGTCAATCGATATACAAGTATTCATGTAAGTTTATACAGGTAAATGTATCTACGTAAAGGTACTCATGTAACGTATTCATGTAAGGTATTCATGTAAGGTATTCATGTAAGTGTATCCATGTAAGCGTACTCATGTAAGTGTATTCATGTAACATGTAATGTATAGTATAGACTCATGAATGAACTGACTCTGATGTAATTCCTTGTAATAGGAATAATGTTGTGTATCTTCTAACTATCCCTATAATAGTTAACTGGAAGGTAATTGGTTGCCCAAGCAGGTTTATACACCCTTGCTACACAAGAGTGTGGGAACTGAATGAAGGATGAAAACTATAACATCAATACATACATAAGAACATAAGTGTATAGATATAGTTTTGTTCAAGAAGGTAAAAATGGTTTTGTAAGACATCTAAGAGTTTTCAATAATAATTAAGAATGACTTGATGTCATTTTAATAAACATTTCAAAACTAATACTTTTGTTACCAAGGTATTTTAAGATTGGAAACCATTTCATGCATCACATTTTGAAGTATGTGAAATCTGCTGGGTGAAAACACAGTTATAAAATACATATGAGTGATTTAATAACATACTGTTTTCCACTTGAATTCCCCCCATTAAAGCATTTAAAATCATTTTAAACATTGACTAAGGGGTATGAACTCACCTGTAGATGGTGGTTTGGATGAACTGAATGATGTAGGATAGCTAGGTGACAAGTGAAGACTCGTTCACACCCAATGATCCTAGTTAACATATAATCACATATATATGTACCCAATTAGACTTTAAATCACTAATTGACAAAGTTAAGACATCCTAAGGCATGTAAAACACCTTATTTAAGTGCTACAAGTCATAAGGATTGCATCTAAGTGCTAAAGGACCTTGTTATTGTGTTTGGGGTTCAAGGGTAAACTCCCTTGGAGTTTACGGTTTTCATGACCTTGACCTAATGAGTTTATGGTCATAAACTCAAGATTTTATGGTCGTAAACTCCTCTCCTTTTGACCATAAGTTGTTTTGAGGGTTTGCAAGTCCTTTGAAGCATTTCTACTTGGTGGTTTGGCGTTTGGAAGGAACTAGGCCAACAAAAACACTCCTTAGAGGAGTTTACGGCCTCATGGTCGTTTCCCTTTGGGTTTACTACCATAAACCCTTATGGAAAAGGGTATTGCCATGTTTTCAAGTCCTTAACTCATCAAGGTAGTTGTCTATGCTAGTTTTTAGGTCTAAGGAAGGAAAAATACCCATTTAAACACACTAAAGGGTGTTTACGGTTTTGGGAGCTCCCCAAACCGTAAAAACATGATCATGGCATTCTTTGGTGTTTTTCATGGCTTAAACCCATCAAGGGAAGGTTCAAACATGTCAAGGAAGGCTTAAACATCCAGCTAGGGCTTAGATTAATGACTTAGGCACACTTTGGTGCCTTATTTGGTGTTTACGGCCCAAGAACATTCTTGGACCGTGAACACCTTGTTCCATGTGTGCTTGGCATATTTTCTTGATGCTAACTTGTAATACTAACTCAATAAGACTCAAGGATTGAAGTACTTACTATAACGAAGCTTGAAATATGCTAAAAGTCCAATAACACTTAGTGTGTGTTCTTGGTGTTTTTGGAAATCTAATCAAAACACAAAAGTGAATAGATGAATAGATGCACAAACACTAGATTAAGTGTTTAATCAACTTGGAATGGATAGAACACTTACAACTTTGAAGATCTTGAATTGTTTCTAGTTTGCTACTTGAGAGGTTTTCTTGAGTTTACTCTTTTGGAGTTTCCTCTTTTGGATAAATGGGGAGTAAACACATAATGACTAGACTTAGGGAGTAAACTCATGGATAAGCATGAGTTTACAGATTTTTGGGATGATTTTTCGACCCAAACAAAATAGTTTGGCCGGGAACTTCTAAGACGCGAGGTGTTTGCGGTTTTTAAATTTCAAAACCCAAGACGACACTTTCTTACACCCGTTCATTTAAAGAATATTATTAAAATAATCAAACGAGCTCTAAATTTGTTAAAATAAGAAATAATGACATTAACTTATAATAAGAAGTGATTGACTTGTAAGGTTTGACCAAACGAAAATTCCGGATTGTCACATCGTCCCCCCGTTAAAGGGAATTTCGTCCCGAAATTAAAGTCTAAGAAAATAAAGTATTTACAGGTAACTAAGGAAAAAGATGAGGGTATTTCAGCTTCATCTAATCCTCTCGCTCCCAAGTGAATTCAGGTCCCCGCTTTGCTTTCCAGCAAACCTTCACTATCGGGATACGGCTTTGTTTTGTTTACTTGACTTCTCGGTCCATGATCTCTATTGGCTCCTCCACGAAGTTGAGGCTCTCATTGATCTCGATCTCGTCGAGTGGAATAACAAAGGTCTCGTCGGACAGACACTTTTTCAAGTTCGATACGTGGAAGGTAGAATGTACGTTACTGAGTTCACGCGGTAGATTGAGTTTGTAAGCTACGGGGCCGATTCTTGCGAGAATCTCGAAAGGCCCAATGTATCTTGGATTTAGCTTTCCACGCTTCCCGAAGCATATCAAGACCTTCCAGGGTGAGACCTTCAGTAGAACTCGGTTGCCCTCCTGGAATTCGAACGGTTTCCTTTGCTTGTCAACGTAGCTTTTCTGTTGGTCTCTAGAGGCTTTCAATCGTTCATGAATTTAAACGATCTTCGCTGTCGTTTCCCGAATGATCTCCGGACCCGTGAGAGTGCTTTCGGGGACTCGTCCCTTAGCTAACTGGGTATCACCCACCTCAGCCCAACACAGAGGGGATCTGCACTTTCGGCCATAGAGGGCCTCGAATGGAGCTTCCTTTATGCTCGTGTGATAACTGTTGTTGTAGGAAAATTCGACAAGGGGTAAATGGGTATCCCATGCTTTCTCGAAGTCTATCACACAAGCTCGCAACATATCTTCCAAGGTTTGGATAGTTCTCTCACTTTGCTCGTTGGTCTGTGGATGGTAGGTTGTACTCATGTCTAACCTAGTTCCTAGGGAACTTTGTAACGACTGCCACAACCTCGAAGTGAATCTACTATCTCTATCCGAGATAATAGATAAGGGAACACCGTGCAGTCTTACAATCTCCCTAATGTAATTTCTTGTAATTTTCTCTATTTTGTCTGTTTCATCGATTGGCAAGAAGTGTGCAGACTTGGTCAGTCTATCGACGATGACCCATAAGGAATCAAGTCCACCTGTCGTCTTGGGCAACTTGGTTATGAAGTCCATAGTGATCCGCTCCCACTTCCATTCTTGTATCTCCAGTTGTTGTAGAACACCGGAGGGTTTCTGGTATTCGACCTTTACCTTCGTGCAAGTAAGGCACTTACGAAGGTAGTAATATCTGCTTTCATGTTAGGCCACCAGTATAACTTTTTAAGATCCAGATACATCTTATTTGAACCCGGGTGGATGGAATAACGAGTGTTGTGAGCCTCGGTCACGACCAAGTCTCTGAAGCCACCGTGTTTCGGTGTCCAGATCCAATCCATGAGGTATAAGACTCTGCCACCCTTGACTTCCAAGTTCTTATCCATTCCTCTCAGGGATTCACCTGCCACATTTTTAGGTTTCAAAGCGTCAAGCTGTGCCTCCTTAATTTGCATGGACAAGTGTGAGTGGATAGTTAGAGTCAAAGATTTGACTCTACGACCAGCATATTCCTTCTGACTTAGGGCGTCGGCTACTACATTGGCTTTACCCGAATGATAACGAATTTCGCACTCGTAATCACTGAGTAGCTCAACCCACCGTCGTTGTCTCATGTTGAGCTCCTTCTGGTTGAAAATGTGTTGTAGAATCTTTTGGTCTGTAAAGATCGTGCTTTTTGTACCATACAGGTAGTGTCTCCAGATCTTCAGAGCAAACACAACTGCTCCTAGCTCAAGATCATGGGTGGTGTAGTTAACCTCATGTGTCTTGAGTTGTCTCGAGGCGTAGGCTATGACTTTACCTCGCTGCATCAGAACACATCTGAGTCCTTGATTTGATGCATCGCAATAGACAACGAAGTCTTCTATCCCTTCGGGGAGGGATATGGCGCGGTGCACAAGGCTCGTTTGAGTGTTTGGAACGCTCTTTCCTGTTTCTCTTCCCAGTCAAAGGCCACGCCTTTCTGGGTCAGGGTTGTAAGAGGTTTCGCTATGCGGGAGAAGTTCTGAATGAACCTGCGATAGTAGCCAGCGAGACCTAGAAATTGATGAATTTCTATAGGTGTCTTCGGTGCTGACCAGTTCTCAATGGCCTTGATTTTGGAAGGGTCCACGTGTATTCCTTCTTCGCTAACAACATGACCCAAAAATTCGACTCGTCAGATCCAAAATTCGCACTTGGAGAACTTCGGATAGAGCTTCTCCGATCAGAATCTTTCTAAGACTCTACGGAGAGGTTGACCATGTTCCTCTTTACTTCGAGAGTAGATAAGTATCTCATCAATGAAAACAATGATGAACTGATCCAAGTAAGGACGACACACCCTATTCATCAGATCCATGAATACTACGGGCGCGTTAGTTAATCCGAACGACATCACCACAAACTCGTAGTGTCCATAACGAGTTCGGAAGGCTGTCTTAGGAACATCCTCCTCTAGCACTCGTAGTTGGTGATATCCGGATCGTAGATCTATCTTTGAGAAGTAGTTGGCTCCTTGAAGTTGATCAAATAAATCGTTAATGCGGGGCAAATGATAACGATTTTTAATGGTAAGCTTGTTGAGTTCTCTATAGTCGATGCACATACGAAACGATCCATCTTTCTTCTTGACGAACAAGACCGGTGCTCCCCATGGTGAGAAGCTTGGCCTAATGAATCCCTTCTTGAGAAGTTTGCTAAGCTGACTGGAAAGTTCCTGCATCTCGGCCGGTGCCAGACGATAAGGGGATTTGGCTACGGGAGTAGCTCCTGGCACTAAGTCGATTCTGAACTCGACTTGGCGTTGTGGTGGTAATCCGGGAAGTTCTTCTGGGAAGATGTCAGGAAAGTCGCGTACTTCTGGGATGTTCTGAATGTCTTTCATTTCCTGACTCGTATCGACGACGTGCGCCAGAAATGCATGATATTCCTTTCACAAGCACTTCTGGGCTTGAATGCACGAAATGATGCGAAGGCTCGTACTAGGTTTGTCTCCATAGATAACTAAGGTTTCATTGTTAGGAAGGTTAAGACGAACTGCTTTTTCAAAGCACATGATGTCGGCGCGAAGAAAACTCAACCAATCCATGCCGATGATAACGTCGAAACATTTAATTGGGACAGGCATGAGATCTATCTTGAAAGTATGGCCATCTAAAGTTAAAGTACAACCTACGTATATGCAGTTAGTACTCTCTATTTTCCCGTTATCCATTTCTACCGTGAATGAATTTTCTAATGCACATGGTTTTTGCTTAAGCAGGTGTGCAAATTTGTGACTTACGAAACTTTTCTCTACTCCACTGTCGAAAAGTATGCAAGCATATGAGTTATCGAGGAGAAACGTACCAGTAACTAACGTAGGATCAGCTACCGCTTCCTCATGGCCTAGGTCCATAACCCTTCCTACTCCTCCAACCATCCCCGCTTTAGGGTAGTTCCTCTTGTAGTGGCCCACTTCGCCACAACCAAAGCAAGCTTGGCCCATACTGGCGTTAGGAACCTGGGCGGCCTGAGTTGTTGGAGTCTTGCAGTAACAGGCTATATGCCTCTTCCTATTGTAGTTAGAGCACTACATCTCCTTGCATGGTTCGTGGTGGTGGAAGCTGCATTTGTTGCACTTCGGGAGAGTTCCAGCATAATTTTTTGCTGGTAAGGAGTTCGCAGGGACAACAGGAGTTACCGTGGCGACATTGATTGCCACAAGTTGTTGTCTCTTGGAGGATTCTTGTGAAGCCCCCCTCTTCCTCTTATTCCACCCCTTCTTGTTCTCGTTGACCTTTTGGGGTACAGGTGCAGGGATTGTTGGGTTCTGAGGTTTCCTGTGATCTATGAGAGATTGTGCCAGCTCCTTGGCACTATTAAAAGTTACAGGCTTGGAAGCTAACACACTTGACTGGATCTGGGGCGATAGTCCCCAGATATATCTCTCTATCTTCTTGCTTTCGAGAGCAATCATATCAGGGCATAGGATTGCCAGATCACATAACATATTTGTGTAGGTTGAGATGTCGGATCCAACCATTTGTAGACCCCATCGTTCCTGTTCGAGTTTTTGTACTTCACCTCGAGGACAGTACTCTCTCATCAGCATGTCCTTCCAGTGTTCCCAGCTGATGGAATATGCCACCACTAAAGTCAGATACTTAACATATCCGTTCCACCATGTTAGTCCTCTGTCAGAGAAGGTACAAGCTGCAAACTTGACCTTGTTGCCCTCCTGTCAAGCACAGATTTCAAAGACAGATTCCATCTTTTCAATCCATTGCCTTAACACCATAACCCCACCAGTTCCATTGAAGCTGAGGGGTTTGGCGTTCGTGAAGTCCTTGTAGGTGCATTCCCAGGGATGTCCATGGCTTTCACCGTGGTTAGAGGGAGGTGCACCTGTTCCCGATCTATTAGGGACATGAGCATTGATGGCTGACACAACAGCTGCTACTGCTGCTGTGAAGGCTACCTGGAACATAGTGGCATCGAAAGGAGAAGATGGTTGAGGAGGTTGAGGTGGTGGTATCGATGTTGTGTTGTTTGGGTTACGCCTGGGATTTCTGCGTGGCGGCATCTTTAACTATACGTTTAAAAGATGACGACATGGATAAGAATAAATGAACAATGAATGTGTCTCATGGACTAACTCGCCATAGTCCAACAACAAAACGAATAGTATGACTAAATGAAGATGATAGCATTTGGAATATAATTTCCATATGATTCGATATCTGTCAATAATACGGGGATTACAGATGTAACTAGTTTAGGAAAAATGGCCTAGAAGTAGGCCTTACATCAACCAAGATAGGAAAATTTTGACAGAACTATGACTAGATCAAGACCTAACAGGTCTAAGATTTACAAAGATAGGAAATTAGACCAAAGTTTTTACAAAAACTAGGTTATATCCAAAAGATGAGTCGTCAAGATTCTATCGGCGACAAGAACTGCCAGCATGAGTTCTTGATCCCGACAGTAGATGTTCTATGTCCCTTATACGCCTGTCAGCTCTCACTTGCTGAGCTCGAAGTTCCCTAACTTCAGCTTGAGTTTCAGCAAGTTCCCTCTGCAGAGCTGCATTTTGGACCAGGGTCCTTTCATGAGCAGACTCTAGTTGACGTATGTGGATAGTGTTAACGCCAGAGTTGGCGTCAATCTCCACGACTCGATCGATAGTTGCTTGCCCCAGTATTATGTTCCTAGAAATCCTACGAACCATGATGGGTAGGACCCTGTCAGCAGAACCTCCTTCAGTGAGGTTGTAGAAACTTCTGTCTCCATTGTAGGGAATGGGTTGAACCTGTTCTTGACTCCATGTATTCAAGTTTGTGGCCCACAGAGGTGTGGGTTCTTGAAATGCAAGATAAGGGTTCAGGTTTGGGTCTTGAGCAGCTGGGGGTAGGTTGTTGACTTCAGGCTCCGAGTCAGAACTATCGGAAAAACCCTCAGCATGGTGATCATCCAAAGGGATTGGGTGATCATCTTCTGGTTCCTCCTCTAGCCATCCAGCGTTGCCTTGGTTTGGGAAGTATGGATCGCCGTGATGAAATCCAGCCATTAAAATCTACGCGAGAAAAGGGATATAACAAATAGCTAAATAGACAAACTGACTAAGATAATTACAGTAAGACCAAATACCCCTATGGTATTTCTTTATGGTTGTGTTGGTAAGTTTCTAGACTTGTTGCCACATCACAACCATTCTTTGGCATATGCTAATCACTCCTTGGACCAGCATAGTTGATTAGGCTATGCCATTCCCAATACTGACCATATATCCCCAGGCTTACTTGTGATATTCAAAAATCGTAATACTTTTGTTCTTGTCATTGTGACACTGATTTTAGTATGAATGTAGGCACGTATACTTACTTAAATATTTTATTATTTAGAAGTATAACTCTTAGACAGAGTGTTTTAATCCCAATGTATTTATAGTTAGTATATCTTTTATGGGTTGATATACTATATTCACTATAAATAATGCTCTGATACCAATCTGTCACACCCCAAAACCAAGAATGGCGGAAACGTTCCGGGGTGGAGGACGTCATGTACAGTATCACAACAGTGTAAAGTAGTAAACACGCAACAACATCATCCATTGCATTAAAAGTAAAGTTTTAATACATGTGTGTTCTTTCAATGTAATAAGACACCAAAAATACAATCAAAATAAAAGACGAGTCTTGCCTGTGCTCCGTCTTCTCAAAACCTGGCCATCGTACCTGTCTACTGGTGACCTGAGAATACAAGTTATTTTGAAAGTGAGTATCAGCCTAAAGCTGGTGAATTCATAAGTATTTAAGAGTCATTGTCTTGTTTTGGAAAGTTGTTATGTATGCTTATGTAAATCTTTGAATGCTACAGTTGATATAAGTATGAAAACCCTAGAAAATCCCTTATTTCCTACTAGTATGTAATGTAGTCTTCTTAGTATGAAATGTAGTCTTCTACCAAGACCCGAATGCTCTATTATAAAAATGATAGTGTTTCCTTCCTTTTTGACTATTACTAACAGTACTTAGTCTAACTCATCGTTTATGTGAATGTATCACAAAATAAAGTAATACGAATAATGTAATCATGTAATTGTTATCCTTTTGTATTAGGATTAACACGACATCGCGGAAAGCGAAATGTGTAACCTTTGAACATCCGTAGATTGTTCAATTGTCCTCTGTAGCTACAGCAGGTGGGAGGAAGGGTTAGTCCCGTAAAAGTATTCCTAATATAAGTATTAACCGTAGGCATCCGTAGATGTTCATCAACCTCTGTAGCGAACAGTAAGCCCGAGGAATGGTTAGTCTCGTAATGGCTCTCCTAGTCTAAGTAATAACCATAGGCATCCGTAGATGTTCATCGACCACTGGTGCTAACAGCTGGGCTTCGGAATGGTTAGTCCCGTCTAGATATCCCGTTGAACTGGGATAGGCAGGACAATTCACTCAGAAGGTACTAATAAATCATCCTCGTGAATCGAGATACAAGTATTCATGTAAGTGTATACAGGTAAATGTATCTACGTAAAGGTACTCATGTAATGTATTCATGTAAGTGTATCCATGTAAGCGTACTCATGTAAGTGTATTCATGTAACATGTAAGGTATAGTATAGACTCATGAGTGAACTGACTGTGATGTAATTCCTTGTAATAGGAATAATGTTGTGTATCTTCTAACTATCCCTATAATAGTTAACTGGAAGGTAATTGGTTGTCCAAGCAGGTTTATACATCCTTGCTACACAAGAGTGTGGGAACTGAATGAAGGATGAAAACTATAACATCAATACATATATAAGAACATAAGAATATAGATATAGTTTTGTTCATGAAGGTAAAAATGGTTTTGTAAGACATCTAAGAGTTTTGAACAATAATTAACAATGACTAGATGTCATTTTAATAAACATTTCAAAACTAATACTTTTGTTACCAAGGTATTTTAAGATTGGAAACGATTTCATGCATCACATTTTGAAGTATGTGAAATCTGTTGGGTGAAAACACAGTTATAAAATACATATGAGTGATTTAATAACATACTATTTTCCACTTGTATTCCCCCCCCCCCCCATTAAAGCATTTAAAATCATTTTAAAGATTGATTAAGGGGTATGAACTCACTTGTAGATGGTGGTTTGGATGAACTGAATGATGTAGGATAGCTAGGTGACAAGTGAAGACTTGTTCACACCCAATGATCCTAGTTAACATATAATCACACATATATGTACCCAATTAGACTTTAAATCACTAATTGACAAAGTTAAGACATCCTAAGGCATATAAAACACCTTATTTAAGTGCTACAAGTCATAAGAATTGCATCTAAGTGCTAAAGGACCTTGCTATTGTGTTTGGGGTTCAAGGGTAAACTCCCTTGGAGTTTATGGTTTTCATGACCTTGACCTAATGAGTTTATGGTCATAAACTCAAGATTTTACAGTCGTAAACTCCTCTCCTTTTGACCATAAGTTGTTTTGAGGGTTTGCAAGTCCTTTGAAGCATTTCTACTTGGTGGTTTGGCCTTTGGAAGGGACTAGGGCAACAAAAACACTCCTTAGAGGAGTTTACAGCCTCATGGTCATTTCCCTTTGGACCCTTATGGAAAAGGGTATTGCCATGTTTTCAAGTCCTTAACTCATCAAGGTAGTTGTCTATGCTAGTTTTTAGGCCTAAGGAAGGAAAATGACCCATTTAAACACACTAAAGGGTGTTTACGGTTTTGGGAGCTCCCCAAACCGTAAACACATGATCATGGCATTCTTTGGTGTTTTTCATGGCTTAAACCCATCAAGGGAAGGTTCAAACATGTCAAGGAAGGCTTAAACATCCAGCTAGGGCTTAGATTAATGACTTAGGCACACTTTGGTGCCTTATTTGGTGTTTACGGCCCAAGAACATTCTTGGACCGTGAACACCTTGTTCCATGTGTGCTTGGCATATTTTCTTGATGCTAACTTGTAATACTAACTCAATAAGACTCAAGGATTGAAGTACTTACTATAACGAAGCTTGAAATATGCTAAAAGTCCAATAACACTTAGTGTGTGTTCTTGGTGTTTTTGGAAATCTAATCAAAACACAAAAGTGAATAGATGAATAGATGCACAAACACTAGATTAAGTGTTTAATCAACTTGGAATGGATAGAACACTTACAACTTTGAAGATCTTGAATTGTTTCTAGTTTGCTACTTGAGAGGTTTTCTTGAGTTTACTCTTTTGGAGAAATGGGGAGTAAACACATAATGACTAGACTTAGGGAGTAAACTCATGGATAAGCATGAGTTTACGGATTTTTGGGATGATTTTTCGACCCAAACAAAATAGTTTGGCCAGGAACTTCTAAGACGCGAGGTGTTTGCGGTTTTTAAATTTCAAAACCCGAGACGACACTTTCTTACACCCGTTCATTTAAAGAATATTATTAAAATAATCAAACGAACTCTAAATTTGTTAAAATAAGAAATAATGACATTAACTTATAATAAGAAGTGATTGACTTGTAAGGTTTGACCAAATGAAATTTTCGGATTGTCACATCGAACCATGATTGAAATTCATCTCTTCACGATTAGAACCAGCTTACTCCTCCTTTAAGTTTCCTTTAATTCCTTTGATCCTACAAAACATCAAAATGTAATTACATTACATCATGTATTAAGAATCTCCGAATAAGAACTTAATAGAGTTAGATAGTTGACTTACCTGAAGTAGAGTCAAACTTTTTAACTTTACCATCCTTGCAATCTTTCAGGTAAATATGGCAGCTTCGCAACCAATGCCCATTCTTTTGGCAACAAAAACATATGGATTCTTTGGGAATGGTACATGAGACTATCTCAGACTTAGCATTTCTCTTTACCATTTGGTCAAATGAATTGACCATGGATGACCCCTTTCCATTGGGAAGAGAAAGCTTTTCTGGACTTTTAATGTTACCATTGTCAATGTTCATGGAAGTTTGGGGAGTAGATCTTCCAATCAAATTTGCTTTACCAGTGCATCAAATCATTGTTGATTCAGTAGCAACAAGCAAATAGGTAAGATCGATAAGGGCCATGTCATGATATGTCATATAGTAGTCCTTAATGAACTCACTATACGACTCAGGGAGTGACTGAAGAACCAAGTCAACAACCAACTTCCTTGAGACATTGACTCCTAACATTCCCAGCCTATCAATGTGTGACTTCATCTCCAAGACATGTGCACACACAGACCTTCCATCTTGATGTTTGCTAGCCAATAGGGCTTGAGTGACCTTGAACTTTTCAAGTCATTGAACTTATGGGTTAGGAAGAATTATTGAAGGAGGTGGAGGAAGTGAATTTCCACTGCAGCACGAAAAAAGGATTAATCTTTCACCTTGATCATCTTGTGGAATATCATCTTTATAAAGAAAGCTTTTTCCAAAAGATTCAGGAAGACCATAGTAGTCTGAACTAGACATCTACAAGGGAGAAATTCAAGTTAGTTGATTTAAGTCCTTAATATAACACCCAAAAGAAATATTAAGGCTAGGACCCAACACAATATTTTACAATTTGGAAAAGGGATGCCGTAATCCAATTTCAAAATATTTGAAGGTAGGTAAATGACGATTTACCAATTTCCAACATGAAAAACGAAAATGAATTTTAGGTTTTAAATGAATTAAAATTCCTATATCTTTTAAGATTCATTGAACTTTTCAATGACATGTTTAATCTCGATTATGCCCATCAAGTTTGTGACTGGGATACCGAGGATCACAAACAAGGTGTGAATAACCATGCAAATTAGCTTGGTACTCTCAATGTCATTTATCACCTAACCAATGTGCCAGTTAACCACACAAGCTACATTGATCTATGACAAACATCGAGCTACCCTTTGTCTCCCTTGTTAGTCCAAGTTAGTGTGCCAGTTACCCACACACGCTCCACTAACGACTTGGCAAGGTGCAAAGTGCAATTTTATGGGTTAGCACCAAATTCCCATTTTTCCTAAGTAACTAAGATTAGGAATTTGTAAGACATTTAGTTACTTAAAGTATTCATTATACTTTTATTGAGAATGTCCTATCATACTCATTTGACTAACGACTCTCCACCAGTCAAGGAAGCGGTGGGTAAGAGTGGACACCCATTAAACCACCATTTTATAGGCAGTAACCTTATACCCCCTTATAGACCGGCTTCGTGAATGAGGCCTACTAACGGTAAGACTGACTCTTTAACATATACATATATAATTATTAAACTTTTAATTTTATATAGTATAAGGGTGTATTTTAAACTTTTAAAATACTAGATGGTTTAATTTATTAATAAATTATACTCTTAATTTAATTAAACTTAAACCATGTCATTATGGAATTATTAATTTTCTTTTAGTTAAATATTTTAATTATTTTAATAAAGTCGATAAGGTGCAATTTGAGCTATTTAAATATTTCAAGGTTCTAAATATAAAAATAAAAAATTAAAACCTGTTTAATTAATTTTTTTAATTTATGAACCCAATAGTTACACCTTTTTAATTACATGAGTTTCTTAATTTGAGACTCTTCAAATACCAAAACTTGAGGGCAAGTTTTGTAACTCTTGAAAAACCTTTGATTTCCATAACTTATGAGTTTAATGTGGTTTTTATGGAAAGACTTTTTCATGTTCCATAACTTGAGGACAAATTATTGAAGACTTTAAAGAACATTTAGATCAATATTTTAACAAATAAAAATTATCATATAGTTTACCTATGATCTAGTTAAACTCATAAGTCAAGACAATTCATATCAACAATTTACAAGAAATTAGTCTATCATATAAACTAATACAAATCTTGAAATCGTGACAGTTATCTTTTAATTGGACAAGGATAATCACTACCATATCATAAAAAAAACATATTTTATGATATAAAATAGTTTGCGGTAGTGATCCTAATCCAATTATGGCCAAAATAAACCCGAAACACTATACTTTGATCATACAACTCATCGAACACAACTATGGACTCGTCAGTTCAAGGCAAAATACATCATACTCGTCGAGTCCAAACATGTACTCGTCGACTAGGTGCTGTTAGAACTGTTTTTCAGCTTTGAAAAATAAGTCATGCATCAAATATAACAAAAAAAACAGGCTTTAATACCACTGTTGGGTTTTACTATACTACAACATCCTATGGTGCACATACAAACCTAAATGCTTTAGATCTATGTTTTCTCTAATTATACATGTAATATTGTTTCCAAAGCATTAAGCCTACAACTAGCATAAAATTGGCATAAACAACATAGAATAGAGTTATGGAATTACCTCTCTGTTGTAGCTTGTAGTTTTGGCCTTTAAGAACTTAGCATATCAAATATGATGCCTCAAATGGTTCACAAACACCATGAACAAAGGAGGACTTGAGAGAAAGGCTACTTAGCACACAAAATCATTTATCACTCTTCTTAGAAATGTATGAGAGCCGATTTTGGTGACTATGGGTTCCTTTTATAGTGTGTCAAAGCCTAGGGTTACATCCATGCAAACCCTAATTCACATAACCCTTCATATTACTTAGGTTCTGTGGGTTAAACCTCCATGGACTATCATATTGGTTTAGCCCATCCTAAATAACCATGGGTCATTGGCCCACACTATAAGAATCATTGATTTATTTAATCAGTCCTCGTATATTTAATTAGTCTCTTTTGATCACTAAATTAATTCTTGATCAATACTAATTAAATAATATGATTTCATATTAATATATTAGAACTTATAATATATTAATAAATCACAAATAACCTCTTCTCAAAAGTTCATCCAATCAAATTGCTCTGGTGAAGGCAACCCAAATTGACCATGCTATTCTCGGGTCAAGTACATACCAATTATAGTTATAGGCTTAGACACCTAATCCAACACCACTGGCAACTTCTACAACTAGAGCATTATCAAGTTTATCTACAGGCAATGATAGTCTTCCACGAAATTTGTGTGATACAAAGGAGTAATTCACGCCAGAATCAAACAATATATTGGCAGACAAAACATTTACAAGAAAGGTACCTGAAGCGACATCTGATGTATCCTTTGCGGCTTCCAGGGTTATCTGAAATGCTCTTGCCTTCGGCTGCGGCGGAACATTGGGTATTGTTGCCTCCTTTTTCTTCAGGCAGTCTTTCGAAATGTGCCCTTCCTTGTTATGACCATAGTAGACCCTTTTGTTGGCAGTGCACTCGTTGGCATAAATGCCCTGTCTTCCCAGACTTGTAGCAAGACACCTCATCGCTACATTTCCCGAAGTGCTTCTTTCTGCACTTCTCACACCACTTAGCTTTGCTTCCTCCTCCTCCAAACGTCCTTGAACCAGACTTGATTTTATTATTGAGCCTTGCAGACCTCTCAAATTTCCTCTTTTTGCTAGCATCAACCTTGCTGGCGGCTCTTCCCTTGATCATCTATTCAACAGACTTGACAACCCAGATTGTTGCCTCCAGAGTAGGTGCCTGGCGTACTGGCACCGCATACTCCCAGGGAAGTCCCTTTGTGTACTTGTCAATTTTCGTTAGCTCGTCCAGGACAAGGCGCAAAGCAAACTCCATTTTGTATGTGAAGTTGTTGGTGTATTCATCGATGGACACACTTCCTTTCTTCAAAGTCAGGAATTGGTTCTCTAGCTCAAGTAGATTTTGGGTCGAGCAGTACTTGCGCTTGAAGTGCACTAAGAACTCTTCCCAAGTCAGTTGCAGGGGCTTATTAGGGCTTATGATTTTTCCTAGAGTGTTCCACCAGCGAACAGTGCCACCTCAAAACTGACACACTGCAAATGCAGTTTGTAGCTTGTCTTCGCAACCACATGTCATGAAGACTAATTCCATTTCCAAGATCCAGTCAATTACTCCGATGGGATCCTCCTTCCCAATGAAAGTTGACAGCTTGCAAGTCGTAAAGTCCTTATACTTGCATCCGTTTCTCTCGACTCCGTCCTCTTGGTTATTTCTCCTAACCACTGGCGGATCAGCTTGACCAATGGTCCTGCTGTAGTTTCCCTCTTCTGATTGCCCATCACTCAGTTCTGGTTGTTCGATAGGCATTGTAGGTTCATCCCTGTTATTCTCGTGCAACATCTATCTCATCTCTTCTCGTAGTTCAGCTAACATGGCCCGAATCATGGCTTGGACTCCAACCATTGCGATTGGCTCATGTGCAGCTTCTACTACATGTATTGTCTCAATTACTTGGGGTTGTGGTTGTTGGTTTCTGTTTCCATTCACGTTTCCAACTCCACTGCGGGTTCTTGCCATTTTGATCTATACACCAAAGTAAGTGAATTTAGATCTTTATTTACGATAGACATTCAAATCTTTGTTGCCTCTCCAAAACATTACATGCTAGTTCTAATATCGTAGTCGAACGCTTAGAATCCTAAACACATAAGGTTTCCATATCTGGTCGGCAACAGACCATAGATCCGAACAAATAATAGAATATAATGCATCCTTATAGCTAAAACATAAAGCATTTATCACATAAAAGCATATTAGGCATCTTTCCTAAAATAAGCTAGTGCTCGTGTCTAAAATATAGTAGACACTCACCTCACAATCATCGCTTAACATTGTAAGTTTAAGTCTAGAAATCCTACAATTTCGGAGTTTGCTTAAACTAATGCTCTGATACCAACTGTGACATCCCCATTTTCATGGCTAGAAAGGACCGATTTGTTTATGCTTTGTTAGAAAATCATAGTAACGTTTTAAAGAAAAGTGTTCCAGAATTTGTTCCCAAAAGAAAAATATGATAAAGATTTATCAAAGCATTTCCGAAGAAATGTATTTCATTATATTAAAACCTCGGGATGTCTTGTTCGATACAGATCAAAAGCATAAACAGAATAACATTGGCCTTACAACATATATTTATATCTAGTGGCCTATAAATCCATAATCCCTCATCAAGTCATCTAACTATGCTCTCGTGCCACTACCTGTAATACAAGAAACTGAGTGGGTCAGGCTTAGGAGCCTGGTGAGCACATAGGGTTTTCAACCCACAATAAATAAGTTTATTAATTTCATCAAACCAAACAAACCCAATTACTCATTCCTGTTATCCTAACTTTACGTCCCTAAAACATATAATATAAGGGACCTAGCCTAAGGATTTTCATCGGGGTGACAACACTGCTTTGGGGGTTCCTCAACAATTTATGTCAAATAAGGCAACCATGAGGGGGGTGGAGTACTGTTGGTGAACACTGAGTTCAAATAAACACCTACAGGTTGCGATCCTGCTAGCGTTCCACTAAACTGTCTAGACTAGCCGGTGGTCGTCATCTATACTCCGCTAGATGACTGGATCATCTTAAACATCGAGGCCTCTCATCATTTTATCACACATCATCTAATGTCATCTACCCATGTTACACCCAAAATTTTTGTAGCTATAAAAATACGTATACAGTTTAAATCATTTACAACATGTATAAAAACATTCATCCAACATAGATATAAAGTAAATAGATAATATACACACATAGCATGTAATTTATATAAAATACTTTATATCTATGTGTAAGATGAAAGTAAAGTAACTATGCACTCACTTGTTAAGGTGGTGATTCTGAACTCAGACAATGCTTTTCTTCTATTAATTTATTTTTCTTCGACGAAACCTAGTATCATTACCACTAGATTTTAGTCTAATACTTACCGTGACTAATTATTAGTCTTAGATTCATCATTAAATTAAAGTCTACTTTCATGATCTATCAAGTAAGGAACAACCAGTATAATCATATGAAGGTAGGGTCTATTTGGTATACGAAGTATACAGTTTGGAAATCCCACTTTAAACACCTCACCAAGTCATAGCCTAGACATCATTCCCATAAGTGGATTAATAGTATAACGACTTTGAATCACTGATAAATCTTATTTATAGGTTCATAATAACGATATTATATTTAAATATAAGCTATATTTAAAGAAGGTTAGGCGTATCTTACTTACATCAGGTTTTGCTAAAAACCAGGCTCCGCTAGAGCGGAGCTTTTGAGTCGAAAAGCTCTTTTTCTTGGAGTCGTTGGGCGCTCCGTAGCTCTCTTCTAGCGCTAGGGGAGTTTCTTAGGGCTTTAGGGGGAGGGGGTGGGAGGTTTAGCGAGCGAGCGAGAGAGAGAGAGAGAGAGAGAGAGAGAGAGAGAGAGAGAGAGAAGGGTGGAGGTGTGAAGAAATGAGGGTGGAAGGGGTTCTATTATAGGGTAAAATATGACTCAACTTGGTGCCACCTGTCACCATTTGGTGGCAAGACTTGGGGAGAAAGCAATGACCCAGATTTAGCCACGTCACACCCTTCGCAACAGCACCCTGGCGACTTCTAAACCCCATAACTTTCTTATACAAGCTCCGTTTTCGACGTTCTCTATATCCATACAAATTTATTGATAAGATCTACAACTCTCTTTTTGACTCCGTCAGCTAATTCTCGACCGATTTCAAATTTAACAGTATGAGAAGATTACACTGTTAAATGACCGTGTAAAATTCATAACTTCTACATACAGACTCCATTTTCGTCTTTCTTCTTATCGTTGAGCTCCTATTAATGAGATCTTCAATTCTCATTTAGGTTGCGTTGGCCAAAAATTGGTCGGTCTAAAATTCGAATTTCGAGTTGTGCACTATTATGCCAAATCTTAGAAAACTCATAACTTCCTCATACGAAGTCAGATTTGGGCGTCCTTTTTATGCAGGCTCTCGGTTTAAGGTATACTACAACTTTCGTTTAGGTCTCTAAGGCTAAAAAGTATTTTATCAAAAATTCACTTTTTACGTTATGTGGTATCGTGCTGGTTTAGACATAAAACTTCAATGGGTCATAACTTCTTCGTTATAACTCGAATTTCGGCGTTCTTTATATTTCCAGAATCCTTGTCACGACCACTACCAATTTCTTCATACATATTGGATTTATCTACACTTTTATTTTTTATGCTTATTTTCTTTCTTAATTTATTATATCTTTATAAACAAGTATATAAACACATAAAATCACATAATTCACTTGATATTCAAGCAATTCCTTTTTATTACTTCAAAATGAGTTACGATGGTTGACTTTGACTATTACATCACCATACTAATGATTAGCCTAGGAACACGGACATTACATTTTGTAGATCGCATAGCCTCATTAGGGTTCTCTGATTTAATATGCAAAATTTAATTGGGAAAACAAATATCAACTAGCAACTTAATATCAATTTAAAAGAATATATGTATATTTGTGTAGACTCTCTATTCTTTGAGGTTCAGAAAAATATACCAAGGGAATTCAATTTAGAAATCCACCATCGAAGTTGATTTGTTAAGTTTGAACTATACGTCTTCACTAAAATCATTCAAACTATTAGATTTATGGTGGTGTTTCGTTAACTGTCCAGTAGTAGCTTCTCATTGTTTTTTCATGATAACATATCATTTTCTTATATTTAGGTGCATAACATAAAAGTACTAATTCATTTTTTATTTTTACTCAAATTTAGCCATACCAAGATTAATACATAATACTAACACTGTTTGAACTTAGAAATACATTAAAGGAAGCTTAGTTTGAGCTAATAATTACATAAAAACATGAAATTATAGTCTTTAAAGCACCTTCAAGAAAATATTTGCAATACATAAAACCAAGAAAATATTTGCAATACATAAACCAACATGGTTTGAACTTAGATATACATGAAAAGAAACATAGTTTGGGCTACAGATTACATAAAAACTTAAGCGTTCGATCGAACAGGTAAAGGACCAATCCTTCTTTCAGTTCACTCTAATCTACTTTGCTCATTGGAGTTAGCACATATGTAACGTCCCAAAATTCGTACCAAAAATTTTCCTTAAATCATTACCAAAACCATATTCATAAAACATATAATAAGTCATAACATGAATTCAGAGTATCATTTCCAAAACATATTTTCATTATCAGAGTAAAACATCCCAGGCTGTCTAAACTATGGTGTGTGCCATGCGATCACCCTGAGCTCTTCCCTCCGCTACCGGAAGTACCTGAAACCAAAACTGAAAACCGTAAGCAAGAAGCTTAGTGAGTTCCCCAACCTACCACATACCCTGCATAAACACATACAACATATACGGGGCCACACCCGCTACTTCGGGTCTCGCTCGCTACTTCGGCCCCGCTTGGCTTCGAGCCCCGCTCGGATACAGATCTGTTTCACTTAGGCCTCGCCTGTCACTGGGCCTCGCCCGCTAACATATACTAATAAATCCTATCCCGAGGCCTCGCCTATCTTGGGCCTCGCCCTTGTCCTGCTACTGATGAGTCATGGAACCCCGTCCATGCTCCTACTGATAATGAGATACGGGCCTAGCCCACACTCGCTCTTTCCCTAAATTGGGCCTTGCCCCTGCTCTGCTGCTAATGAGATGTGGAACACCGTCCACACTCTACTATTGGTGAGATATGGGACCTCGCCCACACTCACCTCCCTACCAGACACATACATGTATCACAGACAACAAGTATAAACTATCATATAAACCATTCCTTGGGTACCCGCCCGCTATCATTGGACCTTGGTCCTGAATATCATTCTAGCATACTGCGCCTAGGGCTAACCCCCGGGTGTTCCTACTCATAACTACATGGGCCGACATTGTGGCCGTAGACCCATTCACACAAAGGTAAACGCACCTGGTACTGCTGAACTTGCTGGCAACCCCTCTGGATGTTGACCGACAATTCCCTGAACCGCTGCTCCACTAGCTCCCCGAGCTACCAATACCAAAACATATATCACTTAGCTTAACTGTTCTCCAAAAGTCAACTAAGTCAACTCTGGTCAAATTCAACCTTCTAGGTCAACCCTACTCGCCGAGTCTGCCTACTGACTCGTCGAGTTCATTAGCTCAGAATCCTTTCATTTGCAACTCGACTCGCCGAGTCAGCCCCTGACTTGCCGAGTCTACCGATTTCCGAGTCCCGACCTGCCCAACTCACTGAGTCCCCACTCAACTCACTAATCTGAGTCTTAACTCGAAGGGTTTGGGGTTTCACGACTTGACTCGCC
Source organism: Lactuca serriola (assembly GCF_051521515.1). Taxonomy (NCBI): domain Eukaryota; kingdom Viridiplantae; phylum Streptophyta; class Magnoliopsida; order Asterales; family Asteraceae; genus Lactuca; species Lactuca serriola. Next base: position 364,040,042 of record NC_136411.1, read on the forward strand.
GAGTCCAAGAACAGACTCGTCGAGTTGTTCTTCCAACTCGCCAAGTTCCTGCCCAACTTCATCCAACTCGCCGAGTCCACCCATGTGACTCGCCGAGTCTCTCCACTTCTTAATCCATTCAGTGGCTTTTTAAGCCATGTAGGGGCTCCAAATCATAGATCCATACTTCCAAAGTTTGTCCCTCACGTAAAGGTGCAAACTTTACGTGTAGCTAAGGAGATCTAGGCCCAAAACACTCCAAACTCGGGTTTAGGACAACCATGCTTCAGCTACACCCCCAAGACTGATACTTTATGACTCTCTAGGCTAGAATACATTTAGATCTGAAGTAGCAACTTCATATTTGGTCTCTAACTCGAAATGGTTAAAGGACATGGCATAAAAGCCCCAAATCTCATAACAAAAGGGAAAACTAGATGAAGAAGGGTGAAGATAACGACTTAATACCTTCAATAACTCTGAAAGGTGATCCAAACTCTGGATCTAAATCCAATCCTTGAAGCCCCAAAGATTCCTTCCTTCCTTCTTCCTTCAAGTAACCCAAAAATGGCAAGAGACTTGAATATGCAACAATGGAGGCTGAGGGTTTTAGTTTCTGGATGAGAGAGGCTCCAAGGAACCCTAATGGAGAGAATAAGACGCTTAAATAGTGCCCAAAGTCCCGGATTTAGGGTTTCCCTCTTCAGACCGGACTCTACGAGTCCTCATTGCCGACTCGCCGAGTCGGCTACTTATTCGATCCTCCGGATCCCCCTCCGACTCGCCGAGTTCCTCCCTGTACTCGACGAGTTGACCCTTTGACTTAGGATTTTTCCTTTCCTTTCTTGGTCTTTCTGATTATGGGTGTTACAACATACAACAAATATGACCATATGATCGTAAATGATATTTGTCAATGCATTGTGTCTCATTTTCGAAATGACATTTTTTCCAAAAATAAACACAAAAATAAATGTATTCGACAAAAAGAAACCGGTCAACAATGCTAACTAGATTTACTGTAAATTTATCCTCTTCCTCTATATATATATATAACCCTAATTCTCCCCATTTCATCACCACCACCATAGTTGCTCACAACCACTCCAGCTCTGCCATAACCACCACAACCATTGACTACTAACAACCACTCATTTCTCTCGTTCTATCTTTTCATTTCTCCTAGCCATCCTTGCCACAACCACCACTAACGGAGCACAATCACATTATCCATCTAAATCTGAATTATCGTTGTCAGCACCTTCAACTACCCACTGCCACCTCTCTAACCCTAAACTACGTAGATCTAAATATTACACTCACACACCATAATTGCCATCTCGATCACCACCATCCACTATCATCATTGTCGGAACACTTAACCATCATCGCTCTTCCTCTCTCACATACATTTCATGTAGATTGCATATGAGACTCTTATTACCCAATTAATTACACTCGAACCGAATTACCCAAAAACTGAATGCCTCGACTCTTATTGATGATTATTTAGATGTATAAACTATGTGTGCAAAAAAAAACTAATTGCCTCTAATTTCTGAAAAGACTATTCTCACCTGTTTCTTGGAGCGGGTAAACGGCTAGTGTGTGTATGTGTGTGTGTGTGTGTGTGTATATATATATATATATAGAGAGAGAGAGAGAGAGAAAGAAAGAGAGGCTCAAATGTTTCTAGAAACTATTGTGTATGTATGCACCAATGAGAGTTCAGGAAATAATAAATCATTAAATAAATTAAAAAATGGTATAATGGTAAACTTAGTATATCTAATTATGGTAAAAGATAATTCAATTAATCTCTCCTTAATTAGTTAAACCCTACAAAATCAACCTCCCTAACCCTTAAGAGTATGACGACTTCCTCCAATCATCGATACCTTTGTTCCTCTTTTCCACCTAAAATCGACCCCAGAAATCTAAGCTCCACCGTCGCATCACTATGAAACACCAACGCATACTCCATTGACGCCATCAACGACTACAACCTCTAAATCCTGCACAATTACATTCATCGAGACCCTGCTTTTGTATTGGTCCTGTGAATCCCCAAGTCTGCACAACTTCAATTCTAGGTTTGAGCTTTATTGGTCTATATTAGTTTTTAGGATTTTGGTTCTGGTTCATGAGACAAACAACTACCCTTCTCTCAAATTAGATCAAATATAGTTTGATTCAAAGTTGGTCCTCCTGGAGATATTCAAGTAGAGAAAATTTTGGTTTTACATATAACCTATCATCTAGCTTCAGATTCAAAATGCATTTGATTTTTGTATGCCAACTGTTTGTTAAAATGCTTGAATCAAATATTTCAATCATTCATTTGCACATGATGTCCATTGATAAGTATTTATACCCATTTGAAAATTAGAATATGAGTTTTGTTAATCCGATCCGGTGTTGGCCTAACGAGGTCTTTATATTTCTCTATTAGTTATGTCATACTCTTGATAATACAAATTCTTTAAGTATATTTAAAACCATTCTTGGAGAATTTTTACAGTATCATTCTTGTAGAATAAACATGTTTCTTGATAGTTGTTAGACTCTAAGTAATATTCTGTTAAAATAAAGTGTCTGTGTTCTTATAGAATCTTTGTTTGCCATTTATTATTTTTTTTGTATAAATTTTAATTCTGTAATGTGGTGTGTTTTATGTTTTTGGAATCTTTTTTCGATTAAAAATTGGTGATTCGAGGATTACATTCTATCAGAATGGTTGAAAAAGTTCACACATCTTCATACACTTTTATTTTCTTATCTAGTGATTTGAGGATTGCATTAGATTTTTTTAATATTTGAAAGTTGATTATGTTTTATTTGTGGATTTAGGTTTTGAAGAGGTTGTCATTGATGTGGAAAAGGAAGAAAACCTGAAGAACGAGACTGTATTCTACCAGAATGTATTCTTTCAGAAATGATTAGTGGTTTTGTTAAATTTTGATGTTTTTTTTTTATTATTCCTTTTTTAACCATTCTTAATTTTAATCTTTAAGAATAAATGTAATTCTTGAACTATTACTAGTCATTTTTTTTCCAGAATGAATGCAATAATTGTTTATAGTCTTATTCTTTACGAATTAATTTAACTAATGATTCTTAAATAATAAAATCTGTATTCTGTAAAAATGTTATTCTTAATATTATGTTATACAATTCTTTAAGCATTTTATTATAAAAAACTATCTTGAATATAACCATATTCTGCAAGAATAAAATCGAAAATAACTTTACTAGTTTATGGTTGACTTTGTCATTCTGACAGAATACAATCAATTATTATTAAAAACTATATTAGAATTAGTTTAAAAAATCATCTTTTTAAAAATAAGAGATCTAATTATCCCTTAAAATCCGAAAATTTCATTTTTTAATATAGATTAATTGACTAAAATGTCCTTATGTTGAAATTTATGTGATTATATGGTACATGTTACCCTGTTGTAATATCATAGACCCTCATATCATAACCTTTGATTCTATTTCATCCGGTGGTCAAGATCTGTATATTTTCGCACACAATAGTTATTTGCACCCGTCGCTTGGGGCGAGTAAACGGCTAGTGTGTATATATATATATATATATATATATATATATATATATATATATATATATATATATATTCTTTGTTACTTGTACTTAATGTATAAAATGTTGTACCAAAATATGTTTGTATGAAGGTAAAAAGTTTTTTTTTTACATATTTTTTTGGTGAACAAATTAAATGAATCACTAGATAAATAAAAAAATATTATTCATAAAAAAATTCCCAAAAAAATATTTCGATGATTCATTTTTACGATGATTTTATTGATATTCATTAAAATTGTCATAAAAATGAATTTTTTCTTGATTACTTAAGAATGAATCATGAAATTAATTTTTTTTTGAATTTATTTCTATTGTAAATCATTTTACTTTTGAATCTAATGATTCATTTAGTTTGTTTGTTTATATATATATATATATATATATATATATATATATATATATATATATGTGTGTGTGTGTGTGTGTGTGTGTGTTTTAATAACTTTTATATGTTCTTTTATTATTTTGTGAATTAGTTTTGAATGTTTTTAGTTAGGAGTGTTTGGGGATTGCTTTTTGAACTCCAAAATTTTTGATTTATGGTGGTGATAAAAGTAAGTTTTTTAAATAAAAATATTTGAATTATTTTTTATGGTAACAAAAAAAATTCAATAAATTAATAAGTTAAAAAGTGTTTTATTTAGATTCTCAAATTTGAAGCTATTGTGGTTAATGAAACTAAAAGGAGTTTAAAAAAAGAATCATGTTTTACATGTATTTTAAAATAATTTTTTTGAAGATAACGAAAAACTATTTTGAGTATACAAAATACTTTTTTGACTTACTGACTTTTTAAAAAGTCAAAAATCAATAAATTGTTTTAAAAAATAATTTCAAACACTCTTTTAGTTTGTATTTATTTTAGATAATAAAGAATTGAGAGTGTTAGGAATGATGAAAAATATAGGTTTCTATATATAATTGTAGGTGGGGAGGATTAAAAATGAAAGGAAAAAAAAACTAATATAGCAATAATGTGTCAAATGATTGGAAGAGATAAAAAATGTGAAATATCTTCCACCCTGAAGAGTCGTTTTACAATTGCAACATGATCAATTTCGAAAGTTTTGATTATTTTTACAAATAACCTAAAAAGGTTGAAAATTTTATCAAATGGTTCCACTGAAAATGACAGCTTTTGTGAATTTCTAATATAATATCCCAGTTTCATGAATATTAAGTGTCACCTTTATAAAAGGTAAACTTTAATAAAAATGAATATAGTATGAAAAACGGATGCATTAGTCAAATATAACCTTTAAAAATGTGTATTTTTCGTTTGAGAAATTGATTATTCTTCTACATTTTATTTTTATTTATCCTCTTATCATATAAAATTTTGCCATGTGTCATATTTAATGACAATTTAATGAAATTGATAATATTTTAATCAATTTGTCACATTTGAATGTGGATAGGAAGATAATAGGAATAAAATGTAGGAGAATATTTAATTTCTCTTATTATTAAGAGATTTTAACCAAATATCATGGTTGTATAACTCTTTACTCGGTACCTGTTCGGCCGATTACCGAGTAGCGAGTACTCGGGAGTACTCAGGAGTACTAGGATTTGGAAATTTGTATAGAAATATTTTTAGAGAAATTATATATGTCAAAATCATAAGATAAAATCATAAGTTGATTGAAATATATAACAAAATTGGATACATGTGAATACACAAAAAATGAAAAACACATAATGGTCTCACTTCGTGAATAATTACTGAAAATTTAAGATATATATATATATATGTAGTAATAATCACATGTGTGTGTGTTGAATAATAAATCGTTAAGTATATTATACATATTAATCACCAAGTTGACTGAATTTCACAACACTGCTCAGTTCGTAAGGGGCCGATCGGGGAGTACTCAGGATTATGTAACTCGCTTAGGCGTGGGGGGAGTAGCGAGTACTCGGAGGAGTAATCGGATAACTCGGCGAGTTTACAACACTGCCAAATATCACTTACGATTGTGTGTTTCAAATCGTCTTAAAGTAACAGTTTAACTGTAAGTGTATTACAAATAACGAAAACAAAATTTTAATATAGAAATTTACTTCTTCATAACACAGTCTTTTTATTTTTTATAATAATTTATATATTTTTCAAGTAATAAACTTATATTATACATTTTATATTTAATTTAAATATGTTGATTAATGACAAAAATAAATAATACATCATTCTCCAAAATATATTGACTCTTATTTAATTTTCTCATGATAAGTATTTTTGAACATTCTTTTTAACAATAACTTGTGTAAATAATATCCTTCGTTAAATTTGTTGATTGTGTTTATATCAATTTTGCATTTAGCTTCATATTTTAGACTTTTTGGCTTAGAAGAGATGGTTCCAAAGAGTCATATTACTAGGATGTATTTGAACATTAGAGTTTTTATGGTTTGTTTAGTAAAACAAGTTTGTAATAAGAAATTGTATGGTTTTTTTTAATAATTATTTTTATGTATAAGTCTTTGCAAAAATAATTGGAATATTTTAAAATGTATAAAATTATATAAAATCCAAAAACTCTTAAAAGATATTTAAAACAACTTTTGGATCAAGTTTTATATATATATATATATATATATATATATATATATATATATATATATATATATATATATATATATATATATATATATATATATATATATATATGAGGGTTCAATTGAGAAAAAAAAGGTTGAGAATGGGGGAATCATTCTCAGCCACTCATTTATTGTTGTCGCAAAAGCCTCTGTCGTACCAGCAGAAATGGGAAAAAAATAGACATGTGTTTTCCAACAAAATATGTTTCCTTAAACTATGTTAATCATTACCTTAATATATACAAAAACATAGTTTTTCATTTTTTTTTTAATTTTTAAGAAGCTATTTTTATCGAAAAATGATTTTAAATATACCAAAATTCATGATTTTTTATTCTCTACAAATAGACATCCATATTGATATAATTTTAAGATAAAATAATTTTTTTTTATATTTTCAGCTATCGTTATTCATAAGTGAATAAAAATGAATCAGATTTTTACTACAATACATTCGTTATTCAGTTATGAATAAAAACTATGATTAATTTTTTTTTTTACAGTTTAAGTATCATTCATATATGAATATAGCATATAATAAACATAGTATATTCATATTTAAATATTAGACGATTCATTCACTTATGAATATTACATAGTATATTCACTTGTGAATATTAGATGATATATTCACTTATGAATATTAGATAATATTTTCATATCTGAATATTACATAGTATTACATGGTATATCACATGTGAATATTACATAGTATATTATTCATTTGTGAATATTAGATGATATATTCACATATGAATATTACACAGTATATTCACATATGAATATTACAAGGTATTTTCACAAATATATATAGTTTTTATATGTTATTCACATATGAATAACATACAGACTTGCATATTTGTTTTTTTGTTTTAATAATCATATACTGAGAAAACATATTCATATATGAATATAACGTGCTAATTTAGTTCATGCATTTCATCAAACAGTTGGAGTGCATACAATTTAACTTTTTTAAAAAATGCTAAAAACATGATATTTTTACTATTTAAATCTACAAAAGAGTAGATTGATAGAGAATTATATGAAATTTTTCAAAAAAAAAACGATTTGATATTTTTCTAACCTCAATTTTCAAGTTTTATTTGATAATCGATGTTGAATGAATGTTATGAAGTAGATTTTTGTTGATTATCGATGATGTTGATCTAATAACGTTGGGAGTATAATTAATCATAGATGTTGAAGATCTGATCGTATTCAAGCACAATTGAAGGTTGAATTAAAAAAACCAAAGATGAATTTTTGTTGTTAACTGTTGAATCGTGTTGATTATTGACGAAGATCGATGATTGATTAGCACTGGATGATGTTGATAATGGTTTAATTGAAGAAATCTGGATGATTGTTGAAAGTTGGAGAATAAATTTGGATGATGAACGATGAATGAGTTTGAACTACAGATACGTATTTGAGATTGAAGGTTGTTCTCATATTTACAAGTTTGCCACCGTGTCTTTTTATGCTTGAATAAAATAAGTGGCTGAGAATAATTCCTCCATTCTCAACCTTTTTTATTTTTTCAATTGAACTCACCTCTCTCTCTCTCTCTCTCTCTCTCTCTCTATATATATATATATATATATATATATATATATATATATATATATATATATATATATGTGTGTGTGTGGAACTCTAATTTCGTACCAAATAAAATTTTATTTCTAACAAATATGACCTCAAGCCTCAGGCTTTTGAGATTTCTATTTTGTACATATATTAAAAGGAGGAAATATGGTTACGTATCTTCAAGTTACCATTTGAAATATGAAAATAAATAGCGGGTTATTTTTTATATCAAATGTTCGTCATAAGTTATTTTTCATAATGGTAAATAAGTTAAAAGAATAACGAACTTTACACGTATACATATTTAGTCATTTATATCTTTTATACACATAACACAATTAAACTTGTTTACCACCTTTAAAAAAATATCTTTATAACCTATTATTGTAGATTTAGCCGGTTGTCGACGTCCCTACTGCCAACTCTGGCAACCTTCAATTATCTTCTCCGACGAAATATGTTTCCGATGAAGTATTTGAAGAAACCCAAACTTAAAAAGGGGCAGTATGCATATGGTCTTGAAAATTTAGTTTTAGAACTCCTTGATGTTTGAAGATGCAAGCTCAAGAACATCAAAATCTAGAATGTTTGTGTGTGTATGTTCATATGTTGGGTCAAAATATGGTTTATACTTTACTTTTCTAGGCAAATGTTTTTTTCTGTAATATTTCTGGAGTTTACGGCCGTAAACACCTTACGGACGTAAACCCATTTACGGCCCATGTGTTTCCGGCCCATATTCCAAGTATAAATAGAGGTGTTAGGGTGAGGAGTATAGATGGATGAACACGAAGAGAGTTTACGGCCAGAGAGAATAAGAAGCGTATGTGTGTGAATCTTTTGTATCTGGAGCTTTAATTCATATCAATACATACAAGATTCATATTTTCTTCTTCTCATTCTCTTCTATTTTATCTGACATCATCCGTCTGATTGGGATTCCGCACCATCAAATGGATCTGATTGATACACATGCATTTTAGGGACTTACAATTGGTATCAGAGCCTGGTTGTATCAGTCAAAAGGTTTATTGTTTCGTCTAGAATCTGAATAATTGGTGTTTTCGGTCTAAGCTTACGGCGGTAAACTCCGAGTTCACGGCCGCAAACCAATCAAGTTCTTCAGTTACAATTGCGTATTTGTGCTTATCATTCTTCACAGCGAAAAAGGGTTTTTGTTCCAGTCGAAATCTGAGATTTAAGAAGCTTTCGGTCCAAGCTTACGGCCGTAAACATCGAGTTCACGGCCGCAAGCTCTTCAAGCTCCTTCACCGCAAACGGAGTTCTTTACCAGTGAATCGAGTTTTGATTTAAGGCTGCTAATATTAAAGATCATATTTAATCACATTAAATCATTAAAAATAAAATAAATTTTTGACAGTAAACAATTGGCCGTAAATCGATTTCTGATTAATTACCGTTGAAAATTTTGTTCCGAAATTTTGCTGAGTTCACGGCCGTAAACAAGGAGTTTACGGCCGCAATCATTTTTCGGCAGTAAACTATATTCAGCAGTTAATTTTATTTTATTTTTGAATCTTAATTAATTTTAATTAACTCTCAACCGGAAAATTGAGGTTTGCGGCCGCAAACTCCGAGTTTACGGCTGCAAACCCTTTTTGGCAGCGAACTCTTTACACGGCTGTAAATCGGATTTTAACTAAATCAGTTTATATTTTAAATTTTTTTTAACTTTTGACCTTAAATTTTAACTTTGACTTCCAAGTTTGACCTTTGATCTTAAACTTTGACTTTTTAGTTTAACTTATAAATTTTCAAATTTAGTTTTTCGGTTTAACTTTTTGAATTTGACTTTTAAGGTTGACTTTTGAGGTCTATAATCAAAGGGTTTGACTTTTAAGTTTGATTTTGGGTCTTAGTTGTGCCTTTTAATTGATTTTAAGGTCTACAAGGGAGTTGAAACATGAAAGAGAGTTGTCAGGATATGTTAAGACAAAATTTCAACTTTTTCGATTTTATCCCTAGAGAAACCCTTAAAACTCAGTTGCAGCGATTTACTACACTCACTACTGAGATGAATATAGCCGGGATCTTCTTGACTAAGTCCGAGATCAACAAAAAGCTACTAAATTCACTTCCAAAATCGTGGGATATGAACGTGGCCATCATCAAGAAGACAAAAGATCTCAATCATCTTAGTCTTGCTGATATAATTCAAGAACTTGATGCTTTGAAGTGTAAAGAAACAATGAGTTCTGAAAACATTCCGGTCACTGAAGTTACTTGTACTCCAGCTTGTGAAGCCACGATTAAATTTCTTCGGGAACAAATTGATTTATTTAAAAGAGAAGTTGAGGACCTGAGATATGAAGGATATCAACTCAGGAAAGGACAGAAACCCCTGAAGGCTGAATTAGAAGCAAAAACCAAGGACTTTAGGAAACTTCAAGAAGAGTATAGCAACAAGTGTGAAAATTATGATTATATTAAGAGACAACTTGCTGCTGTAACTGAAGAACTTGACGCTTTAAAAATTAAGTGTGGAAAAACTAATGTCAGTTTCAAAAATTATACTGTGTCAAGTCAGACAGTCGAGTCCTTATATGAAACCTAATTAAAATTCAAAGAAAATCAAAACAAGGGTCTAGAGTATGATAGTGTACCTCCTCCTTATAATCATAACTACACATCCATCCCTATGACACAGCACGAAACTGACAGGGAGCCACATCTTCGATATGGCAAACGAGCTGGATTTGTGTCAGGAGGAGTTACTAATATTGAAGATACTGATGTTGCTGCTTCATGTGCAGGCAAAGTAACAGAGGATGAGAACAAGGAGAGCTCTTCTAAACAAACAAGCGACCCCTTGAACTCTGAATTTGTTGCTTCTAATCAACCTGCCATTGGTAAATACAGGCCACCAGTTCAAGCTAAACAGAGTGCCTGTTGCAACTGTGCGTGTGGGAAAAGCAAGAGACAAGGCAAGGATACGCCACCAGGGGCAGGAAGAAACAACTTCACAGTGAAGAAAGAGACATGTTTTCACTGTGGAACACCTGGACATATTGCCCGAAACTGCCCAAATCGCGCATATGTTCCCTACTGCGCACAAGGATGGAAAAACGCGCCAAGAGGGAGATATTTCAAAAGAAACCCCTCAAGGTCACGTTCAGACAATAGCGATTGGAACGTGCAGAAGGCCAAGAATCTAAATGCCAAGGGCGAGAAGGGAGTGTCGGCCAAGAAGCCCAATCCAAGAGATGCTCCAGTGAAACAAAGACCGGCTAAGTCAAAGTCATCTCGAAGATTGGCTTCAAGTTCCAAAGCAAGTGCCGAGGCACCCATTGAATCGAACAAGAAATGGGTTAAACCCGAATATAGATGGGTACCAAAGGTGAAAACTCCCAAATCTCCTAATGCTTCTAACGTTTCTACATCTTCTGTTTGTGATAAGCAGGATATGTCATAGGAGAGAGTACCCTGCATTGATGACAAAGGTCGACCCAGTTTCTAAATGGACTGGGTTCCAAAGACCAGCTAATCTCACTCTGTGTCGGAGCAACTATGGAGGCATATCATCAGACTTCGACTTCTTGGTAGTGGCTATTCCAGGCACATGATAGGAGACATCTCTCAACTATACAACACTCAGAACATTGCTTGAGAGTATGTGTCCTTTGCGGGAAAGGAAGAAAAGAAGATATCGCTCATGGGGTTAGTGCTTAACGACATGAAGAATTTTCGGATCTTTTCTGAGATTACGCATGCTGTTCTCAGACCTTCTGAATGCAGATTCAATCGGTGACTTACGGTTTGAGTTTTCTTCTCTATACTCCTGAGTTTTTCTTAAGCTGATTCGCTTTAAAGAATAATTTTTGTTTTAGGATAGTTTAAATTTGCCCATCTACTTTCATTTCTCTCTTATACACAAATTTAGGGGAGAAATAAAAACAAAACAAAAATATGAAAAATCCAAAAACATTAGAAAATCAGAAAATTAAAAAAATGTTGGTTATGAAATGTGCTTGAGGGAGATGTTTTGGGAAGTGATATTATCAAGTGATAACAGGCAACATGAGTCTGCGTAACGTACCCAAAGTTGAAGGGTCTATGCTCTGGTTTGATGCGTCGGTAGGCACGAAAATTTTTTAAATGGACTTGACTAGGAAAGTTGAACCTAATGAATTTAAGGACTTGACAAACTTTGACCTAGTTAGATCCGTTTAACCTGATGTCACGACGCTCGGATAGGTTGAGTAGGGAGATATACATGAGAATATATTCGTCACATTAATTGAACCCGTACTTGGAACCGTGGCTTAACTTTTCCTCGATGTGCGGATTCTGTCCTTAATTCCGGTTGGATGGGGCGACTGGTAAATTCCGATAAATTAGGTCTTTATAATATCATTTTCTTTCTTTCCGTCTGTTAGCCATATGTTGTCTCCTTTGCGTGACTTCTAATCCGACATGGTACACGACATATGCAACTCTATTTCTCTGCAGGCTATATATATGTGTGAAATACTTCTTATCTGTTAGCCATATGTTGTCTCCTTTGCATGATTTCTAATCCGACCTGGTACACAGCATATGCAACCTTCTTCTTCTCAACCCCTCTGAAGTAGTTAGCAATATAATTATGAATCTCTCCTCTCTCTGAATGGTTGTCTGCTCACTCGGTGTAAAGAGTACTCTGGAAGTTCTTGATGGCTGGGGCATATCAGGAAGCGGGAAACACGTTCCAGTACACTTAAAATTAAACTCATACAGATTGTCTGTAGATCTCGCTGCTCGATTTAGGTGGACAACAATATCTCTGGTTGTAGTCCGTTAAATGGTCATAAGGTGAATTTATTTAAGATTTAGGAGTTATCATAATAACAGAAATTTACAATTAGATAAATGCCTGAATCATGTCATTGGTAAAATGTCCAAAACTGTCACAAATTTTTCGTGTTTAAGTGGACCACAATACTGGCAATCGGTTAGACGAAGATGTGAAGATAAGGGTACCGACAAATGGAATAAGGCTGTCCAACAACTTTGATCCCAAATCACTCTTAAAGTTAGCTATTATTTTTATTTTTTTGTTAAATTTGTTCATAGTTTCTTATAATTTAAATATTAGGGCGTGAATTAAAAAAATAATAATAAAAATAAAAAATAAAAAAAAATCAGAAAAATTCAAAAATCAAAGAAAAATCAAAAAAATTAAAAAAAAATAGTGTTATTTCTATTTTTGTTTCTGTTTTAATTTGTTTGCTAAGTTTTCTTTTAGTTTTGTTTTGTCTTGAAAAGTGATTTCAGGTATAGATAAGACTCATGGAGTTTGTGTTGAAGATTTTTGAGCCAAAGGCTTCGTCCGTGAGCATCGAAGAATTCTCATTTGAAGGAGCAAGAAATGAAGATCATTCTTTCAACATTCAATCCTTCAACCCCAGAAGCAAGGTGAAGCAGAAATTGAAGATTATGTGACGGATTGCATTGAAGCCTCCTCAATCAGTCTGCTGCTATCGTTGTACCTGCTAAAGTGATCCAGAAAATTATTTCTCTCTGATGTTATCTCTGAAGATTCTCAAGCTGAAAGCACTATCTTTCAAGAATCAGTACATCAAGCATCCTCACCCAATGTGCGTTCAATTCCAAATCTTGAAGAATAGCTCAAGTGCTCAAGACAAAGTCATTCATTGAAGATTCATCAAGTTCATCTTGAAGTCGTGAAGAATTTGAAGATTAATGCAGAAGCCCATCTCCCAATGAAGATTAACAAGAAGAGCCAGCTACTTTTTAGGGGGAGCTTGTTGGGTCAATTAAGAAAAGAAAGCTATAAACCAAGGGGGAGATTGTTGGGTCAAAATATGGTTTATACTTTACTTTTCTATGCAAATGTTTTTTCTGTAATATTTCTAGAGTTTACGGCCGTAAACATCTTACGGACGTAAACCCATTTACAGCCCATGTGTTTCCGGCCCATATTCCAAGTATAAATAGAGGTGTTAGGGTGAGGAGTATAGATGGATGAACATGAAGAGAGTTTACGGCCAGAGAGAATAAGGAGCGTATGTGTGTGAATCTTTTGTATCTGGAGATTTAATTCATATCAATAGATACAAGATTCGTATTTTTCTTCTTCTCATTCTCTTCTATTTTATCTGACATCATCCGTTCGATTGGGATTCCGCATGTAACATCCCTAAATATCAAGAGTAGAGTAGAAGGGCTAAAAGTGTAAATTGGGAAAGAGTGACTCGGCGAGTCCATGGGTGGACTTGGCGAGTAGAGTCGCAACTGGGTCGCGTGTTAAGTAGCCGACTCGGCGAGTCAGTAAGATGGACTCGGCGAGTAGGCGCTGAGTGGAGAAAACCCTAATTCTCGGGGTTGAGCCCTATATAAAGATCATTATGTTTTCCTCCCAGCCTCTTTGTTCCCCCTTGAGTTCCAGAAACCCTAAAATCGTGGAGAAGCACCATTGTTGAGCAATTTGGAGCTTGAAGAGGTGGTTGATGAAGAAATTCCAAAGGAGAAGAGGCTTGGATCAAAGGGCTTTGCAAGGATTCGGGATAATCTTCTCCTGGAGCTTCCTTTTGAGGTATCTTTCCATTGTTTGAGCTGCTATTGTCTAGATTCTTCATTTTGGGGGTGTTGAGATCATATCCTTTGGATGTATTGGAGTTTAGAGGCTAGATCTGAGGTTGCTACCTCAGATCTGGGATGGAGAAGAGTTAGAATGCATGAAAGTCCCTGTGTTGAGTGTTGGATGAAGTTATCTTGTCCCAAACCTTAGCCCTAATGTGCAAAATGCATAGATTTCTTTGGATTCATGTAAAGTTTGCCACTTTACGTGATGGATGAGTGGTAGGAGGCTAGATCTATGTTTTGGAGCAATTGCATGGCCTGGAGTGCTTCTGTATGGATTCAGACCGGTGGTACTCGGCGAGTCACATAGGTGGACTCGACGAGTTGCTTGAACAAGGCCTGGAACTCGGCGAGTTGTATGAACAACTCGGCGAGTAGGATGAAGATTGCCTGGAACTCGGCGAGTTGTATGAACAACTCGGCGAGTAGGTTGAAGATAGCCTTAGACTCGGCGAGTCTGTTCTTGGGCTCGGCGAGTCTTGTCGAAGAGTCCCAATATTTTCTGGTCGAGTCGAGAATCGGTGAGTCAAGGGATGACTTGGTGAGTTGTGTGCGAGTAGACTCAGAGTTGTTGAACTCGACGAGTCTCGGGGTGACTCGGCGAGTTAGGTCGCGGATTGAGTGAAGTTCTGATTATGGGAACTCGGCGAGTCATAGGGTTGACTCGGCGAGTAGGGTCAGTCAGGGGTTGACTTTGACCTTGTCTTTGACCAAGGGTTGACCAGTGGCTTCCAGGGGCATTTTGGTAATTGTTGTTTGTTGTTTTGAGTTCAGTGCATTGGCGGTTGTCCAGTGGTAGAGATCGTATCAGTGATCGGAGCAGTTCGGGTTATCTGTTCAGTCGGCAGTTTCGAGGTGAGTTATCCTCACTATATCAACAGGGTCTAAGGCACCAAGGCCGACCCTTATCGGATTGAGATTCAGGTAGTTGTTGTTATGTTGTTGCTATGTTATGTTTGCATCCTGAGAGCTAGGATGGTATATAGAGACCTGTTTGAGATCGGTATCCTGAGAGATAGGGTGATGCTATGCTAGTGACATGTTAGGTCGGTATCCTGGTTAGAGGGGGAATGATATGCTTTGTGATCTGTTTGATCTGCTTGTTGACTGTGAATTGCTATATGATTGTATGTATATGTGCACATGGTTGTTTGGACTGGAGTTGGGTTGAGGCGGGTCCTGCTGTGTGCGGTAGGCCAAGATACCCAGGGCGGACCGGTTGTCCCGAAGGCCCAGCGAGCGGCCCGGATAGGCTGTAGGCCCCGAAAGGGCGGATCAGACGTCCCGAAGGCTCGGAGAGTGGACCAGAGAGACTGAAGGCCCGGTGCGGGCGGACCAATCATACTGTAGACTCAAAGAGTGGACCAGGTGGATTGAACGCCCGGGAACGGGCGGACCAATCACACTGCAGACTCGATGTATGTGGATAGACTCGGAGGGTGGACCAGGTGGACTGTAGGCCGGTGCGGCAGACCAGTCACACAATAGACCCGAAGTGCATGGCTGTTCTGTGATCGGATATGTTATGGCATATTATGCGTGTATGGTATTTGTGGTTGGTATTTTGGGGATATCTCACTAAGCTTTCGAGCTTACAGTTGTGGTTTCATGTTTTTCAGGTTCTTCAGGAGACTGTGGCAAGGCGAAGGCGTGATCGTACCGCTCCTCGTGATTTTGTAGTATTGTGATTCTGGGAACATGTTAAATGTTTTGTATTGAAAACCTTTTTGTAAAGATTTAATGGAATCAAGATGTTTTTTGAAAAAGTTAAAATTGGTTGTACTTTTCGGTCGTTACAAGTTGGTATCAGAGCCTTGGTTTGAGTGAATTGGAGGAACATTCGTGTGACTCCAGTCTCAAATCGAGGAGAGTTTTCAAAAGAGTATTTAAAATGGTTTTCAAAATGAGTAAGGGAGGACGCGGAGGTACGATCAGCCGGAGCCAGTAAGTAACCCCAAAATACCATGCATGTTATTTGTTTTTGAGCTTTGATAGAACAACATGCTAGTGATAGGCTAGGGATCTTCAGGATTTCATGATATGTTGCCTGATTTGTGATGCCTGTAGCCTAGGGTTCCTTATGGGATATTTTCAGTGTTCCTCTAGTGGTGAGGGTTGAGCGTTGTTATGCATGTTTCTCTAGGGCGTTGTGGTAGTACTTCATACAAATATGGGTAGGTGTGGAAGGTAGTATGGGCCCCTACTACTGAAAGCACAGGACCCATACGCGTATCAGGGAAACCATGATCTCTAGGGTTGGGTGGAGAGAGAGTTGGATCCCAGGTTGTGGGAAGAGGCTGAGATTTTGTGTGGTGTTTTTCAGTATGGAGATTCCGAGACATGATGAGAGTGGATCCGGGTCAAGATCAGGAGCTGGAGAGAGAGGTCCAGGCGGATCGGTGCCGCCCGAGGTTATCGGTCAGATGAGTACGAGCGAGCTGGATGCGAGGATTCGTGAGATCCTGCGTGATGAGATTGCTGAGTTGTTTCGGGCTGAGTTGCCAGAGTTGTTTGGGTCGATTAAGACTGCCATGGTTGAGTATTTTGATGAGCGCTATGCAGCTCTCACTGAGACGGCTGCCGCGGCGGCTACAGCGGCTGTAGCTGCGGCAGGGGGAGGAGCTAGTCGGGGTTTTCAGTATCGGGACTTCGCTAATACGAAGCCTCCCACATTCGATGGAGTTCAAGACCCGGTTGTTGCTATGAGGTGGTTATCAGACATGGAGGGGTGTTTCTTCACGTGTTCATGCCCTGCTGATCAGAGGGTGAGGTGTGCTTTGAACCTATTAAGGCTCGGGGCGAAGGATTGGTGGAGATTGACCGCAGGGTCATATTCAGATGCGTAGAGGGCTGCAGTATCATGGGATCAGTTCCGAGAGATGTTCGTCACTCGTTATGTTCCGCTGGTTGAGAGGGAGAGATTGGCTCAGGAGTTCCTTGATCTGAAGCAGGATTCGGAGTCGGTGACTGAGATCACCAGGATGTTCACTGAGAGGGCGATGTTTTGCCCAGAGTTCGCTTCGGAGCAGGCTCAGATGTCTCGATATCTGAGCA
Organism: Lactuca serriola; assembly: GCF_051521515.1. NCBI lineage: Eukaryota > Viridiplantae > Streptophyta > Magnoliopsida > Asterales > Asteraceae > Lactuca > Lactuca serriola. Next base: position 364,057,485 of record NC_136411.1, read on the forward strand.
TGCTCAAGAGGGACATCAGACAGTTTGTGTCTGCTCAGAGGTGCAGGACATTGTTGGAGTTACAGGAGGCCGCTAGGCGGCGTGAGTTAGAGATTGAGTTGCAGTTGCGTGAGCTGAGGCAGGCTCCGGTGCAGTCGCAGCCGGCGCCGAAACGGTCCAAGACCGTTGATGTTAGAGTGGGGGATCTGAGCAGTCACACTTGTGGGAAGTGTGGGAGGGGTCACCCGGGGTTTGTAGGTCCGGTGGTGCATGCCGCAAGTGCGGAAAAGAGGGGCACTATGAGAGGGATTATCGGCAGGCAGCGCCAGTTCAGGATTTGAGGATTTGCTATCAGTGTCATCAGGTTGGGCATTTGAGGGTCAACTGTCCACAGCTTGTTGCAGGACCGGTGCAGGCTCCAGCACCGGCCACTTTGAGGATCACAGGTGGAGGTCAGGGTGGAGCAGAGCCCCCAAGGGCTCAGGGTCGTGCTTTTCAGCTTGTAGCAGAGGAGGTCAGGGCAGTGCCGGATGCAGCTGCGGGTATGTTTCTTTCTTGATATATTTTGTTATCTTGTGAATATTGTGGTGTAATGTTTATGAGCTGGTATTTTGTTTGGTTTCGATGTGGTATTCGCCTTTTTGCGGGTTGTGGTTTTGGTTATGGGTTATTGTTTTGGGAATTCCGTTGGTTATCATTCATGAGGGTTATTAGTGGAAACCCGGCATTGGGGTGCAGGTCGGGTAGCATCTGCTTTCTGAGGAGTGGTTAGATGTAGATTGAGTTTCTTTCGAGCAGGTTGATCAGTGTTGATGTGAGATCTCGTTGAGGTTGTTTATGCCTGTGGGAAGCAGTCCGCGTGTAAGTGTTTTCTTTGTGCAAGAGTTGTTCTGGGAAGTCGGTGATGGCCACTGGTGGTTGATAGTTAGTGCCCAAGTGGGGGAGAATTGGAGAATTCTCCAGGAGATTGATGAGTAATCGAAAGTGCTTAGCTGTTGGGATTCAGCAAGTGTTCTGTCAGCCCAGAGTATAGGTTGATAGGAGTGAGTATCGAGCATGCGGGGTGGGATACAGACCTAGGGCATTTGATTGTGGAGGGCCTGGGAGCAGGCCGGGGTCAAGTATGTATGATGGGGTTAGAGTTCGGAACCCCTCGAGGGCTAGAACGGTATGCATGGGAGATTTTTCCGGGAGGATAGCCCGGAATGTTGAATGCTAGTTGAGCGGTCCGGATAGACTGAAGGCCGGAAGGCGTACCAGTCAGGCCGAAGGCTCGGAGAACGGTCCAGCCAAACTGAAGGCACTGAGAGCGGTCCAGATTGGCTGAAGGTTCTGAGAGAATGGTCCAGATGGGCTGAAGGCCTGGTGAGGCGGTCCAGTCATGCTGAAGACTCTACAGGTATTGTTGGATCAGTGTGAGGTCTTGGATGGTGTATGCTGCAGTGGGATTGCATTAGAAGGTCTGGCCCCGGGTAGTGATCATGATTAGTGGAGATAGTGCATGGGCTTGAGAGTCCCTGCGATGAGAGTCAGAGTATGTGTGTTGGATGGATAGCGGATACGCTAAAAGGGTGGTGTAGCGTTGGGTGAGCACCGTGGCACTTGTTGGAGTGGCAATGTGGCCAAGTGGATTCCTTGGAAAAGGAAGTGAGAGAGGTGTGTAACTCCGAGAGGGAGTGCAAGTTCACGGAAGTGAAAGCAGCAGAGCAGAGTTATGATTAGAGTAACTCGAGTATGGTTTCTGAGCAGCGTGTTTGCGGCAGTGGAATTGAAGCACATCCGGTTTGGGATGTCTGCTGAGGTCGCGGAGGGAATTCCGCAGGTGTAGAGCCAAGAGACTCGGAAAGGATGCGGCGGGAGAGTCTTGGGCTCTCAGTGTGATTCTGATCAGGGTATTGGATATGTATTAGTGGTTCATCCTGGGGGATGTTGGAGGATATCATCAGTGTATCAGGTTTTTCCCAACCTGAGGGTGCCGGAGAAGTTCAGCATGTGTATGTGAATGCAAGAGGAGAACTCGTGGGAGTTGCTCTGAGATTGAGAATGGGTATTTCTGTCGTCGCGGAATGGATAGAGTGGGATTCGGATCGGGGATCCGATGGTTCATGGCTTTCTAAGCCCCTATGGGTCGAGTGAATGTTAAGGTTTGGGTCAGTGATGCGTCTTGGGTAATTCTCGGTTGTTGAGGGTGATTATCAGAGGGTACAGCCGGTGCCCGGATCGAGACGGTGGTCAGGACACCGTAAGGAAAGAGAAAGTGTGTTTGAGTTTCGATGGGTATGCCTTGAGGGACTTGGCCCGGTTAAGGCCAGGCGGCACGTTGTGGGAGTATCATTGGGATTGAATTGCTGTAGGCTTCGAGGACGAAGCCTAATTTAAGTGGGGAAGAATTGTAACATCCCAAAATATCAAGAGTAGAGTAGAAGGGCTAAAAGTGTAAATTGGGAAAGAGTGACTCGGCGAGTCCATGGGTGGACTCGGCGAGTAGAGTCGCGACTGGGTCGCGTGTTAAGTAGCCGACTCGGCGAGTCAGTAAGATGGACTCGGCGAGTATGCGCTGAGTGGAGAAAACCCTAATTCTCGGGGTTGAGCCCTATATAAAGATCATTATGTTTTCCTCCCAGCCTCTTTGTTCCCCCTTGAGTTCCAGAAACCCTAAAATCGTGGAGAAGCACCATTGTTGAGCAATTTGGAGCTTGAAGAGGTGGTTGTTGAAGAAATTCCAAAGGAGAAGAGGCTTGGATCAAAGGGCTTTGCAAGGATTCGGGATAATCTTCTCCTGGAGCTTCCTTTTGAGGTATCTTTCCATTGTTTGAGCTGCTATTGTCTAGATTCTTCATTTTGGGGGTGTTGAGATCATATCCTTTGGATGTATTGGAGTTTAGAGGCTAGATCTGAGGTTGCTACCTCAGATCTGGTATGGAGAAGAGTTAGAATGCATGAAAGTCCATGTGTTGAGCGTTGGATGAAGTTATCTTGTCCCAAACCTTAGCCCTAATGTGCAAAATGCATAGATCTCTTTGGATTCACGTAAAGTTTGCCACTTTACGTGATGGATGAGTGGTAGGAGGCTAGATCTATGTTTTGGAGCAATTGCATGGCCTGGAGTGCTTCTGTATGGATTCAGACCGGTGGTACTCGGCGAGTCACATGGGTGGACTCGACGAGTTGCTTGAACATGGCCTGGAACTCGGCGAGTCACATGGGTGGACTCAACGAGTTGCTTGAAGATGGCCTGGAACTCGGCGAGTTGTATGAACAACTCGGCGAGTAGGATGAAGATTGCCTGGAACTCGGCGAGTTGTATGAACAACTCGGCGAGTAGGTTGAAGATAGCCTTAGACTCGGAGAGTCTGTTCTTGGGCTCGGCGAGTCTTGTCGAAGAGTCCCAATATTTTCTGGTCGAGTCGAGAATCGGTGAGTCAAGGGATGACTCGGTGAGTTGTGTGCGAGTAGACTCAGAGTTGTTGAACTCGACGAGTCTTGGGGTGACTCGGCGAGTTAGGTCGCGGATTGAGTGAAGTTCTGATTATGGGAACTCGGCGAGTCATAGGGTTGACTCGACGAGTAGGGTCAGTCAGGGGTTGACTTTGACCTTGTCTTTGACCAAGGGTTGACCAGTGGTTTCTAGGGGCATTTTGGTAATTGTTGTTTGTTGTTTTGAGTTCAGTGCATTAGCGGTTGTCCAGTGGTAGAGATCGTATTAATGATCGGAGCAGTTCGGGTTATCTGTTCAGTCGACAGTTTCGAGGTGAGTTATCCTCACTATATCAACAGGGTCTAAGGCACCAAGGTTGGCCCTTATCGGATTGAGATCTGGGTAGCTGTTGTTATGTTGTTGCTATGTTATGTTTGCATCCTGAGAGCTAGGATGGTATATAGAGACCTGTTTGAGATCGGTATCCTGAGAGATAGGGTGATGCTATGCTAGTGACATGTTAGGTCGGTATCCTGGTTAGAGGGGGAATGATATGCTATGTGATCTGTTTGATCTGCTTGTTGACTGTGAATTGCTATATGATTGTATGTATATGTGCACATGGTTGTTTGGACTGGAGTTGGGTTGAGGCGGGTCTTGCTGTGTGCGGTAGGCCAAGATACCTAGGGCGGACCGGTTGTCCCGAAGGCCTAGCGAGCGGCCCGGATAGGCTGTAGGCCCCGAAAGGGCGGACCAGACGTGCCGAAGGCTCGGAGAGTGGACCAGAGAGACTGAAGGCCCGCTGCGGGCGGACCAGTCATACTGTAGACTCAGAGAGTGGACCAGGTGGATTGAAGGCCCGGAAACGGGCGGATCAATCACACTGCAGACTCGATGTATGTGGATAGACTCGGAGGGTGGACCAGGTGGACTGTAGGCCGGTGCGGCGGACCAGTCACACAATAGACCCAAAGTGCATGGCTGTTATGTGATCGGATATGTTATGGCATGTTATGCGTGTATGGTATTTGTGGTTGGTATTTTGGGGATATCTCACTAATCTTTCGAGCTTACAGTTGTGGTTTCATGTTTTTCAGGTTCTTCAGGAGACTGTGGCAAGGCGAAGGCGTGATCGTACCGCTCCTCGTGATTTTGTAGTATTGTGATTCTGGGAACACGTTAAATGTTTTGTATTGAAAACCTTTTTGTAAAGATTTAATGGAATCAAGATGTTTTTTGAAAAAGTTAAAATTGGTTGTACTTTTCGGTCGTTACACCGCACCATCAAACAGATCTGATTGATACACAGGCATTTTAGGGACTTACATCATGTGGTTCATCCCTTGTTCTGTTAAGGCTCGACATCACCATAGTTTTACCATCTTCGCCATAACATGTCACCATCTTCTCTACGCCAACACCATTATTGGATCATTATCTTCTCGTGCCACCATCACAGACCTCCATCTAGACCAACTAACACCCTCATCTACCTACATCAACTATGGCACCATGCATCATTATCTTTTTCATGCCACGATTTCTTGCAATTACATACATACATGCAAAGTAGTGGGTTCGATTCCTAATTTCGACCTCTAACTCGAGAAAAAAGGACATACTCTTTGTTTTTTTTCTTGCGCCACCATCCCTAGAATCCTGAAATGTTAAACTCTAAGAACTTAAGAACGCTAGCTGAAATGATTTTGAAATCGTTAGCTCTTTATGATCTTCAAGCGAAAATGGTATGCTTTCTCTGTTCATTATGATTTTAAGTTCGTGTTCACGCCTTCGAGAACAAGAATGATTTATGGATATAGATTTACTATGATTTCTGAATTGTATTCATCCCCTTTAAGAACAATAATATTTTATAGGTTCAGACCCAAGAACAAGATACTAAGAACTCATCTGAAATATGAAATTGAAAACGAGTTTAGGGTTTCGTTTCTCTCTATGAACATGATCACGAACAAAGAACTAAGAATCTATGGAGAAAGATTTTTGCGATTTAAATGAGTTTAGTGTTTTTGATTTTGATTTCGTTTCACTCTCTAAACACGAACCAAGAGCCCACATAACACACTCGATTTCGTTTTCGATCGAGTTTATAAGTATATTTCAGAGTTCGATTTCGATTTCATTTTGGGTTATTTTTTATAGAACTTAAATGAGCATATTATGGGAAAACACATACAATCAATACATTCGAATTTGAGTTTGTTTTAGATGCCAAACACACACACACAATTAAATATGGGTTTGTGTGTGTTTGAACCCAGATGGACAAACAATCATGTTTGGCAGGAAAATAACCATAAAATTCATGTTTGGTTTGAATACTATAATACCCTATAATACCCGGTCGTAGTTGTATTTTTCGAACCTAAACAAATTTAATATAATCATGTGTATAAGAAAAACATAAGTGACTATGACACTATGTATATATTTGAGAGTGTATTTGTGCACATTCAAAAATGTTCATATACACACATGCATACTCATTTTTTTAACAATTGTTTTTGTGTTCCTTTTTTGAATTTTCGAAAAGTAATTTGCCTAGACGAGATGTCTTTGTTTGTGGTTGTATTATGAGTGGATTTTTTAAATCCATAAATTAATGTTGATTCTAAAAATAATTTAAATCTCTATTCTAATAAATAAAGTTTTTCTTTGCCACATGTCACATTTTCATTCAATTTGCCAACCGATAATTTTGGTTATTTTGAATTAATTTTTTTTTCCACATGTCATTTTATGAGTTTTTTTTATTTTATTAAATTCAATATAATATTTTAATATAATAATTGTAATAAATGTAGTAATAATTGGATATAAATTTCGTTAACGAACTTACATTTTAATTTGTTTAAATTTAAAAGATAAAAAAACATTTTAATTATAATAATTTATTATTTTTCTTATTTTCTTAAAAATTCAAAGTTCTCAAATATTTTGACTTTTAAATTTAAATTTTTTTAAAAATTAACCCATGTAATACGTGAGTCTCACAACTAGTTTTTTTATAAATAAAACAATTATCATTAATTTTTTTATATTCTACTCTTAAACAACACTTAAATCCACCTATGTTACGGACGAAAGTTGAACCTTCGACCTTCCTTGCCGGCTAAACCAACACCACTACTCACAGACACCACCAACATTAAGAACACCCTAATTTCACAAGGTAAAGATGAAGATCAACGAAGGCTTTCAGAAAAGAATAAACATGATCGAGGATTATCTAAAATTGTGTTCATTGAAGTGTCTTTTCTAAAAAATGATTAATCATCAAATAAACATAGAAATATAGAAGAATTAAAGGAACCTTGAAAAAAAGGTATTGAAGAAGGGAGAAGAGCAACATATCCAAACGAACACAATAATATGAATATCTATAACACAAGTCATATACAAGAAGAATAAGAACACCAATCGATTTTAAATATAGATATGATTAGAATCCCAAATTCTTGCTTAATCTTGATGTAAATCAAATTTAGTGGTTGATATTTAGGGATATTATGAGATCAAAAATTATTTATTAAGTCAAAATTGTCTGGGATTAATCAGTCTAACTATTAATTAATATGGAATCTGATTAATCTGACCAATCTATTATCAAATAACAGAAAAATCGATATTAGGGTTCACGTATTAGAAGAAATGTATATAACCGTAAAACAGAAGAAGATTATGTTTGCCAGAAGAAATGCATAATACCTTAAAAACAAAATTGATTAAACTCCTCATATGCGGAATTGAAATGTGGATGGAGGCTACAATTTGTTCATGATGGTTGTGATTTGTGTATGATTGATCAATCTCTACTTATCTGCAGATACATACCAAAACATAAAAGCAAAAAAAAAAATCAAAGAATTAACCAGCAACAACAATCTTCATTCAGTATGAAAGGAGTAGTCGAGCGGGAGCATGAATCGTATAAATAAATAGGCTGACCTTTAATTTTTTAATGGATTTCCTTAAAATAGGTTTCGATCTTGCTAATTAGTAGAAAAAGACTCGATAATTGCTGATTTCTCGTATTTATTTCCTAATTTTTCGGGATATACGTGGATGTGAGACGTAAACCAATTTTGGAATATTAAGAGACAAACATGTAGTAGTTAAAGACTTTTACAAATGGCAGTAGGAGATTCAAGTAATTTATTTATTAAAAAAGAGATTTGACTAACATTTTGGCTTTTAGTTCAAGTTATGTTAAAACCTAGTTGTGATACCCATATATTATACAGGTTGAATAAAATAAAAAAATTAAATATGAAAGTTTAAACAAAAATTTATTTAAATTTGAAATTTTAGATCTAAATTTAAATTTAAAAAAGAAACATATTAAATACTATATAAGTAGTAATATTATAATTTATTGATTATTTTCAATTAAGATAATTATTAATTGAGGTGTAAATATGATGTGTTAATTAAGAAAATATAAAAAAATGAGAAAATGACAAATGGAAAAACATTTGTTCAAAACTACCAAAAAATGACATATGTCCAAGTTAATGAGAGACTGACACGTGACAAAATTATTTTCATTTATTAGAGAATAAAATATTATACTTTTGTATAGAAAAGGTACAATTTATTTTTATGTCGTTGGATAACCAATTTTCTAGGGGCAATTTTTTAATCTCAGTTTACTATTTTTTTTAATACTCACGAATTGCCATCATTTGAAACATTTTGATTTATTTATTTATTTACTTTTTTGGAAATTAATCAACTGTTTTAAGGATATATTTATAAATTTATGACTTGTAAGTAACATAAACTTTTATATATCAAACTAGGTTATAACCCGTGGAAACCACGGGTAAAAAATTTAAAAACAAATTTATATTATTAATAAGAGTTAAGATTGTCAATCCTTTTGTATTGATTATTTAAAATTAAAATTAATATAAATTTGTAAAAAAGTATATAAATTTGAATATATGTTAAATAGAAACGCAATCAATCCATCGAAAGTTAAATATGAAGATAACTAAATTGCATCTTTGAATATGTGAATGATTTATGAAGTGTGAGGGCAAATCATTATTTTTTGTAATGAGGGAGCAATCAAGAAACACCATGTGGCATCTATTAAAGTCTGAAAATCAAATATCGAAACAAACTGAATATTATGGATGACAATGTTATATAAAGAATAAATTATTTAAAAAAAATGTTACAAAAAAAAAAAAAACACAATTGTTAGAAGTTAATGGGTACGAAGCATTTATAAATTCCTAAAATAACAGGAAATGTATTAATTGTCAATGTGGTTGAGTGCAAATTACCATTATGTCCCTGGAGTACTAATAATAAGAACAAAAATTATAAAATCCTTAAAATAGTTCTACAGATGGTATAATGGTATAATGGTAATTAAAACAATCAGTTTTTCCGCATGCCTCTTAAAAAATCATATACAACCATAAATAAGTTTACCAATATACCCGTAACACATTAATTTTGTATATGTAATACGTAAGATATGAGATATATGTGGCGAGGGCATTTTCGTCCTTTGAACATACTTATAACAATTAACAAACCTCATGATACATTATAACAGTGGATAATGGATCGACATACATATATGCTTTTCTTTTTAATGAAGAGGCGTGAAATATGCAATTGACAGAAATGCCCCTTCTACAAGACACACCTATTTAAATTGCATAAAACCACACGGCTTAACCTATTTATTCATATTTGATGTTAGAGTTCTACAATTACCAAGGTGTTTTTATCTTTGACTTAATAGAAATATGTCTCGATCAAGTAAGTTCAGGTATAAGTTTTTTTTATCTAACGCAAATATAATGACATAATAAGTAAAATAAGAGAAAAACTACAAAATATTGGGTAAAATTAAAAACCGAGCCACACCCTTTAAACAAACCATCATTGAGTTATCAAAATCAGTAACATGAATGTAGTCACTATAAATTATATGCAAATAGGTATACATGAGAAAAAGCTAAAATGAAAAATGATAACTACCTCCACCTTATAGTTTATAAAAAATAAGGCAAACACCTTAACTACATGCATAGATACTCTACTCCCAATACTAAAGAAATTAGTCTACAAATGGCTTTAGTTAATATGTTTTTGGTTTAAACCGGTTTAGATCAATGACTAATTACCATTCTACCATTTGTAACTGGAGAATGATTAATTAACATACAAAGGTGAAATTTCTCTACCTGCTGCTGCCTTACGTTCAAAAGATTCTGAAAAATACAATAAAGTATTATAAAACATTCAAACATATTCAAACAAACTATATACCGCTGCTGTGAAAATTACCAATATGTCCCTGGAGTAGTAGGCGGATAAAAAGATGAAAAACAAACCGGTCATTTTCGTCCACTGAACTTACTTATAACATGAAAAACAAAAGTACAATGCCTTTATATGTAATATTTTCGAATTTTGTTGCACATATAATTTTTTTTGTACTGTACTGTTGGAATACATTTTTCTTTCCTTCTGTTATTTTACTTTGTAACTATTGGAACTAATGTTTATTATGTTATATAAAGCTAAGCATTGCTGGAAAGGATACTATTAGGGAGGATGATTTTGATGAATTGACTTCCAATTCCATAGTTACAGATTATGATATATCAAGCATATCAGGTTCAGAACTAAAATGGAAAAAAATTACACAGAAAGACATAACATATTAAGAAAAAATAATGGAACAAAATTACACAGAACATATAAAGACAAACATAATTACAATTATGTCCCTATAGTAGTAGGCGGATAAAAAGATTCTGAATATAATACAATAAAGTATTATAAAAACATTCAAACATATTCAAACAAACTATATACCCGTGATGTGAAAATTACCAATATGTCCCTGAAGTAGTAGGTGGATAAAAAGATGAAAAACAAACAGGGACAACCTCAGTAATTCAAGCATATCAGGTTCAGAAAAAACAAAAAATAGAGAATTGGATAAAAAGATGAGAATACATTCTCCATATTTACATATTTACAGATTATGATATATCAAGCATATCAGGTTCAGAAAAAACAAAAAACATAGAATTTGACAGCCTCAGTGATAAAATCGGTAATTATAAGTAAAACAATAACATACAACGTTAATGTGGCCTAAGCCCTAATTCATATAAATCTGATTGTTTAACAATCGCAGGCGTACCTTCAATAGTTCAATGGGATAAACTCGAAGAAGCAACGTAAGCAGTAAAGCAGATTGCGATGAGAGAGAGAGAGGGCCTGCCGCCTGCGATTGGTAATTTGCGATGGTATCTCTCGACTGAGAAAGGGGAGCGATAGATGAACAGAACCATATTCAGACGAATTATGATTGTCAAATAAGTTTTTGATCGTTCTTTTCATCGGACTTTTGCAATTAACACAGACATTGAGAAGCAGGGGCTTACATATACACAATGAGAAGCAGAATTGAGAAGAAGAAACTTAGATTCGATTGAAGTCGCTGATTGAATATCTAATAACTGAAGTGTGGATGATGCTTGATTGTTGGAAGACGATGATGTAAAGAATGATTCATATTCGTATGTTTCAAGTATATATTGAACATAATAAGATCAAATCGACCTAATAATCAAATTTAAATGTAATTGATATGATTGATATTGATACCATAAAAAGATGCTCTTAATCGGGCATATAACGAAATTGATTCAATATTCCATTCAATTTCCATCCATATTCCAAATTCCACATTCAAATTCCTATATTGCCATATTTCCATATATAATTTCTGTATGTAATGCTACGTGAAACCAAGCAGGGGTAAAAATGAGATTTAACATTGGCAGGAAAGTGAATTTTTGTTAGGACACTTGTCAAACAGATTTTGTTTATTACATAGGGGTATTCAACCCTAGGCTCTAGCTCGTATAGATTAGTTTTATATTTATTACTTAGTATTAATATTAATATTAAAATAAAATTATGTTATTACATATACAGTGTTATAATTCGAAACATTTTATTGTCATTTTTATGATAGATCTGTCATATGTAAATTGAAGTGTCAAATAAATTAATACATATCAAATATGTCTAGAACAACTCAAAAATTTTCTCATCACTATATCTTAATTAAATAGCAATAATGTAAAATTTACTATAAAAAACCAAAAATGTGACATCCCTATTTTTTACAGTCAGAAAAGACCGGTTTTGTTTATGCTTTATAAAAATCAGAGTACTTTTTTTTATAAAAATGTTGCGGAATTTGTTCCCAGATTAACATGAAAAATACGTTATCAAAACATTTTCGAATAAACATATTTTATTTATTTTAAAACGTTTGGGATGTCATCGTCAATACAGAAACATAAGCATAAACGGAACTTACATTTATTTACACTAGTGATCTACATCTCTTTAATATCTCAGTGTAATGTCACTTCATATCAACACTTGTGATGTAAATAAACTGAGTGGGTCAGGTTGGGAAACCTGATGAGTACATAGGGTTTTCAACCCACAATAATATAATTATTATGTTTAAACAATCAAACAATCAACCCAATTGCCCATCCCCATTATCTTCTTTAGTCTTAAGGATCTACCCTAAGAATCAGCTACCCCTCGTTTATTTATTCCTAAGGATCATCCTAAGAAATCGGCACGAAGTCCATCGTTACCAAGGCTTATAGATTATAACTAGTGAACACGTAGTCCAAAACATCCAGTAAACACTTAGTTCAAAAGTAGCTAGTGAACACACTTAGTTCAAAATACCTAGTGAGCACACTCAGTTCAAAAATATCTAGTGAACAAACACTTAGTTTAAAAATGTCTAATGAGCACCTAGTTCAAAAACACCTACAGGTTACGAGCCTGCTAGCGTTCCACTGGACTGTCTAGGATCGTCCATGGTCGTCATCTATACTTCACTAGATGATTGGATCACTGTCAACATTGATGTCCTTCATCGTGTTGTCACATAACAACTATTTCATCTACCGATGTTTTACCCAACAGATTTTGTAGATATAAAATACATATACAGTTTAAATCATTTAAAACGTGTATAAAAATATTTCACCCAGTATAGACAACAAGTATTCAGACAATATGCACACATAGCACGTAATTTATATTAAATACTTCATATCTATGTGTAAGATGAAAGGGACTATGCACTCACCTGAGTAGGTGGTGACTCTACGCTTGGACAGCACTTCGTTACTCTTAACACAATTTTCCTTCGGCAAAACCTAGTATCATTACCACTAGGGTTTAGTCTAATATTAACCGCGACTAATTAATAGTCTAGCTATTATTACTATTATATAAGCGTTAAGAAACACTCTTATATAACTCATAATAATAGCCCAAATATTCATTATAAGTTCCTAATAACGTTACTATATTAAAACATAAGCTATACTAAAGGTAGGATAGGTACAACTCACTTACAGCGGGTTTTCTCGAAAACCGAGCTTCGCTGAAGCAGCGTTCCCGAGCCGAAAGGCTATTTTCTCGGAACTCTGGGAGCATTGGGGCTTCCTTTGGATGCTATGGGGTTTACCTAGACTTTAGGCGAGTTTTGGGAGGCTAGAGAGAGAAAGAGAAGTTGGAAGGTGTGAGAAATGAGGGTGCCCCGGCTCCCTTTTTATAGGCTGGAAATGCCAAAAACTCGTCGAGTTGGCCTCAAACTCGTCGAGTTCCAGGCCAGGTGTCACCATCTGGTGGCTAGCCTTGGGGAGGAAGCAATGGCCAAGATTGCGCCACGTCACCCGATTTCGCATAGCAGCCTCCCGACTTAGAAAAATCATAACTCTCGCATACGAGCTCCGTTTTCGACGTTCTTTATATCCACATGTAGGTAAAAATAAGATCTACAACTTTCATTTTGACTCCGTTGTCTAATTCTCAACCCATCTTAAATTTAACAGTAGGAGGAGATTAGACTGCTAAATGACCGCGAAGAATCTATCTTTTTACCGTTGAGTTCCTATTAATGAGATCTTCAACTCTCATTTAGGTCGCGTAAGCCAAAAACCGCTCGAACTAAAATTCGAGTTTCGGGTCGTGCACTGCTAAGCCGAAATTTTGAAAAATCATAACTTCTTCATACGAAGTCAGATTTGGGCGTTCTTTTTATCGATGTTCTTAGTTTAACATAATCTACGAATTTCGTTTAGGTTTCTAAGGCTAAATCTCGCTCTATCGTAAATTCACTATTTACGCTTCCCGGTGACGTGTCGGTTCCGTCGCGAAACTTCGACGGGTCATAACTTCTTCGTTATAACTCGGATTTCGGCGTTCTTTACATGTACGGAACCCTTGAGACATATTCTACAACTTAGTTAAGGTTATTTATTCTAAATAATCTTTTGTCGAAAAGTCATTTTCGATCCCTATTATCTCTAAATTGACTAGCCCGGATCTACGGGCGTTACAATTATCTCCCCCTTAGGATGATTACATCCCGAAATCATCAACGAAACAGGGCTCACCTGATGACTACATACATTATCTCTTCATCCTAGGTAATGACTGTAACTTCTATGTCACTTCGAACAAGTATCTAACTCTTGGACTCCTTGACCGCAGGCGGTGCTCGATCTTGCACTTGCTCCTTATCTCATTATGAACTTCAAGTCACCATCTCGATCCTTACTAGAGACTCCTGCTTTTTCTTAACAAACTTAAGATAAGTTCTTTTATGGAACGACGTGTCACATTCTAATGAACTATCATCGTGTGTTGCAACGCTTAGACTCAGGTCTCTTAGAGTCAAATTCTAGAATACACTATATCTTCCTTCATGTTCTAATGTGATATAATCATATCTTAGAAGGTAGCATTCCTAGCTACAAGCAACTATCGCGATACCTCTATTGATTACTTTGATTGTCTTTCACTTCAAGCTTCTAGCTTAAGTCAGATGCTACATCGCACTTGGTTCTCTGAACCACGTGTCATACTCACCGTAGTCGGACTCAATTTGATATGACCACTCGGGTCGGAATATCAACAATCTTTTTAGTCATTACCGAAACGATGGTAACAACATACTTGAATAAAACGAAATCAATTGCTAGCTTCTTGGTAACCTTGTGACTTTCCCTGATCCAAGCGTGAGTCCTGTGCTTCCGGTAGTATATGCATCTACTACCTTTCACACCTACTCATACTCATCCCAAGTATTGTCTCGCAGTTTTCCAAGTCATCATGCAAGAAAATCACATAGCAAATTAACACATCAGATACAAAACGAAGGCTTTATTATTTCTTGAAATTATTACATAGGTGTTCAAGTTCGCCCTATACTATGCCTCTTATAGGCTACATCATATGATACTATGGCTACTTCATAACTTGATCTTCGGATATGAAGTCCTCATCCTTGATTCCTCGCATGGTTTTCTGCTTCGTCGAGGATCATGTGGAATGCCCTTGGCCTTGGTGGTGTGTTTGGCCTTGCTGCTTCATTCTTATTTGGGCAATTCTTTGAAAGATGCCCCCTTCTTTACATTCATAACACAACCTCTTGTTGGATGTACACTCGTTGGCGTAATGCCCAGACTTTCCACACTTGAAACATGTCACCTCCTTGCTGCATTTTCAAAAGTGTTTCTTCTTGCATTTATCATACCACATTGCTTCACCTCCTTCTCCTCTTCTAAGCTTTGATAATTTGCTCTCCTTGTTGGACCTTGAAGATCCTTCAAACTTCCGCTTCTCTCCTGCCTTATCTTTTTCTAGACCCTTTTCTCTTATTTGGGTCTCTACGTTCTTAGCTGCCCTAACAGTTGTTTTCATGGTAGTTGCCATTTTGACCATTAGGCCAAAGTCAGTGGGCAATCCGTTAGCAAATCTATCAATCTTGGAGAGTTCAGTAGGAACCAAGAAGGGAAATAGCTTCATCCTCTCGGTGAATGTGGTGGCGTACTCATCAACACTCATCTCCCCTTTCTTCAGGTTCTGAAACTCGTTGTTCAGGTCTATCAGATCTATCTCCGAGCAGTACTGCATTTTCAACTGTTTCAAAAACTCTTCCCATGACATCCTTAAGGCTTCTCCTCGTGGCATCGTATCTACCAATAGCTTCCACTAGTTCAAGACTCCAGTTTTCAGTTGTCTTACAGCGAAGACGGTCTTCTGTTTCTCGCTACAGTCGTAGCTCTCAAACACCATCTCCATCTCAGAGATCCAATCCATAATCTCAACAGGCTTTGGGCTTCCTGAGAGACTTGGTGATTTCGTACCCAATAAATTCTTGTACATTCGCCCATCCTTGTCATTTCTCCTCTCCGGGCCGTCCCTTTGTTCACCTTGAGTCCCCACTTGACTCACTTGGTGGTTGTAGTTCCCTTCCTCCGATTGCTCGAGAATTAGCTCGGGTTGCTCAGTGGGCATAGTAGGTTCGTCCCTATTCAACATCTGCCTCATTTCTTCCCTTTGTTCAGCTATAGCCTGAATCATGGCTTGAACTCCAGCCATGGTGATTGGCTCAGGTGCAGCTTCTTCTACAACAGGTATTTGCTGAACCACTGGGGATTGGTTCCTATTCTCATTTGCATTCACGTTTCCGCTATGGGTTCTTGCCATTTTGATCTATACACCGAATAAGGTGAATCGAGATTTTAATTTAGGATTGACGTCTTAAATCATCCTTATCACTCCGAAACGTTTATATGCTAGTTCTAATATCGTAGTTAAACGCTTAGAATCCTAAACACATAAGGTTTCCAGATCCGGTCGGCAATAGACCATAGATCCAATCAAGCTATAGCATAAAGCATAACAAATCATTTAACACATAAAAGCAATTTAGGCATCATTCCTAAAATAAGCTAGCGCTCACACCTCACAATCATCGCTTAGCATTCTAAGTTTAAGTCTAGAAATAAATCCATATTCCTAGTTCGCTTAAACTAATGCTCTGATACAAACTGTGACATCCCTATTTTTCACGGCCAGAAAAGACCGGTTTTGTTTATGCTTTGTAAAAATCAGAGTACTTCTTTTCATAAGAATGTTGCAGAATTTGTTCCCAGAAAAACATGATAAATACGTTATCAAAACATTTCCGAAGAAACGTATTTTATTTATTTTAAAACGTTTGGGATGTCATCGTCAATACAGAAACATAAGCATAAACGGAATTTACATTTATTTACACTAGTGATCTACATCTCTTCAATAAGTGTAATATCACTTCATATCAACACATGTGATGTAAATAAACTGAGTGGGCCAGGTTGGGAAACCTGGTGAGTACATAGGGTTTCAACCCACTATAATATAATTTTTATGTTTAAACAATCAAACAATCAACCCAATTGTCCATCCACATTATCTTCTTTAGTCTTAAGGATCTACCCTAAGAATCATCTATCCCTCGTTTATTTATTCCTAAGGATCATCCTAAGGAATCGGCACGAAGTCCATCGTTACCAATGCTTATAGATTATAACTAGTGAACACGTAGTCCAAAACATCCAGTAAACACTTAGTTCAAAAGTAGCTAGTGAACACACTTAGTTCAAAATACCTAGTGAGCACACTCAGTTCAAAAATATCTAGTGAACAAACACTTAGTTTAAAAATGTCTAATGAGCACCTAGTTCAAAAACACCTACAGGTTACGAGCCTGCTAGCGTTCCACTGGACTGTCTACTATCGTCCATGGTCGTCATCTATACTTCACTAGATGACTGGATCACTGTCAACATTGATGTCCTTCATCGTGTTGTCACACAACAACTATTTCATCTACCCATGTTTTACCTAACACATTTTGTAGATATAAAATACACATACAATTTAAATCATTTAAAACATGTATAAAAATATTTCACCCAGCATAGACAGCAAGTATTCAGACAATATGCACACATAGCACGTAATGTATATTAAATACTTCATATCTATGTGTAAGTTGAAAGGGACTATGCACTCACCTGAGTAGGTGGTGACTCTACGCTTGGACAGCACTTCGTTACTCTTAACACAACACTTCGTTACTCTTAACACAATTTTACTTCGGCAAAACCTAGTATCATTACCACTAGGGTTTAGTCTAATATTAATCGCGACTAATTAATAGTCTAGCTATTATTACTATTATATAAGCGTTAAGAAACACTCTTATATAACTCATAATAATAGCCCAAATAGTCATTATAAGTTCCTAATAACGTTACTATATTAAAACATAAGCTATACTAAAGGTAGGATAGGTACAGCTCACTTACAACGGGTTTTCTCGAAAACCGGGCTTCGCTGGAGCAGCTTTCCCAAGCCGAAAGGCTCTTTTCTCGGAACTCCGGGAGCCTCGGGGCTTCCTTTGGATGCTAGGGGGTTTACCTAGACTTTAGGGGGTTTGGGAGGCTAGAGAGAGAAAGAGAAGTTGGAAGGTGTGAGAAATGAGGGTGCCCTGGCTCTCTTTTTATAGGCTGGAAATGCCAAAAACTCATCAAGTTGGCCTCAAACTCGTCGAGTTCCAGGCCAGGTGTCACCATCTGGTGGATAGCCTTGGGGAGGAAGCAATGGCCAGGATTGCGTCACGTCACCCGATTTCGCACAGCAGCCTCCCGACTTAGAAAAATCATAACTCTCGCATAAAAGCTCCGTTTTCGACGTTCTTTATATCCACGCGTAGGTAAAAATAATACCTACAACTTTCATTTTGACTCCGTTGTCTAATTCTCAACCGATCTTAAATTTAACAGTAGGAGGAGATTAGACTGCTAAATGACCGCGAAGAATTCGTAACTCCTTCATACGGACTCTGTTTTCGTCTATCTTTTTACCGTTGAGTTCCTATTAATGAGATATTCAACTCTCATTTAGTTCGCGTAAGCCAAAAATCGCTCAAACTAAAATTTAAGTTTCGGGTCGTGTACTACTAAGCCGAAACTTCGAAAAATCATAACTTCTTCATACGAAGTCAGATTTGGGCGTTTTTTTTATCGATGTTCTTAGTTTAACATACTCTACGACTTTCGTTTAGGTTGGTAAGGCTAAATCTCGCTCTATCGTGAATTCACTATTTACGCTTCCCGGTGTCATGCCAGTTCCGTCACGAAACTTCGACATGTCATAACTTCTTCGTTATAACTCGGATTTCGGCGTTCTTTACATGTACGGAACCCTCGAGTCATATTCTACAACTTAGTTAAGATTATTTATTCTAAATAATCTTTTTTTGAAAAGTCATTTTCGACCCCTATTATCTCTAAATTGACTAGCCCGGATCTACGGGCGTTACAAAATACAACAACGTGAACAGTAAATTAGAAGCTATAAGACTAAAATTATAGTCGATTAAAAGTTATAATGCTAAATCAATAAAATATATTAAGTATCGAGAAAATTCTAAAACTATCTATTAGAGGCATGAGTACAACTAGGAAAGAGATTTAAAACTAGATTACCAGGTCGGAACCGGATTCGGACCGGAAGCGAAACCGGAATCGGACCGAAACCGTAACTGTTAGAACCAAAATATATAGAACTGGTTCCGGTTTCGGGTTTAAAAATTAGCTTTATCCGGGTTCTGGGTAATTCGGGTTTGGGTTCATCGGGTCTGGGTAAACCGGGTCTAAAAACTGGAACCAGTGTTAGGAACTGGAACCACTTCTAGGACCGGAACCGGTTTTTGTGAAACGTTTAAAAATACATATCTCATTCGTTTCAACTCCGATTGACATGCAGATCTTTCCAACCTGTAGTTTAGAGTTTGTACATGATTTAGGCTATAAATTTGCCATTTTTAGTTTTATATTTATTGACTTACAGTCCCCCAAAGTCGAGATATCAAAGCTGAAAATTTTTAGTTTTTCAGATTTTTTTTTTGTATTAGGTAAAAGTTTTAAAACATGCATATCTAATTCGTTTGAAGTCAGATTGACATGCGGTTTTTTTCCAACTTGTAGTTTAGAGTTTGTAGATGAGTTTAGACTATAATTTTGTTATTTTTGGTTTAATATTCAATGATATACAATCCCCCGAAGTCAGGATATCAAAATTGAGAATTTTCAACTTTTCAGCTCTTTGTTTTTGTACTTTGTATTCTGTGAAAATGTTCACACATGCATATCTCATTCGTTTAAAGTCGGATTGACATGCGGTTTTTTCCAAAGTGTAGTTTAGATTTTGTATATGATTTTAGACTACACTTTTGTCAATTTCAGTTTCATATTCAATGAGTTACACTCCCCCAGAGTCAGTATATCAATATGAAAATTTTCAAAATTCAATCCACTAAGTCGTAAATAATTAACAAAAAATTCCAGTTTTTTTGGGTTTTCGGTTCTAAATCCACTTTATCCGGTTTTAACCTATCCACTTTGATGTTTCCGGGTTTTCCGGTTCTAGACCCACTTTACCCTGTACCGTACCCGGAACAAAAACGGAACCGATTCCTATATACCGGTCCGATTTCCGGTTTTACAAAATCCCGTTAACCGGTTTCGGGTTTTATGGGTCTGGGTCCATCCGGTCCGCGTTTGGACCTACTTTCATCCCTAAGTACAACTAGCAGGTTACTGATAGCGTTAGGTTAAATACTATGCGAGATATCTATTAAATTTGAAACGTTTTGTTCAAACAATATTTTTTTGCTAAAAACAGAGCCTTTAATCAAACGCTAGAAAATAAAAGCTCTCAAACGCTACCTACCAAACATACCCTTGATCTTTTCAATATATATATTTAATAATATATAAAAGATATGATTTTCTTTTTAATATTTCAAAAAACTAAGTTACTCTACAACAATATATAAATGAAAACTAAAAAAAACTAGGTACAAAAAAAAAACTATAATTCAAATAATAGTACGGTATATTGGGAAAATGAAAAACAATATATATATATATATATATATATATATATATATTTGCTTTTCGTTTTTACGATATACCCTATTATTATTAGAATTATAGAGCTTTTTGGTGTATCTACTTTTGTAGAATTATATATCTACTTTTGTAGTGTATATATATATATATATATATATATATATATATATATATATATATATATATATATATATATATATATATATATATATATATATATATATATATATATATATAGAGAGAGAGAGAGAGAGAGAGAGAGAGAGAGAGAGAGAGAGAGAGAGAGAGAGAGAGAGAGAGAGGTTTATGTTCTATGGAAAACTAAAAAAACACTAAAAAAAATCTTAAAAATCATAAAAATGCATAAAAAAAAAATACTTAGAGCTTACAAAACGTTTTTTTGAATTTTTTTTATAAAAAATCGCAGCTTTTCCTTAAAATTCGCTAAAAAAAAAATAAAAAATCAAAAAAAAATTATTAATTTTTTTTTCAAAATTTTTTTCAGCGAATTTGTATACAAAGCTGCAATTTTTTATAAAAAAATTAAAAAAAAAAAGTTTTGTGATCTCTAAGTATTTTTTTTATGTATTTTTATGATTTTTAGGGTCTTTCTTTTCCAAATAACCCTTCCCTTTATATATATATATATATATATATATATATATATATATATATATATATATATATATATATATATATAGAAATGCATAAATCTAAAAAAACCTAAAAACCATAGAAATATATAAAAAAAATACATTGAGATAACTAATTTTTTTACAGGGATAAATATCACAATTTTTTATTTAAATTTGTTAAAAAAATAAAAAAAATATATTTTAATCTGTTTATAAGCTTTTTTTATATCATTTTTTTTAGTTAATTGGTATAAAAAGTTGCAAAAATACATAAACCTTTGGAAACCTAAAACCTGAAAAATCAGTAGAAATACATAAAAAAATATTTTTAGAGATGGAATCTTTTTTTGACTTTATATCTGGCTAAAAATCGCAACTTTTTATACTAATTCATTAAAAAAAATTGAAAAGAAAAATATTATTATTATTATTATTATTATTATTATTATTATTATTATTATTATTTCAACGAATTTAAATAAAAATTTACGCCTTGTAAAATAAAATGAAACAAATTAGATATCTCAAAGTATTTTTTATATATTTTTATGGTTTTTAAATTTTTTGAAGTTTGTACATTTTCTATTGATTTTGTTTATATATATATATATATATATATATATATATATATATATATATATATATATATATATATATATATATTCAAGAAATGTAAAGAAATATATTCTTTTCATATCAATTTTATTATGTTGCTTTTTTACATTTTCAATAAAATAAAAAATATTCATATAACTAATATAATTAATTTTTTTAGTTAAGTTTATTAGGAGGGAGGAACCATTCTCTTCCAAGCTAGTGTCACATCAATTATTTTTTACTCTTCTAACCTTCCAACCTATAATACACCTAAAGCATATGTTTTTCAACCCATTCAATTTATAATCTTTAAATAAATACACACTAATTAAAATCAATCAAAATTAATTAACAAAAACATTAAAAACATACGAAATAAATTCACATACTAATAAAAAACATTACAAATAAAATTGATACAAGTTTTAAAGCTTGAGGTACAATTTATTAATGAATAAAAAAAATTAAAAGAAATCTAAAGAAAAAGAAAGATAGCGGTTCACAAACCCGCGTGAAAGAAACAAAAGCTTGAGCTTCTTCAACCGACCGGACATGGGATTAGGCGGTACAACTAGTACCGACCCATCCCGGCTCCGCATCACTCCTCCCTTAAATTTTGAAAAAAAAAATAGAAATTGATCTATGGTTTAATAATCATTTGCTTTTATGTCAAATTAAATTCTTATTTAATCAAGACTCATGTGGTCAATTAATTTTAATATATCTCTCGTGGCTTTGATAAAACAGCCACACATATTAACATTCATTTTCACATTGTGGCGTCCTCTCTGTCCCGGCGGCCTGTCACCATCGGCCATTGACACCTTCAAAGCGTTTTGTTCTTCAACATCCGGCCACCATCCTCCGATGTTGAAGGAGCAACCACATATATTTATATTTATATAACAAAACCCAACTTGTATATAAATCCTTTTCTTTTGCTTTGAAAGTCAATTCAAAATTTTATGATAAACATGATTATCACTTAATAAATAAATATGTAAACGTACATTGTATCTTTTTATATTATATGTAAACTGTTTAAAAAAAATGTACATCAGCTGATATTGTATTTTAATACATGGTGTACCCCCCTATTGCTGATTTCATTTTCATGATGTCATGGTAAAGGTTCAAAAAAGTTGTCAAAATTAAACAGCTAATCTTTTTATGACCACTTGGCTGAACTTAACATGAAGACGAAAGGACAAAGAATAAGGGAAAATGACAAATATTAGGTTGTCTAACGATAATTGTGCGAAGTCACTAGAGCTAGCCCTTCTCCGAAACTCTCGCCAATCATAATGCCATGACAAATTTTTCGTCGACTGCATGCGTACAGATATATAAAACATGCAGTCTCATTCAAAAGTTTTCTTATGTAATTCTAAGAATGTGACACTTGACACACATTTGCTACCTGTAATTAATAAAATATCACGTTCATTACTAGCTTGATTGTCGGAAGTCCCTCCATGAACATCTTCATAGTAAATGTGTTGGTTTTGAATTTTTTTTGGAAAAAAAAAAACACATAACTTGCATATTTTCACATTCAGATGTGCTTATATGCGCATTTCAAAAAAAAAAAAAAATCGTTAAATTCTTTTTTTTTTAGCTTAAATATATTTTAGACGTAACAATTGCCAAGCCATTGGTTTATTATGCCTAGGGCGACGTTGTTAGTATTGTCTGGGGATATCGTACAATGCTAATGCCCTATATTAATTATTTTTTTATTACCAACATATAGTGGCGAGTCTAGAACGTAAAACGACATGGTTCACTATTAAAATGATATCGATAGAAAAAAAAAATACTAGTTGTGAGTTCGGGTCGGGTCAAATCGTATAAACAAAAAAAAAATTAAAGTTCTTACAATTATACCCGACAGATATATATATATATATATATATATATATATATATATATATATATATATATATATATATATATATATATATATATATATAACCGACGTTGTTCATCTCCACCTTGGATAGATTATTTATTTGGGCTATTGAAATATAAAATATAAGCTTTAAAAATCTTGATTTATACATATTTTCTTTTGCCAAAACAATAGGGTAGTTCACTAAACATAATTAAGGTAGGTCACAATTTTCATTTTCTATACTTCTTATTAAAAAAAAAATAATAAGGTAGGTCAAGTGACCTACCTTTGTAATATGTGGACTCGCCACTGCCAACATATGTGTTTGCAAAAATATGACACAAAGTAATAATTAAAAAAAAAAAGTTCGCTATTGTTCATCCTTGAGGGAGAAACTTTTAGATTGAATAAGCTCTAACTTTAGACAAATATTCAAATAATCGGGCATTAACTCCTAAAATAAATAGACCAACAAATCATGTTAGCCCAATAATTGCATCTTTTATTGAATTATTGTATGTGTGACACTAATTTGGTGAAAAATTTTGAAGTCAACTCTATTATCTAAAAAAGTTTATATTCAATAAGTTATAATAAATGAGTTTACAACAAGAAGAAACAAATTGCAAACTTGATGAATGCCTTTTTGAAAAAGGTTTATGAAAAAATCAATTGAAAACAAATATAATTTTTCCTTTGATATAGTTCATGTACAAAAACAACCAAATTATGTCACTTTGTAAAAGAAAAGCTATAATTGGATGACTATAACCTACGGCTCCGGCGATTTCCGGCGGGACTGAACGCCATCAATTCTCTTCTTCTCTCGTCGTCGCCTTCCATGGTCGGTAATGAGCAGGGTTCTCGGTCTCACTATACGTTAACTAATAATCGACTGGTAGATAATCTTTCTTCTTCCTTCCATGTTACAAATTTTCCTCCTAATGTCGATGTCAAGTCTCTATGGGACGTTTGTGCTAAAATTGGGACGGTCGCTGATGTTTATATGGCTTAGAAATTATCAAAATTTGGTAAGAGATTTTCTTTTGTTCAATTCATTAAACCTAGTGATGATCAAGTATTGGAATGTAGACTTCGGGAAATTTGGATGGGATCGTATCACATATTTGCTTCTATTACTCGATTTAATCGGGCTGTGAGTAAGAATGGAAGGGAGAATTCACAGGGGCAGGTTAAAAGGTCAGTTTCTCAGGGGCATGGTAACCGATCTAAGTCTGAGGAACAGATGGGGAGGTCTTAGGTGCATGTTCGTGTCCAAAGTGGTTCTTATGCCAATGCAGTTAAGGGATATATAGTTTCAAATGAGAAGAGAAAACCGGTTTCTGTTGTGTGCTCTTTACAAGGAACAGAGATTGACAATCCTTTTTCCATCCAGTCTTCGATTTTCGGTAAGCTGAGAGACATCAGATTGATTTCAAAACTGTATATTCTTTTGAAAGAAGAAGGATTTCCTGAGATTGTTATCAAGTATGTTGCTAGTGACCGGGGGTTTATCTTTTTTCTATCCGAGGATACTTGCACTCAGTTCAAGAAGTGTGAAGGGGTTAAGTCTTATTTTTCAGTTTTTAGATCGGTTGTTAATGGCTTCTATGTTAAAGAGCGTGCTATTTGGTTATAGATGTTGGGTCTACCTTGTTGTGCTTGGAATGATGTTGCTGTTAAAAATATAGCTAATATATGGGGTGACATTTGCTTTCTTGAGGAAGATGAGAATGCTCCATTGGCGGTAAAACACGTGTGTATTAAAATTATGAAGTCTTCCTTAATTCATGATAAGGTTAGGGTGGTGGCTCAAGGAATAGAATATGTTGTTACTGTGCGCGGGATTTCTAATTGGGAACAGGATATGATGGAGACGGGTGATATTGATTCGGATATTTTGGATTTGTCAGGTGATGAAGAAGAAGATGTATGTTTTGATGAAGATGAGATTGACGGTCTTAAAGTAAAAGATGGGGAGAAGGTGGATGAGGGGCACGGGGATTCTTTCAGTACGGACAACATGCATAGTAAAGGGGATAGAGGTGCCAAGTTTGTGGATAGAAAAGGCTGGTTTTTTCAAACTAATATTAAAAGAAAAGGCAATGAGGTAGTGGATGGGGGTTCTTCCTTATTCGTTGATGTTGCTGCTCCTATTACAGATGTGAATCAAAGTGAACCGGTAATCCCTAGAGATGTTTCTCTGGTTAGGTTGGATGAGGATGTGATGCCAAATGGGCCCACACATGCGGTGGATGACGTGGAGGGTGAGAGGGTTTCAGAGTCCCTTTCGTAACCTCCTGGTTTTCGGCGAAAGAAATCATCTTCTTCTTTTGGACCCACTAAGATGTTAAAAAAGAAAGTCCCAGTAATGGTTGATGATATTGACGATGTGTTGAAGCAATATTTTGAAATGGGAGGCCTTCTTGGGTATGATATGGAATCTAATAAGGAGACAGTTAAAAAGATTTTGTCTAGTATTGGTGTGGTACAGGTGGATCAATGAATTGTCTTTCATTGAATATTTGTGGTACCCGAACTTTCTTAAAAATAAGTTGGGTTAAGGCGTTATGTTTGCAGTTTGGAGTGTCTTTTTTGGGTTTGCAAGAAACGAGAATGACTTAAGTTGATCTGTTCAAGATTCGTAGTATGTGGGGTAATTATCGTTTTGATCTTGCTACGAGTTGTGCTCAGGGACGATCTGGGGGTATTCTCTCAGTTTGGGATACAAATGTTTTTGTTAAAAGTAGTGTTACTTGTACTAGTAATGTGGTTATCGTGGGTGGCTTGTGGATTCCTTTTAATCTTAATTGTTATATGGTCAATATTTATGCTCCTCAAGATTTAGTGAGAAAGCAACATTTATGGGGGTACCCCTCGGCCTTTATGAGGAGGAATGGGAGTACTATGTTTTCTTTCGGGATTTTAATGTTGTTAGAGAGGCGGCGGAAAGATTTGGCTCTGTATTTTGTCCTAGTTCAGCTATATCGTTTAATGATTTTATTGAGGAGAATGGTCTTATCGATGTGCATATGGTTGGGAAACGGTTCACTAGAGTTGATAAAATCAGAGCTAAGTTAAGCAAGCTAGACCGATTCTTAGTGTCAGATGGGTTCTTTGATAAGTTTAACCAACTACGTACAAGTTTTAGTGTTAGATAGGAAATGGTCCGATCATTGTCCGATTTTCTTGCATAAGAAATGTTGTTGATTATGGGCATACTTCGTTTAAATTCTTTAATTCTTGGCTTTCTATGGCGGGCTTTGAAGATGTGGTGAAAAGGGTTGTGTCTGAGTTTACTGGTAACCCAACTTGGAGCAAGTTTGTTGTGTTTAAAAACTAACTTCAGTTTATTAAAAATAGGATTCGTTCTTGGAATGCGGAGACTAAGGCTGCTTCACAAATTTCTACTTCTTAATTATTAGGTCGGTTGGTAGATATTGATAAGTCTATTGATGATGGTCTTTCGAGTGATGACCTTATTCGTGAGAGAAGAAGTATTCTTGATGATTTGGCGAACCTAGAAAAAGTTATATCTCTTGATATTATGCAAAAGGTTAGATCGACCTGGGCTGTGGAGGGTGATGAGAATTCTGCGTTTTTTCATGCCTTGTTGAAAAACAGAAGACGTTAGTTGATGATTAGAGGTGTGTCTATTGATGGGGAGTGGATTTCGGAGCCTTCTAGGGTGAAAAAGGCTTTTTATGACTTCTATGTAACAAAATTTCATCCACTCCGAGGTGTTAGTTTGAATCGGAGAAGTTATAGATTCAAGTCCCTTGATTCGAGAGTTGCTTCTTCTCTTGAAGTGGTGTTCACGGATGATGAGATTAAAAATGTTGTTTGGGATTGTGGGTGGACCGTGCCCCTGGTCCTGATGGTTTTACTTTTCGGTTTCTTAGACACTTTTGGGAGATCCTTGCTGGTGATGTTAATGCTTTTGTTCAAGATTTTTTTGATAAACTGAATTTCTCGGTGGCATGTAACTCGTCGTTTGTTACATTGATCCGAAAAGTTGATAATCTAATTCATATTAATGATTATCGCCCTATTAGTCTTATCGGTCTGCAACTTAAGATTATTGCTAAATTGTTGATCAATAGGTTAGTCCCGGTGTTACATGATGTTATAGGGATGGCACAATCTGCTTTTCTTAAATCTAGGCAAATTTTGGATGGTCCTTTGGTGGTGAACGAGTTGGTCAAGTGGTTTTAGAAGAAGAAGAAAAAACTTATGTTATTTAAGTTTGATTTTGAAAAGGCATTTGATTCGGTGATCAGGGAGTATTTGGATACGATTCTTTTGTTTCTCGGGTTTGGTGAGAAATGGAGAGGTTGGATTCGGGGTATGTTTTCAAATGCGAGATCTTCTGTGTTGATTAATGGAAGTCTTACGGATGAGTTTCAACTTTTCAAAGATCTTAGACAAGGGGATCCTCTTTCTCCTTTTTTGTTTATTATAACTATGGAAGGTCTTCATATTGTGGTGGAGGATGCGGTTGCAGAAGGGGTGTTCCGGGGTGCTCATTTCGGATCTGATAATGTTATTATTTCTCACTTGTTTTATGCAGATGATGTTATTTTCTTAGGAGAGTGGGATGCTTCTAATATCCAAAATTTGATTCGTATTTTGAGATGCTTATTTTTGGTGTCGGGCCTTAATCTTAATCTCACTAAATCTAAGCTATTTGGCGTGGGAGTCAATTCTTTAGAGGTTGATAGCTTAGTTTCTTTTACTGGATGTTCGGCTGGTGTTTTTCCTTTTGTCTATCTTGGTATTCAGGTTGGAGAATGTAACATCTCAAGTTCAGGAGTGCAAGTTCAGGGTTCAAAGTGAAAATGTGGATGGTTAACTCGGCGAGTCCATGGGTGAACTCGGCGAGTAGGGTCACGATTATGGTCGCATGTTAAGTGGCCAACTCGACGAGTCGGTGGCTGGACTCGGCGAGTTGGTGTTGTGTGGAGAAAACCCTAATTCCGGGGGTTGAGCCCTATATAAAGGACATAATACCCCCTCCCCAGCCTCCTTACTCTCCCTTGAAGTCCAGAAACCCTAATGCGCGTTTCTGAGTGAATTAGAGAGCATTTGAACCTTGGAGGAGTGTTTGTGGAAGAGATCTTTGAAGGTTAAGAGGCTTGGAGCAAGGGGCTTTGCAAGGATTTGGATTACTCTTCTGTTGGAGTTTTCTTTTGAGGTATTATTTCATTGCTTGGGTTGTTATTCATCTAGATTCATCATTTTGGAGTTTTTGGAAAGCATATCTTGTGATATTTTGAGTTTGGAGGTTAGATCTGAGGTTGCTACCTCAGATCTGGAATGGAGAAGGTCTAGAGTGCATAAAAGTCCCTATTCTTGAGTGATTAGTGAAGCCATCTTGTCCCAAACCCTAACCCTAGAGTGTTATATGCCTAGATCTCTTTGGATTCACGTAAATTTTGCCACTTTATGTGATGGATGGCTTATGGAAGGCTAGATCTATTGTTTGGATCATCTGCATGGCCTGAAAAGCCTCTGTATGGATTAAGACCTAGGGGTACTCGGCGAGTCACAAGGGTGTACTCGGCAAGTTGCATGAAGATAGGCAGGAACTCGACGAGTTGGAAGAACAACTCAGCGAGTTGGTTGAAGATGGCCTTAGACTCGACGAGTCTGTTCTCGGATTCGGC
This sequence comes from Lactuca serriola, assembly GCF_051521515.1. Lineage (NCBI taxonomy): Eukaryota > Viridiplantae > Streptophyta > Magnoliopsida > Asterales > Asteraceae > Lactuca > Lactuca serriola. The sequence goes on from NC_136411.1 coordinate 364,086,536, forward strand.
GAGTCTGGTCGGGAGGTCCTAACCTCTTCTGGTTGAGCCGTGAATCGGTGAGTCAAGGAATGACTCAGTGAGTTGAGTTCGAGGGGACTCAGAGTTGTGGAACTCGGAGAGTCTCGGGGTGACTCGACGAGTTGAGTCGTGATTTGGGAGTTTTCAGAGCAAGGGAACTCGACGAGTCAGCGGGGTAACTCGGCGAGTAGAGTCAGTCAGGAGAGTTGACTTTAACTGAGGACTTTGACTTTGACCAAGAGTTGACCAGTTGACCTCCCAGGGGTAATTTGGTAATTATTGGTGGTTATTGAGTTCAGTCTTTTGGTATTATCAGTGGTGGAGTTCGTGTCAGTGGTCGGAATAGCTCGGTATTATCTTTTCAGTCGGCAGTTGCGAGGTGAGTTATCCTCACTATATCGACAGGGTCTACGACACCAAGGCCGACCCTTTATCGGATGTAATCCGGGTATTGTTGTTAAGTTATTGCTTTACTATGTTTGCATCTTGGTAGTTAGGATGGTATATGTTAGAGACCTGGTTAAGGTCGGTATCCTGATATGTAGGATGATGCTATGCTAGTGACCGGTTAGGTCGGTATCCTGGTTAAGATGATGTTATGTTATGTGATCTGCTAGATCGGTTTGATTAGATGTGAATTGTTATATGATTGAATGTTTATGTGCACATGGTTGTTGGACTGGGGTTGGGTTGAGGCGGGTCCTGCTTTGTGTTGTAGGCCAACATACCCAGGGCGGACCGCTTATTCTGAAGGCCCAGCGAGCGGTCCGGATAGGCTGAAGGCCCCACGAGGGTGGACCAGACGTACCGAGGCTCGAAGAGTGGACCAGGCCGACTGAAGGCCCGGTGCGGGCGGACCAGTCATACTGTAGACTCAGAGGGTGGACCAGGTGGGTTGAAGGCCCGATGCGGGCGGACCAACCACACTGCAGACTCGATGGATATGGCTAGACCCGGAGGCTGGACCTGGTGGACTGAAGGCCCGGTGCGGCGGACCAGTCACACAAGTAAACCCAAAGTGCATGGCTACTCTATTCGGTTATGATATGTTATGTGTGGTATATGTTGGTTGGTATTTTGGGGGTATCTCACTAAGCTTTCGGGCTTACAGTTGTGGTTTAATGTCTTTCAGGTACTTCAGGAGACCGTGGCAAGGCGAAGGCATGATCGTACCACTCCTCATGTTCTTGTTTTATGATATGGTTCTGGGAATACTCTGATAATAAATGTATTGAAAACCTTTTTGTAATAACCTAACGAAACTGGGTTGTTTTTGAAAAGTTTAAATGGTTGGAATTTTTAGACTGTTACAGAGAATCTATGGCGCGTATTAAAGGATGGCAAGTTATTATTGATCGATTTAAGAAGCAGTTAGTTTCTTGGAAGGCGAAGTTGTTGTCCATTGGAGGCAGGTTGACTCTTCTTAAATTTGTTCTGGGGAGTTTGAGTATTTTTTTTGCTCTCTATTTTTCGTCTTCCTGTTACCGTGTGTCGTCATTTTGAGGCATTAAGGGCTCAATTTTTTTGGGGTATGGAAGAAGCCCAGAATTGAATTCATTGGGTTAATTGGAATTTGATTTTAAATTCTCATGTGAAGGGGGCTCTGGGGGTTGGTAGTTTGGATGCTTTTAACTTAGCTCTTCTTTATAAATAGAAGTGGTGTTTTCTTAATGAACTGGGTGCTCTCTAGGTTAAAACTATTAAACTTTGTTATGGAGATGGTGTTGGTTTTTTGGATGGGTAAAGATTAGGTTATGGAGGAGGGGTTTGGAATAAAATTGTCGGCTCTATCAACGAACTTCATGAGAGGGGTATTATCCCTTCTAATTCTTTGCATAAGATTGTTGGAGATGGGGTACATACTAGGTTTTGGAAGGATGCCTGGTGTTTAGATATTCCTCTTATGGTGAGATTCGGAAGACTTTTTCTTGGCTACTAATCAAGATGCTCGAGTTAGTGAGTTTTGGTCTCTAGTAGGGTTGGACGTTCCATTAGAGGCGTGGGATTAGAGAAGGGGTTGAATCGAATCAATTTGATGATCTTGTGGAGCTTTTGTCTCCTATTCAGTTAGGGGTGTTGCATGTCAAGTGGATTTGGGATTTAGATCATTCGGGTATTTTTACTGCTAGCTCTACAAGGAAATGGGTTGATGATATGAGACTACCTCTAGGTAGTTTTCCTACTAGATGCAACTGATGTGTTCCAATTAAAATAAATCTTTTTTTGTGGCGAGTTATCTTGGACCATATCCCGGTTAGAGTCAAACTGATAGAAAGGGGATGGAGTTAGATTCATTGTTGTGTCCGGTGTGTCATAATTCACAAGAAAGTATAAATCATCTATTCTTGTTTTGTTCGGATGCAATATAGGTTTGGAGACGGGTTGGTCATTGGTTAGATTTGGATATTCCCGATTTTTCTTCTATTAGCGTTATGTTGGAATGAATGGATGCTAGACCTATTGCTCGTATGGAGCGGGTGATAAGGCAATTTAATAACTAAGGCCAACTCAATTTATTATTATTAGGAAGTGTGAAGGGAAAGCAGGTGTGAGTGAGTTTTGGGTTGCTTTGGAGGTTGCTTTTCTTTTGGATGTGAGTTCCTCACTACACCGTGTTGTGTTATATCTTCTTTGCATTGTATTATTTATGTGGGTATTACTAGGCGGGGTAGAGTCTAGTGGTTTTCCTCACGTATTGAGGATTATGCATGGTAGGACTCGGCGCATCCGAGTGGGGATCGGGCGTAGCCAATGTGTCCCAAAGGCTCGACGAACTAAACAAGGGGGATCGGGCATGATCAATGTGTCCAAATGGGTTCGGGTACAGGGGATCGGGCTTAGCCAATGTATCCCAAGGGCTCGAAGCATTGAGCAAGGGGGATCGGGCCTAGCCAATGTGTCCCGGTAGGAGTATGTCTGTTATTGATTCGTTCTTTGACATGCATGTGTGGTTATGTGTTTGATACCATTTGTATCCGTATATAGGGGTAAAGACTATATGATACGATATTGTGTATGTGTTGAATTCACTAAGCTTTGTGCTTACCCCCTTTTCCCTTAAAATTACTATTTTAGGTACACAGGATGGTCGGGCATGATTGTACACACTGGCTTGAGGCGGGTTTTTAGAATTAATATTGAATTTGTTGTCTTTTCATAAATTTTAGAATTATAACTAATAATGTTCGGAAACATAATCGATCTTGGGGGTTTGTATTTCATTTGTTTTGAATAAAATATATTAAATGGATGATTTATGTTGTTTTAAAAAAAATTCGGATTTATTGCAAATTTTAGGATGTTACAGATTCACGGGTTATGAATTCATTGTGAGAGGTTGATGGCATCCAATTGGTGGATTTTGTTCGATAATCAAAAACATCAATTAATGCATCCAGGACCTCGATTTGAAACCCATAATTATCGTCTTTGCTAAATATGGAATGGAGTAGTAAACATAAAATCCAAGGATGTATGTCAGAACATTCTAAAAGCAATTTAGGTGATCCTTTTCGGTATTAATTAATGGAGTGAGGGGAGAAATCTTTTAACTTAGATTCTCACTCTAAAAAAAAAATTCCATTTGTTGCTTTTTCTCACAATTGAAAACTGTTACGAATTCCATTTTATGATGTTTGATCATATTTGCAACATTTCCTTTTGCAAATTTTAAACTAAACGTTATACCTTAATTTGTTAAACGCTTCAATCCAATTCCTTGATCAATGATAAGCCATCGTGTTTATTTTACTTGCTTTAGCATGTTTGGACATACTTAATTTAGATTATACATATATGGGGCTTCTCACCTGATCAAGAAATGCTCATTTTAATAAAATAACATTTTTCTTCTACGCTTGACTTGTTTAGGTGTACATAGACTTGAATATTCCAGCCTCTGAAATGAATCTTAGAATAATGGAGAGAGATCTTCAAAGCCCTAGATTAGGTTCAAATGCCCGAGCTTGGAATTGGAGAAAATCAACTAAGGTTGGTGGGATTTCCGAGTCTAGTACCTCAATTCTTATAAAGATCATGATTTTGTTACAAAATCTTACCTTATTTAATAACATAAAATCCTTATTTTTCCAGGCTTTTCCAGATGTAATGAAGGTAAATGGAAGTGATTTGCTTGTGAATGACCAAAACAAATAGATATCAATGTGGATCCGAACATATTCTCCGGCCTGGATGCTTGTGGGCTTCATATTGGTTGTGTATTTAGGTCATTTTTATCTCTGGGGTATCATTGTTGTCATCCAAATCTTAATGGCAAGTGAGCTCTTCAATTTACTTAGAAGAGCTCATGAAGATAGACGTTTTCCAGGCTTCAGACTTCTCAATTGGTAAGAACCCGTTTTGTTTGTTTACAACTAATCTCCTTAATTATATATATACTGTTTATGATAACATATGTATATTATGAGTAAATAGAAACATGGTACGTTTTAGAGGTATTTCTTTTTCACTACAATGTTGTTCATGTATGGTCGCATTCTCAACCAACAGATAATGCATGTTGTAACTATTGTTCTACAAGCTTGTCATAGATATAGATGAGAATTCAAAGTACAGTGATTTCGAGATGGAGGTAGCAAAGATGTTTAATTGTTCACTAAATTTCATGTCTATCAAATGCTTCCTTCCTGGAAACAAAAAGCTAAGTTGTAGGGAAACGGATACGACAACGGGAAACGAATACGGAACGAAACGGGAAACAGAAAAATTCAAAACTTCAAGATACGGATACAACAATATAAAAATATGAAAAAACATATATATATATATATATATATATATATATATATATATATATATATATTAAAGAAATTCCAAAATATGAAAAAGCGCACACATATATATATATATATATATATATATATATATATATATATATATATATATATATATATATATATATGTATATGTATGTATATATATTGGTGAGTGGTGAATGTGTGAATGATTTTTGAATTTATTTTTTCTTGTTTTTGTCTTCTTGATCGACGACACAAGAGGCAGTGAAACTATAAAAATCGATCAGCAAGGAAAACAGTACGCATCAACGAACGGTGAAGCAATTACGCTTGTAAACTTCTAATCGCCTAATTGTAAGGTAATAACTAATAGCAACCGATATAAGACTAAGCCCTTACTCAACAAAGAAAGTCATGCTGATCAGTAGTAGTGTCTAAGAGGAAGGGTTGGCGCTTTGAGCTACCTATTTTTTGTGATCAAATTAGAAACTTAGCTTCTCACGTTGCCATAGATTCTCCGGAAGAAAGCAATCGGCTTTGCCCAAGTTGTAATGACAGATTAAAAAGGGAAAGGGCTTTTTCAGCTGGTGCGCAGTAGCGCACTTCCGTTTTCCCTTGACTAGTAGGGGTCCCATGGTTCCTATGCCGCCGCCTTTCTCGGTCCTTTTCTTTTAGTGCTTCGACCCGAAGGGAGGGGAGGCAATAGATTCATCTTAGGCGGTAAGCGAAGGAACTGTAGGGCTTAGGGCAGCCTCGGATGGTTTGGCCTCTTCCATAATCCTTGCCGCTGATGGTTATGGGTAAATCACAGTAAAGCTTACTCTATTAGTGCGTATTAAAAGCCCATGCTGACATGCAAAAACAAAAAAGGAAACGTGAACGAAACTTGCGAGAAACGTTTCTGGGATTGCCGATACTTGCTGGAAACGTTTCCCGGTCATTTCACCGGCGTTTCTATTTCCTGGGCATTTCATATACGGGAGCAGCTACTATTAGGGCGTTTCCATGCGTCGTAGACAAAAAGACACTTATCACAATCTCCAATGATAAAGACCTTCAACGCATGATGAAATTTCATGGCGATTCTAGCAGCATTGATGTGTAATGATGGAAGAAGTTGTTTGAGATGTTTCCAATATGACTTCCAGTAGGTTATTTTCATCACCCAAGGTATAATTCTTTCAAAATAAACATGTTGAATTGTTTATCAGATTATATAATTGTGAAAGAAGAGAAGGTGTTTGTTTTTTCATTCCATCATGATATCTAGTAAAAGTTATTTTACCAATTTAACCTTGAAATGTTATAGGTGGATATTGGTGATAGTTCCAACAAACACAATCATTTTGCTTTCATTCACCCAAACTCTTATGCAAACATATTGATTGCTAAGGTTCTTCTCCTTGACCGAGCTGATCCAACCCATGTGCAAAAGGCCTAAATGAATTTTTAGCATATTCTTTTAGAATGGAAGACCAATGTAAGTATATTCTATTGTTGATTATTTTTTCATTTTATTGATTCTTGTTCGTATATTCTACGAGAATAACATTATGTATATAAGAATTTTTTTAAATTCAAAAACCCTTTCTGAGTTGGATGTTTTGTGTGTGTGTGTTTGTAGCGATTCTGGTAGAACTGTAAGTAAGGTTTTGAAAACCAGCATTCTTAAGAATATGAACTTGGTAAAGCTTCTAATATGAACTATTATGCAATAATGTAACATTGTTATTTTTTATATCAATATACTCTCTCAAAATTACTATAGTTGTTTAATTATTTGTCATATCAAATCATTCTCATAAATTTTTATTCTACATAATTAGATTTGCAGTTATTCTCATAGAATGTGTGAAGGGAATATAATGATCAAAGGCTTTAAGGTATAGTGCATGAGATGGAGATGAACAATAATCATCAATCTTCCAAAAAGAATGCATTATTAATCGTTATTTTCTGACAGAATAATCTATGATAGAACAATAATATATTGTAATAGTATATTCTGATAGAATATTCAAGTAGAATAATCTATCTAGTGCTTTTTTTTATTAGAGGGTGTTGTAAGGTCCTTAATCTGCTTGTGTATCAATCAGATCCGTTTGATGGTGCGGAATCCCAATCAAACGGATGATGTCAGATCAAATAGAAGAGAAGGAGAAGAAGAATAATATGAATCTTGTATGCATTGATATGAATGAAGATCAAGATACAAGATTCATACACACTAACACACACTCTCTTTTCTCTCTAGTTTCTCTCTCTAGAACACCTTAGAATACACACACATAAGCTCTCCTATTCTCTTATGTTCATCAATCTACTCGTCACCCCTTACACCTATATTTATACATGAGAAACATGGGCTTGGTGAACATGGGCCGTGAATGGGTTTACGGCCGTAAACTTGTTCAAGGCCGTAAACACAACCATAAACACGTATACGGCCGTAAACACCAAGCTGTTTACAGTCCAAGACACAAAAATACATTTTCCTAGAAAAGTAAAGTATAAACCATAATTTTGACCCAACAATCTCCCCCTTGGTGTATAACTTTCTTTTCTAAATGACCCAACAAGCTCCCCCTAAAAAGTAGCTGGCTTTTCTTGTTAATCTTCAGTTGGAGATTGGCTTCAGTGCTTAACTTCGATTTCTTCACAGCATCAAGATGAACATATAAATCTTCAATGAATGACTTCATCTTGATCAGTTGGGCTTTTCTTCAGAATTTGACATTGAACTCACATTGGGTGAGAAGGCTTGATGTACTGATTCTTGAAAGATAGCGCTTTCAGCTTGAGAATCTTCAGAGAGAACATCAGAGAGAACAAATCTTCTAGATCACTTTAGCAGGTACAACGATAGCAGCAAACTGATTGAGGAGGCTTCAATGCAATCCTTCACATAATCTTCAAATTCTGCTTCACCTTGCTTCTGGGTAGAATAATTGAATGTTGATAGCTAAGCAGTTAATATCAGGTGATTTCCAGGTGATTTCCAGGTGGGATATCGGTTATTGGTACTTTTCAAAATAGCGGTGTCAAATATCGGTCAAAAATATCGGACCGCAAATATCGGTGATATTTACCGATATTTACCGATTTCCAGGCAATTTACAGGTGGGATATTGGTTTAGTAATTTTACTTGCTTTTTTTAGTGTTAAGTCATGGCCTTAAGTCTTATGGACTTAACTTAACTGAACCTGCTATTATGTTAAGTACTTAATTGTTAGTTTTAGGTCATCAAGTCATGTCTTAAGTATTAACCGATCTTATTGTTATGTTAATTGTTACATACTTAAGTGTTAAATGCTAGTTTCTATAGGTTTGATCATGTTGATGTGTTAAGTACATAATTCTTAAATGATGATGATGATATTAAAGTTGATGTGGATGATCTAGATAAAATAATTGGATACCTTGGTTGATGTGGACATGGAGGAAGATTTCATGGCTTACGTAAGATTATGTTTCAAACATTGGCAGTTTTGAATTTTGACTTTTTATATTACTTTTATATATGTTTTACGTTTATATATATTAATTATGCATGGTATAAAAATACCGATATCCCACCACGATAACCTATATCCCAAATATCGTCCCTTGACCGATATTTGATTTTGGACCGCTATAACTGCCAAGGTTGATAGAATAATCTTCATTTATTGCTCCTTCGAATGAGAATTATTCGATGATCACGGATGAAGCCTTGGCTCAGAAAATCTTCAATACAGTCTTCATGAGTCTCATCTACACCTGAATTCACTTTTCAAAACAAAACTAAACTAAAAGAAAACTTAGCACAAAATATTTTTGGATTTTCATATTTTCTGAAAAAATAAAATAAAACAGAAACAAAATATTTTGGGATTTTCTGTTTTTTTTAACAAGAAATAAAACAGAAATAACATTATTTTTGGATTTTTTATTTTTCTGAATTTTCTTTGATTATTGATTTTTTGTTTTAAATCTCCCCCTAAATTTGTGCATAGAGGAAAACTATGAACAATTTTAACAAAAAACAAATATTTGGGATCAAAGTTGTGAGACAGCCTGAACTTGTTTATCAGTACCGTCACTTTCATGAATAGATCTGGTCAATTGCCGGTATTGTGGTCCACTTAAACACGAATGATATTGAAATTTTTTTCCAAATATACCATTTAGCTGACAATGACCACGAGTATTGTTGTCCACTTAAATTAAGCAGCGAGATCTACAGACAACCTATTGAATAGTTCAATTTTAGATGTATAAGAACGTGTTTCCCACTTCCTGACATACCCCGGTAATCAAGAACTTCCAAAGAACTCTTTACATTAGGTGAGTATTCAATCGTTAAGAAAGAAGTCAGCTATAGAAGTTCATATGTTGTATCCCAGGTCGGATGTCTTCCAATCACACAGAGGGAACAGCATATGACTAACATAGATAAGGGTTAAAGAGATAGTAGAGTGCATATGTTGTGTCCTAGGTCGGATCTTCCGATCACGCAGATGGGACAGTATATGGCTAACAGATAGAAATAATTTTATAGATATGGATATGCATAGAGATAGAGTTGCATATGTTGCATTCCAGGTCAGATATATTCCAATCATGCAAAGGAAGCAACATATGACTGACAGATAGAAAGCAAGAAATTAATTTCCTACAGACCTATTTTATCAGAACCCCCTAGTCGTCCCTTCAATACCAGAATTAAGACATGAGTCCATACATCAAAGAAATGTTGAGCCACAGTTCTAGATAATCAACTTTTAGTGTATCTCGCAGGCTCCCATGATTATCTCACTGCTCAATCTACCCGAGCGTCGTATGGTCAGTCCAAATGAAACTATTTAAGTTCATATTGTCTAGTCCTTTCATTTGTCAATCTAATTCTAGTCCTTTTGAATCCCTTGTGCCTACCAGCACATTGAACACAGAGTCTAGACAATTCGGCTTTAGTCCCTTACACGTGTTTTAGACTATCCGTTATCACTTTCTTAATATCACTTCCCAATAATAACTACTAACGAAAAACTATTAAGAAAATGAAAAATTGTCTTTAAAACGAATCAGAGTAAGATAAACTCAGGAGTATAAAGAAGAAAATGCAAACCGTAATTCACTGATTGAATTTGCATCCAGAAGGTCTAAGAACAGAACGCATAATCTCAGAACAGATCCGAAAATTCTTCATGTCATTAAGCACTAACCCCATTTGTGATCTCTTCCTTTCTCCTTTCCCGCAAAAGGACACATATTCTGAAAAAAAAGGTATGAATGTTGTACAGTTGAGAGATGCCCCCTATCATATGCCAGGAGCAGCCACTACCAACAAACCGAAGTCTGATGATATGCCTCCATAGCTACTCCGACACAGAGCGAGATCAGTTGGTCTTTGGAACCCAGTCCATTTTGAAACTGGGTTAACCTTTTTCCTCCTTGCACGGTACTCTCTCCAATGACATATCTTGCTTGTCACATATAGAAGATGTAAAAATATTAGAAGCATTAGGATATTTGGGAGAGTGAGCCTTTGGAACCCATTTGTATTCGGGTTTAACCCATTTCTTTTTCGATCTGATGGGTGGCTTAGTACTTGCTTTCGATCTTGATATCGGCCGTTGAGATGACTTTGATTTTGGCTTCACGGGAGCATCTCTTGGATTTGGCTTCTTGGCCGGCATTTCCTTCTTGCCCTTGAGATTCGGAATCTTGGCCTTATGGGTTTGATTCTTGGCCTTCTGCGCGTTCCAGTCACCATTGTCTGAACGTGACCTTGAGGGGTTTCTTTTGAAGTATCTCCCTCTTGTCACGTTCTGCCAGCCTTGTGCATAGTAGGGAACATATGCGCGATTAGGACAATATCTGGCAAGGTGTCCAGGTGTTCCACAGTGAAAACATGTCTTTTCTTCACTGGGAAGTTGTCTCTTCCTGCCCTTGGTGGCGTATCCTTGCCTTGTCTCTTGCTTTTCCCACACGCACAGTTACAAAAGGCGCTCTGTTTCACTGGAATTGGTGGCCTATATTTCTCAACATCAGGTTGATCAGAAGCAGCTGAGTTCGAAGAAACAGATTTAGAGCTCAAGGAGATGTTGGTTTGTTCAATGGTTTTCTCCTTGTTCTCATCTTCTGCTACTTTACCTGCACATAAAGTAGAAACATTAGAATCTTCAACCTGAATACCTCCTGACACAAATCTAGCTGGTTTGCCATATTGAAGATGTGCCTCCCTGTCAATTTCTTCCTGTGTCATATGGATGGATATGTAGTTATGATTGAAAGGTGGAGGAACACTATAATACCCTAGACCCTTGTTTTGATTATCTTTGAATTTTAATTGGATTTCAAATAAGGATTTGACTGTCTGACTTGACGCAGTATAATTTTTGAAACTAACATCTGTTTTTCCATACTTAATTTTTAAAGTGTCAAGTTCTTCAGTTACAGCAGCAATTTGTCTCTTAATATGGTCATAATTTTCACACTTGTTGCTATACTCTTCCTGATGCTTCCTAAAGTCTTTGGTTTTTGCTTCTAATTCAGCCTTCAGGGGTTTCTGTCCTTTCCTAAGTTGATATCCTTCGTAGTTTAGGCCCTCGACTTCCCCTTTTAGCAAAACATTATGTTCACGAAGAATTTTAATCGTATCTTCACAAGATGGAGTACATGAAACTTCATTGATCAGAATGTTTGCAGAACTCATTATTTTTTTCACATTTCAAAGCGTTAAGCTCTTCAATTACCTCAACAATACTAAGACGATTGAGATCTTTTGTCTTCTTGATGACAACTACATTCATATCCCAGGATTTCAGTAGCTTTTTGTTTATCTCAGATTTGTTCAAGAAGATCCCCAACTATATTCATCTCAGTAGTGAGTGTGGTAAATCGCTACAACTGAGCTTCTAGGGTTTCTCCGGGAATGTAGTTGAACATGTTGAAATTTTGTCTTAACATATCCTGACGATTCTCTTTCATGTCTTCAATTCCCTTGTTAACCTCAAAAGCTATTAAAAGCACAACTCGAAGCTAAAATAAAACTTAAACATCAAACTAAAATTTAAAAATTCCCTTTGACTATAAACCTCAAAAGTCAACCTTAAAAGTCAAACCGAAAAGCTAAATTTAAAAATTTTAAAACTCAAACAAAAAAGTCAAAGTTTAAAGTCAAAGGTCAAACATGAAAGTCAAAGTAAAACTTTTAAGAAAAAAAATCAAAAATAAAAAACTATATTTTATTTTATTTTATTTTTTTATTATTATTATTTTTATTATTATTATTATTATTATTATTATTTAATATTTTGGATAAAAAAGAATTTAAAACTAAAAGAAATTGTATTTTGGGTTAAAAATATAAAAAATGCGAAAGAAGGTGCGACAGGGAGTGTTTAAAAATTAAATTTCGAAGTGTTCTTCCATCTAGCAAGCTAGATCAGTTGGTAAGACGCGTGAAGAAATGAATCAGAGGTCCCGAGTTCGAACCCTGACACCCCCCAAATCTGTTTACCTTTTTTATTGAAGCGCTGATGCGAGCCGGCTTCCCAAGCCATTCACCGAGCCGCGATACCGAGCCGAGGCCGCAATCGTCCGAGCCGCAAACACCGAGCCACTTCGAGCCGCAAACCGCCTCCGCAAACTCCGGCAACCGCAAACCGCCGGCCGTAAACTCCAGCGACCGTAAACTCTTCGCAGATTTCGTGAAAAACAGCGTTTTTCACCCCCTTTTTGCTCCAAAACTCGATCAAAAACTCGTTTTTATCAGACACACGAAGAACACCCCCCCCCCGGCCTTAATTTTCAAAGATCTATCCAAAAACGCAAGAATCTTTCGAAAATAAGATTAAATAAGCTCCATATTTGACAAAATTGACTGATATAATCCTTGCTCTGAAACCAATTATAAGGTCCTTAATTTGCTTGTGTATCAATCAGATCCGTTTGATGGTGCGGAATCTCAATCAAACGGATGATGTCAAATCAAATATAAGAGAAGGAGAAGAAGAATAATATGAATCTTGTATGTATTGATATGATTGAAGATCCGGATACAAGATTCACACACACTAACACACACTCTCTTTTCTCTCTAGTTTCTCTCTCTAGAACACTTTAGAATACACACACATAATCTCTCCTATTCTCTTCTGTTCATCAATCTACTCATCACCCCTTACACCTATATTTATACATGAGAAACATGGGCTTGGTGAACATGGGTCGTGAATGGGTTTACGGCCATAAACCTGTTCACGGCCGTAAACACAACTGTAAAACGTATACGGCCGTAAACACCAAGGTGTTTACGGTCCAAGACACAAAAATACATTTTCCTAGAAAAGTAAAGTATAAACCATATTTTTGACCCAACAAGTGTTCTATTATAATAATTTGTTATTTTTCATAAAGTTATGTCAATCAAAATATATATTAAGCTTGAACATTTATTACTTTATGGTTCAAGAATATTGCTCTTAAACATATTCTGTCAGAATGTCCGAATTAAAAGAATTATTATTCGTAAAATCATATTTTTAAAATAAATAGAATCTATGATCCCTTAAAATATGCAATTTGACTTTATTAAATCTCTCTTAATTGACTAAAATACCATTGCAATTAAATTAGATGGTATCTTTCAATTATCTTTAATTCAATAATATGTGTTATTCACTTTCTTAAAATAACTAAAATGATCGGTCCACAATCAATCCTACATGCACACAATAAATAGCTAGAATACAATAACTTTAGCATATATATATATATATATATATATATATATATATATATATATATATATATATATATATATATATATATATATAGAGAGAGAGAGAGAGAGAGAGGAATAGGTTCAAATGAAGACAATAAAAAAGTAAAGATATGAAGACATTACTTTTATGTTATTATTCTGTCATTAATCTTGTATATACTGTTCTCTATCATTATTCGGTAATGAATATATGAATAATCATACGCTAATATTGCTGGATTAGGTGTCTAAGCCCATAACTATAATTTGTATGTACTTGAATTGATAGTAGCAATGTCCTTTTGGGTTGCCTTCAAACCTGAAAATGGAATAGGATAATTGTTGGAGAGAGAAGAATGATTTATTAATTTAATACTTGGTTAATAAATTAATTTGAAATCAAGATAAATGATTTATTAATGTATTATGGATATAATATATTGATTAGAAATCATATTGTTTAATTAATATTTAATCAGAAATTAATTTGGAATTAATTTTAGGATTAAAGGAATTAATTGAAACTGCAGGGACTAAAGGTGACAATGTTCAAAAGTTGAGCATTGAAGCATTCTAGAACCTCCCTTAGAGGCGGGGAACGAAATCTAGAGTGTCCTAGGGTTTCCTTGGGCTCTAAGGGTGCCTTGGAAGCCTTAGGGAGGAAGTTAAGGGATTAGGGTTATCTAAGATACACTTGCCTTATCCTAAACCTTCCTTATCACCTATATAAACCCCTATAGGGTTGGATTTCGTCTAAAGCACTCCAAGAGAGGCTTATAGCCGAATTTTCCACTTACCTTCTCTCCATAGTAATCCTTGGTTGCTAGGTTTGTTTGTGAGCCATTAGAGGCGTGACACTTGTAGCGCTTGCTACCAAAGTTCAAGATCTTCAAGGATTTGATTGTTATTACAATATAACAATCAAGCTATGTACCCTAACCCTAATTATATGTTAATTTAGAAAAATACATGTGCCTCCTAGGGTTTTCTAGTTTTTGTGTTCAATGCTTGTATGTATGATAGTGAAAAACATAGATCCTCAAATTAGGGTTGCATGCACATATAGGATTGTTTGCTATGTACAAAACCCATCAGTGGTATCAGAGCCTTAGGTTTTTGTTTTCAATTAGATTTGATACATATGTATGAATATTACAATTAGGGTTTTTCCTAATAAACCCTGGAGGCTTGATTTTCGAAATTAGGGTTTCTAAACCCTAGATTTCAAAATTGTGGTAGCATTTCCTAAACCCTTTCCTTTGGCCCTAAGATTTCGATTTTAGGGTTGTCTAACCCTAGAATTTCGAAATTTGCCTTGTCCCCTAGATAGGATTCCCAAATCTTAGGGATTTGGATAATGTCATATCTTGTAATTATCATTGATTCCTTAAATAGATAATTAAAGATCTTATGAATTATCCCATTCCATAAATTTTCAAATCTTAGGAGATATAGGATTAGATTAAATTAATTGTTTAAATTAATAGATAATCCTACAAGATTTAATAATTTTAAATTAATTGTTAAATTTTGGATAATTATTAAATCAATATTTTAATATTTAAGAGTTTAAAATTAAAAGGTTTTAATTTTCGAAAAAGTTAAATATGATTAAAACCCTAGTATTTTGAAATATTTAAAATACACCCTTATACAATTATAATATTATAAGATTAATGATTATATATATGTATAAGATTAAGTTAGTCTTACCGTTAGTAGGCCCCATTCACGAAGCTGGTCTATAAGGGGTGTATAAGGAAATTGCCTATAAAATGGCGATTGAATGGGTATCCACTCTTACCCACCGCACTCTTGACTAGTGGAGGGTCGTTAGCCGAATGGGTAGGATAGGACAGAAACCTTCCATTATAAGTATAATGAAGTACAAAATAACTAAATGCTTTTACAAATTCCTAAATCATAGTTACTTTAGGAAAAATGTGAAATTGTATGCTAATCCATGGAATTACACTCCGTACCTTTTTCAAACATTAGAGGAGCGTGTGTGGTTAACCGACACACTAATTTGGGATTGACATTAGTGGTGAAGGGTGGCTCGATGTTTATCATAGATCAATGGAGCATGTGTGGCTAACCGGCACATTGATTAGGTGATAGTAGTGTTGAGTGCACCACGTAGATTCGTATGGTTATTCACACCTTATTTGTGATCCTCGGCATCCCAGTCACAAATAGAAGAGCATAATCGAGATTAAACATGTCATTGAAAAGTTCAATGAATCTCAAAAGATCTAGGAGTTTCAATTCATTTAAAACTTAAATTTCATTTTCGTTTTTCATGGTGGAAATTGTTAAATCGTCATTTACTTACCTTCAAATATTCTGCAACTAGATTACGACATCCCTCTTCTAGGTTGTAGAGTATTGTGTTGGATCCTAGCCTCGATATTTCATTTGGGTGTTACATCAAGGATTGTAATCAACTTAACTTGAATTTTCTCCCGTTTTGTAGATGTCTAGTTATGACAATCATGGTCTTCCTAAATTCCATGAAACAAGATTTCCAACTGAAGATGATGTTCCACGATATGATCAAGGAACAAGAAATCATGCTTCACTTCCTCCACCTCCTCCAATTACTCTCCCTAACCCACAAGTTTGAAGGCTTGAAAAGTTCAAGATCACTCAAGACCTTTTGGCAAGTAAACACGAAGATGAGAACCTGTGTGTGCACACGTCTTAGAGATGAAGTCACACATTGATAGGTTAAGAATGTTGGGTGTCGAGATTTCAGGTGAGTTGGCTATTGACTGGGTTCTTCAGTTGCTTCCTGAATCATATAGTGACTTCGTTAGAGAGTACTATATGATGGATCATGACGTGACCCTCATTGATCTCACCTATTTGCTTATAGCTGCTGAATCAACAATGATTTGGCGTGTTGGTCCAGCAAATTTGTCTGGTGAATCAAACTCCCAAACTTCAATGGACATTGAAAATGGTGATAATGGAAATCCAGAAAAGGTAAACTCTGAGATAGTTCCTTGTGCCATTCCAAAAGAGTCCATTTGCTTTTATTGCCAAAAGAAGGGGCATTGGAGATGAAGCTGCCCTATTTACCTGAGAGATCTAAGAGATGGGAGAATCAAGACGTATGGCTCTACTTCAGGTAAAATCCATTAACTAACTCTTTTAAGTTCCTAATCTAGATTCTTAATACATGATGTGATAAGATTACATTTTGATGTTTTGTAAGATCGAAGAAAAGAGAGGAAGCTTAAGGGAAGAAGTGAGCTGAATCTAATCGTGAAGAAATTGATTTCGATCGCATTGCTTGAATATTAGATTCTTGAGCTACTACTTGGAGTTAGAATAGATTGCTAAGAAATATGTAATAACATAGTTTTTCAATTGAATTGCATTGTAAGGACAAATTTTTCCGCAATAAAATAAAATTTGATTTTATCTTATTTATTTATCCTTGCAATGGCGTGTATGAAAAATTGATGTTTGAAGGTTTGTATTATTAGCAATAATGGATTTGATTCTTAATTATGTTATTTGTGGAGATGTCAAGAATTTACCAAATAGGGAGAGTTTCTCATCGCCCAATTTTCAATTGGACAGAAACTTTGAATCATACAACTTGTTTGCGTGATGAATGAAAACTTTCATATTTGGAAATTAGACTAATTCTTTGACAAAGTGTCAAGTGAAGGACTAGGAGATCGAGTACACTAAGTTGTGCGTTGATCAAATACACCACAAAGAGAGATAAGATATTCGTCATGATTTACTAAAAGTTTAGTAAATATGATTATACTTATAAGATTAAGTGTAATTCTGAGTTGATTGAAAGATTTTCAATGAATAGCATAACGAATAAAGAAAAATCAAGTAGGCAGAAAGATAAAAGTTTCTCTATTCTAAGAAGAAGGGAGAGTATCTTTTATTGTGTTTTATGATAGGTCTTAATTAGTAAGAACCATATCTCAATTGATCCTCTAAGTGAGTCTTAGTGCATTTGTATGTCTAAGAAGAGGAATTGAGAATTGTGGAAATGGTTAAATCAAGAAGTCAATCATACTTCATTCCAATATCAAGTCTTAGAGTTATACTCCAAGATTGTGAATTGAGTTACAAGTCTTAAGAAGGTTTATAACACTCAACAAATGTGGAATTTGGAAAAGTTTTCTTATTCTTGCACATTTGAAATTGGTAAGTTGTGCTATCTTAGATAAGACAAAGACCAACTAGGACCAATTATGTGAAATGTTTTGTCTTGATAAGATCTACACTAACTCTTGAATATTTGTTTTGTCTAGAAAAGTTTTCTGACAAGAGAATCATATATGTCAAGAGGTCAGTGGGAGTTTTAATGATCTTGAAAAAGTTTCAAGAACAAATCAAGAATAAACCTTATCGATCATCAGTAGCACACAACTTGAGGTTTACAACCTATCGTGTTGACATTATTTTGTTTCTGTGCCATTCCAATTGAGTTAATTATGCATGTGAGTTCTATGATTTCTCATTTGAATGCATAAAGACAAAGTACCTTGATCGATAGAAAGTACATTGATATGAAAGGATAAGTTGCTAAACTACTTGGAATACATGGTGGGCACTCGTGTTATCATAAGGCAAGAAATCAAGATTAAGAAAGTTCAGTCCATATGAGTTTGGATTTGTCGCAAACTTGGTTTTGGCAAATTCACATGGATAGGAACACATACACCATAAAATCTAAGTGTCATAAGGTTCCCTCCTTCATGAAAATGACTGTGAGGAAATGCTTTTATTGAGAGAGATTTTAGGAAGATAGCAATTGTGAAAATTGTATTCTAAAATTCGATTATGGTTACGACATCCCTTTCCATAGTTCGAATTGTGAGATTTGGAAATTAATCTAACATTTGGAACTTATTGATATAAGTTCTGAATTGTTTAGACACACATATGAGCTATCTAAGGCAAAAGTGTATAAGTTTAAGAAGCTTAGATAAATGCTTATCGAAGCATCTGGTATTAGAAATATGAACTTCAGAAATTCAATAGGCAATGTTTTCTGGAAGTTCAGTTGTTTTCTGAATACATGTCAAAGCTAGTGGTAGCATACGTGTTATGCTTATATGATAATAATCATCTTGATAGTGGGAGCATAAGTGTTATGCTTGTATGACTATTATGGAAAGTATTACAAGTTAGCAATATTAATTATAGAAAAAACAAAGATTCAATTTGCAAAGTTGCGTGGGTAGAAAAGGTTGTTTTGCTATAATTAAGGGAGAGAATATTATACTTTGTTTCAAAATCTAAAGCTTAGATTGATAAATTTTAATAAATATAGTGAAAGGATACATAGTGTGTTCTCAAATTTCGATTATGATTACGGCATCCCTCTTCATAGTTCGAATTGTGAGAACGTGACACATAAAATATTATGGCAGAAGATTGATAAAGTATCATATCTTTATGTAAGACATTATGCATCCTGTCCCATACGCTTCGGGTATAGGATCGATTGCAAATGTTATAATATTTGACTATTCTAAAATTTTCCAAATGTTATCGCATTAAGAGGGAAAATGGACTAGAATCGGTTTTGACTAAAATAATTAAACAACTTTCGAGGGACGATCCAAAGTTCGCTGAGGATTGGTCGCTTGTGAGTAGTTGGAAGTATGGTATTGGATGGACCATATCGACATTATTATGAATAGATAAGATTCTATTAAGAATGAGTTGTCATATGGCAAATATGGAAATGTTTCCATATTGGGAGTTGGATATTGAGAGTCTATGTCTAGATTAGAAAATTTTATGCAAAAAGGATGTTCAAAGGAATGTACTCTGAATGTGAGACTTCATGTCTATGGAATTGTCTTGTAACAATTTCGATAGAGTACTTTGTAATTTCATTCGCCAAGTCTTGGTGACTTTTGTGCTATGACTTTGCGAAAGGATCGTTGCATAAAATGTTAGAATCTAGCATATTCTAGTAGTGGCAAGAACCTTTTGTTCTAACACTAATGATAAGGACTGGGATTGTGAAATCAGTTTCATTGGAAAAGTTTTTCTATCGATCTATTTCATAATGTATGGACCATAGGAAACCAAAGTGTGCATGCTTGGAGCATGGGACATTTGTGGTTATAATTCAAGTATAAAGTTGATTATCTGAAACATTAAACAATGAATAATGAGTAATCAGTATGGTGATTAAATAAAGGTGTTTTATTTATACTCACAAGTTTTGGGTCATATAGGATTAAGTATTATCATTGTGTTTCTCTTTGCATGTTTTGACTTCTAGAATAACCAGGTTATTCGAACCTCTACAGTCGTTCATATATTGGAAGTAGGTATGAAGGAAGACTGTCATGAATCTGTCTATAGATTGTCTAAAGTATTTAGGCATAGCGCAAGTTTGCTGCAGAGTTCATGAGTGCTTTAATAAGATTAGAGTATTGGATTAAACCCACGCTCACTTGGATCGCTTCATGGATTTTATCACAGGTGATTAGTGAGATGATAACATTGTATATTCTTCAAACTGAGACGTGTGAGTTGTTATTTGCTAGTCAGTTGCACATTGATAATAAGTAAACGCAACTGTAACTTGGTGTTATAAAACTTATTGTTGTGTGTGATTCGATCAGTAAGTGCAAGCGAGCATTTGAGTCAAAGTTTATCCATTCCTTTTACCCAAAGTGGGATAAAAGCGATATATGTGGGACCCTCGATGATTTAGTGATGACACCCTAAAGTGCTTGGCCAAGCCAGGACTGATTTGATTTGTTCAATCAGTCATGGTCGTCATAAATCGGAAATCGGGAAACAGAACATAGACCGAGAGAATGATCAAAATCCATGTCTCATGTCTATAAGATATCTAGAATGGAGGAATATATGATCCCTTATCTAAAGGATACGTCAGTGATAAGATCAGAGTTCGACAACGGCTTTTGGTAGCTAAAATTTGCTAGTCAATTTTTGAAGTTATACTTGCAACTATAGTTATTAGACTTATCCAAGTGGGAGACTGTTGGAATAGGTGCCTAAGCCCATAACTATAATTTTTATGTACTTGAATTGATAGTAGCAATGTCCTTTTGGGTTGTCTTCAAACTTGGCAATGGAATAGGATAATTGTTGGAGAGAGAAGAATGATTTATTAATTTATTACTTGGTTAATAAATTAATTTGAAATCAAGATAAATGATTTATTAATGTATTATGGACATAATATAAAATCATATTTTTTAATTAATATTTAATCAGAAATTAATTTGGAATTAATTTTAGGATTAAAGGAATTAATTGAAACTTCGGGGACTAAAGGTGATAATGTTCAAAATTTGAACATTGAAGCATTCTAGAACCTCCCTTAGAGGTGGGGAACGAAATCTAGAGTGTCCTAGGGTTTCCTTGGGCTCTAAGGGTGCCTTGGAAGCCTTAGGGAGAAAGTTAAGTGATTAGGATTATCTAAGATACACCTGCCTTATCCAAAACCTTCCTTATCACCTATATAAACCCCTATATGGTTGGATTTCGTCTAAGGCACTCCAAGAGAGGCTTAGAGCCGAATTTTCCACTTCCCTTCTCTCTCCATAGTAATCCTTGGTTGCTAGGTTTGTTTGTGAGCCATTAGAGGCGCGACATTTGTGGCGCTTGCTACCAAAGTTCAAGATCTTAAAGGATTTGATTGTTATTACAATATAACAATCAAGGTGTGTATCCTAACCCTAATTATATGTTAATTTCGAAAATTACATGTGCCTCCTAGGGTTTTCTAGTTTTTGTGCTCAATGCTTGTATGTCTAATAGTGAAAAACATAGATCCTCAAATTAGGGTTGCATGCACACATATGATTGTTTGCTATGTATAAAACCCATCAAATATTCATATTATAATTTACCACAAAAGAATATATGAATAATCATAAATCTAATATTCACATTAGAATTACAACAATAATACACATCTACAAAATTTATAGTAAAATAATAAAATAAAACTAGTGTATTCACGTCTTCAGTTTATTTAATGTCTTCATTTGGACCCTCCCATATATATATATATATATATATATATATATATATATATATATATATATATATATATGTGTGTGTATGTGTGTGTAAGCGCGTTCCATAGTGAACTCTGTTTATGAAAGGGAACCGACAAACTGAATAACAACACTTTGATCAATTGATAATTCAATCATATTAAAAAGATTAACGCAAGAGTAAATAGAACTAAGATTTTGCGAATTCATTTACATTTTATATTAATTTCATCTTAATTTGTCACGAAATTAAATGACATCTCTACGGACAAAATCCTCGACTTGAAGAAACTACTAGTTGTTAATGTTGATACTTGTTATCAATTCAATTAGGTGTTATTTGTTTTTTCTGAGGCAAAATGTTTGCAGTCTGCGGACCACATCTATAGACCTCTGCAATAGAAGAGGTGGACTAAACGTCTTCAATCTGAAAAAAGAAGACTGTTTGTTTTTTTAACATCTACGTGCTACTAAAATAAATTGAAATATAAATAAACTAATTTTTTTAAACTTCAAAGTAATTTTTTAATATTTTTATGACTTTGTTATAATAATTAACGAATCTATATCAACTTTAATGTATTATTGTATAAAAAATAAAAATAAAAATGGTATAAATTAAGGTATATATTTGGTAAAAACCAACAACTTTGGTTGCAAAGTTATAACTAAACATTATAATTAGTGATCAAAGAATTTCATATATAAATGGACGGAAATAAACTTTGATTTTTTCAATTAAATCTATTAAAAACGTATCATAAATATTTTCTAGAGAAATTGACAGTACTGTATTAAATAATATTTTACAAAATTTGGCAAAAAACTATAAGATTATATTATGATTTTTTTTCATATTTATATAAACGACTTCAACGACTATTATTATAATAAATCTTTATTTACAAATTTATCAAAAATATCATGTTTATATCGTCGAACGTTTTTTTTTTTTTTTTTTAAGTTTTGTATTTTTTTTCAAATTGTTTATCATTAATAAAGTTGGAAAAATATAAATTAAAAAAAAACTTAAAAAATTAAAGATATACATATGTTTTTTTTAGGCTGGAAGATGTCTGAAGATGTTAGAAGACTCGGGTCCACATCTGCGCCAAGAAGAGGGTGCGCAGACATTTTTAGGTCTGCAGTTTTCAAAAAAAACAAACAGTATGCGAAGGCTAATATCTGCGCGTGGTCTGCACGGCGCAGACAGAAGAGGCTACGCAGATCTGCAGATAAAACACACACACACACTCTCTCTCTTTCATATATATATATATATATATATATATATATATATATATATATATATATATATATATATATATATATATATATATATATATATATATATATATATAATGATGATAATTGCATTGATTTGGTTTGAAGTTTTGAATTAACAATTACGGTACTTGAATTAAATGAGAACTCTTCAATGGATTGTGATGATTTTACAATTTAAGGTATTTTATTTTTATCTGATCATCATTTTAATAATCAAATGAACACACATAATATTCAAATATGTAGATTTGATCAATTATTAATGAATATATATATATATATATATATATATATATATATATATATATATATATATATATATATATATATATATATATATATATATAGGTGGGTTCAATTGAGAAAATAAAAAAGGTTGAGAATGGGGGAATCATTCTCCGCCACTCATTTAATCTAAGCATAAAAGACACGGTGACAAACTTATAAATATCGTAATAACCTTCAATCTCAAATACGTAACTATAGAGAATTCGATAACTATTCGTTCATCATTAAAAAATTTCCTCCAACCTTCAATAATCATCTAGATTTCTTCAACTAAACTGGAATTTCTTCGCTGTTCATGAAATTGGAATCGGAGTTCTGGACTCGCAGTCACAGTCGATATTGAGGGACTTAGAATCGGTAATCATAGGTTCCCAATCGGATTTTCGAAAAATCAAAATCAAATTGAGAAATCGATCAGAGATAGGATGTCGCATCTGAAGTCGAAATCGGAAGTATATGATGATTTGGAATTGATAACTTGATGTTTTTAACATTTTTAAAATAGTTAACTTGTTTGCACTCCAACTGTTTGATGAAATGCATAAATTAAATTACCATGTTATATTCACATATGACTATGTTTTCTCACCTGAATCAATATATGATTATTAAAAACACAAAACAATTATGCAAGTCTATATGTTATTCATATGTGAATAACATATAAAAATTATATATATTTGTCAAAATACCTTCAATATTCATAAGTGAATATACCTTGTAATATTCATATATGAATATACTGTGTAATATTCATAAGTGAATATATCATCTAATATTCACAAGTGAATATACTCTGTAATATTCACATGTGATATACCATGTAATATATGTAATATTCACATATGAAATATCATTTAATACTCATAAGTGAATATATCATCTAATATTCACAAGTGAATATACTATGTTAACATTCACAAGTGAATTCATCGTCTAATATTAAAATATGAATATACTATGTTTATTATATGCTATATTCATATGTTAATGATACTTAAATTGTAAAAAAAAAATCATACTTTTTATTAATAAGTAAATAACGAATGTACTGTAATAAAACCTGATGCATTGTTATTCATTTATGAATAACGATAGCTGAAAATATAAAAAAAATAAAATTTTTAATTTATCTTAAAACTATATCAATATGATGTCTATTTGTAGAGAATAAAAAACTCATGAATTTTGGTATATTTAAAATCATTTTTTGATAAAAATAGCTTATAAAAATTATAAAAAAAACGAAAAAAAAACTATGTTTTTATATATATTAAGGTAATGATTAGCATAGTTTAAGGAAATATGTTATGTTGGAAAACACATGTGCATTCGTTTCCCATTTCCGCCGGTACGTTGGAGGCTTTTGCGGCAAAAATAAATGATTGGCTGAGAATGATTCCCCCATTGTCAACCTTTTTTTTTTCTCAATTGAACCCTCCCATATATATATATATATATATATATATATATATATATATATATATATATATATATATATATATATATATATATAGGTGGGTTCAATTGAGAAAATAAAAAAGGTTGAGAATGGGGGAATCATTCTCAGCCACTCATTTATATAAGCATAAAAAGACATGGTGACAAACTTGTAAATTTGTTAATAACCTTCAATGTCAAATACGTAACTATAGAGATTTCGATAACAGTTCGTTCATCCTCAAAATTTCTCCTCCAACCTTCAACAATCATCCAAATTTCTTCAACTAAACCATCATTAATGTCATCCAGTGTTAATCAATCATCAATATTCGTTGATGGGAGGCTCGTCGTTCAAGACAAATTCGCAACCCAAATTCATCAATTTCATCGATTTGTTAAAGTTTGGAACTGGAATTTCCCAGATTCGCAAACGAAATCAGTTGGAATTGGAATTTCTTCGCTGTTCATGAAATTGGAATCGGAGTTCTTGACTCGCAGTCACGGTCGACATTGAAGGACTCGGAATCGATACTCACAGGTTCCCAATTTGATTTTCGGAAATCAAAATCAAAATGAGAAATCGATCAGACATAGGTGTCGCATCTGAAGTTGAAATCGGAAGTATATGATGATTTGGAATTGATAACTTGATGTTTTTAACATTTTTAAAATAGTTAACTTGTATGCACTCCAACTGTTTGATGAAATGCATAAACTAAATTACCACGTTATATTCATATATGAATATG
Source organism: Lactuca serriola (assembly GCF_051521515.1). Lineage (NCBI taxonomy): Eukaryota > Viridiplantae > Streptophyta > Magnoliopsida > Asterales > Asteraceae > Lactuca > Lactuca serriola. Next base: position 364,111,855 of record NC_136411.1, read on the forward strand.
TTTTCTCACTTGAATCAGTATATGATTATTAAAACAAAAAAACGAATATGCAAGTCTGTATGTTATTCATATGTGAATAACATATAAAAATTATATATATTTGTGAAAACACATTGTAATATTCACATGTGAATATACTGTGTAATATTCATAGGTGAATATATCATCTAATATTCACAAGTGAATATACTATGTAATATACCATGTAATACTATGTAATATTCAGATATGAAAATATTATCTAATATTCACAAGTGAATATACTATGTAATATTCACAAGTGCATATACTATGTAATATTCACAAGTGAATGAATCGTCAAATATTTAAATATGAATATACTATGTTTAGTATATGCTATATTCATATATGAATGATACTTAAAATGTGAAAAAAAAAATAATCATAGTTTTTATTCATAAGTGAATAACGAATGTACTGTAGAAAAAACTTGATTCATTTTTATTCATTTATGAATAACGATAGCTTAAAATATAAAAAAAATAAAATTTTTATTTTATTTTAAAACTATATCAATATGGATGTTTATTTGTAGAGAATAAAAAATCATGAATTTTGGTATATTTAAAATAATTTTTCGATAAAATTAGCTTCTTAAAAATTAAAAAAACGAAAAAGACTATGTTTTTGTATATATTAAGGTAATGATTAACATAGTTTAAGGAAATATGTTTTGTTGGAAAACACATGTCTATTCTTTTTCCATTTCCGCTGGTACGATGAGGGCTTTTTCGGCAAAAATAAATGAGTGGCTGAGAATGATTCCCCCATTCTCAACCTTTTTTTTTTCTCAATTGAACTCTCCCATATATATATATATATATATATATATATATATATATATATATATATATATATATATATATATAGAGAGAGAGAGAGAGAGAGAAGATGGTTCAATTGAGAAAAAAAAGGTTGAGAATAGGGGAACCATTCTCAGCCAATCATTTAATGAGCTTAAAAAACGCATGGTGGCAAACTTGTAAATAATCCAAATACATTAATGAGCGGTGGCAAATTTGTAAATAATCAAAAAACATTAAACCGTCAGGGCACTTGGGTAATTTGATATCACGTCAAATCTCGACAGAAAAGAACCATTTCCCTCTTCGATACACCATAACTCGAAAACCATTTGAAGAACAATCGACAAGAAGAAACACATTTGCAGAAGCATCAAATAACATAAACGAAGAAAAATGTCTTCCGATGAAAACATGAACGAGACCATTTCCTCACTCTTGACAATGAAAGGTAACCATCGGTGTTTTTTCTCGAGTTTTTAACGATTTCGAATCATTTCTAAAATTATCACTTGATTACTTGAAATTTCTCGTAATGTTCGAAAATTATTAGTTGATTTATAACTAAAAACATTGTTTTCACATTGTTCATTCTTCAAAAAAGGTTGTTTACTTCAATTTTACTTGAAATTTATCATACTCGTTTCATTCTCGTAACCCTCCTTCGTTATTACTTTATTTACTTGAAATTTTTGTAAGAATCATCCATTATTATTTGATATATAAATGATTTTACATCATCTCTTCATTTTTCATCTTTATTCAAAACTATTCTAGTCAAAATACAAACGTTACTTAACATTTTGCTTATGTTTTCCTAATATTAACTACTTACCCTTACAGAAACGACATCAACAGTGAAGAATACATATAAACGAAAACCAAGAACAAATCAAAAAAGTAAATAAAATATGTTTTGTTTACTTCTGAACACAAGCAAAACTAATATTCATTCGTGAATATGTATAGCTTGCTGCCATACATACATTATTAATATGTGAATACAACAAGAATTACGTACGTATGTTCTATTCACATATGAATATAACAAAACATATTCATATGTGAATAAAGAAAATATGAATACATATGTTTTATTCAAATATTCATTCATGAATATGTATGTTATATTCACATAGAACATAAGTTACTGCCATACATACATTATTAATATGTGAATACAACAAGAATTACTTACATATGTTCTATTCACATATGAATATAACAAAAACATATTCATATGTGAATAAAGAAAATATGAATACATATGTTTTATTCAAATATTCATTCGTGAATATGTATGTTATATTCACATAGAACATAACTTGCTGCCATACATACATTATTCATATGTGAATACAACAAGAATTACTTACATATGTGCTTTTCACATATGAATATAACAAAACATATTCATATGTGAATAAAAAAATATGAATACATATGTTTTATTCAAATATTCATTCGTGAATATGTATGTTATATTCACATATGAATAGAACATATCTTGTTGTCGTACATACATTATTCAAATGCGAATACAACAAGAATCACTTACATATGTTCTATTCACATATGAATATAACAAAACATATTCATACGTGAATAAAAAAAATATGAATACATATGTTTTATTCAAATATTCATTCGTGAATATGTATGTTATATTCACATATGAATAGAACATAGCTTGCTGCCATACATACATTATTCAAATGTGAATACAACAAGAATCACTTACATATGTTCTATTCACATATGAATATAACAAAACATATTCATATGTGAATAAAAAAATATGAATACATATGTTTTATTCAAATATTCATTCGTAAATATCAAACTCATTTATCTTCTACTTACTATTGAATGAAGGTAAGAACACTAACATTTCCGATAAAGATTCACCAACAATGAGAGAAACAAGATCAATGCAGAAGAGGAAAAATGCGAAAGGTACAAAATTCCTATCATATCTAATATATTCATATATAATAAAATTGTATATATTAGTTATATTTTTGAAATAAATAAATATTAATAAATCAACGAGCATATATCATATTCATATATCAGTAACTTATTCAAATATTATATGTTTTCATTTCCCAGGTAAAAAAGAAACAAAAGTACCAAAGAAAATGAAGCATCAAAGTAGGAAAAGTCCATCAAAAAGGAAAACTCCTGAAAAACAACAACTACAAGATTCAGACTCTAATTTTGAAAGTAGTCATCCATCGAAGAAGGCAAAAAAAAAAGGAGTCACCAATCAAAAAAGACAAAAAAAAAACCGATGGTAAAAGAATTTTACTTAATGAAAAACAGATGTTCACCAGAGGCATTACTATCTATAATCCTTGGGATGAGCAAAGAACAAAAAGAATCCGTAAGATCTATGGGTTTTGGAGCTTTGTTAAAAATGAAAATCATGGATATACCACTGAAGCTGGGATTTTATGTTCTTCAAAAATTTGATTCTGAGAGAATGGTGATAGATATTGAAGGAAAGGAATTGACTGTAACAGCAAAGTCTATTCATGACATGTTAGGCATACCAATTGGTGGAACCAAACTTACACAACTGGATCAATGGCCTAAAGATGATACAAGTTATGATGAATGGAAGCAACAATTTAAAAAAGATTCAATCATCCGACTGAGTGCAATCAAAAATGTTATTGTTTCTACCACACAAGCTGATTTCAATTTCAAATTGAACTTCTTAGTTCTTTTTGTCAACACTTTTTGCGAGTCAACATCAATGGGAAGATGCAACCTGTTTCCCTTGAGTTATATTTCAAGAAAAACAGATATCAGCAACATAGACTGGTGCAACTATGTTTTGGACTGTCTTGTCAAAACAAAAAACTCATACATACCATACTCAGATAACAGCTTCTTTGTTGGACCTTCAACTTTCTTGGTGGTAAGTTATTATAATGTTTATACTTAATTTTTATTAATATTGATTATTCATAATCTAATAGCAAATATTCATATATGAATAAGAAAAATATATTTGTTCACACGTAATGCTTTACATTACTTATTCATTTATGAATAAGTAAAAAATAATATTACTTGTTCATATATGAATATCAATTAGTTATCATTTATGTGCAGTTGTTCTATGCTGATAACATCCACTCGGAAGCTTTAACAGTAACACGTAAACGTCCAACAATTTGTTATTGGAGTTCAGAGAAGATTAGATATCGAGAGACATTTGAACAAGAAAAAGGTAGATTTGGAGTTGGAGAATTAAACGAAGAATTTGTTAATGAACAAAATGAAGGAGATACAGATCTCGTAGACAGTGATTCTGATAAAGATGAAGATCATTTCGGTTGAGGTAATTAGTTTTAACATGTTAATAATATATGATTACATTAAATTATTATATTAAATTCTAATCATATACTTCTTTTTGTTACATAGGCATATGAATCAAAAATATCTAAAATGATTAATAGTTTTGAGAGGATGAAGGAAAAGCTGAATTCAAAGCTTAATGATGCGATGACAAAGTTCCCTGAAAAGGAAAGTTTTAGAATTTTCAAAGAAAAGATGACAAATATAATTGTTGAAGAAAAAACTGAAAGCACAACACTTTTTACTTTTCCAATTAATGAAATTGGAGTTGAAGGAATCAATTTGACACCAATAATGGGTCAAAAAACAAATGATCAAATAGAAAATGAAGATAAAGAGGGAAATGGTGAAGAAGACAGTGATAATGGTGCAAGTCAACCAGAAGTAGATTATTTGCTTGATTCAAATGAAGCAGATAATGAAGGAATAAAGAATGATGCAGATAAGAATAAAAAAGAAGGTGAAATTGGAGTAAAAGAGAAAGATGGAAAGAGGAATGAAAATCAGAATGATGAAGAAGAAAAAGATGATCATGCTGAGGAAAAAAATAATCATGAAGAGACTATTCAACAAACTGAAAATGAAAATTTGTTGGATAAAGTTGTTGACAACATTGTGGACAATGTCCTTGGAATTGGAGTTTCAAGTTTAAATATTTAAGAATATGAAATCTAGAATCACCCTGAAATGAAAACTATTTTCGATAATATTGATATAGGTAAATTTTGTCTTAATTTTATTTTAAAAAAATATATAAAAATATCAATACACAATAACAATTTTGTTTGTTAAATTTTGACCAGGGTCACTAATGAGTACAGGTAAAACTAATACTCTTGCAGAAAAGGAAAAATCAGAAGGTGTAAATGAACAAGGAACAAAAGTTGAAAAAACAAAGGGAGATGATATAGGTAAATGAATGATTTAAAATATATTACAATATTTATATTGATTTTTTTAATAACATTGTTTATTCATAAATGAATAATACACTATATAAATGAATAAAAAATAAAAAATATTCATATATGATGTATATGTTTCAGGAAAGGAAAACTCTGAAGATAGAAATGAAGGAGGAACAGAAGCTAAGAACACGAAAGATGGAGGTGAAGAAAAACAAACAGAAATTGAAAAAGGAAATACAGAAGATAGAGGTAAATAGTTGATTCACTAATAAATGAATATAGTAAGTTTTATTATTCATAAATGAATAACACAATATACGAATAAATAAAAAATATAGTATTACTTATTCATAAATAATGATATGCATTACTTATTCATAAATGAATACATTACTTATTCACATATGAATTACTTAATCACAGTTCTTTATCTTTCAGGAAAGAAAAAGTCAGAAAATCAAAACAAGAAAGGAGAAAAAGCTGACAAGACAAAAGGAAATAAAGGAGGTAACAATTTGGATAAACATTTCAAAATATAAACTCAAATATTATAATTAACTTACAACTATTTATATGATAAATCTCCTATCATGCAGATACTCATCCAAGCTTTAGTTTAGGTCTCAGTCAAGATTCAGATCAAACTTCAAGTAAAAAATCTAATGAATCTTCACCAAAAAAAGCACTTACAAAGAAACAAATCAAAGACGACCATCTGAAGGTGGTTATCAGATTAGCAAAGAAAAATGTTCTTAATCCAAATCCAATCTCTGTATCAATTCCTACTGAAGTAGGACCACCAAAGCATGATCTGGATCAACCAAGAGAGAAGAAGCTTGCTGATGCTTTAAAATCACCTTTCAAATGCAGAATAACAGACACAAAACCCAAACTGACACATCAGGAGAGTATTGTCTGTGAATGGTTGTTCAACTTACAAGGCAATACATCGTAAGTAACTTTATTTTATATATATTGATATATGATTATTATATAGATAATAATCTATGACATTTTGATTATATATTTGCAGAGATGTGGTTGTCCAGACAAAATATGGTCAGATAGCAGAAAGAGCAGTTATGGAAAGTCTATATGCAAACACAGAGATTTTTGGAGAAGTTTTAGACACTTGGTCTGATTTACTTAACCACCAAGAACTGGAAAGGGATTTTGGAAATTCACCATACAGACTCTTCTTGAAAGTTGGAGTTTCTGTAAGTTTATGTTCTAACCTTAATTCCTTCCTTATTCATAAATGAATACACCAATATGATGTATTCATTTATGAATATTATATTTTTTTACAACTTAAATTCACATATGATTATACCAATATGATGTATTCTTTAACATAATTATATATATTCAATTGAAATTCACATATGATTATATTGGTTACAGACTGCTTATCTAACTTCAACATTGTCTGATGAAAGAAAGTATGAAAAATTCAAGGAGAACTTTCATGACAGTACCAATGGGTACAAAAAAATCTTGAACATAAAAGATATTGACATGGTATGTTAATTAAATTTGTTTTTTTATATATATTTTATCAACAAAATACTTACCATTATATACATAAAAACAAGTATTCTTTCCAGTTGTTAAAAGTGCTCATATTTTTGTGATTGTCTTCAACTTAAAGAAACCGTCAATTGAAATTCTAGACAATAGTGCAGTTGAGGGGGATTATGAAGGGAAATACGGAGTAATAATGAAACCTTTGGTATGTACCCAGTTCACAACAACATAAAAGAACCAATTTATTACATATCTAACTTTTATTTTATTTAATGATCAGAAAAATTTGTTTGTGAGATACTTTAAAGAAATAAACCATCCAAGAGCAAATGCAATCTCAAAAGAAAGTATCAAACCCCAACGACTTGAAATGTCATGGAGAACAGTTAAAAACAAAGTTGATTGTGGGGTATTTGCAATGAGACATATGGAGACCTATATGGGACAACCACTCTCAAAGTGGAAACCAGGTCTTCTGTAAGTCCCTAATTTGCCCGTGTATCAGTCAGATCCATTTGATGGTGCGGAATCCCAATCAAACGGATGATGTCAGGTCAAAAAAATAGAAGAGAAGGAGAAGAAGAATTGATATGAATCTTGTATGTATTGATATGAATTATAATCCGGATACAAAAGATTCACACACGATTTCTCTCTCTGGCCGTAAACTCCTTAGGGTTTATCAATCATCAATCGTTACTCCTCACCCTAACATCTCTATTTATACATGTTGGATATGGGCCGGAAACAAATGGGCCGTAAATGAGTTTACGGCCGTAAGGTGTTTACGGCCGTAAACTCATCCGTAAACTAGACCGAAAACTCCACAATTATTACACAAAAATACAATGCCCAGAAAAGTAAAGTATAAACCATATTTTGACCCAACAATCTCCCCCTTGGTTTATAGCTTTCTTTTCTTAATTGACCCAACAAGCTCCCCCTAAAAAGTAGCTGGCTCTTCTTGATAATCTTCATTGGGAACTTGGCTTCAGCATTAGTCTTCAAATTCTTCACAGCATCAGGATGAACATATGAATCTTCCATGAATAACTTCATCTTGAGCAGTTGGGCTTTTCTTCAGAGTTTGGCATTGATCTCACATTGGGTGAGGAGGCTTCTTGTACTGATTCTTGAAAGATAACACTTTCAGCTTGAGAATCTTCAGAGAGAACAAATCTTCTAGATCACTTCAGCAGGTTCATAGATAGCAGCAGACTGATTGAGGAGGCTTCAATGCAATCTGTCACATAATCTTCAATTGCAGCTTCACCTTGCTTTTGGGGTTGAAGGATTGAATGTTGAAAGAATGATCTTCATTTCTTGCTCCTTCGAATGAGAATTCTTCGATGCTCACGGACGAAGCTTTGGCTCAGAAATCTTCAACACAAACTCCATGAGTTTTATCTATACCTGAAATCACTATTCAAGACAAAACAAAACTAAAAGAAAACTTAGCACACAAATTAAAACAGAAACAAAGATATTTTTGGATTTTTGATTTTTCTGAACAAGAAATAAAGCAGAAATAACACTATTTTTGAATTTTTTAATTTTTCTGATTTTTTTTTTATTTTTTAATTTTTACTTCTCCCATAATATTTAAATTAGAAGAAACTATAATAAATTTAACAAAAATAAAAATGATATCTAACTTTAAGAGAGATTTGGGATCAAAGTTTTTAGATAGCCTTTATCCACTTGTCGGTACCTTCCATATTCACATCTTTGTCTGGTCGATCGTCGGTATTGTTGTCCACTTAAATACGAAAAATTGTGACAAATTTAGGACATACTATTTGTTACAAGACAGGTTGAACTTAAAAACCTAAAATTTACATCTGATCCTAATTTCTTAGATACTATATCTTAAGGTCCATTCATCTGACGACGACCAGGGATATTGTTGTCCACCTAAATTGAGCAGCGAGATCTATAGACAATCTGTATGTGTTTAATTTTTAAGTGTACTGGAACGTGTTTCCCGCTTCCTGATATGCCCCAGCCATCAAGAACTTCCAGAGTACTCCTTACACCGGGTGAGCAGACAACCATTCAGAGAGAGAAGAAATTCAGAATTCTATTGCTAACTACTTCAGAGGGGTTGAGAAGAAGAAGGTTGCATATGCTGTGTACCAGGTCGGATTAGAAGTCGCGCAAAGGAGACAGCATATGGCTAACAGATGAGAAGTATTTCACACATATATTTCACACACATATATATATATCCTGCAGAGAAATAGAGTTGCATATGTTGTGTACCAGGTCGGATTAGAGGTCACGCAAAGGAGACAACATATGACTAACAGATAGAAAGAAAGAAAACGATTTTCTACAGACCTAATTTATCGGAATTTACCAGTCGCCCCATCCAACCGGAATTAAGGACAGAATCCGCACATCGAGGAAAAGTTAAGCCACGGTTCCAAGTACGGGTTCAATTAATATGACGAGTAGATTCCCATATATATATATATATATATATATATATATATATATATCTCCCTGCTCAACCTATCCAAACGTCGTATTGTCAGGCTGAATGGATCTAACTAGGTCAAGATTTGTCAAGTCTCTAAATTTCCTAAATTCAACTCTCCCTAGTCAAGTCCATTTAAAAAATTTTCGTGCCTACCGACGCATCAAGTCAGAGCATAGACCCTTCAACTTCGGGTACGTTACGCAGACTCAGGTTGCCTGTTATCACATGATCATATCACTTCCCAAAACATCTCCCTCAAACACATTTCATAACCAATATATATTTTTTATTTTCTGATTTTCTGATTTTTTTGGAATTTTGAATTTTTTGAATTTTTGTTTTGTTTTTATTTCTCCCCCTAAATTTGTGCATAGGAGAGAAACGAAAGTAAATGCGCAAATTTAAACTATCCTAAAACAAAAATTAGTCTTTAAAGCGAATCAGGTTAAGAAAAACTTAGGAGTATAGAGAAGAAAACGCAAACCGTAAGTCACCGATTGAATCTGCATCCAGAAGGTCTGAGAACATCAAGCATAATCTCATAACAGATCCGAAAATTCTTCATATCTTTAAGCATTAACCCCGTGTGATCCCTTCTTTCCTTCCTTCTTTCCTTTCCCGCAATGGACACATACTCTCGAACAATATTCTGAGTGTTGTACAGTTGAGAGATGTCCCCAATCATATGCCAGGAGCAGCCACTACCAACAAACCGAAGTCTGATGATATGCCTCCATAGCTGCTCCAACACAGAGCGGGATCAGTTGATCTTTGGAACCCAGTCCATTTTGAAATTGGGTCGACCTTTTTCATCAACGCACGATACTCTCTCCCATGACATATCCTGCTTATCACAAACAGAAGATGTAGAAACGTTAGAAGCATTAGGAATTTTGGGAGTTTGAGCCTTCGGAACCCATTTGTAGTTGGGTTTAACCCATTTCTTTTTCGATCCTATGGGTGGCTCAGTACTTGATTTGAAACTTGAAGCCGACTGCCGAGATGACTTTGACCTAACCAGTCTTGGCTTCACAGTAGTATCTCTTGAACTGGGCTTGTTGGCTGACATTTCCTTCTTGCCCTTGGGATTCGGATTCTTGGCCTTGGGAGTTGAATTCTTGGCCTTTTGCGCGTTCCAGTCGTCAATATCTAAACGTGACCTTGAGGGGTATCTTTTGGAGTGTCTCCCTCTTGGCGCATTCTGCCAGCCTTGCACATAGTAAGGAACGTATGCGCGATTTGGATAATTTCGGGCAATGTGACCAGGTGTTCCACAGTGAAAACAAGTCTTTTTCTTCACTGTGAAGTTGTTTCTTCCTGCCCCTGGTGGCGTTTCCTTGCCTCGTTTCTTGTTGTTCTCACATGCACACTTGCGACAGGCACTCTGTTGCGCTGGAATTGGAGGCCTGTATTTCTCAACGACAGGTTTGTTAGAAGCAGCCGAGCTCGAAGCAACAGATTTAGAGTTCAAGGAGTTATTGGTTTGTTCAGAAGAACTCTCCTTGTTCTCATCCTCTGCTACTTTACCTGCACATGTAACAGAAACATCAATATTTTCAACATCAATAACTCCTCCTGACACAAATCCAGCTGGTTTTCCGTATTTAAGATGTGCCTCCCTGTCAATTTCTTCTTGTTTCATAGGGATGGATGTGTAGTTATGATTGTAAGGAGGAGGTACACTATCATACCCTAGACCCTTGTGTTGATTCCTTTTAAAATGCATGCTTTGGTCTATCATATTTGCAACCACCTCACTTGAGAAATCATATTTTCTAACATCAAGTTTGGCAGTTTCAAACTTTCCTTTCAAATATTCAACTTCAGCCACTAGCTCAGCATTTTGTTTGACTACATAATCATAGTTTTCACATTTGTTACTGTAGTCTTCCTGAAGTTTCCTAAAGTCCTTGGTTTTAGCTTCTAATTCAGCCTTCAGGGGTTTCTGTCCTTTCCTGAGTTGATATTCTTCATATCTCAGGTCCTCAACTTCTCTTTTAAATACATCAATTTGTTCTCGAAGAAATTTAATCGTATCTTCACATGACTGAGAAGATGAAACTTCACATGAATGAGAACATGACACTTCATTGACCGGAAGGTTTACAGAACTCTTTAAAGCGTCAAGCTCTTCAATTACTTCAACAATACTAAGACGATTGAGATCTTTTGTCTTCTTGATGACAGCTACGTTCATATCCCACGATTTCGGAAGTGAATTTAGCAGCTTTTTGTTTATATCTGATTTGGACAAGAAGATCCCGGCTATATTCATCTCAGTAGTGAGTGTAGTAAATCTCTGCAATTGAGTTTCGAGGGTTTCTCCAGGGATATTATCGAAAAAGTTGAAATTTTGTCTTAACATATCCTGACGACTCTCTTTCATGTTTTCAAACCCCTTGTAGACTTTAAAATCAATTAATTAAAAAAAACAACTAGAAGCAAACGTAAAATTTAAAATGCCTCTTTTTTTTTAAGTCAACCTTAAAAGTCAAATTTTAAAAATTAAACTCAAAAGTCAAAACTTGAAAAGTCAAACCGAAAAGTTAAATTTGAAATTTTAAAGGTTAAACGAAAAAGTCAAGTTTTAAAATCAAAGGTCAAACTTGAAAGTCAAAATCAAAATTTAAAATAAAAAGTCAAAAATAAAGAAAAAAATAAAAACAATTTATTATTATTTATTAATAAATTTTTTTTATTTATATGAAAGAGGAATTTAAAATTAAAAGGAATTGAGTTTTGGGGTAAAAAGTGTTAAAAATGTGAAATTGGTATCGAGAAAAACGGGTTATATTTTAATTTTCGAAGGAATGAAACAAGGAATCAGTTGGTCGACTTGGTTAAGTGGCTGCCTTGTGAACTAGAGGTCACGGGTTCGAACCCCGACAACCCCCAAAACCCTTTCGATTTTTATGAAGTCGCTGCTGCTGCTTAAGAGTCCAAACGCTGAGCCGATCACGAGCCGTTCTTCAAGCCGCCACGTCCGAGCCGAGCCGCGATTCACCAAGCCGCGCTCCACCGCCTCGAGTCGCAAGCCGCTGCCGAGCCGAGATCTTCGGAAACCCTAGCCGTAAACGCGAATGCCGCCGCCGGCCGTAAACAGTTTAAGATTACGTGAAAATTCGACTTCCAAGCTCCAAAACTCAATCAAAAACCCCTTCCAAAAACGCAAAAATATTTCGAAAATAAGATCAAATATTGCCCCAAATAGAGTTTACGGCCCAAGAACTCGGTGTTTACGGCCGTAAGCTTGGATCGTAAACACACAATATTCGATTTTTGGATGAAATAATGAACCTTTTGACTGATACAACTTGGCTCTGATACCAATTGTAAGTCCCTAATTTGCCCCTGTATCAGTCAGATTCGTTTGATGGTGCGGAATCTCAATCAAACGGATGATGTCAGTTCAAAAAAATAGAAGAGAAGGAGAAGAAGAATTGATATGAATCTTGTATGTATTGATATGAATTATAATCCGGATACAAAAGATTCACACACGATTTCTCTCTCTGGCCGTAAACTCCTTAGGGTTTATCAATCATCAATCGTTACTCCTCACCCTAACACCTCTATTTATACATGTTGGATATGGGCCGGAAACAAATGGGCCGTAAATGAGTTTACGGCCGTAAACTCATCCGTAAACTAGACCGAAAACTCCACAATTATTACACAAAAATACAATGCCCAGAAAAGTAAAGTATAAACCATATTTTGACCCAACATCTTCATAAAGAAAGTGCAGTTCAACAAACTACTTTAGAGAAGCTCAGGCAAAGATATGCACACATAATGCTAACTTCGGAAATTAACATGTTGAAGGCTACGGTGTTGGATCTTGCTGAAAAATATCAAAAAGTTGAATTCAAAGTGCGTACTGATCATGTATACAAGGCTATGCAAACAATTCAAAAAAGGTTAAAAGAATATTAATGATTGCTTGTGAAGATGAAAGAATGTTGAAGTGTGATGCTATAAAACAGTTTGTGTTGAAGATGAATGGATTTGAAGTATATGTAAGATGATTGTGCGAAACAAGTTTTAAATGGTTTGTTAAATATTGTTGAACATCGTTTTAATATTTTGTGAAATGCTTATGAACAGCTTTTATTATCTTGTGTTGAATGATTATGTAATAGAAACAACTTCGCTTATTTCTGTTAGTTTTTTATATTTAAATATTTTCAAAGTTTATTTATGTTTATTCATAAATGAATACGAATATGATATCTTCATTTATGATTAAATTAGGAGTAATATGTCAGTATAACAAAGTGTTGGATTAGTGTCTAAGTCCATAACTATTTTGGTATGTACTTGACCCGATGGTGCATGGTCCTTTTGGGTTGCCTTCACCGAAGCAACTTGATAGGATGAATTATGGAGAGAAAGGATTAAATATGATTTATTAATATATTATGGGAATAATATATTAAAGGAGAAATCATATTGTTTAATTAATATTAGTCAATAATTAATTGGTAATTAGTTTTGTGACTAAAAGAGATTAATTAAACTTAAGGGACTAGAATTGTAATTATAAGATAATTGCAATTTGGGCCATAGATTGTCTTAAATCAAGAGATGGACGAATTCTTATGGGAAGCCCATAAGGAAATCGTCCATGGGCTTGATTAAAGGAGTCTATGGGTTGCTTAGGGCTTAAGCATCCAAATTAGGATTTCCTTGTTAGATAACCCTAATAGCCTCACTATATATAGAACCCTTAAGGCTCAAAAACGTGGGGAACTTCTTTTCTAGGGTTAGAACACGTTTTGGGCAGCATCCATCCTCTCTCCTCTTCATCCTCTTGCTTATGGTGTTTGTGAACCATTAGAGGAGTGACACTTGTGACTCTAAGCCTTCCAAAGTCAATTCAAATGAGGAATTGGGATTGTTATTGCTACATAACAATCAAGGTAATATCTTAAACCTAATTATATGTTAATATTGATTTCCATATGCTAGAATTAGGGTTTATAGTCTTGGATTCACAGCATGTACAATAGAGAAACCTAGATCCAAGCATTAGGGTTTGTATGAGCACATAGGATGTCTTATGACCAAAACCCATCACAAAGTTCATATATGAATATAACAAATTTCATATATGAATATAACTAACTTATTAGTAGAAACAAGTTTGCTTATTTATGTCATTTTTTTATATTCAGATATTTTCAAAATTTATTTTTATTTATTCATAAATGAATACGAATATGATATATTCATTTATGAATAAGTTCAAAGTAATATGTTAGTATAACAAAGTTCAGATATTAACATAAAAAAGTTCATATATGAATATTACTTATTTATTAGTATAACAAATTTCACATATTTATATTCATTTATAAATAATTCACAATATCAATATAACTTATTTTATAGTAATTTAAAAAACAAATATCAACATATCAATTTACCATATCAATATAAATGTGTATTATTCATACATGAATATTATTGTTTATTGTTTTTATCTGCATATATTCATAAATGAATAAAAAAAATCCCTAACTGTCTTTTGCTTATTTAGCAGCTCTAACTCTTTCTGGACATGTACGTAAATTGTGTGGAACTCGCTTTCCACATCCTGAACACATTCTATGTTCTTTTTTAGAATTTTCATATGCTACTTCACCTGCACTTGGAATTCTTTTCTTGATTCCAGAACCTTTATTGCTTTGAACTTCAGGAACATGAATATTAATCTCTTCTGGAATAGGAATAGTAACACCCAAAAGCTTGCATACGACTTCACCATCTGTCTTGCTTTTCAATCCAGGAGAAATATAATCACTCTCAAATTCCTTCAACAACATTTGTTGTTTCTCAGCAAACTAAACTAATCTCCTTTTGTCATCTCTTACAATATCCAAACATGATTCAAAACTATAATATGAATCATTGACTAGCTTTACATTCTCACAATCACCTGAATCGGATTGAACAAAACTAAAACGATAATTTCTTGATATCACATCCTTTCTCCATCTCTTCAAAATGTACCTTTCAGGAATTTCTTTAACACCACATCTCATCGTTATTGTAAAAGCATGTCTGCATAAAACACCCATACACTTAAAATGTTCACAACTGCAATTTATTTCTTTCTCTTCAGCTTTTATTTCAACTTGATACAAAAACAAAATTTACACATTTACATTCATATAAGACTACTCATATCAACACTCATATATATTCATATATTCATATAATATTCATATATGAATATTGATATTCATATATGAATATTATCATATTCATATATGAATATTATCATATTCATATATGAATATTATTACATTTTTCATAAAAAACAAGTAAAATTACCTTAAATTCATTTTTAAAATCATTTTTACTGTTGTTGTGCTGCACAATGTAAACTTCCCAACCATCTTCAATACCAACATATGAGTACGTACAGAAAAAACATGCTTTATATATTTCTTTTTGCACCTCTTAAAATAATGTACTTGTATAAACCTTTGATGCTTGCAGTTCTATTTCTCGAGGTGTTTGCATTTTATATGATGCTTTCTTTGATGCCCTATCAAGCTCTCGTTGAGTATTCCTTTGCTTTTGAATGGCAGTGTCGTAATTCATCATGAAATTCAAAAGTAAGTTCCCACTTTTTGAATATGTATTAAAGAATGAAATCATACTCTCTGACCTCGATGTAGTCTTCATCAAACCACACATTGGAATATCACTAAAATATCCAGGTATCCATGAATCACGTATTGTAAACATGTCTTTAAACCATCTTGTGTCTTCAAGATTGAATTCCTTCATAAGCAAACCCCACTTCGCCTCAAAAACATCAGGTTTCATATTAATGTCCCAAACAAGCTTCGAAAACCTTTTTCTAAAGTCTGTGTTTGTAAATAAATCATCTGATATCTAATAAGTAATAATAAGTAAAATAACAATCAATATTCATAAATGAATATACTAATAAGTAATATATTTGAAATATATTAAAATAATACCCTTTTTTCAACTTTTTCATTATATGCCACATACATAATCGGTGATTTGAATTACGAAACACATTCTCAACAACTTGTTTTATTGCAGCATCTTGATCAGTTAAAACAAGTGTTGGTTCTTTCCCCTAAGTTTTAAGAAATGCTTTAAGCAACCAAGAGTAAGACTCAATGCTTTCATTGCTTAGCAACCCAGATCCAACAGTAACCGATTTTTTATGATGGTCAGTAGCAGTAAACGGAACAAAAACCATTCGATACCTAACACACAAAAAAAAGGTTCATTAGAGTCAATTTTTGATGTATTAATAAGTGAATATAAAAATATTCATATATGAATAAGCTATAAACAAAAGTAGATAAAATAACTTACTTGTTTGTTCGGAAAGTCGCATCAAACGAGATAACATCACCAAATTCAGCATAATATGCCTTCCCCATTTCATCATCCCAAAACATACAGTCCAAAACATCATCTTGACAATTAAACTCAAATGAGTAATTTGGATAGTGAGCTCGACGGTCATTCATTGTGTTTACTATCATGTGGGCATCTTTATAACCAATAACCCTGTTGATATCTCTCCTTAAATTTTTATAGTCAACTACTTTGGGCTTTACAAACTCATACCCACCTCTCAGACTTGCCCTCAACTTATGAGCCATAGTTGGACCTATTTTTGATATGGAAGCACGCACAATAAACTCTTTTCTGAATATGACATTTGTCTCGCCTTTTTTAAATTGCTTCTCTTCTCAAGTGGATGGTTGTGAAGTTCATCAAATTGAAAAACATTATAATCTGGAGTTCCATACACAGATTCAAATATAATCTTTGCTTGACAACCAATAGCTCTTGAATTTGAATTTCGTTTCCTCCTAACACCACTTGTACCTAATGTGTCACAAGATTTCTTTTTCTGTTTACCACCACGATTACATATAACATGTTTCTTCTTTATAATCTTGTTATCAAATCATGACTGTGTGCTCAGTCTAACATCAAAACCACCAATTTCAGCATACTCAGAATACATTTTGATAGCCAACTTTAATGATTTGAAGATTAAACCCTTAAAAGGAATAAGTTGAACAGGTACATCTGGCTTATAGACATGTTCTCTAATTATATCATCAAAATATTGTGCATCATGTACTGAACTTGAAGATTGACCACCTAAAATAATAATGCATGAATAAAACAATAATATATATGAATACATAAAACTCATATAAATAAAACAAAAAACATTCATATATGAATAAAACATTCATATATGAATACATAAAATTCATGAGGATTCAAAATATATAAAATAAAACATAACTTATTCATATATGAATAAAACGAAAAAAATAATAAATTTGAAATTACAATTAATACACGCTTATTCATAATATGAATAAGACAACAATTTATTCATTTTAACATATTCATATGTAAATAAAACATAACTTATTCATATATGAATAAAACGAAAAAAATAATAAATTCAAAATTACAATTATCACACGTTTATTCATATATGAATAAGACAACAATTTATTCATATTAACATATTCATATGTAAATAAATGATAATCAATAAAATTAAAAACAACAAAATAATTCAATAACTGATACCTTCAAAAAATGAGTTCTCAACATCTTTTTCTTCACTCTCACTCATAGAAGAATACAAATCATCATCAATAACACTAGAATTCGACATAATACACCAAATGATCTATATAAATAAACAAAAACAATCTTAATATCGAATATATCGAATATATCTCACAAAAAAAGTCGTAAATATGAAAACCTGGTTAATTTCGAATATATCTCACCTCAACGTACAAAATATCTGAAATAAACTTAAATCATATATGATCATATGATGTAATTAAGCAATCTCTCTCAATATAGAACGTAAAAACTATAACGATATAACTGATGAAATAAATATCTCAAACTACTTAACAAAAATCCGATGAAATAACTCCAATACATATTCGAAACTTGATAATCTTGATAATGAACTCCGATGAAACAACTCCAAAAGGAATATAATAAGCGTAATTCAAAATAAATTATAAAAAACAATAATTTTGATAATGAACTCCGATCTATCCGATTGAAACGATATACATACCTGATCAAATCGGAAACTCAAAACGAAGTAGAAAACTGAAACACAGATGCGAAACTTCACGATTAATTGAATGAAAACGTATATTTGCTAACGAGTTACATAAATAACTCCGATCTATCCGATTCAAACGATATACATACCCGATCAAATCGGAAGCTGATAAAGAAGTAGAAAACTGAAACACAGATGCAAAACTTCACGATTAATGGAATGAAAACATATAATTGCTAACGAGTTATATAAAGAAAATAATCTTGATAATGAATTCCTCATATCCGATTCAAACGATATAAAGATATCATCAAATTGGAACCTGATAACACGAACATGTAAGTTCTATGTAAAAAAGTTGCTAATTTACAAAGATATCCTTAATGAAAATGGACACGTGTATTTTTTTTAATTTGAACATGTTAGATAAATGATTGGCTGAGAATGAATCCCCCATTCTCAATCTTTTTTATTTTCTCAATTGAACACCTCTCTCTCTCTCTCTCTCTCTCTCTCTCTCTCTATATATATATATATATATATATATATATATATATATATATATATATATATATATATATATATATATACTATTTCTTCTATTGAGCTTGCTTTTAAAAGTAAACGATTGAAGTTAATTTGCGTCTAAAGTTTACATGCATTTTTTTAATGCATATGTTTTTTTTTTTTTTTTTTACTGTTTTTCATGTTTTTTTACGGAAGCAAAATATTATTCTTTCATTTGTAATGACTTTGCATCATCTTTAGGTAACTGATTGAGATTTGTTGATCGATTAAATTTCTCTTTAATTGTTTTTAAATTTATATCATTATAATGAGTTGCTTTCAAAGTATGTAACTATTGCTTATATTCACCGTAACTGTTGCTTATGTGCACAGTAGATGTGCATTGGTTCAATGCATAGATGTATTGGTTCAATGCATATGTTTTTATATTTTTTTAAAACAATATAAATGGAAAATTTTGTATTTATATAATTTTTAGATGTTACACTTTATGGTTTATAACAAAAATAAAATTGATATAGATAAATAACAGATTTCATTTAGTCGTTTGATATATATATATATATATATATATATATATATATATATATATATATATATATATATATATATATATATATATATATATATATATATATATATATATATAGGTGTGAGACCCATGTATTACATGAGTTTATTTAAAATAAAATTTAAATATAAAATTCTAAACATTTAAGAAGTTTGAATCTATAAGAAAAATGAAAAAAAAATATTGAATTATAAAAATTCAAGTGTTTTTTTTCTCTTTTAAATTTATAGAAATAATTTAGATAAATAATTAAAAGAAATTAATAAAACTTTAACTTGATAATTTTGAAATTAGAAGGAAAGTTCATAAATAAAATTGATATGCATTTATTATTATATTTAACATTATGTGGTATTTAATAAAATGGAAAAACAATAAAATGACATATGGAATAAAAATTAATTTAAAATTACCACAAAATTACATGTGGCAAAATGAATGAGAATGTGACATGTGGCAAAAAGATATATATATATATATATATATATATATATATATATATATATATATATATATATATATATATATTTACTAACTTATAAAAGAAATCATACTATTTGTATAAATAGATCCAATAAAATTATATTATTTTTTTATGACGTTCAACTCTCTAAGCGTAAAGTACAACTAATCATGAATAAAATGATATTAAATTTTAATCTGATTACCTTTGAAATCTTATCTCTTCCAAAAATTTGATCTGATCTCTTATCCAATTAAAATAAAACAAATAATCCATTATATAGGCCCTTTTATTTGTAATTTTTTAAGTTTTATTTATTATTTATGCCCTCTGATCGAAATTGACCAGTCAGTTGTAAAATCAAATGCTTTGTTTAATATTAAGAAAAAAATATCTATGTATGATTTATGACTAATAGAAAATTAGTATTCCATTTGTTATTCATGTTCCATGAAATATGATTGTATTCATTTTATTATTTTTTCGGTTTAAAACTTTAGATAGTAAAGTGGATAGTAGGATATATCCGTTTAGATTTATCTGTATCAAGCAAACCAGGTTGTTAAGATTAACTTTGATTCTCCATTTTATTAACTTTATCAATACCAATAAAGGTATAAGCAACTCACTTCGTATGGATGTGTCCTGGTTTCTAAAATGAAGGACTATAAACGCACATTACACACCAAAATATTTATTTTCTTTTGTATTGGGAGGGTTACATTTATTTGTTGCCGTAAAACCGATCGATAACAATATGCATATGTTTTGTGTTACTTGAAATCTAACATGTTTCCGTATAGAACTTATTGCCGAATGAGAAACTATTTTTCGCCGCCGCTTTGCGCGGGTCTACGGCTAGTATATATATATGTATATATATATATATATATATATATATATATATATATATATATATATATATATATATATATATGTTCAGGTTCATTTGAGACCATTCTAATTTTGTGAGATCGTGGGACCAAATATAAAAATAATTTTAAAATGCAAATTAAATGGAAAAATCCAAAAATTCTTTTTTTTAAATATTATTTTCGGAACTTGAAACAACTAAAAAATAATAAAAAAAATCCCGTTTTTTTTTTTTTTTTTTAAAAATACGTGAAATATTCTAATAGAATATTACACTGTACATATTCTAAAAAATAATTTTAAAATGCAAAATAAATGGAAAAATCTAAAAATTCTTTTTTTTTTTAAATATTATTTTAGGAGCTTGAATTAACTAAAAAAAATCCTGTTTTTTTTTTGAAAATACGTGAAATATTGTAATAGAATATTACACTGTACATATTCTAAAAAATAATTTTAAAATGCAAAATAAATGAAAAAAATCCAAAAATTCTTTTTTTAAATATTATTTTCGGAACTTGAATTAACTAAAAAAATAATAAGTAAATAAATAAAGTATGTTTCACGGTTTCATAATACTAGGCCGTATCATATATATATATATATATATATATATATATATATATATATATATATATATATATATATATATATATATATATATATATATATATATATATATATATATATATATATATGAAACTTCTTTGAGAATGTATCATGGTGGTCATTCTTTTTTGTACTAACTTATGGTTTTGAAACGAGTAATCAGCTTATTTGTGACTCTTGGAGGTTGTAATGAATTACTCTGTTAAATATTCAAACTTCCTTTAGTTAAATCGATCTTTCGACATTATTTTTTACAATATTGGAGAGGATATTGTACTCATAGTGTGTAACATGTGTATATATTCTATTTATAGTTGCATTAGTTCAATGTACGACGCATTGGTTTACTTTAAATTAGTAAATATGATTTGGTAATTGATTTAAGCATATGTCACATTTTATAATTACCTAATTAGTATCTTATATGTAATTAGCAAGTTTCTTAATGTCAAATGCATAATATGCATGATTGAACATTAAAGTTATAATTTTTTTTTAAGTAAGGTTTGATTCATATTTTTTACATGGTCTATTAATCTCAAATGCATAGTGCACAACTGTCTCATCCCCAGTCGACGGCAGAAACGCCGGTGTGAGCGACATCTATGAATATCACAGTCAAAGCATACACGAACAATACAAAAAACCTAAGGTACCAATATTCAACATTATCAAATATATTACATCAATACAAATATTGTTACAAATCTTCATCGATGCAAATAGTGGCGAAATATATATTTAATACCAAATGAGGATGCCATAATACTTGCGCATGAATCCCCTTTGTCTTATTTTCGTAAGAATACATGTATTAAGACACGTCAACAAGTTCTTGGACACCAAAAACTTTTTTGAATCATAAAGTATAATTTCCATAAAATGGTTTTGAATATCAACAAGAGATCAAACTAAACCCTTTTGAATGTATCAAAATAATCAGTTTCACCAAAAATGATTTCATGCAAAAATAAAGGGTTTTTATGAATAATTTATTAATTATTAGATTATAAATTATGAACAGTCGTATTGTAATATTAATTAAGTGTTATGTGACTTAATCTGGTTATGACACTTATCTTTCTGAGTCTCAACTATCCCACTAAATACACTTTCTTTCAATTTTTATAGGTGAAAAAAAAAACCGCGTATAAATTCTTTTTTCAAATCTATACGACAACAAAAAGAATCGACGGTCTATAAGTAGCTCATAACCGAACTTTGACACGAAACCTCTGCACCAACACTACAAAAGGGCATGTTGAAAGTCCACATCAATGCTTTATCAATGTCGTGGAGTAAGTAGAGCATGAATGTTAGCGCCCAAATCGACTCGTTAGACGATGTTTGTAGCTAGTAACCGTTGGCAGGATGTCTATTCGTATAAATCTATACAATCGATCTTATATCTTTTGTTCTTCGTTCCATGTGGATTAACGATTATAACATAGTGGGTTTTTACTAAGATTTATAGTCTTAGTTTAGAAATGAACACCAATTCATATAGGAAAACACATGTATATTGGATTCTAACAATATGTCTAAGCATCTCAGTCCTAAACTTTCCATTATAATTTACTTGAAAATTATAATTCTTGTTGTTTAGGAATAAGTATTGATTTAGCTCTTTTAATATTTGGGATTTACAAGACTTATCATATTTTAGAATTTTATTGTTTATCGTGATAAAATTTGGGCAACATAACAGTTGCCTTTATAACAATTTCCAAGTTTCAACCAACATGAAACCAACAATTTCCATAAAACCAAGAACTTACATAATTAATAAGATGCATAATTTTAGGATAAAACAATTCTTGAATCTGGAAATTAATTACACCATCATATGTAACCCTTTTTGTAATTTAGTAAAAATAATTTGTATTTTTTATAATAAATAGACAAATGTAGTAAATTGTTTTTAAGTTCATAAGTTTATATAATATATATAAAAAAATTGAATTTTGATACTTCAACTAATAATCATATATTTTTTCAAACTTTGTTTTTCAACCATTTTAGGTAACATACTTTTATATTGCACATAATTATAACGAATATCATTTTTGGTCATATATAATTTCTTTTTATACATTCTTAACATGTTTATATATATATATATATATATATATATATATATATATATATATATATATATATATATATATATATAACAATCTACTTATGATCTTTTGAATTTTCTTGAACATATATAATCATATTTACCTAACAAGGTATAGATATCTCATAATTTAGCATTATACTTATACTTAGGTGAATATTTGGTGATATATGACTTTTATATAACCATTTTACAAGATTTTAATCAATAACCAAGTTTGATGCATTTTAGTGTATAAAAACTTTTAAATCATTAAAAATTCAACAAATACACATGTATTCTCCCCCAAACTCAAAAATTATAAGCGAGAGACCATAGACCCTAGACGTGTGAGTTTGATTGATTTGAGAAAACAGATTACGGGGTCACAAACTCGACTTTTTTCGAACGTGATGTGTCACACCCCAAAACCAAGAACGGCGGAAACGTTCTAGGGCGGAGGACGTCATGTACAGTATCACAACAATGAAAAGTAGTAAACAAGCAACAACATCATCCATTGCATTAATAGTATAATTATTATACAATTGTGTTTTGTCAAATTCTGATATACACTAAAGCATAAATCAAAATGAAAGATGTGTCTTGATCGAGCACCATCTTCCTGAACCTTGCATCGGTACTTGTCTATGATGACCCGAGGATACAAGTTATTTTGAAAGAGAGTATCAGCTTTAAAGCTGGTGAGATCATAAGTATTTTAGTGGCTTAATTTGTATGTAAGAATTTGTAAGTTTATGAACTGTAAGTATAAAAATGTTTGTAAAACAACTGTAAACGTTTGAAAAACTCTAGAAGTCCCTATGATTCCTACTATTATATAAGGGTGTCTTCTACCAAGACCTAACTGTTCTCAATGTAGTCTTCTACCAAGACTTGTTCTAAATGTTCGTTTCATGTAAAAGTGTGTAATTTTCCCAAGTGTAACTATCATTAACAAAATATAGTTTTTTTACATTTATAGTTTAAGTGAAAAGATCACTAAATATATGTACAGGGAAAATTAAGGTAGTACTAAAATGTAGTGCTATAAGAACTACTGCTGTACTAACTACCTTAAACCGGATTTATATTAAGGCATCATGTGATTAATTGTACCATACTATTGACTGGTAACAACGACATAAGAATGGTCGTAAACAGAAATGACGTTTGGCACCCGCAGACCTGCAGGTCCGGCTGTAGCTAGCAGCAAGGTGTAGGATAGTCAATCTAGTATAGATCTATACGCAAACTCACGCTCTCCCTTCAAGAGACTCTGGCTACAACTCGGGCCATGACATTTAAGTCATGCTCCGATTCATATCACAATTATTAACGTATTCATGTATATGTAATGTAATGAACTGTTCTAGCTGTAATGTACGTGCTCTCTACCTAGCAAGTATAGTAATGTACTGTAATGTTCTAGTATCGTTGTATATGTTCTCTTTCTAGTATAGTTGTATATGTTCTCTTTCTAGTATAGTTGTATATGTTCTCTTTCTAGTATGTACTGACTCATGAATGAACTGACTCATTGTATGATATCGCGTTCTAGTAATGGTTCTAGTATCTTCCTAAACTACCCATATGGTAGTTTACTAGTAATCAAACTTGGACGTATGAACATGGATGTATACCCTTGCTACCAAAGGGCATTGGATGAACTGGAAGGACCTTTTATGACTATATATGTACACATGATATATAACTAATATTTAAACGACCTTCGGACGAGTACCCGATATCCTATCAGACCACATCCAAATCGAGGAAAAGGAAACAAGGTGGATAGCCTTCCTAAGTCTTTTAAACATTACTTATATAACTATACATATAGAGGCATTCAATTTATAATATAAAAACATAAAATAAGTTTTGTAAAACCTTTGAACATAATTATTATCTAAGAAAAGATCAACTTGATGCCGATCTATAAAACGGTTTGAAGGCATGGGTTTGATAAAACAATTTAGTATAACGAAACATTTGTTTGAAACACAATTGTAAATAAGTTTGAAATAAAACATACAGGGTAAAATGTACAGTGTAATAAGGAGTTTTAAAACATATAAAATGTTTATGAAAATCATTTGAGGGAAACTATTTGGTAAAATGGCTAATGAGTAGTAAATCATATAAACACTGCTTATTAATCACATGTGATTGATATAATAAGTAGCATGATTCTAATTGTATCCCCCCATAAAACATTTAAAAATAGTTAAAACATTGATTAAGGGGTATGAACTCACCTGTTGTGGGTGATACAGATGAATTGAAGAGGTAGGACCGCTAGGTGTCAAGTGAAGTCTTGAACACACTCTATGATCCTAGTTAACATATAATTTCACATATATGTAACAAATTAGTCTATAAACAACTAATAAACAAGTCAAGACACCCTAGGACATGCTAAACACCTTTATCAAGTGTTATTAGCCTCTAGCATTGCATCTAAGTGTTTGTAGGGGAAACTATTGTGTGTAGGGCTCAAGGAAAACTCCATAAGGGAGTTCACTACCCTAAAGACACTACTAAATGAGTTTACAGTCGTAAACTCATGAGTTTACGGCTGTGAACTCATACTTATGTGTCCAATTGATGTTTGATGCTCTATAAGGCCATAATAAGCATTTCTACTTAATGGCTTGGTCTATGGAAGAGTTTAAGGCATAATACAACTCCTTTTTGGAGTTTACGGCCCTGGGATCATATCCCTTGGAGATTACGGTCGTAATCTCCATTGGGAGGATGTTTATGGAGTTTTCAAGTCCTTCATTGCACTAGGAATAAAACTAGGCTTTTGTACTAGGCTTTAGAAGAGTTTATGGCACCATTTGGCACCATTTTATGGAGTTCACGGCCCTAGAACCTTTTGGGCCGTGAACACCTTACTCTTGGTGTTCTAAGGGTATTTGCTAGCCCCAAACACACTAGGTTACTTGTCCTAATTAGTCTCTTGGCTTAAGGAGGATTTTTAGGGCATTTTGGCACTTAAACATGGAGTTCACGGCCCAAGAACTTCCTTGGCCGTGAACTCAGTTTCATCCTTGTTTCTAATTGATTTTGGTGTCCTAAACATGCAATGGTGGCTTCTAGTTTGAGTTCTAAGGCTTTGAGGGTCATTGGGACACTTTTGGCCCTTAAAATGGAGTTTACTCCCCAAGTGTTCTTGGGCGGTAAACTCCCAAATCTTGGGGTTTTGGCATGATTTTGATGTTATGAACTACAATCTAAGCTATATAATATAACTAGATAGAAGTACTCACGATTTGGGATAAAAACCCGAAGATCCGTGAGAGAGAATTTGGCTTTTCTCTAGTTGGAAATGTAACTAATGAACTATTTTGGTTCAGATTTCTATATATAGTCCTGAGATTTTTTGGCAGAAAATATTTTTATTCCCGGAATGAACTCTACTATCCTAGAGTATTGGAATAAGAGTGTTGCACATAACCCTAGTGCATCCACTCTCCTGATATCTCCTTAAGTGTAAATCCTGAAAAACTGCCAAACTTATACCCGAAGTTTGGAATTTCACTGTAACTATTCTAACTTCTATTGGATTTATATGGTTTGTTCAGAATGGAAATTTCAGGTTGTCACATGATGCTTTATAGATGATTTAAACACACAAAATGGAAAACAAACATGTTAGGGACATAGGAAATCAGATTTTGACTCAGATAGTCCATCAGAGCAGCTCGCCGGAGCTCCATGTGTCCTCGGCCACGGTTGTGCGTGATGTCGGTTGGTGGCATTTTCTAGCCGATTTTCGATGGAAAAAGGGGTGTGATCAATAGTAGATTGTTTTTCAAATCAAGTGGGTCGATGAGAAACAATTTCGGGGGTCAAATCAATCGATGAAAAAGAGGGTTGTCAGTGGGTTTACTCACCGGTTTTCTTCTGTTTCCAAGTCTCCAACGATATTGTTTCTGTTGGATTAGGTGTCTAAGCCCATAACTGTAATTAATATTTACTTGAACTGATAGAAGCACAAGTCTATTTGGGTTGACTTCACTCTTGCAACTTGACAGGATGACTTTTGGAAAGGAGTTGAATTTATTATTTGGAATAATAAATTTATATAAATGATTTATTAATATGTTATGAAAATAATATATTAATTGAAAATCATGTTGGTTAATTAATATTTAATCAACAATTAATTTAGAATTAATTTTGGGATTAAATGGATTAATTAAAAGTAGAGGGGTTGTTTTGCAAATCATTGATAGCTGTGAAACTGGGCTCTTGGACTCCTTAGATGGGAGTGGACGGAAATTATAGGGTGTCCCTATAAATTTTTTCGTCCAATGCCTTATAATGAAAAGTCCATGGGTTGTTTAGGCCTTAAGCAAAGAATTACTGTTTCCACATGTAAACCCTAGCTTTGGGACTAAGCAACCACAAGTATATAAGGAGCCTAACCCTTATGGTTTTTTGGCCCCCAATGATTTTGATGGGTATTATACAAACAATCATATGTGTGCATGCAACCCTATAGTTGGATCTATGTTATCACTATTAGTTATATAACTTTATGAACACAAAAAGAAACCTGTCATGCTACTACTATTTTTGAAATCCACATAGAAGAATAGAATACCTACCTTTTGTTATTACATAGTAATAACAACTAGTTCCTTGAATCTCCTTAGCTTTGAAAGCAAGTACCACAAGTGTAGTACCTCTAATGGCTCACAAACACCAACAGAAAGAGGATGACTTAGGAGAAGAGGAGAGGCACCCAAAAACGTCTAGAAACCCTAAGGAAACTCTTGGCCACGTTTTTGGTGCTCTAGGGGTCCTTAAATAGTGAGGCTATTAGGGTTATCAAACAAGGAAACCCTAATTTGACTGCTTAGGCCCTAAGCAGCCCATGGACTCCCTCCTTAGAGGCCTTGGACGGTTTCTAATGGGTTTCCCCATAAAATTCGTCCACCCCTCTAATATGGAGTCCATTAGCCCAATATTCAACTATCACACAATTGACAATTCTAGTCCCCTTTATTTAATTAATGTCTTTTAGCCACAAAATTAATTCTTATTAATTCTTGACTATTATTAATTAAACAACATGATTTCTCTTTTAATATATTATTCATATAATATATCAATAAATCATAATTAATCCTCTTTCTCCATAAATCATCCTATCTAGTTACTTTGGTGAAGGCAACCCAAAAGGACCATGCACAATCGGGTCAAGTACATACCAAAATAGTTATGGACTTTGACACTAGTCCAACAGTCTCCCACTTGGATAAGTCTAATAACTATTTTGAGTATGACTTCAGATCCTAATTAGCAATCGTAGCTTTCAAAAGCCCCTGTCAACTCTGATCTTATCAGAAGCGTGTCCTTTAGATAATGGATCATATAATCCTCCATTCTTAAGATATCGTATAGACATAAGACATGAATTTTAATCATTCTCTCTATACTGTTTCCCGACTTCCGATTTATGAAGACTGACAACAAACTACAATTGAAAACATCAACTTAGTCTCGGCTTGGCCAAGCGCTTAGGTGTCATCACTAAATCATCAAGGGGCCCACATATATCGCTTTTATCCCACTTTAGGTAAAAGGAATGGATAAACTTCGACTCAATGCTCGCTTGCACTCACTCACTAAATCACACACAACAATATGTTTTATAACACCAAGTTACTGGTGTGTTTACGTATTATCAATGTGAAACCGACTCGCAAGATACAACTCACATACCTCCGTTTCAAGAATATAAGATATTATCGTCTCACCAATCTCTTGTGATCAAATCCATGAAGCGATCCAAGTGAGCGTGGGTTTAATCCAATACTCTAATCTTATTAAAGCACTCATGAACTTTGCAACAAACTTGTGCTATGTCTAAACTCTTCAGATAATCTACAGACTCTTCATGACAGTCTTCCTTCATATCAACTTCCAACGTATGACCGACTGTGGAGGTTCGAATAACCCAGTTATTCTGGAAGTCAAAACATGCAAACTGAAACACAACAATAATACTTAATCCTATATGGCCCCAAACTTGTGGGAGTAAATAAAACAGTTTTGTTTAAACACCATATTGATTACTCATTATTCATCATTTATTGTTTCAGAAAATCAACTTATTACTCAAATTACAACAATAGTTGTCCCATGCACAAAGCATGCACACTATGTTTCCTATGGTCCTTACTTTGTGAAATAGATCAATTGACAACTTTCCAATGATGCTCATTTCACAATTCCCAATCTTTATCATTAGTGTTAGAACACAAGGTTCTTGCAATTATTAGAATATGCTAGATTCTAACATTTTATCCAACGATCCTTTCGCAAAGTCATAGCACAAAAGTCACCAAGACTTGGCGAATGAAATTACAAAGTACTCTATCGAAATTGTTACAAGACAATTCCATAGACATGAAGTCTCGCATTCAGAGTACATTCCTTTGAACATTCTTCTTGCATAAAATTTTCTAATCTAGACATAGACTCTCAATATCCAACTCCCAATATGGAAACATATCCATATTTTCCGTATGACAACTCATTCTTAATAGAATCTTATCTATTCATAATAATGTCGATATGGTCCATCCAATACCATACTTCCAACTACTCACAAGCGACTAATCCTCAGGGAACTTTGGATCGTCCCTTGATACTTGTTTAATTATTTTTGTCAAAACCGATTCTAGTCCTTTTTCCCTCGTAATGCGCTAAACATTTGGAAAATTTTAGAATAGTTAAATATTATAACATTTTCAATCGTTCATATACCCGAAGCGTATGGGACACGATGCATAATGTCTTACATAAGGATATGATACTTTATCAATCTTTTGCCATAATATTTTATGTGTCACGTTCTCAGAATTAGAACTACGAAGAGGGATACCGTAATCATAATCGAAATTTGAGAACACACTATGTATCCTTTGACTATATTTATTAAAATTTCTCAATCTAAGCTTTAGATTTTGAAACGAAGCATAATATTCTCTCCCTTAATTATAGCAAAACAACATTTTCTACCCACGCAACTTTGCAAATTGAATCTTTGTTTTTTCTATAATTAATATTACTAACTTGTAATACTTGCCATAATAGTCATACAAGCATAACACTTATGCTCCCGCTATCAGGATGATTATTATCATATAAGCATAACACTTATGCTACCACTAGCTTTGACATGTATTCAGAAAACAGCTGAACTTCCAGAAAACATTGCCTATTGAATTTCTAAAGTTCATATTTCTAATACCAGATGCTTCAATAAGCATTTATCTAAGCTTCTTAAACTTATACACCTTTGCCTTAGATAGCTCATATGTGTGTCTAAACAATTCAGAACTTATATATATAAGTCCCAAATGTTAGACTAATTGCCAAATCTCTCAATTCGAACTATGGAAAGGGATGTCGTAACCATAATCGAATTTTAGAATATAATTTTCACAATTGCTATCTTCTTAAAATCTCTCTCAATGAAAGCATCCCCTCTCAGTCATTTTCATGAAGGAGGGAACCTTATGACACTTAGATTTTATGGTGTATGTGTTCCTATTCATGTGAATTTGCCAAAACCAAGTTTGCGACAAATCTAAACTCATATAGACTGAACTTTCTTAATTTTGATTTCTTGCCTTGTGATAACACGAGTGCCCACCATGTATTCCAAGTAGTTTAGCAACTTATCCTTACATATCAATGTACTTTCCATCGATCAAGATACTTTGTCTGTATGCATCAAAATGAGAACTCATAGAACTCACATGCATAATTAACTCAATTGGAATGGCACAGAAACAAAATAATGTCAACATGATTGGTTGTAAACCTCAAGTCGTGTGCTAGTGATGATCGATAAGGTTTATTCTTGATTTGTTCTTGAAACATTTTCAAGATCATTAAAACTCCCACTAATCTCTTGACATATATGATTCTCTTGTCAGAAAACTTTTCTAGACAAAACAAATATTCAAGAGTTAGTGTAGTTTTTATCAAGACAAAACACTTCACATAATTGGTCCTAGTTGGTCTTTGTCTTATCCAAGACAACACAACTTACCAATTTCAAATGTGCAAGAATAAGAAAACTTTTCCAAATTCCACATTTGTTGAGTGTTATAAACCTTATTAAGACTTGTCACTCAATTCACAACCTTGGAGTATATATAACTCTAAGACTTGATATTAGAATGAAGTACGATTGACTTCTTGATTCAACCATTTCCACAATTCTCGATTCCTCTTCTTAGACATACAAATGCATTAAGACTCGCTTAGAGGATCAATTGAGATATGGTTCCTAATCATTAAGACTTATCATAAAAGGTACTCTCCCTTCTTCTTAGAATAGAGAAACTTTTATCTTTCTGCCTACTTGATTCTTCTTTATTCGTTATGCTATTCATTGAAACTCTTTCAATCAATTCATAATTACACTTAATCTTATAGGTATAATCATATTTACTAACCTTTTAGTAAATCATGTCGAATATCGTATCTCTATTTGTGGTGGATTTGATCAACGCACAACCTAGTGTACTCGATCTCCTAGTCCTTCACTTGACACTTTGTCAAAGAATTAGTATAATTTCCAAATATGAAAGTTTTCATTCATCACGCAACCAAGTTGTATGATTCCAAGTTTCTGTCCAATTGAAACTTGGGCGATGAGAAACTCTCCCTATTTTGGTAAATTCTTGACATCTCCACAAATAACATAATTAAGAATCAAATCCATTATTGCTAATAACAGAAACCTTCAAACATCAATTTTTCATACACGCCATTGCAAGGATAAATAAATAAGATAAAATCAAATTTTATTTTATTGCGGAAAAATTTGTCCTTACAATGCAATTCAATTGAAAAACTATGTTATTACATATTTCTTAGCAATCTATTCTAACTCCAAGTAGTAGCTCAAGAATCTAATATTCAAGCAATGTGATCGAAATCCATTTCTTCACGATTAGATTCAGCTCACTTCTTCCCTTAAGCTTCCTCTCTTTTCTTCGATCCTACAAAACATCAAAATGTAATATTATCACATCATGTATTAAGAATCTAGAATAAGAACTTAAAAGAGTTAGTTAATGGATTTTACCTGAAGTAGAGCCATACGTCTTGACCCTCCCATCTCTTAGATCTCTCAAGTAAATAGGGCAGCTTCGTCTCCAATGCCCCTTCTTTTGGCAATAAAAGCAAATGGACTCTTTTGGAATGGCACAAGGAACTATCTAAGAGTTTACCTTTTCTGGATTTCCATTTTCACCATTTTCAATGTCCATTGAAGTTTGGGAGTTTGATTCACTAGACAAATTTGCTTGACTAGCACGCCAAATCATTGCTGATTCATCAACTATAAGCAAATAGGTGAGATCAATGAGGGTCACGTCATGATCCATAATATAGTACTCCCTAACGAACTCACTATATGATTCAGGAAGCGACTGAAGAACCCAATCAACAACCAACTCACCTGAAATCTCGACACCCAACATCCTTAACCTATCAATGTGTGACTTCATCTCTAAGACGTGTGCACACACAAGTTTCCCATCTTCGTGTTTACTTGCCAAAAGGGTTTGAGTGATCTTGAACTTTTCAAGCCTTTGAACTTGTGGGTTAAGGAGAATAATTGGAGGAGGTGGAGGAAGTGAAGCATGATTTCTTGTTCCTCGATCATATCGTGGAACATCATCTTCATTTAGAAAACTTGTTTAATGGAATTTGGGAAGACCATGATTGTCATAACTAGACATCTACAAAACAGGAGAAAAAAATTCAAGTTAAGTTGATTAGAATCCTTGATGTAACACCCAAATGAAACATCGAGGCTAGGATCCAACACAATACTTTACAACCTAGAAGAGGGATGTCCTAATCTAGTTGCAGAATATTTGAAGGTAGGTAAATGACGATTTACCAATTTCCACCATGAAAAATGAAAAGGAAATTTAAGTTTTAAATGTATTGAAAACTCCTAGATCTTTTGAGATCCATTGAACTTTTCAATGACATGTTTAAATCTCGATATGCCTCTCGATTTGTGACTGGGATGCCGAGGATCACAAAACAGGGTGTGAATAACCATGCAAATGTACATGGTGCCCCCAATGTTACAGTCGCCTATTCGATGTGCCGGTTAACCACACACGCTCCACTGAACTATGACAAACATCGAGTCACCCTTTGTCACCTTTACATAGAACTTAATCAGTGTGCCAGTTAACCATACACGCTCCACTAACTTTTTAGCAAGGGTACAAAGTGTAATTTCATGGAATTGCATCAATTCACTTTTGCCTAAAGTAACTAAGATTGAGAATTTTGTAAACATTTAGTTACTTTATTATTCATTATACTTTTAATGAGCAGAGGGTTTGCCCTATCCTACCCGTTCGGCTAACGACCCTCCACCAATCAAGGAAGCGGCGGGTGAGAGTGGACACCCATTAAACGACCATTTTATAGGCCATAACCTTATACCCCCCTTATAGATCGGCTTCGTGAATGAGACCTACTAACGGTAAGACTAGCAGTTTAAGTTATAAATATATGATATTAGACTGTTAATGTTATATATAGTATAAGGTGTATTTTACACTTTTAAAATACTAGGTGGTTTAAACTCTTAATTATACCTTTAATTTAATTAGTCTTAAACCTTTTAATTTATGGCTTATTAATTCTTTCTTTTAATTAAACTTGTAATTAAATCAATAAACCACAAGGGTGAAATTTGAACTTTTCAAAACTTGGGTTTTAGAATTTAACATTTTAAAATTAAACTTTTAATCAAAATTTAAATTCCAAAACTCGAGGGCAAGTTTTGAAACTTTTCAAAACATAAGCAAGAACATTCTAGATCAAATTACAAACAATAATAATTAACCAAGTAATTAGTAATTATCTAAATATGACCTAATTCAATTTCTTGCAAGATAATCTATCAAATAAATCAAATAAATCAAGTGTATCACATAAGGCAATGATTATCTAATTAATTTGACAATTATCTTCTATTTTGGTAAGGATATCTTTTAAATTAAACAATTAATTTAACTTAATCCCTTAAATCCCTTAAAATTCGAAATTATGGGATGGGATAATTCAAAATCTTTAATTACCAAATTTAAACACTTAAAAAATAATTACAAGATATGGCATTTATCCAAATCCCTAAAAAATAGGATCTTATCTTGGGGAAGGAGGAAAATTTCGAAATTCAAGAGTTGGATAACCCTAGAATTCGAAAACTTGGAGGCTAAGGAAAGGGTTTGGGAAACCCTAACCAATTTCAAAATCTTAGAGGCTAAGGAAAGGGTTTGGTAAACCCTAACCAAATTTCATAAATCAGGGTTCAAGAACCCTAATTTCGAAAGTTCATGCCTCCTAGGGTTTATTAGCCATAAACCCTAATTTGTCAAGTTCATACATTTGTATAATGCTAATTGAAAACAAAAACCAATGGCTCTGATACCACTGATGGGTATTATACAAACAATCATATGTGTGCATGTAACCCTAGAGTTGGATTTATGTTTTCACTATTAGTTATACAACTTTATGAACACAAAAAGAAACCTGGCATGCTACTACTATTTTCAAAATCCACATATATAGAAGAATAGAATACATACCTTTTGTTATTATATAGTAATAACACCTAGTTCCTTGAATCTCCTTAGCATTGAAAGCAAGTACCACAAGTGTATTACCTCTAATGGCTCACAAACACCTAGAGCAAGAGGATGACTTAGGAGAAGAGGAGAGGCACCCAAAAACGTCTAGAAATCCTAAGGAAACTCTTGGCCACGTTTTTGGTGCTGTAGGGGTCATTAAATTGTAAGGCTATTAAAGTTATCAAACAAGGAAACCCTAATTTGACTGCTTAGACCCTAAGCAGCCCATGGACTCCCTCCTTAGAGGCCTTGGACGATTTCTAATGGGTTTCCCCATAAAATTCATCCACCCCTCTAATATGGAGTCCATTAGCCCAATCTTTAACTACCACACAATTGAAAATTCTAGTCCCCTTTATTTAATTAATGTCTTTTAGCCACAAAATTAATTCTTATTAATTCTTGACTATTATTAATTAAACAATATGATTTCTCTTTTAATATATTATTCATATAATATATTAATAAATCATAATTAATCCTCTTTCTCCATAAATCATCCTCTCAAGTTGCTTTAGTGAAGGCAACCCAAAAGGACCATGCACAATCGGGTCAAGTACATACCAAAATAGTTATGGACCTAGACACTAATCCAACAGATTCTAACCTAGAAGAGCCAAATTTCAAAGAGTATTTCCTCCTGTCTCCTTCTCATCCTCTTTTAAAGAGTGTTTGTAAGCCATTAGAGGTGTCACATTTGAGGCACTTGCTTTCAAGAGTCAAAGATCTACAAGGTTTTTCTTGTTATTACTACATAACAAGTAAGGTACACATCTAAACCCTTCATGAATTTCACAACATTTAACACACATATCATACAACACATGCACATGCAAGCAAATATACAAAAATTTTCACAAGACTTTGACTTGTATCCCCCCCCATAAAAAAAAGAAGGAAAAACTCAAAAACAAGGGGTATGAAGCTCACCTTGGGGATTTTTCGGTTTTGAAGAGGAAGATGGTGAGGGTTTTTGGCCTAGCTTGCTCCCTTGTGATGGTTTTCAAAGTTAAGGTGGTTCTAAGAGCATGAACATGAAAATGGAGTTACATGTGGAGGGATTTTTAGTGTAATATTGAAATAAAATCATAGAGTTTAACAACAACTTACCAAGTTATGAAGGCTTGAAAAGAACTCCTTGAAAACACACATAACTTACGAATTTTTGGAGGAAAGGAATGAGAGTTCTTTGAGTTTTTGAGAGAGAAATGAGATAATTATGTAAGTTTGAAATGAAGAGTGGAGAGGGGATAAAGGGGTTGGTTGATGAGGAGGGGGGAGGGAGGGAGAAACAATGGTAGGGTTTGACTTATTTGTTATGTGATGTGAGGTTTCTTAGTTGTTTGTTGGACAATATGCCCATGTATGAAGTATAATATTGAGGTGGCATCATATTTGTCCAATGTAGTTTTTTTTATTAGATGAGTTAACCGATCGGCCCAAAGGAGAAAGGAGAAAGAAAAGATTTTTGGGCTTGAAGGGCAATTGAGAATACATTGAGCCTAATAAGAATTTTCGACCCATTAAATCTCATATATGTTTTTTCGGCCCAATGAGATTAAATGGAAAGCTTTTCAGCCCAAAAGGGGCCTACTAGTGGTTTTCGGTCTTGGAAGGCCCATTAGGCTTTAAAATAATTCTTCACGACCCAATAAGGCCCAATAAGGGTCTTACGGCCCAAAACTATGTCCAAGAAGAATTTTCGGCCCATTAGGAAGCCCAATAGTGAATTACGGCCCATTGATACTAAAAACAAGGCTTTAGGCCCAACATGATCAATTTGAGAGGTTATCGGCCCATTAGGGCCCAATAGGAGAGTCTTGGTCCATTACGAGGTTTGGATCGAGAAAACTTGGGTTAAGGGCCAAAGTTGAGTGGACATAACTTATTGGGTTAGGTTTTAAGCTTACAAGAGGAGGTTTCGATTTGAATCGACATTTTGGGATGAATAAACTTAGATAACATTGTAGTTAATTTAAACTACACGCAGTGTCACTTAGTTACACAAAGTAACTATTTGTACATGGATAGAAATTCCTAGCCCTAAAATGCTAGTTGTGACATTATTTATATGTCATCGTACCACCACTACCCTCAAAATTGCTTCTGTTTAGCCGAAAACACCTCGCCCACTTCCCTCTTCCTATATATATATATATATATATATATATATATATATATATATATATATATATATATATATATAGTTGATAAAAATAATAATTTGCTAAGAAAAAGTGCATTGTCGACTGTAAGTAATTCTAAATTAATTTGTTAAGTAAAATCAACATAATACTTTATCATATATTTCGAAAAATGTTATTAGGATATGTAACATCCAATCTCGATATAAATTGAGTTTTTTATGTTCTAACTTTTGATTGGGTGATAACGTCGTGGTGGAACATCACGACGACGTGGCGGAGCATTCTGGATCACAGGATTTAAATGACCACCACGACATGGTGGCCTATAACCAGGGCATGGTGTCGGTTTAATGAGAAACCGTAGTCTCTGGGGTATGCGCCCCTATTTAAGGGAATGTGATGGCTAGGGTTTCTTACCCTCAACCTCCATCACACACTCTCAACCTCCAAGCAAACCCTAACATCCAATGTGATTCGTTATATGTTTATCTAATACATATGTTGATATAGTGTGGTTGGGTTGAGACTGTATTGCTTTGTACTTCCA
Source organism: Lactuca serriola (assembly GCF_051521515.1). NCBI lineage: Eukaryota > Viridiplantae > Streptophyta > Magnoliopsida > Asterales > Asteraceae > Lactuca > Lactuca serriola. Next base: position 364,149,633 of record NC_136411.1, read on the forward strand.
GTCTACAAACCTGGGGCAATCCAACTATGAGGTTGTGGAGCCAGTATGTAGTATATATGGCAATACAACCAGGAGGTTGTGGGCCAGGCTAATCCAACCGGAAGGTTGTGGACCCGAGGGTATTCCAGTCCGATAACTACTTAGACCTATCATACATGATTGTATATATATTTCACATGCTGTATGGTGTTACTTTGGAGAACGCACTAAGCTTCATGCTTAAAGTTTAGGTTTATAGTTTCAGGTACTTCAGATGATCGGGGTAATGTGAAGGCTTGATCGTTCACTTCCTTCAGATTTTATGATATTTTATCTTGGGATATTCTAATTTGTAATTATAGCTTTTGGAAATAGTGTTTTGTATACAATTATAGTCATTGGACTTTTTTTGAAAAAATAAAATTTTACTGTGATCTTTATGATGCTACATGATAATATTTTGTATTTTCAAAATTTAAATAAAAGTTGATTTGTTACAAAAAGACGAGGAAAATGGTATAAATCATATGACAATACCACGGGTCAAAGAGACATGGTATGTGTGTGTGTGTGTATATATATATATATATATATATATATATATATATATATATATATATATATATATATATATAGACACACACACACATTAGTTGTGTACCCGCGCAAAGTGGCGGATGACCGGGGGAGTAGTTTCTTTCGGAGGTTACGATCGTTTCTCGGTGGCGGTGTAACAGATCCTTATAACTTCAAGTTACATGAGGCCCATGTCAACGATGGGGGAGATTCCTTACTAGGGTGGAGTAGATGGTTGTATCAGCAAAATGTTTGATTGATCAGCATGTCACAGGTAGACTTGGTGGTATCGTTGTTGGCACCATGGTCATTTGCATTTTCCATATTCACAATAATAATTCCTATTTACAATAAGAATCCATGTTTACAATAATTACAAGTGTTTTAGGGGATCCATATTCATAAAAAGGAAATCACACAAAAGGAAACCACCACTCATAAGAATTGTCTTTGAGATGATATATATAAATTAAAAAAATATATATGTGGTGATTATTAAAGTTTATCTATTCATAATAAAGATTAACCACTTGAGTAGTGGTCTATAAGCAAAACATTCTGAGACATGTGGATGATATCTTATATACTTGAGTTCTAATTTGGTTGTTGCTATTTACTTCTGTTGCCATGAATGTCCGTTTGCAGTGACTCCAGAACATGAGGTACACCCTCATGTGTGCACTGTGGATTAGTCATGGTGTGAGCGTAAGCTAGTTCGGATACACTCATTAGTGGAGACCCTTTCCATAAAAAACAATGAAATAAGATATATGTTCGTTCATATAAGATTAATCCATTTGTTCAAGGTTGGATGAAATCGTATTAAAATAATATATTTATTTTAACCATTTAATATGTTATAATTAAATATAACTTATATCACATTGATGGTAGGTAATCATATGTTATGATATTTTTTATAATACATAATATTTATTTTTATTAATGACAATTTTGAGATTATAAAAAGTTAACAATATAGTTGAAAGAAATAAATAGATATGTCATATGCATATAATTTGTAATATAAGAATGAACTTTGTTAATTTAACTTTATAAAATTATTAGATTAGTTTGGTATAAAATTATAAAAAATAAATAAATAATAGAAAATTAAATCAACTGTTTGCTAAAAAAACATAATCATGATCCATATTTTAACAAAATAGAAAATAAAAAGAAATTACACTTACTGTGATTATTTTTAGATAATACTTGTTTGGACTTCTAGTAAAATAAACACTTGAAGCGTTATGATGACTAACTAAATGAAGTCTCTTGAACAATATGATCTTTGTTTAAAACTTAATAAAAAAATCTTAGCAAAAGGTGTTTCACTTTCTTCTTTTACCTATAATGTTTAAAACCTTATTTTCAATATCTATGACATTATAAAATTGAAAGGATGCTACTAAGTACTATAAAAAAAAAGAGTAAAATGAATTTGGATGGGATAAAGTAGTCTTTTAATATATATGGAGTGACTAATGCTGTAATCTCTCCAAACCACACTGAGAAAACCTATCTATTTTTTAACTTAGGCACCAAACCTGTGAATTTGATAAGCACATGGACTTAAACGTTAATTTACTCTTATTTCACATCTACATTGTCTAATTGTAATATTTATACGACGTCGTTGCGAGAATATGTTCTGGTCGTTACTTCTACACCAACGGAAAGAAAGAACAAAAGAAGCAGAAACCAAGTGATCCGAGTTTACAGAGAGCTCCAATCACTCTATAATTCCCAAAACTTCTAGGGTTCTTGTTTTCAATTTTCTCCAAACCAACAAAATGCGGATATCGACAAGCATACTAACGATCATGGTTGTGATATTAGGGTTAATTTCATCACCTATGGTGAAGGGAATGAGGTTCGACATCAAAACAGGAGCTACAAAATGCATAACGGAGGATATTCAATCGTATTCATTGTCTGTTGGAAAATACAGCGTTATCAATCCCAATGAAGATTATCCGTTGCCTGATAGCCATCGTATCACAATCAGGGTTAGAGTTTAAAGTGATTTTGTTTGATGTCGTATTAATCAATCTAGAGTTTCTTTCCTTATGATAACTGTTTTTTGATTGTTTGGATGTGCATTTCTAAAGTTATTATTACGATTAGTAATCAATTAGCTCCAAAAAAATGATTCAGTGTATACTAGAAGGCTAGGTAAATTGAAATAAATATGTCAATTGAAGTAGTTAGATTATTTCATAATTATCTTTAAATATTAATTTCTTTAGGCTTGAATCCAATTTATTAATGCTTGCGCTAAATGCAAAAAATCACAGCATAGTTTCATACTTTCATCATTTACCAACTTATGCAACATACTTTCTTAACAATTTAGTGTAACAAACTTATCAATTTTTACCATTTAATGTAAGTTGTACATATCATGGTAAACATGGTGATTTGATATATTATATGGTTAAAAAAATATTCTACATGAATTATTAAAATGGTGAACTTGTCACAATATAGATAACATCGCCACTTGGGGCGAATTGTCACTATGCGGATCAAAAAGCTTTTGGTGAATTTGCATATACTGCAAATGAGGATGGGGATTATATGGCATGTTTTTGGGTTGCTAAACAAAATCCACCTACAACATTAACTGTTGAATTTGAATGGAAATCTGGTCTATCTGCAAAAGATTGGTCTAGAGTTGCGAAAAGAGGACAAATTGAGGTCAGTTTTACTTTTCCAATCTTCTACATTATGTATAGACAATTTTTAAGAACATATACAATTTTTAACATGCATTTTTTTTTCTCACTAGATGATGGAACTTGACTTGAAGAAATTGTTTGATACTGTAAATCTCATCCATGATGAAATGTATTATCTACGCCGGAGGTAAGAAATTGTTTTATACTCTAATGATAGCATTGCACTTTCATTTTTTTTTTTCTTATTGGAATATTGTATTTTGTAAAATCTTTCCAATTTTAGCAGTTTTAGAAATAAACCAATGGAAGTACGTTACTAATTCTTGCATTAAATCTTTGGAATTCAGGGAGGAATCAATGCAAGTTTTAATTAGATCAACAAATTCAAAAATGGCGACTTTTAGCTTCTTTTCCCTCATTGTGTGCTTAGCTGTCGCTTCTATGCAACTATGGCATTTGAAGACATTTTTTGAGAAGAAGAAGCTTATTTAGACAATTAGACGCTATTTTCCATCTCTTTTTTTTTATTCTCATAATATTCTTTTATTTTTTATTATTTAATGTCGTGTGTTAAGGTTACAATCTATTTCCAATGACACAATTGGAAAAATCCCGTATGTAACGCTTTAAAGTAACTATGGGAAATGACAAATTCTTTAGTTCTAATTGTTTTATGTGTTTATAAAAAACCAAGAGTTTAGTTTTAAAAACGAATAATATTCACAACAAGAATACAAAGTATTAGGGACGTCGCTATTTGCGACGACGTGACCTTTTGCGATGACATCAGACAACCCACGCTTGGTGTGGCCGCTAAAACGCCACTGTCGTCGCTAATAACTTTATCGCTAAAGGTATTGACCGGAGATCCGTAGGAGACACGCCACTTTCAATCCTGACCTTTGGTTCGGAACATGATCCAATGGATAGGGTTTGTTCCTGTGGAAAGTAATAGATACGACACCTTTAGTAGCGACCTGTTGTCGTTATTGGTGTTGATCTGTTGACCCACATTGGACTAAATCTTGGCCCTACGATTCTCACCCAATCCAACGGTCCATAATCTATAGAAAGGGCGCGTTGAGTTCCCTCTAGAATGTCGCCGTTGATAGCCTCTCTGTCGCCGCTATTAGGGTCACCGCTAAAGTGTCGCCCCTTTTGTTTAGTTTCCTCACCATAGACGATGTATGCTCTGTAACCATCTCCAATGGCTCTCTCCGGTAACGATTTGCGACATCACCGCTGATGTCACTGCTCTCCACTGACGATTGACCTCCAAATCCGACTCCCACATCCAATTAACCTCCAATGACGACTCCACTGACTGTCGACTGCCACCTATCCATTGCCGATTGTCACCGTCGATTCTAACCCGACGAGGTTCGTTTTCTCTACCTATTTCTCTTTCTCTTCTTTTCGGAACACCGGTTACGTACGACTAACACTGAATGAATTTTTTTTTCCTGTTTTTAAGTTCCCATTGTAAGGACACACATCACCACTGATTGTAGTTTTGTAGTTTTGTTTTTCTGGCAAGAACATGTTAGTAAATTTGTAACACCCATAAAATACAAGCCAATATTAAACTTTTCAAAACATTTAAAACCAATAGTTATTACAATTTTTGTTTTCAAATAGTCTATATCAGAGTTTTCCCAAACATCATAACAAAATATGAGGAGTTGTACGATCACGCCTTCACCTTGCCACAATCCCCTGATGTACCTGAAATAATAACTAAAACTGTAAGCCCGAAAGCTTAGTGAGCTCCCCCAAAATACCCATACATGCAGTAATACACATAGAATCATAAACAACATACTATGGGTCCAGTCAACCATCGGGTTGGAATACCCCAGGCCCTCAACCAACAGGTTGGAATGCCAATATACTATGGGTCCAATCATCATCAAGATGGAATACCTCAGGCCCACAACCAACAGGTTGGAATGCCCACATACTATGAGTCCAATCATCCTTGGGATTGAATACTAACGACCCACAACCAACAGGTATGAATGCTCAGGTCTATTGGCCTCCGCACAAAGTAGATAAGCCTCAACCGCCAAACAAACATGTGCACATATATATAACAGATAATCACATATCAGTCTATAGACAACAACCGATCTAACAGATCATACCACATAGCGCATAATACCATCCTATCTACCAGGATACCGATCTAACAAATCATACCACATACAACATAATATTATCCTACCCTCTAGGATACCGATCTAACATATCATACCACATACCACATAATATTATCCTACCCTTGTTAGGGGTGTCAAACCCAACAAATAAAGGGGTACAATAGACTCCAAATACACTGCTTTAATGCACTAAAAAGTAGTACAAGGCAAGCAGGGTCGAACCACAGAGACACGGGACAAAAGTCTATACCTCTTTGCACAAGGTACTTTGGTCACAAAGGGGGGTTTGTTTGCAAAAGTAAATAACTAAATAACAATCTACTTAAAAAGCATGCACAAAATGAAATAGATTCGTAAACAAATTGTAAAAGTGCTTCTTATTCTAGTTCTCAATGTTGTTGTTCAACTTGATTATGACTTGATGTAATTCATGATTGCTATTCTAAGTTGGTACTGAAAGATATTAACACGCTCTAATACCTCTCGCTTGCCAAATTATCTAACCAAAACACGCTCTTTGAGTAGACCTAGCTTTACTAATTCAACCTAAACACGGTCTTAGATTGCATTGAAAAACTGCATTAAGTATTATACAAGCTTCCCAACAATGTTCATTTCTTCTCATACGCTCGGAAGTGTGAAAACATGTGATATATGTTTTACAATAAGAAAACTTATTGCTTGTTACCAATTATTAACTCAATAGAACGATTAGGTGCCCTAAAAGTTATTTAACTGCACAAAAATTCAATTCATGAAAATGGCCAATCAAACACAAATCAAATTCAAGGATTCTAGTTTAAACAAAAACATAATCACTAGAATGGAATCACAAATCAAACATCAAATCATATGCTTCAAGTCAAGCAATCAACATGTTTTGAACAAGAACTAGAAACTAGGGTTTCTTAGCCACACATGGCTAAGAACAAATCAAACAAGAATAAATATGGAATTGGAATGTTTAATCCTTACAAAAATGAAATCAAAGTGTTTGCAATGATTAGGTCTTCTCAAAAGCTCCAAGAATTCTCCCTAAAATCACCCAAGATCGCCCAAACTGCTCCCAAAACCGTTCTCCCTTCAAATGACGTTCTTCTGCTCTTTTAATTAAAGTTCACGTGACTTGCCTTTTGCCCATGTGTTTTTGGCATGGCCATGCCTTTTGCCCATGTGTTTTTGGCATGGCCCATGATTTTTGCTAAAATTCCAAAAAGTCTTCACTTTGGCTCCATCTTCATGTTTTCTGCCATGGAATGACCGGTTCATATTCTCTTCATGCTCCAAAGCTCTATGCTCCATGCATCTAAGCATCCATGCATCCAAGCTCCACATTCCATGCTCCATAATGCCTGCAAAATAAATCAAAAATAGTGAAATACCAGACATTCTTAATGAAATATGCAATTACCCTAATAATCAACTAAATGCAAGAATTATGAAGTAGAATGCTATAAAAAGACAGAAATAAACATGAAAAATAGGTGCATAAAATGCACCTATCAACCCTCTAGGATACCGATCTAATAGATCATACTAGCATAAAATAACCAGATAACAATCCAAAGGGCCAGCCTTGGTGCCTTAGACCATTAAGTATAGTGAGGATAACTCACCTTGCAACTGCCGAATGGAAATAGAAAGCTCAACTCTTGGATCACCGCCACGAACTTCACCACCTATATCCAACAACACAAGGTTCATAAATTCCCAGATACCCCAGAAGACAACTTGTCAACACTTGGCCACAGTCAAAGTCAACTACGAGGGTAAACAATCCATGTTGACCTGAACTTGTCGAGTGCAATCGGCCACTCGCCGAGTTCTTTGCATAACTCGTCCGCTCGCTGAGTCACCAAAGTGACTCGTCGAGTTCCTTAGGTTCGCTGTCGAAACTCCTTGGCCACTCGTCGGTTTTTCCCCTAGCAAATCGACAAGTTCACATGCATCCAACAGTTGGGAAAAACCCTAACCGACTCACCGGGTCACTTTACCGACTCGCCGAGTTGTTCATCCAACTCGTTGAGTTCAGGACCATCTTCATATGACTTGCCGAGTCGACCATGCGACTCGCTGAGTCCCTTCAATCCTTCATTCATACAGATGCTTTTTAAGCTATGTAAAGGCTCCAGATTGTAGATCCAACCTTCCAAGGCCTGCTTATCACGTACAGTTGCAAACTTTACATGCATGTAAAGCTTTAAGACCCTAAAATGACAAAACTAATCTTGCAATGAAGTCAACACTTGAGGGAAGGCTCATACTTGCCAAAACTACTACCTTTATGGATCTAGAGACCAAAGGAAGTCCAGATCTGAAGTTTCAACTTCAGATCTTGGCTCAAACACAAAAGCCTTTCTTAAAACCCACCCAAAAAGAGATTAAAAACGAGATAAGCCAAAGAGACAACTTAATACCTTCCAGAGAGTGTCAACTGCCGTATATCCTTGCTTCCCACGAGTTCCTAGCTTCAATTTACTTGTTTGCCCAAGTATTCCTCACCAAGATCTCTCTTCAAATCTCTATCACACCAAGGAAACACACACACACACACACACACCCGATTAGGGTTTAAGGGTGCCAAGAAGCTGTAAAGGGCGGGTTGGGGAAGGCCAATGATCCTTTAAATAGGGTGCAAAACCCTGAGATTTAGGGTTTCATCTGCAAGCTCTTACTCGTCGAGTCCCTTCTTGGACTCGGTGAGTAGATCACTAAAACACGTAGACCAACCCGCAGCTACTCAACGAGTAGGGCAGCCAACTCGTCGATTAGACTTTCAAATCAATAAATTTCTCACATAAACCAATACCTGAAAATCGGGGCGTTACAGTTCTCCCCCACTTAAACTAGACTTCGTCCTCGAAGTCTGCCGTGGCGAACGACTCTGGATCGTGCTCTCGCATCTCTGCCTCTAGCTCCCATGTCCATTTGGATCCCCTCCCATGCTCCAACTACACCTTCACCAAAGGTATTTCCTTGTTTCGCAGAACTTTCATCTTCCTCTCCAGAATGGCCACATGCCTCTTCACATAATTCAGGCGCTCATCGACCTGAATATCATCCAACGACACCAACTGCCTCCTGATCCATAATACACTTTCGCAAATTAGAAATGTGGAAAGTGTTGTGAATTTGGCTAAGCTCCTTCGATAGCTCTAGCCTATATGCTACCTTGCCAACCCTGGCAAGGATCCCGAATGGACCAATGAAATGGGGACCCAATTTCCCCCTCTTCCTGCAGCGGATCACACCCTTCCAGGGTGAGACTTTCAGGAGTACCATGTCACCCACGTGAAACTCTAACTCCGATCGGCGCCTGTCGGCGTAACTCTTCTGCCGACTCTGAGCGGTCTGCAATCGCTGCCTAATCTGCTGAATTTTCTCGGTAGTTTGCAGAACTACCTCCGTCCTTCCCATCACCCTGTGTCCAACCTCACCCCAACAAACCGAGGTGCGACATCTCCATCCATACAACATCTCGAAAGGTGGGGCGCTAATGTTGTAATGATAGTTGTTGTTGTAGACAAACTCTGCAAGCAGTTGGTGGGAATCCTAACTCCCACCAAAGTCAATGACACACACCCTCAACATATCCTCGAGGGTATGAATGGTTCGCTCGCTCTGACCATTGGTCTAAGGATGAAATGTTGTACTAAAATTCAATCATGTGCCCAGTTCCTCGTGGAACTTCTTCTAGAAACAGGAGGTAAATCTAGCATCCCGGTCAAAAACAATGGAGACTGGAACCCCATGGCGAGTGACGACCTCACAAACGTACATGTCGACCAACTTCTCAGCCGAAGAACTCTCCCATATAGCCAAGAAATGGGCACTCTTGGTCAATCGATCTACGATGACCCATATGACATCAAACCCTTTTGTTGTCCTTGGTAGTTTGGTAATGAAATCCATCGTGATCTGCTCCCATTTCCACATGGGAATCTCTAGAGGCTGCAACATACCATGCAGCCTCTGATGCTCAGCCTTGACCATCCTGCAGGTCAAACACCTCTTGACATACCAAGCGATTTCTCGCTTCATACATGGACATCAATAACTCAAACTCAGGTCTCGGTACATCTTGGTGGCCCCCGGGTGAATAGAGAAGTGAGACTTATGAGCCTCCTCCATGACTGTTTGTCTGACCCCACCAGACATCGGAACCCATACCCAACCGCATCTGGTCAATAATCCCCGACTATCCTGCTCAAACCGGGTGTTCTCACCCTTGATCCTCTCCAACTTCCAGTTCTCCGTTCGTATGCCCTCAACCTAAGCATACCTGATCAAGCTCATAAGCGGAGAATCCACCTCTATCCTCATACACACTGCTGGGGTGGAAGACCCAGCTGCCTTGCAGCTCAAAGCATCCGCCACCATATTCTCTTTACCAGGATGGTAAAGGATCTCACAGTCGTAGTCCTTGACTACATCCAACCACCTATGCTGCCTCATGTTCAGGTTCGGCTGGTCCATGATGTGTCTCAAACTCTTGTGATCTGTGTATATGGTACAACGGACCCCATATAGGTAATGTCTCCATATCTTGAGAGCGAACACCACCATTCCTAGCTCTAAATCAAGAGTAGGATACCTCGAGTCATGCGGCATCAGCTGCCGCAACGTATAGGCTATCATCCGTCCTTTCTACACGAGGACTGCCCCCAAACCTGTGATGGATGCATCACAGAACACCACAAAATCCTCCACTCCCTCTGGAAGTGTCAAAACTGGGGCCTCGCACAACCGCTGACGGAGGGTCTCAAACACCCTCTGCTGCTCAGGGCCCCACCGGAAATCCACCCCCTTCCTCGTCAGACGAGTGAGGGGTACCGCAATCTCGAATAAATCTCCGGTAGTACCCTGCTAAACCAAGAAAACTCCTGATATCTGAGGGAGATCTCGGTACCTCCCACTGCATGACTGCCTCGATCTTGGTTGGGTCAACCAAAATCCCCTCCTAATTGACGAGATGTCCTAGGAACTGGACCTATCACAACCAAAACTCGCACTTCGAGAACTTAGCATACAACCGTTCTCATCTCAAAACTTCCAATAACTCCCTGAGGTGCTCCTCGTGCTGCTATCGGGTCTTGGAATATACCAAGATATCATCAATAAACACGATGACCGAGCGATCAAGCATCAGTCTGCAGACCCGATTCATCAGGTCCATGAATACTGGCGGCGCGTTGGTGAGCCCAAACGACATCACCACAAACTCAAAATGACCATAACAAGTATGGAATGCGGTCTTCTCCACGTCCTCCTCTTTGACCCGGACCTGATGACACCCCGACCTCAAATAAATCTTGGAGAACCAAGATGCACCCTGTAACTAATCGAAGAGGTCATCTATCCTCGGGGGTGGATAACGGTTCTTCACCGTCAACTTGTTCAGCTCCCTATAGTCAATGCACATTCGGTGCGATCCGTCCTTCTTCCTGAAGAAGAGGATCAATGCTCCCTATGGAGAATTGCTAGGTCAATGAACTACTTGCCCAACAGTTCCTGCAGCTGTGACGACAGCTCCTGCATCTCTGGCGGTGCCAACCAGTATGGTGCCTTGGCGATAGGGGCCGCACCAGGCACCAAGTCGATCCTAAACTCGACCTGCCTCTCCGTAGGTATCCCTGACAACTCCTCTGGAAACACGTCTGCAAAATCCATGACTACAGGAACCTCGAAGACTAAAGTCTGATCCCTGGCTCGCGTATCCATTACATATGCCAGAAAACCTGCACACCCGTGCTGAATATATTGCCGAGCCCTGGCAGCTGAACAGAAAACCCTGATCCCATTCTGGTGCCCTCTCCATAAACAATCAGTTCTCCCCCACTTGGGGTTCGAATTACTACTCGCTGGCCCTCGCAATCTATCATGGCACCAAATCGACTAAGCCAGTCCATCCCCACAATCACACATACTTCTCCCATGGGAATCAAAATCAAATAATCTGAAAGGATACTCTAAAGATTTCCAACTCGCATCCTCGGTAGACCGAAGAAGTAGAAACCCCGTGTTCGTTGGCGATAGAGACTCGCAACAGACACTCTAACTCGCCCTCTAGCACACCAAACTCCCTACTAAACGACTGAGATACAAAAGACCAACTCGCCCCTGAGTCAAATAGAACCAAAGCGGGCAATGAATTCACTAAGAGCGTACCTAGGCACAGTTACAGCAGATAAGCATATCAAAGATATAATAAATGAGGTAAAGGATAGAAACATACCAAAAACCACATCCGATGCCTCCCTGGTCTCCTCGGCCGTAAGCTAGAAGGCACGACCCTGAGCCTTCAAAGGCTCTGCCTTAACTGGCCTCCCGTCTACAATCCTCTGGGTAGCGGCGCTGGAGCCTATGCCGGACTGGCAGCTAGAAGAGGACATTGGGTCTTCATATGGCCCACCTACTCATAGTGATAACAAAGTCTGACTTCAGAAGCTGGAGCCTGCTGTTTGTAATCCCTGGCCAAATGGCCCTACTTGCCACACCGGTGGCACCCACTCCCTGATCGGCACGTCCTTGAATGAGCCTTTCCACACTTTCCACAAGTGCGGCCTAGCTGTCCCCCAATCCTGGTATCGGAGGTCTTGGACCGCTTCGGCGCCGGAGGCGACTATGTTGGGGCCTGCCGCTGCTCCCTTAACTGCAGCTCAATCTCCAACTCATGCCGCCTAGCGGCCTCCTGTAACTCAAAAAGAGTATCACATCGTTAGGTAGACACAAACTGGCGAATGTCATTCTTAAGCATGCTCAGATAACGGGTCATCTGAGCTTGCTCAGAAGCAAACTCTGGGCAGAACAACGCCCTCTCTGTGAACATGCGGGTGATCTCCGTCACCGACTCCCCGTCCTATCTCAAACTCAAAAACTCCTGAGCCAAACGTTCCCTCTTAACCCGTGGAATGTAACGGGCACGGAACATGCCCGGAACTGCTCCCAAGTAACAGCAACTCTCTGCTCATCAGAGTACGACCCTGTCGTCAGCCTCCACCAGTCCTTGGCCCCGAGCGTGAGCAGGTTCAGGGCACACCTAACCTTCTGGTAAGCAGGACATGAACATGTAAATAAACATCCCTCCACATCGGAGACCCATCTCATAGCCTTGATGGGGTCCTGAGTCTTATCAAAAGTAGGGGGCTTCCTGTTGTCGAAGTCCCTGTACTGGAATCCGCGACCGACTCCAACTCTACCTCCTGCCGCTGTTACAGCTGATGTAGCTGCAGCGGCAGCCGTCTCCGCAAGGGCTGTGTATCTGTCATCAAAGTAATCCATCATGGAGGACTTGCATAATAGTCCCAAACAACTTCGGAATCTGACTCCGGACAATCTCGACCACCTCCTCGCGGATGATCTCCCTGACTTGATCATCTACCAACACTGGCTCCTCCTGACTGATAACCTCATGGGCTACTGGGGCCTCCTGATCACCCTGCCCTGATCCCGATCCGGATCCCGACACAAAACGCCTCATAACCACCATACTTAAAATACAATAGGAAGATATCAGATAATCTGCACAATAACAGGGGACTAAATCCCAACCAAACCCTAGGGGTTGTGACTTCCTTGCTAAGCATATGGGTCATGTGCTTTCAGTAGTACAGGCCCATACTACTTTCCATACCTACCCATATTTGTCTCAAATATCACCACAACACCCTATCCATATACATAAACATAGGGAACACTCAATCCTCACCCCTAGAGGAATAACTATCTCATAATTGGCCTCCGAACCTCTCGCAACCCACCCATGAAACTTCCACCAACCATGTAGCACCAATGTATGCTAGCCATACATAACGCTAGACCCTATAGACTTTTGAATGTCCAATCCTACCCTAAGCCCTAATCAATAAGAATAGAACATAAGGCCAAATCAAACATTCTCAGGCTATAAGATCTTAATTACATACAGTTATGATGCATACACAAACAACTACTGTAATGATGTCAATCTCATATAAGGAAAACCCTAGGCTAGCATGCATCATGTAATCAGGCAATTCTATCATGCAATTCCTGAGGATCCCTAGCCTAGTACTAGCATGTTGTTCTAACATATCATATAATCAAATAACTATATGGTATTTTCGGGTTTACTTACTGGCTCTGGCTGATCATACACTCTGCATCCTCCGTTACTTATTTCAGAAAACCATTTAGAATTTTTTTTTGAAAATCCTTCCTCGATTTGAGACTGGATTCACACGAGTGTTCCTCCAATTCACTCAAATCAAGTCTCTGATACCAACTTGTAACACCTACAAAATTCAAGCCAATTTTAAACTTTTCAAAACATTTAAAGCTAATAGTTATTACAATTTTTTCTTCGAAATAGTCTATATCAGAGTTTTCCCAGAAATCATAACAAAATATGAGGAGCTATACGCTCACGCCTTTGCCATGTTGCGATCCCCTGATGTACCTGAAACAATAACTGAAACCGTAAGCCTGAAAGCTTAGTGAGCTCCCCCAAAATACCCACACACACATTAATACACATAGAATCATAAACAACATACTATTGGTCTAGTTAACCATCGGGTTGGAATACCCTAGGCCCTCAAACAATAGGTTGGAATGGCAACATACTATGGGTCCAATCATCCTCGGGATGGAATACCCAGGCCCACAACCAACATGTTGGAATGCCCACATACTATGAGTCCAATCATCATCGGGATGGAATACTCACGGCCCACAACCAACAGGCTAGAATGCCCAGTTCTATTGGCCTCCGCACAAGGCAGATAAGCCTCAACCGCCAAACAAACATGTGCACATATATATAATAGATAATCACATATCAGTCTATAGACAACAACCGTTCTAATGGATCATACCACATAGCGCATAATACCATCCTATCTACCAGGATACCGATCTAACAGATCATACCACATACTACGTAATATTATCCTACGCTCTAGTATACCGATCTAACAGATCATACCACATACCACATAATATTATCCTACCCTCTAGGATACCGATCTAACAGATCATACTAGCATAACATAACTAGATAACAATCCAAAGGGTTGGCCTTGGTGGCTTTGACCCTTAAGCAAAGTGAGGGTAACTCACCTTGCAACTGCCGACTGGAAATAGAAAGCTCAACTCTCGGATCACCGCCACGAACTTGACCACCTATATCTAACACCACAAGGTTCATAAATTCCTAGATACCCTAGAAGTCAACTGGTCAACAATTGGCCAAATTCAAAGTCAACTGCAAGGGTCAACAGTCTATGTTGACCTGAACTCGTCGAGTGCAACTGGCAACTCGCCGAGTTATGTGCATAACTCGTCCGCTCGTTGAGTCACCAGAGTGACTCGTCGAGTTCCTAAGGTTCATGGTCGAAACTCCTTGGCCACTTGTCGAGTTTCCCCTAGCAACTCGACAAGTTCACACTCATCCAAGGGTTAGGAAAAACCCTAACCGACTTGCCGAGTCACTCTACTGACTCGCTGAGTCTACGACAATCTTCATCGGACTCGCCGAGTTGTTCATCCAACTCGTCGAGTTCAAGACCATGTTCATATGACTCGTCGAGTCGACCATGCGATTCACCGAGTCCTTTCAATCCTTCATCCAGACATATGCTTTGTAAGCCATGCAAAGGCTCCAGATTGTGTATCCAACCTTCCAAGGCCTTCTTATCACGTAAAGCTGCAAACTTTACGTGCTTGCAAAGCTTTAAGTCCGTAAAATGACAAAAATAATCTTGCAATGAAGTCCAACACTTGAGGGAAGGCTCATACTTGCCAAAACTGTTACCTTTATGGATCTAGAGACCAAAGGAAGTCCAGATCTGAAGTTTCAACTTCAGATCTTGGCTCAAACACAAAATCCTTTCCTAAAACCCATCCAAAAAGAGATTAAAGATGAGATGAGCCAAAGACACAACTTAATACCTTCCAGAGAGTGCCAACTGATGTATATCCTTGCTTCCCACGAGTTCCTAGCTTCAATTTACTTGTTTCCCCAAGTATTCCTCACCAAGATCTCTCTTCAAATCTCTATCACACCAAGGAAACACACACACACACACACACCCGATTAGGGTTTAAGGGTGCCAAGAAGCTGTAAAGGGGAGGTTGGGGAAGGCAAATGATCCTTTAAATAGGGTGAAAAACCCGAGGATTTAGGGTTTCATCTGCCAGCTCCTACTCGTCAAGTCCCTTGTTCGACTCGGCGAGTAGATCACTAAAACACGCGGACCAACCCGCTGCTACTCGACGAGTAGGGCAGCCAACTTGTCGATTAGACCTTGAAATCAATAAATTTCTCACATAAACCAATACCTGAAAATCGGGGCGTTACAAAATTGATGGTTTGAATTTATAAATGTATATGTGAAATTGGTATGAACAACTTCGTTTTTTTTCTGTTTTTATGAATGTGAAACTCTTGACTGTTGTGAAATTGGTATGAACAACTTTTTTTTTCTAGTTTTATGAATGTATACATGTGAAACTATTGACTGTTTATGTTTTTATGAATGTATATATGTGAAATGTTTAATGCTATATAAAAATGTTATTTTGGTTGATGCTATATCAAGAATGTTGTTTTGGTATGAACGACTTCACTGATAGCTTCTATTTTTCTAAAAAAAATGTTTAATGTTATATGAGAAATGTTGTTTTTGTTTTGGTATATCAAAAATAGTGTTTTGGTTGATGTTATATAAGAAATTGTTTTGGTATGAACAACTTCTTTTTTATGTTTTTGTGAATGTATATATGTGAAACTATTGATTGTTTCTGTTTTTATAGGCGGTCTTATTTTTTTATTTGTTTAGTGCTATATCAAAAATGTTTTTTTAATGAGAGATCTTGAATATTGTTTTGGTTAAATGTTAGTAAATACATTTTACCTTTTTATTTGGAGATAATTACAAAATAAGTGGTATTATGTAATACTAATCGATGCAGTAATATAACCGTTTCTTTATCAAATATGATAGTTATCATTCAATAATACAACCATAAATAGTTATGAATCTTATTATGAAAACAAAAGACAAAAAAGTGAAAACAAAAAAAACTATCGATTATATATGAAAATTTTAACTCAAAAAAGTAAAAACAAAGAAACAATCTTATTAAGAAAACAAAAAAACTTAAATAAAAAATTTGATTAAATGAATTTAACGCATCGAAAATCCCTTTAAGTGTATTGACATTTATGGATTGAGACATTGCAATCTAATCAAATATAGTATTATTTTACCATTGTAATTTTTGTGATTATTATAATCGAATAATTAGTTAAATAAAATGAGTAGTCAGTTACAACATATCACAATCCAAACTTAATCCATCGTATCCATTAACTTTATCACTTCAATATCTATATTTACAAACAAAAAAAAGCTACAATATCCGATTTATAATTAAACAAAAAAACACATCAAACAACTTTTTTATATGTTGAAAAAATCAATGATGACAAATGAAATACATAAACCATTATTTGAGGTTCAACGATAATACTTACATATTTTATTGCAATAATCCGTAACTAATCCATTTATTGTCATTTTTTTTGCTGTTTTGAATGTTGATTTGAAACAGAAAGAAAAGATGATATATATATATATATATATATATATATATATATATATATATATATATATATATATATATATATATATATATATATATATATATATATATATATATAGACACACACACTACAACTGTTTAAAGTAAAATGTTATAATACAAAAGAAAAACGAAAAACGAAAAACATAAGATGATAAATCTAATAAGTTGTAATCAAATAACTTAATTATTTAAAGTACAATGCTATAAAAATAGGTATTTTAGTTACTTAGTCCATCATATCCATTAACTTTTTTACTTCAATATTTATATTTAGAAAAAAAGAATTACAATATCCAGTATATAATTAAACAAAAAACACATCAAACAACTTCTTCTTTATATGTTAAAATAAAATGTTATAATACAAAACAAAAATGAAAAACATAAGACGGTAAATCTACTAAGTTGTAATCGAATAACTTAATTATTTAAAATCCAATGCTATAATAATAAAAAGTAGGTTTTTTAGTTTAAGTATCTTTCTTTATTTTCTTTTTAAATCATCAAGAGCCTAGAAATATCCGTCTGAAATTAATTTAGAAATAAATTCCAGGTTGTCCCCGTGTTGAGACTGCCTTTTGAATAATTTATCTCATTTAGCATGTGAATGTGTATTACATGATTGACTGTTGAAGACAGATTGAGTTGTTATTTTCTCTTTGCTGCTCGAGTATATATATATATATATATATATATATATATATATATATATATATATATATATATATATATATATATATATATATATATACTTAGGAGCTAAGGGAAAATGTTGCAGAATATTTCTTAAATGATCAATCAGGTAATACACATTCACATATGAGGTTACTCTATCCTTATAAGTATTCAATCCTAATTTTAGCTCTTGTAGAGTAAAAGCTAAAACCTAACTTATGTTTCAGTTGCAACATGTCTATTGATAAAATCTGGACTATTGTTGAAAATCGTAACTCTATCGTTTTCTAACAAGGACTCAAATCTTTTATCGAGAGGTCCAAACCACGTTGATAACAAAAGTCAAATCAGATGCCCATGTAACAAATGTAATGTCAATAAATTTATACTACTAGCCATAATGAAATTCCATATACTTCAACATGGTTTTAGTCTACATTATACTATATGGAAGTACCACGGCGAATATACAGTTCATCCGGTTGTCGAAGAAATACTGCGTAGTAACGAAGTGGCCGACGTTATTGCTGATGTTATGGAGGTGTGATTGAAAATGATACCAACCGTGACGAAGGGAACCTGGATCTCCCGATGAACGATGTCGGCCATGATCCCATTGAAAATGTCGACAATGATTCAACCGATGTCGTTCTTAGTAATACTTCTTCTAATTTCACTATTTCAATCGAATTTAGCCAGTACTTTCAAAATTCTCAATCGATTGAAGATGATATTGAAGTTGTTCCCCCAACGGGTATCATCAATACTGTGTCTAATTGCGAGACTGATTATGATGAGGAGGATTCTGATTATGATAGTGATGTGTCAGCAGACAATGAAGTGTCCGAGGGCGAGAATGATTGAAAAATCTTTACATTTGACTAGTAAAATAAGGTTTGTATTTGTTGTAATCATATCCTATTATATGTGTATGAGTGTGTGTGTGTGTGTGTATATATATATATATATATATATATATATATATATATATATATATATATATATATATATATATATCTTTACTATTATATAAAGCATTTTAGACATTTCTTGAAATTTAAGAGGTACCAAACCTACTACATCATGTACAATCAACTTATGCTTACCATTCAATACACATATTACATTTGTATATTTAGTAGGTTGAAAATCTTAAATACGAGTGAGATACGTTCCGGTGGTTTTCTTTACACTATAGGATTTTCTGGAAAGGTAATGATAAAAAAATTGAAAAATACAATGTTAAAAAATAAAAGTAAAATGCTATAATAAACAAATAAATAGATAAACATTTGCGTTAAATTTATAAATTAAAAAGGTTTCAGGACTACAAAAAACAACTTAAAGTAGATTGAAAAAAAACGGATTGAATTTACAACCCAGCAAACAGGTCAAAGTTGTGAAACAAGTTAAAATGTTACGGTTATTAGAAGTTAATATTATGAATGAGTGATCAATTGCAATTTACAAAGAATTGACACTAAATGGATTTTTCAATGTTTGAGGATTGTAAATATGGACAGACGTCTCGGTTCGATAAGGACACATGGACAGACGTCTCTGAATCCGAAAGGGTTGGTATGTTCCAGTATCTTCTGGTAAATTATTTATATATTTAATATGTTTAAGATTGATTTATTTTTAATTTCTCTATTTTTTTGTAGACATGGTTTGATTTTGGAGTGATTACAAATGATCCCATGGCTCCAGTTTATTAGGCGTCACTGAACAATCGGATATGTGCGCAGTATAGAGGCCGCAAAAACGTTGCAAAAACTCGTTTGACTGGTTTTGAGGGGGGCGTGGAGGCAACAAGGGCTCAAGCCCCTACGGGTATGGATCTGTAGTGTTGGAATGATGCTATTGACCACTTCTTAACAAAAAAACATCAAAAATGATCCGATGGAAAAAAAGAATGTCGGAAGAAGCAAGTAATTAAGAATCATGGAGGGACGTGCATCTATGGTAGTGCTTGTTTTAAGAACGTAAGTTACAATAATACTTATTCAGTTATACCATATTTTTTTAATGTTTATTCAAGTATATCAATTTTGTAATGTTAAACAAAATTTGAATAGACTTGAAGCATTTCATCGTGGGCATTTGAATAAAAAAGGGGAATTTGTTGGTCCTTTGGTCGAAGACCAATATGTAAGTTATTATTACTTAAAAATGAAGTAGATTGTTTTCTTTTGTGTTAGTTTTAATGTATATTGACAATCTTTGTGAAATACATAATGCCTTAGTTGTTGAGGTTGTTCTACAGACTCATCACATAGCCGACTCCGGTGGTGATCCATACATCATTGATTTGATCGTAATATTTGAGAAGTTGTTGGGTACTCACAGGGGGGATGTGAGAGGCATTGGGCCTAAAGCTTCTTCAGCAGCGGGTACAAGTTCTCAATCCCAGTGGGTCTCATAGTCACAAGGTCCGCAACCAACACAGGTACTTGCTAAATTCTTAAAGAATTTGGTAGCTTTGCTATATTGTTAAGAACTTGATGCATTCATAGTAATTTTTGATAGTTTGGTAGTTCGTTAAATTGTTAAAGACTTAATTGATTTGGTGGTTTAATAGTTTTTAAATTGTTACCGTCTTAATTCATTTGGTGGTTGATGGTTTGATAGTTTGTTAAATTGTTAATAACTTAATGTGCTTATGACTTAATATACAAACTCATCACATAGCCGACTCTGGTGGTGATCCAGACACCATTGATTGGATCACAATATTTGAGAAAGTGTTAGGTACTCGAAGGGGTATGTGAGAGGCATTGGGCCTAAACATTCTTCAGCTGTGGGTACAAGTTCTCAATCCCAATGACAGTCACAATCAAAAGTACCGCAACTAATACAGGTACTTGTTAAATTCTTAAAGAATTTGGTAGCTTTGGTATATTGTTAAGAACTTGATGCATTTATAGTAATTTTTGGTAGTTTTGTAGTTTGTTAAATTGTTAAAGACTTAATTGATTTGGTGGTTTAATGGTTTTTTAAATTGTTGCCAACTTAATGCATTTGGTGGTTTGATGGTTTGATAGTTTGTTAAATTGTTAATGACTTAATGTGCTTATGACTTAATTGTAAGATGTTGATGTGAATGCTTTTCTTCAAAACCTGACATTTATGACGGCCATTGGAGACATTATCCGCTCATTTAAAACCAAGTCAACAACGAGGAAAACAACGATTTTGAAGACGCAGACAAATAGTATTTTCTTGTTTTATGTTATGGATGATGTCATTTGAGATTTATTAGATTGTTTATGGATTATATATTAGATGTTTATTTGAGATTATTAGATAGTTTATATAATGTTGTATATTTGATGTTTTATGTAATGTGGTATGTATTTTTATTAAAGTTGTATTTTATTATATATACAAACTAATATCATAAATAAATTGTTTTTTCAGAAAAAAAAAACAATAGCAGCGACACCTTTAGGGACGACATTGACCAATTGCGATGACAACCGATTCCGGAAAGAGTAGCCGGAAAAACTCCGACTGCTGGCCGGAAAGGTAATAGAGACGACGGCAGTAGGGACGATAGTGACCATTTAGCAACGGCAAGCATTAAAGACGACACTATTTGCGACGATAGAGGAGTATTAGCTACGAGGTAATAGCGATGACCCTTTAGCGATGGTACGCGTCGTTGCTAAAGGTCGCCGACAGGTGTCATCAAGCGACGATATTCATGGTCGCTAAAGGATACGTTTTTTGTTGTGATTATATTTCGAACGGGATTGATTGGAAACTGGTATCAGGCTATTTCTGTAATTTTGACCATCTTTGGACGACTTAGCACCTGTATATTGGGACATTTTACCATTTTGCCCTTGTGCTTTTGTTCATGTTTTAGAAAGTGCTTCTGGAGAGTTAAATTGCAATGAGGTTAATACTGGTATTTTTTCCTTTATAATATCATTTTGCCGTTGAAAAAAATGCACTTTTAACATAAATAAGTTCAACTTTTTCACTATAATTTTAAAATTTTCAGATATAAATTATAATCTATTATCATGAACCTAATTCACAAAAATTATGAGCTACCAAGGTTAGAAATAGCCGTTACAAATTTAACAAGGTTATAACTTTTCAATAAAACAAATTAAATAAATTAATGAAAAATTACCATATTGGTTTCATCCATAAATGACTTTCCTTATTACAACCAAAATTTAAAACAAATTAGCCGTTACAATCTTCCTAAGATTTTACTACAAAAATGTAAGATCAAAACCAAATCTCTCATTAGATTTCTTCAATTCACATCAAATGACTTCCACACGTTGTGCTGTTTGCAAGTATTTCAGAAGAAGATGTCCTTCCGATTGTATTTTCTCACCTTATTTCCCTCCCAATAATCCTCAAAGATTCACTTGCGTTCATAGAATCTATGGTGCTAGCAACATTGGGAAGATGCTTGAGGTAATCACAATCTTAAACATAATCTTTTTATCATATCTTAAATTTAATGTCATTTCAGAAAAAAAAAAAGATGACTTATTATTTTGTTGTTTTAATTAGGAATTACCCGTGGAAGATCGAGCAACTGCGGTTGAGACGTTGTACTATGAAGCTAAGTGTAGAATACAAGATCCAGTGTACGGGTGTGTAGGATTAATTCCATGGTTGCAACAAGAATTAAATATCGCACAAAGCCAACTAGCAAAAATTCGAGCCGAAATTGCTTTTCATTATGCTAATGCTGCAATAGTTGAGCCCATACTGGGCTCGATTGAGCAGTCGCTTCAACAACATGGTGTTGATCATGGTCTAGATGACCATTCTTATTCTTGGTTTTGGTAGTTAACACTTGTTTAAGTTTTGAGCTTTCGAATTTAAATTAATAACAATGTTGTCTTTATGTGATTATTTGTTACAACTCAAAAAGTTTGTATGGTTATTAAACAAAACAAAATTTCTAAACAAAACGATGCATGGTTTTACACAATGTGTAAAAACCAAAAGATTTGTTTAACATTCGTGTGTCTGTAGAACGCATGTTATTGTACTTTATTCGGTAAAACAACAGTTTCTGAATAAAACGGATTTTTATTCATCGTAGCGTCCACGATGCTGAAAGCGGTTCCTATCATCATCACCCTGCAAAAGTTTTGTGCATTTTTTAGAAAAATGGAAAAATATAGGGGGCTAAAATGAAAAATATTAAAGAAAAGGTTGATGGAACTCACATATCTATTGCCACGAGAACCATCGTAATCGTCATCATCTCGCCTGCCGTAGCTAGGTTTCCGATCATCATCGTCATCATCATTTCTCCTACCGTATGTGTTTCTCCGACCATCATCGTCATCATCATTTCGTCTGCCATATGTGTTTCTCCGGTCATCATCATCGTCGTTACGTCGACCATATGAAGGTCTCCTGTTATCATCTTCATCGTCATCATTACGTCCATAAGTATTCCGTCCACCACCATACTCACCACTCTCAGTCCTCCTCCCTCCGCCCTGACCAGATCCATACCCATCTAAATCGTTCTTCCGCCGATTCCCGGAACCATATTCCGAGCTTGGATTATCATACTCACTCCTTCCTCCATACCCCGATCCACTCTGCCGCCTGTGGCCGGACCCTTCGTCATCGTTCCTCCTCCCAATACCCGACCCACCACCGTATGAAGAATTCCCCCCGTGGGACTGGTAACTGGAGCCACCGGAACCGTAGCTGCCGGAGGAGGCTGACGACTGAGGGTAGCATATTTCATCGGAGGGAGGAAGAGGGCGGCCGAAGGTGAGGGTAATATCGTATCCGCCGCCATATGGGGTTGGATCAAACTCGTCGAAATCATCGACGTCTTCGTCTTCGTTGGGGTTATAGCGGTGGCCTTTTGCGTAATACGACATCGTTGGTTGGTTGCTTCCGGTGGAAACTAACGACGGGAGGAGGTGATGTATATATGCTAGGTCTAAGGGGAAGATGATATGCTGTCGTTTTGCCTCGAGCATGTGGGACCAGTCGATGGTTAACTAACTTGCGGTTTTTGTGGGTCCGCTTCTTTTACGTGGTTGAAATGTTCTCATTTCACCCCCTGTTTTATGCTTAAATACCAAATTGATCATCATGAAATTGTGAAATTGCAAATGCTACTAATAATTTTTTATTTTTATCAAAATGGTCCATAGACTAGGATGTAATGTTTTCAAAAGTGGCAGTTGGATGTATATTTTGTGGATCATTATGTGATATTCAGCAATCATTATCCAGTTTAGATGTAGTATAATAAAGCATATGTTTTATGAATTGTTAAATTAAAAATGAAATTTTTGGTTTTGAACTTTTGGAATGTTACAAATAATCGACAAAAACAAATTTTGGTCAAAACTTATGCTTTATTTCAGAGACAGATGTCCCCCTTTTCCTCATTGGAATTTCAGATATTTTAAACTTATTATTTTTAACTCAAAATCATGTCATAAGATAGTAACAATGTTAGAGAACAAATCACAAGAATCTCATATGCGGAAAATTGTGTGTGTTATGCGCTGCTACCATGCCGACTCCTTTCCCTTCGAAAAAGAAGGACCTGAAACAAAAACTGAAATTGTAAGCAAAAAGTTTAGTGATTTCCCCCATCATACCACATACAATACAATAAACATACTACCAGGCATATCTGGGTGCCCAACCTATTCTGCTGAGCATATCTGGGTGCTCAACCTACCGTCGCCAGGCATATCGGGGTGCCCGACCTACCTCTTGTCAAGCATATTTGGGTGCTCGACCTACTCTGCCAGACATATTTGGGTGCCTGGCCTACCCTCCGGTTTATTTCAACCGGCTACAGGGACTATTTCATCCCTACCACTACCACATAAAAACATAGCGTAACATACTGTTAGGCACATCTAGGTGCCCAACCTACCCTGCCAGTATATCTCAACCGAGTTCGGGGACTAGTCCCCTTCTTCTCACTATCACATAATATCATAGCATACTAGTACAAATAGCATAATAGATAGTGGCTTACCAGACAATTATCACAAAGAAAATCATCTATACTATAATCAACTACTAGTGGGCCGACATTGGTGCCTTCGACCCACTCCTACTGGAAGGTAACTCACCTCAATGTCGCATAGTAGCTGAACTGTCCTCGGCTCTGGGATCAACTCCTCTCAAACTCCTACACGACTACACATAACAATCTCCTTTATTTATCATTTCATACTCATTACCCCTTTAAGGGTCAACTCTGGTCAATGGTCAAAGTCAAAGTCAACATCCTGGTTGACTCAACTCGCCTAGTTGGTCCATCAACTCGTTGAGTTCCATGATCCATAAAACCCTGAAATCTCGATCCTACTCGTTGAGTTCTTTCATGAACTCGTCGAGTTCCATGATCCATGCAACCCTGGAATCTCGATCCTACTCGTCGAGTTCTTTCATGAACTCGTCAAGTTCCCTTTTATACAGAGTCAAGAAATTTCGCTCACAACTCATCGAGTTCCACCTTGAACTCGTCGAGTTCTTCAATCATCAAACCCAAAAATATGTCCAACTCACTGAGTCATCTTCTAGACTTGATGAGTTTGGCTAGTAACAGAAAAGGTTTGGGAACCACGATCCAACTCGCCGAGTTGCATGAACAACTCATCGAGTTCCCCATAGTTTAAATCCATTCAGTCATTTCCAATCGGGTTCAATTCTTCCAAACAATAGATCTGGTCCCCTAGGGTCAATATATCATGTAAAGTTACTAACTTTACGTACATGCATGGGTTATTTAGTTCAAAAGGACGTAAAAGGTGGTTCACGAGTTGCATGGGACTCCCATGGCCATAAAGTTGGCACCTTTATGCCACATAGTCCCTTAATAGCTTTAGATATGAAGGTTCTTTCCATAGGGGATATCCAAATCCTAAAGGCCACCATTATTGAACCAAAACATGGAGAAAAAGCCCTAAAACTAGATCTAAACACTCAATAAGCAAGGTAAGATCTTTATACCTCAGGTGAACCAAAAATGAAGCTCTACTTTTGGATCTACTCTTCTCCTTCACTTCATTTCACTTTCCTCAAGTCTCCACTTCTTCAAAACCTCAAGAGAGTACCAAGAATGGCTCAAAACACTCAAAAACTTATTAGGGTTTTGTAGCTAGGGTTTGGGGTGATGGAGGCTGCAAATGAGGCCACACTTTGGAGGTTAAGGTGCTTAAATAGGGTGTAAACCCTGAAAATTAGGGTTTCACTCTGGGAGCCCTACTCGTCGAGTTAAGGCGTCTCAACTTGCTGAGTAGACTTCAAGTCCTGCGTCCAAAATCTGTTTCTACTCGTCGAGTTTGGGGCCTCCAACTCGTCGAGTCCCTTTGCCAAAAATGAATAATTTGGTTTAAAGTACATACCAGGATCCAGGCATTACAAATCTCCCCCACTTATTTTAGACTCCGTTCTCAAAGTCTGATACGTCTGGGAAAGGCTCTGGGTAGTGCTCCCTCATCTTGTCCTTCAGCGCCCAAGTCCATTTCGAGCCCTTGCGGTGCTGCCATTGCACTTTCACTAACTCGAACTTCTTGTTCCTCAGATCTTTCAACTTCCTGTTGAGCATGGCTACCGACTGCTCGATGTAGTTCATACCATCGTCCACCTGAATAACCTCTAGAGGTACCACTGCAGAGTCATCTACTAGACACTTCTGCAACTGGGGGACATGAAATTTACTGCAGATCTGACTAAGCTCGGCTGGCAGATCCAGCCTATTCGCCACCTTGCCCACCCGGGCTATAACCCTGAAAGGACCAATGTACCTAGGGCCCAACTTTCCCCGCTTCCTGAACTGGATGACACCTTTCCAAGGTGACAACTTTAGGAGAACCATATCTCCTACTTGAAACTCCAAGTCCGAACGGCGCTTGTCGGCGTAACTTTTCTGTCGACTCTGAGAAATCTGAAGCCTACTCCGGACCTGTTGGATCCTCTCTATCATCTTGAATACCACCCCGATACTCTTCACGACCCTCTGCCCCACCTCACTCTAACATGTTGGGGGTCTGCTCTTCCTCCCATATAACATCCCGAAGGGAGGATGGTCAATACTCGTGTGGTAGTTATTATTGTAGGAAAACTCTGCCAAGGGAAGGTAGGTATCCAAGCTACCACCAAAGTCTAGGACGTATGCCCTCATCATATCCTCCAGAGTCTGGATGGTCCGCTCGCTTTGACCATCCTTCAGCGGGTTAAAAGTCGTGCTAAAGTGCAGAAAAGTATCCAATTCATTGTGAAACGTCTTCCAAAATCTGGAGTGAACCGTACATCTCTGTCATAAATCACGGAGACTGGCACTAGGTGTCGAGCTACTACCTCCCTGATGTAGATGTCGGCCAGCTTCTCAGTCGAAATAGTCTCTCAGATTGTATTGAAATGGGCACTCTAGGTCAACCGATCCATGATGACCCAAATCGAATCCACTCCTCCGTACGGTCCTGGGAAGCTTCGTGATGAAATCCATAGTAATATCCTCCCATTTCTACATAGGGATATCCAACAGTTGTGTCTTGCCGTGAGGCCTCTGGTGCTCTGCCTTGATCTTCCTGTAGGTTAGGCATCTCTCGACGTACCATGCTACATCCCGCTTCATGTAGGGCCACTAGTAATCAGGGCGAAGATCTTTGTACATCTTCGTTTCCCCAGGATGGATGGAAAATTTGGACTTGTACGCCTCCTCCATTAGGATATGGCACACACCGTCTGCATACGAAACCCACACTCGGCAGTGAAGGGTCAACAACCTGCGGCTATGATAGTCGAAGGAGGAAATGTGGCCCATTATACGTTCACTCTTCCGGTGTTCCTCCTTCATAGCCTCCTATTAGGCCTCCTGACTCTTATCCAGAAGCAGAGTCACTACTGTCATCCTTAGGCAGATATCTCTAATCAGGGATGTGAATGCCTTGCGTCTCAGTGCATCGGCCACCACATTGGCCATCCCTGGGTAGTAAAGGATCTCACAGTCATAATCCATCACAACATCTAGCCACCGACACTGCCTCATGTTCTGATTTGGCTGATCCATGAGATACCTCAAGCTCTTGTGGTCCGTGTAAATGGTACAACGGACCCCATAGAGGTAGTGTCACCAAATACAACCGCCCCCAACTCCAAATCGTGCGTCGGGTAGTTCACCTCGTGAGGCTTCAACTGCCTCGAGGTGTAGGCGATGACGTGCCCCCTCTGCATCAATACTACAACTATACCCGAAATGGACACATCACAATACACTAAAAAATCCTCCACGCCCTTTGGTGGCAGGCTAAGATCGGTGCCTGGCACAACCTCTGTCTCAACGTCTCGAACGCTGCCTACTACTCAGGCCCCTAGCAAAAGACTACGACCTTCTTCGTCAATCGGGTCAAGGGTACTACTATCTTGGAGAAGTCCTGTATGAATCTCCGGTAATAGCTTGCTAACCCGAGGAAACTATGAATCTCAGATGGAGACTTCAGAACCTCCCATCTCATCACGACCTCCATTTTGTCCGGGTGAACCAAAATCCCGTTCTGGTTGACAAGGTGCCCCATAAACTGCACATCGTTAAACCAGAACTCGCACTTGGAGAACTTGGCATACAAGCTCTCCCTCCTGAGGGTATCCAACACCTCTCACAAGTGCTCCTCATGCTGCTCCTGTGTCTTGGAGTTAACCAAGATGTCATCAATAAAGACGATCACAGACTAATCCAGCATCGGTCTGCATACGTGGTTCATGAGGTCCATGAACGCGACCGGGGCATTGGTGACCCTAAAGGGCATCACCACGAACTTGTAGTGGCCATAGCGAGTCCGGAAAGCAGTCTTCTGTACATTCTTATCTGTGACTCGCATCTGGTGGTAGCCTGAATGCAAATATATCTTGGAAAACCAAGATGCCCCATGTAGTTGGTCGAATAGATAATCAATCCTCAGGAGTGGGTAACGGTTCTTCACTGTTACCTTGTTCAGCTCCCATTAGTCTATATACATCCGATGGGACCCGCCCTTCTTCACAAATAGGATCGGGGCTCCCCAAGGCGAACTGATCGGCCTAATATGGTGCCTTGGCTATCGGAGCCACACTAGGGACTAGGTTGATCCTGAACTCTATATGTCTCTCCGGAGGTATGCCACACAGCTCCTCTAGAAATACGTCTAGGTACTCTCACATCACTGGTACATCACTCACAGTCACCTTACCCGCCTCCCGGGTATCCATAATGTAGGCGACATACCCTGTGCAACCCTGTTGAAGGTAGAGTCTTGCCCTTGCTGCCGAACACATAGTTGGTCCACGCTGCGGCCTCTCATACTGAATCACCAGCTCTCCCCCACTTAGGGCCCCTGAAAGGTACCAACTGTTGCACATAGTCAATCACCTCCCCATTAGGGCTCAACTAATCCATGTCGATGATTACCTTGTTCCCATGCAACGGAATGGGAACTAAATCCACGAGGTAACACTCTTCATACAACCTCAAAATGCAATCTCTGAAAACCTCTAATGCCCGGACAGATCGGTCGTCAGCAATCTCGACCTCTAAAGGGCAATTCAACATGCCCGAAGACTCGGAGAACCTCTTGCTAAGAGCAAGAGAGAAAAATGATCAGGTCGCCCCTGAGTCAAATAACACTTGTACTGGGATTTCGTTCACATGGAATGATCCTAAGCATAACACATAAAACATAGAACATAAATATTATAACTGACATGTAATAAGAGTTAGGGAGAAGAAAATATACCCTTCACCACATCCGGTGTGGAACACGCCTCCTTGGCGGTCAGCTGGAAGGCTCGGCTCCTCACTACTAGAGCATCCGTATTGCCCTGTCGGCCGTTCGTGATCCACAAAGTCGTTGGAGTTGGCGCCGCCACTGGCGCTCCTGATGTCAGTCGAGGGCATTTGGCCTTTTTATGGCCCCTCTTATGGTAATGAAAGCTAATCAGGTCTGACATCTGAATGGTAGGGGTTGGGGCTATATAATCCTTGCTAAAGTGCCCAGTCTTGCCGCACTTGTAGCAACCCAAGCCCCCAGCTTTTCAAACTCGCTCATGTGGCCTGCTGCATTTCCCACGGTGGCCTCGACCCTGCTGACCCTTCGATCAAGAATCAGATCCTTTAGGTTTCTTCCCCAAAACCCCAATAACCTGCCCAGCCTCCGCTCTCCTCTTCCGGGGGTGCTCTATGTCAATCTCCCCCTCCCTCGCCCTGGCTATCATATCATCTAAGGCCGGGCATGCCGAGTAGCTGACATGTTTCCAGATGTCAGCCCTCAACATGGCGTGGTACCGAGGCTTCCTCATCTCCTCATCCCCTGCATACTGAGGCACCAGTAAGGCCCTCTCCCTAAACTTGGCGGTAATCTACGCCACCGACTCAGTCGTCTGTCTCATATCCAGAAACTCCATGGCTAGCTGCTGAAGCTCCACAACTGGTGCAAACTCAGCCCTAAACTTGGTCACAAAGTCCGGCCAGGTCATAGCCTCAACGATTCGGGCTCCCAACGAATCATTGACCGCCTCTCACCAGTTTCTAACTCTGTCCCTGAAACATCCTGTAGCATACCAGACCTTCGACCCCTCAGGGCAAAAGCTTGTCAACTGAGCAGACTCCATGTTTGTAATCCACCTCCTGGCCACAATGTGGTCCTTCACCCTGTGAAAGTCTGGCGCACCACATCCCCTAAAATCCTTGAAGGAGAGTGTGCGTTTCCCTGTCTAGCCGGATGCCATGTCACTTCAGAATTCCCTGAGACGCTCCTCCATCAGCTCGATGATCCCTTCCGTGATCGACCCAAAAATCATCGGGGCCGCCTCAAGGATGCCTCTCATAATCTCAGATGTGATGAACTCGTGTAGTCCCTCATCAATTGGCTCGGAACCTACAACCGAACCTGAACCTAAACCTCACCCAGACCCTGAACCTCCTGCTCCGTGACGTGTCACCACCATTCTGAAACAAAACACATAATCGTCTGGGTCATACATAACCTTGAGACGTCTCACACTCTACAAGTTCCCTAGTTTTATCTTAGCCCTCCTTGACTCGAGTATGGATCCTCTGCTTTCAGTAGTACGGGCCCATACTACCTTCCACATCTATTCGTACTTTCCTCAATGATTGCCTTGACTTCACCAAGTCCCTTTCACTACTACTGCTCGCTGCACTACTCACATCCTAGGCTTACCCTAGGATAACTCTACAACATACTCTCCGCCATCAACTGCATAAAAAATCCATGCTACCTTTACCTAACTAGCTCGCGAATACCATTACATATCGCTAAGACCAAATAATTTTTTGAATGAGAGGTCCTACCCTACAATAGTTGGACTCAGACAAGAGCTGTGAAATAGGGCTAGACCTAACCTTATGAAATTATTTATTCCTCACAATATGTAACTTAACGTATTTGTTTACTAATTAGTTAAAGATAACTAGAACTCCTAAAAGCACAAAGCAAGAAACATTCAAACATTTAGTAACCAAATGAAGCATATCCTATTCAAGCCATCATATCACTGACTAATCAGTTCTAGCATGTAATTCAATAAGTACATATAGCAGGCACATAAGGCATCTTCCTAGATCCTTAGCCCTAATCTAGCATGCAGTTCTCATACATATACAATAGGCATATAAGGCATCCTTCCTATATCCTCAACCCTAATCTAGCATGAAGTTCTCATAGTCATATCATATATCATAACAAATATGTATGGGCATCTTGGGGAAGCCAATTGCATGCATCGTGCACCTTGTTCTTTCTCAAAACTCTTTATTTTAAATTTTAAACAAACCCTCAATTTGAATCCAGACACCCTCGAAGGTGTGTCTGAATCCCTCAAACTAAGGCTTTGATACCAACTTGTAACATCCCAAAAATTCAAGACCAAAAATTTCATTTTTGATTTAACGATTCATAAATAATATTATAGAAAACATCATCAATTTATATTATTTCATAAAAACCATAGATCAGATGTCTTAAAAGCATATCATAAGATAATAACAATGTCAAAGTACAAATTCCAAGAATCTCATATGCGGAAAATCGTGTGTTTGATGCGCTGCTACCGTACCGACTCCTTTCCTTTTAAAGAAGAAGGACCTAAAATAAAAACTGAAACTGTACGCACAAAGCTTAGTGAGTTCCCGCATCAGACCACATACCATACAATAAACATATTGGTAGGCATATCTGGGTGCTCAACCTACCCTCGTCAGGCATATCGGGGTGCCTGACCTACGCCTTGTCAAGCATATCTGGGTGCTCGACCTACCTTGCCAGGCATATATGGGATATCGACCTACCCTCCAGTTTATTTCAACTAACAACGGGAACTATTTCACCCCTATCACTACCACATAAAAACATAGCATAACATACTATCAGGCATATCTGGGTGCCCAACCTACCCTGCCCTCAACCGGGTCCGGGGACTAGTCCCCTTCCTACCACTATCACATAATATCATATCATATCATACTAGCACAAATAGCATAACAGATAGTGGCATACCAGACAATTATCACAAAAGCGATCATCTCTACTATAATCAATCACTAGTGGGCCAACATTGGTGCGTTCGACCTACTCTGACTGGAAGGTAACACACCTCAATGTCGCATAGTAGCTGAACTGTCCTCGGCTCTGGGATCAACTCCTCTCAAACTCCTACATATAACAATCTCCTTTAATTACCCGTTCATACTCATAACTGTTGGAATAGTGTCTAAGGCTACAACTATATTTGGCAAGTATTTGATCCGGTTGTGTATGGTCCTTTTGGGTTGCCTTCACCATAGCAACTTGACAGGATGATTTATAATGAGAGAAGGAATATTATTAATATATTATAAGAATAATATAAGGAATAATAATATTATTATTTGATTAATATAAGCCATAAATTAATTAGGAATTAATTTGGTGACTTAAAGAGATTAATTAAATAAAGGGGTATAAACTGTCAATTGTTTGATAGTTGCACTTTAGGCTATAAATCCCTTATGGATAAGGGGGACGATTTTGGGGCTTAGGATAGTCATAGAAATCGTCCAAAGGGCTTATCTATTAGGGTATTGGATTGCTTAGGGCCTAAGTTATCCAATTAGGGTTTAAGGGTAAAACCCTAGGAGCTTTACAAGTATAAACAGACCCCTAGGGCTAAGGGAATTCGTGACTCATGCTTTGAGTAGAAACCTTTGCCGATTTGATCCTCTCTCCTCTCTCCTAAATCATCTTCTTTCTAGTTGGTGTTTGTAAGCCATTAGAGGAGTGACAATTGTGACTCTAAAGCCTCAAGGACAAGAAGATCAAGCAAGTAATACAAGGTAAACTTCTAATCTCTATTTTATATTGTTATTATACTCTATTAGCCATTAGAATTATTGGATTCAGTGTATGTTCAATTAGAGAAACCTAGATCCAAGCATTAGGGTTGCATGTGCACATAGGAATGTTCATATGGCCAAAACCCATCAGTGGTATCAGAGCCTAGATTGGTTTCTATTGAATTGATACTTTGATTGCTTGTTTGTTGCTGAAAAAAATCGTTTTTTTGTCCCCTGCCTGATGAACTCGGCGAGTCCCATGGTGGTACTCGGCGAGTAGGCTCAACTCGGCGAGTCCATCTGGGTACTCGGCGAGTTCGAGCGTCAGAAAGAGCAATATTCGGGATTTCTTGCTGTTTTTCTTTGAGATACTTGCCTTAATCATATTAGATCAATATAAATCTGATTTTATGATATATATGAGTATATTCTTGACCTAATTGAAGATATTTATCAATTAATAAAATATTTGTTTCCTTATGGGATAATTGATTAATTATTTTAATTAAATTGGTAAATTGTTTTGCAAGAAATCATTAAATAAATCAAATATGGATAATTATGGAATTAATTGTTAATTAAGATTACTTGTTATTTGATCCTCTATGTTTTAAAAGTTTAAAACTTGCCCTCAAGTTTTGAAATTTATGTTTTGTGATTAAAAGTTTAATTTAGACAATTTAAATTTCAAACCCTAGAATTTTACAAGTTTAAAATCCAACCCTATACTAATATAATATTACAAGATTAATATATATATATATATATATATATATATATATATATATATATATATATATATATATGTATGTATGTATAATTAAAATGCTAGTCTTACCGTTAGTAGGCCTCATTCACGAAGCCGGTCTATAAGGTGGGTATAAGGTTGCTGCCTATAAAATGGCGCTTAATGGGTGTACACTCACACCCACCGCTTGCTTGATCGGTGGAGGGTCGTTAGTCGAACAGGTAGGATAGGGCAACCTCATCTCTTCATTAAAAGTATAATATGAAATACAAACTAACTACATGTTTTTCAAAATTCCTAATCTTAGTTACTTTAGGAAAAGTGAATTGATGCAATCCCATGAAATTACACTTTGCATCCTTGCTAAGAAGTTAGTGGAGCGTGTGTGGTTTACCGGCACACTAATTGGTTCTAAGCAAAGGTGTCAAAGGGTGATTCATTGTTTATCATAGTTCGATGGAGCGTGTGTGATTTACCGGCACATAGAATAGGTGATCGTTACAATGAAGGCACCATGTAAATTTGCATGGTAATTCACACCCACTTTGTGATCCACGGTATCCCAGTCACAAACGAGAGGGGCATATCGAGATTTAAACGTGCCATTGAAAAGTTTCAATGAATCTCATCCAAACCTAGGAATTCTCAATACATTTAGAACTTAAAGTTATGTTTTCATGGCGGAGAATTAGTGAATCGTCATTCACTTACCTTCATATTATTTGCATGTTGGATTACGGCATCCCTTTTCTAATATGTAAATATTGTTGTTGGATCCTAGCCGTAATTTTTCTTATTGGGTGATAATTAGGGATTCATATTCTAATCTATCTTTGTCCTTTCCATTTGTAGATATCGAACGCAAACAACGCTGCTGCTAGTTCATTCACATTGATGAGCCTTTGTCAAAAGGTTACTTTCGATGGGACGAACTTTAGCGAATGGATAAGATACATTCGCACGATTGCTCGCTATGAGGACAAGGAGTATGTCCTAGATGAGAAGATCGAGAAAATCAACCCAGAAATCGCTACTCTGGCTGAAATGACCGCTTTTGAAACTCACGAGCGTGATGTAACGAAGGTACATTGCATCATGATAGCCACCATGAATGCCGAATTCCAAAAGTCCTGAGGGACATGTATCTGTACGAAATGCACCAAGACTTGTTGGAGAGATACCACCAGAACGCGAGGCAAGAGCGTTACGAGATTTTCACTAACATGATTTCCACTAAAATGGGTCATGGAGAATCTCTTACCGTGCATCTGCAAAAGATGCAAAGGTATGTCGATCGTCTTCGCAAGTTGAATGTTGACTTTGGGGAAGACTTGGCGATCGACATGGTGCTTCACTCTTTGCCTCCGTGTTACAATCAATTTAGGATGACCTACCACATGAACAAGGAAGAAGTCACCCTAAGCAAGCTCCAAGGTCTCCTTAGGGTTGCTGAAAGCAACCTAAAGGACTAGTCTGTTTCACCCACTGCCAATCCACCCGCTGCTCCTGTTTTGGCCATTGGGCAAGGAAGAGGCAAGAAGAGGAAGGCTCCGTCTAAGAGCCACCGCAAGGGAAAGTCCCGAGATGGTTCCTCTTCTAGTGGGACGAAAGTTGATCCTGCTAAACCATGTCCTAACCCTAAGGAGGCAGAGTGCCATCATTGCCATAAAATAGGGCATTGGAAGAGAAGCTGCCCAGACTACTTGCAAGCCATAAGGGAAGGAAAGATCAAGCCATCTTTCGCAGGTATTTATACAATTAAATCTAACGATTCATCTCATGCTATTTCTTGGGTCCTTGATACCGGTTGTGGTTACCATATTTGTTATGAATTGCAGGGACTAAGAAGAAATAGGGATGTGGAGCATGGAAGAATAAATCTAATCATGGGGAATAGAAGATCGTCGCCTGTGACCAAGATTGGAGTGTATTCTTTAGTGCTTAGGAATGGTTTGTGTTTAGATTTGAACAATTGTTGCTATTCGCCAGAAATGGCTAGAAACATCATTTCATTTCATGGTTTTTTTAGACAAGGTCTTAGATTTTCTTTTAATAATGAGAATGGTTCTATTCTTGCTTATCTAAATGGTGTCTTATATTTTGAAGCTATACCATGTAATGGAATTTATGAAATTGTTATGATTGTAGATAACTTAGGAAATGATGTTTTATGCATGGATTCTTCCAATGGTATGGATAGAGCATCCTTGTGGCATTGTCGTCTTGGACATGTCAACAAGAAGCGCATAGCCCAACTCCAAAAGGATGGAGTGTTGGAGTCATTCGACCTTAGGGAAGATGACACTTGCGAGTCTTGTTTACTTGGAAAGATGACTAAGTCACCCTTCACAAGTACATGTGAAAGGGGTGAGGGTCTATTGGACCTAATACGTACCGATGTATGTAGACCGTTTAGATCACCCACGAAGGATGGAAACCGCTTCTATGTGACTTTTACCGATGACTATAGTAGATATGGGTATATCTACTTAATCAAGAAAAAGTCGGAAACTTTTGAAAAGTTCAAAGAGTTCAAGAATGAAGTGGAGAATCAATTGGGCAGGAAAATCAAGATGCTTCGATCCGATCGAGGAGGAGAGTACCTAAGTCTTGAATTCCACGACTATCTCAAGGAGTGTGGAATAGTTTCACAATTGATGCCACCTAGAACACCACAATTGGATGGTGTGGCAGAAAGGCGTAATCGAACCTTGTTAGACATGGTTCGCTCTATGATGAGTTGTGCTTCACTGCCTATCTCTTTTTGGGGGTATGCCTTAGACACTACCGCCCATATCCTTAACCGAGTCCCTACTAAGAAGGTTGCCAAAACACCTCACCAGATGTGGATAGGGAAAGCTCCCTCATTAGCACATATCAAGGTTTGGGATTGCGAGGCTTTCGTAAGACGAGATACTCAGGACAAGCTTAAACCTCGTAGTGAGCGATGTATTTTCATCGGCTACCCGTAGAAATCCTTTGGATATTCGGTGGAGGTTTGACCTCGGCGCCGATGAGGATGAACTATGTGAGGATTAAGGTGCCGGACGTCATCCGCAACGTCAAGATCGTGGTGCACAGTGTGTACTTGCCATTTCCACATATTAATCCTGTGGCTGCGGCTTACGACAGTATCCTAGGAGGCTCAGAAGTCTCAGGAGGAGATCAGACTCTTCTATAGACCGAAGGACAATGTTGTCTTTGTTGCGAGGAGAGGAGTTTTCCGAGAGCGAGAACTCATAAGCCGAGGAGACAGTGGGAGGCAAATCGAGCTTGAAGAGATTCAAGAATCGATAGATGAAGGAACCTCTAACGCTGGCACTCAACCCGAGGAGGAAACTCCAGTTGAACCGATTGACGAGTCCTTACCTCTTAGACGTTCCGAAAGAGTTAGAGTTCAACCCCAATTTTATGGTTTTCATATTACTACCGAAGGGGACACGTATATTAGTGATGGTACACTAATAAATCTAGATGAACCTAATAGCTATAAGGAAGCCATGGTAGGCCCGAAGTTTGCGAAATGGAAAGAGGCAATGGACAGCGAGATCCAGTCCATGTATGACAACCAAGTTTGGAATTTGGTTGATAATGTGCCCAGACGTAAGACCGTTGGGTGCAAATGGATCTTCAAGAAGAAGACCGACGTGGATGGAAACGTATACACATATAAGGCGCGATTGGTTGCGAAGGGCTTTACTCAAACTCCCGGAGTTGACTATGATGAGACCTTCTCACCAGTTGTGAGGATTAAGTCTATTAGAGTGATGCTAGCTATTGCCGCATTTCATGATTATGAGATTTGGCAAATGGATGTCAAAACCGCTTTCCTTAATGGGAAGTAGGCTGAGGATGTTTACATGGCTCAGCCAGAGGGTTTGGTCAATCCGAAGCATCCGAATAGAGTGTGTAAGCTTGAGAAGTCCATTTATGGACTTAAGCAAGCGTCTCGCAGATGGAATCTTTGCTTCGATGAGAAAGTCAAAGAGTTTGGATTTGTACGAAGCGAAGATGAATCGTGTGTATATGTCAAAACCAGTGGGAGTACAGTAAGCTTCCTCGTTCTGTATGTCGATGACATACTACTCATAGGAAACGACGTCCAGACTCTGCAGGAAGTTAAGTCCTGGCTCGGGAAGTGCTTCGCTATGAAGGACCTCGGAGAGGCTTCTTATATTTTGGGAATAAGGATAGTGAGAGAAAGAAGTAAGAGACTAATAGGACTTAGTCAGAACACTTACTTGGATAAAGTACTGAAACGTTTTAGTATGGAAAACTCGAAGAAGGGAGAATTACCGATATAAAGTAATGCCAAGTTGAGTAAGACTCAAAGTTCGAGTACCGAAGCTGAAATAGCAGAAATGAGCCGAGTACCATACGCTTCCGCAGTTGGCTCAATCATGTATGCGATGACTTGTACTTGCCCTGATGTAGCCTTTGCTTTGAGCATGGTTAGCAGATATCAAGGGAATCCTGGAAGAGCCCATTAAATTGCGGTTAAGAATATCCTTAAGTACCTTCGGAGGATGAAGGAATGGTTCTTAGTCCTCAGAGGGAGTGATGACTTGAAGGTGCGAGGGTATAGTGACGCCAGTTTTCAAACCGACAAAGACATCTACCGTTTGCAGTCGGGCTGGGTCTTTACCCTGAATGGAGGAGCAGTGACTTGGAAAAGTTCCGAGCAGGAAACCGTAGCTGATTCAACGTGCGAATCAGAGTTCATTGTAGCGAGCAAAGCATCGAAGGAGGGAATATGGTTAAAGAACTTCATCGGTGATCTTGGAGTTGTACCTGCCATAAAGGAGCCCATGGAGATTTTCTGTGATAATGAAGGAGCAGTTGCCTTGACCAAGGAACCGAGGGATCATGGTAGATCTAGACATATCGACAGAAAATATCATTTTATTAGACATAGAGTAGAAGAAGGACAACTCGTAGTGAAGAGGATATCATCAGAAGATAACCCAGCAGATCCGCTTACGAAGGGACTGAGTAGGGTTAAGCACTTGCAGCATGCTAGGAGTATTGGGCTAAAGGATGATGTTAGTATAGATTAGATAGTAGTAGAAACGTGTAATAGATAAATGTAATTAACATTTGATGATTAAATAAAAGAGTATTATTTATGAGTAATGTTACTGTCATATGTGAATTGTTTAACTATTGTTTCATTTTGCATGTTTTGACTTCCAGAGTAATTGAGTTTATTAAGAATAATCAAATTATTCAAATTGTCCACAATCGTTCATATGTTGGAAGTAGGTATGAATGAAGATTGTCATGAATTGGTGTGTAGATTGTCTAAATGGTATTAGACATAGCAAAAGGTTGCTGCAACGTTCATGAGTGCTTATGAACTAGTTTTGAGCATTGGAACAAACCCGCGCTTGCTGGAATCACCTTATGGAATGTGATAGAAAGGGTGATCGCAAGACGATAACATCATATGGTCTTAAAACCAAGATATATGGTTTGTTATTTGTTAATTGGTTATACATTGATAATGCGAAACCGCATCAGTAACTTGATGTTATAAAACGCATTGTTGTGTATAGTTGATTAATAAATAAGTAAATGCATATAAGTCGAAGTTTATCTGTTACTTTTATCCTAAGAAGGTAAAAGCGATATCTTGGCCGCTCGATGATTTGATTTGACTTATGTGTCAGGCCCAGTCAGAACTAAATTGATGTGTTCGATTAAGTTCTATGTCGAATAAATCAGAGATCGAGAAACCAAATGCTAGACAAATTGGTTCCATAGAATTGTCAGCATGATATCTAAACAGAGGATTGTACGATCCCTTATCTGAAGGACAAGATTGATTAGATCAGAGTTTGACAGCGTCTTTGAGAGCTATGATTGCTAATCGAAATATACTTGTATATATAGTTACTAGACTTATCCAAGTGGGAAACTGTTGGAATAGTGTCTAAGGCTACAACTATATTTGGCAAGTATTTGATCCGGTTGTGCATGGTCCTTTTGGGTTGCCTTCACCATAGCAACTTGACAGGATGATTTATAATGAGAGAAGGAATATTATTAATATATTATAAGAATAATATAAGGAATAATAATATTATTATTTGATTAATATAAGCCATAAATTAATTAGGAATTAATTTGGTGACTTAAAGAGATTAATTAAATAAAGGGGTATAAACTGTCAATTGTTTGATAGTTGCACTTTAGGCTATAAATCCCTTATGGATAAGGGGGACGATTTTGGGGCTTAGGATAGTCATAGAAATCGTCCAAAGGGCTTATCTATTAGGGTATTGGATTGCTTAGGGCCTAAGTTATCCAATTAGGGTTTAAGGGTAAAACCCTAGGAGCTTTACAAGTATAAATAGACCCCTAGGGCTAAGGGAATTCGTGACTCATGCTTTGAGTAGAAACCCTTGCCGATTTGATCCTCTCTCCTCTCTCCTAAATCATCTTCTTGCTAGTTGGTGTTTGTAAGCCATTAGAGGAGTGACAATTGTGACTCTAAAGCCTCAAGGACAAGAAGATCAAGCAAGTAATACAAGGTAAACTTCTAATCTCTATTTTATATTGTTATTATACTCTATTAGCCATTAGAATTCTTGGATTCAATGTATGTTCAATTAGAGAAACCTAGATCCAAGCATTAGGGTTGCATGTGCACATAGGAATGTTCATATGGCCAAAACCCATCAATAACCCCTTTAAGGGTCAACTCTGGTTAATGGTCAAAGTCAAAGTCAACATCCTAGTTGACTCAACTCTCCGAGTTGGTCCATCAACTTGTCGAGTTCCATGATCCATAAAACCCTGAAATGTCGATCCTACTCGTCATGTTCTTTCATGGACTCGTCGAGTTCCATGATCCATGCAACCCTGTAATCTTGATCTTACTCGTCGAGTTCATTCATGATCTCGTTGAGTTCCCCTTTATACAAAGTCGGGACATTTCACTCACAACTCGTCGAGTTCTTCCTTGAACTCATCGAGTTCTTCAATCTTCATACCCAAAAACATGTCCAACTCGCTGAGTCATCTCCTAGACTCGACGATTTTGGCCAGTAACAGAAAAGTTTGGGGAACCACGACCCAACTTGCCGAGTTGCATGAACAACCCATTGAGTTCCCCATAGTCTAAATCCATTCAGTCGTTTCCAGTCGGGTTCAATGCTTCCAAAACATGGATCTGGGCCCCTAGGGTCGATATATCACGTAAAGTTACTAACTTTACGTCCATGTATGTTTTATTTAGCTCAAAAGGCCCTAAAAGGTGGTTCAAAAGTTGCCTGGGACTCCCATGGCCATAAAGTTGGTGGCTTTAAGCCATGGAGTCCCTCTATGTAAGGTCCTTGATGGAAGGATCTATACCAATAATCAATCAAGCAAATGAAATAACAAGAAGATGAGTAGAAGAATGAATAAAATTGAGCTTGCATATGATTAGGTCTGAAAATAATCTAATACAACTCAATGTAACGAAAACACACTGAACAACACTGACAAATGACGTCTGACAACCTACTTATACCACACACTGAACAACATTGACAAATGACGTCTGACAACCTACTTATACCACATACATTGACCGAAAACAGGTTTTCAGTCACACGATGATCGAAAACCTTTCTAGACCGAAAACTCTAAAACATACCAAAAAACTCCAAATAACAATCTTAAATGCCCTAACTCATCTATACATGTAATGCCTAGCCCAAACCATATACCATGACCTTTCAATGTCCCCCTTGGTTTGCGGCTAGCATGAGTTAGTCTTTATCAACTAACATCACATCGGTCCCCTCCATCAATCCACTCCACATTCCCTTTTGGATAATTTCTGCCACCATCGAAGTGAAATCCTTTGCAGCTTGCTCAAAAATTTCCTGAGCGACTTTAATTTGAAACAGAGACAAGTGATGGATATCCCACTTTCCAAACTGAAGTAGGTCATTTCTGTCATAGAGACGAATACTGTCATTTAGAAGTTTGATGATAGTGGTAGCTATTAATTCATCATAAATCCAGTAGAGCATGTTTTCAAGTGACCTATCTTTGAAGTTTTGTAGCACAGGAACTTGCCTCACTTGGTTAGTGGGAGGCCACAACACAGTTCTGAAAGGTTTGTCTGTCTTTGGATCGATAACTTTTAGGTATAGCTTGATGATAGAATTGGCAGTGTTCATAGTAGGAAATCCCTTCTTTGTCTGATTTTCAAGAAATAACCTGAATTGAGTTGCTTTAGGATTGCCTGACGGATTCGCAAACGGAGCGTTAACAAGTTCAATGAGATTAACTCTTGTCCAAGATTCGAAATCATGAACATTCTTGTAGTATTCAACATTATTGCTCTTCCGTCTCACGACCCACAAGTTCAAACGGTCGTGGAATCCCCATGATCTGATTCCAGATCGGTCACCATAACAATGAACAAATCTCTTATTTTCAAGATCAATACGAGTGATTTTTGGTTGACCAAGAGGCGCGTTGTCATCTGAACTTCTCTTGAACATGATTTGCTGCTTCTTGGAGGATTCATTTAGCTTTGCTTTCTTGATAGCTATAATATGTGGAGCTTGGAAATGTTCTGTGGGAAATTTATCATAGATCATAGTTTTCTTGGATGAGGAGGAGTCACCAGGATGAGCTGTAGATGGTGGGTCAACTCGAAGGATTTCCACTGAGGACTTGAATTTGTCACCAAGTTCCTCTGTTTGTTTTTGTTTCATGTCAAAGTAGCATGCTGACAGAGCACCAAGGTGAGTCTCAAGTGTTGAAAGTTCCTCAGTCTTTAGTGACTTATCTACCTCAAGATCATCAATACGAACAATGAGTTGCGCATTTGTGGCCTCAAGATCAGCAATTCGGGATGAATGCTGACTGATCACAAGGTCTTTCTCAATAAGCTTTTGGTTTAACACACCAATATCTTTTCTCAACTCAGGCACCAAGGAATCATCATCTCTAGACAAACATTCCTCAAAAGATATTCCTTTTCCGCGAGAGGAATGAGTTGGACTTAATTGCTAGGCCATATGCATAACTAGCCTCTCAGAGGAAGCAT
This sequence comes from Lactuca serriola, assembly GCF_051521515.1. Lineage (NCBI taxonomy): Eukaryota > Viridiplantae > Streptophyta > Magnoliopsida > Asterales > Asteraceae > Lactuca > Lactuca serriola. Next base: position 364,192,477 of record NC_136411.1, read on the forward strand.
CATGATCTGGCCTTGGAGGGGATGATCCTTGGCCAGCAGACGAACCACTGGCTTCATGGATTGAGTTGGGACCTTCTTGAGTGGGTACAAATGAGGATGGGGCAAATGATGTAGATGGAGGAGTCTCGGTAGTTTGAGTCAAGTCAGGAAAAAGTACTCCCATCCTTGGATCATTTCTGCGTCTCTTCAAAGGAGGCTAGGAGGTCAGAGTTGTCAGGGAATCACTTACAATGGGCTCGGTTGTCGGAACAACATTGTCAAGGGGAGGAATCCCTGATTATGTGTCCATAGGAATTGATGAATCAGTCATCTGAACGGTAGACAGAGGCACAGTCTCTTGAGCATCAGATTTCTCCCTTATCTCCGGTGTTTGATTAGCACCATCATGGATACAGTCAAAGAAGTCATCAAGGTCTTCGTTTGACAAAAGATTCTCATTCACACCACAATTCATCGCTACATCATCTCTTTCGTAACCGGATATGTCAAGATCCTCATAATCATCATCTTCTCCTTCTTCACTGAAATCATTTTGAACTGTCACATTCTCAAGATCATTATCTTCAACAACAATGGTAGACGGAGCAACATCTTCAATCTCATGGTTTGAAACGGTGATGACATCATCATTTACATTTGCATGATCTGACGATGCTTGATCTGTAGACTCTTGTTCTGGGGACCCATGAGATTCTGACAAGTCGGCCAGTTCCATAAACTTTCCAAATTTCACGAGCGGATACTTTCCCTGAAACATGATTTTCCATTTTCAATTTTGCTTGATGAGGCTTATGGTGTTGGGACCAAATGCTTTCATATCTAGTATCTCTCCTGTCTTGAACAACTCAGGGTATTGCTTGTTGATAAAGATTTGAATGAATCTTGGGTACAGTAGAAATTGATCTTTTGATTTCTTGTTGGCATTTGTAACCATTTCCTCCAAAATGAAATTTGAAAAATTAAAGTCAATCCCCACAGCTAGAGCAACAATTGTCTGAGTATTTCTTGAAGATATCTCATCTGAGCCACCCTTCCTTCCAGAAATGCAGTTAACGAATACATGAGCTAGAAACCACCAGTAAGGAGGTAACAGCTTTTTCAAAGTAGGTGGGAAGTTACCTTCAAATCCTATTTTCTCAAGATACGATTCAACTTGTTCCAAATTGATATTAGTTGGGTAAGTTGCCTGATCATCAATCATTAAAACATCCCTGATAAATTGCTCAGTGATAACAACTTTACACCCTTTGACAAAAGCTTCAATGATCACTGAGCCATCTTCTCCTTTCTTGACATTTGCAGATCTCCAGAACTCATTGATTAGGTTCAGATAGATGACTGGGTTCCAGGTTAGTGCAGTGAAGATGCAGCATTCCCTTAATCCAAACATCATTGACGTGAATTCATTGTGCCACTGGGGGATCCTCTAGGAGAATTGACACGTTATGACTTTCAGCAACCTTGAGACTTGCCATTTCTACCTGCACAAACCTAGCCAAGTGAGAAAAACTTTTGATTTTAACAATTAAAATAATTTTATCATTTAAATCAATTTAATTGGCCATTTGATTTCAAAAAAAAAATTTAGGTTTTCGGTTAACAAATTCAAGGCCGAAATCTCCAAGATCGAAAGCATCTTAGCCATTTAGACTGAAAGCTGATGGTCTTGACGCCGTTGGAGTTGTGAGCCGATGGACCGAATACGGCTTGACCGAAAGCCGGTTAGCTGATGGACCGAAAGCTTAGGACCGAGAACTGTTGGACCGAAAGCCCGCCGAGAGTTCCCTTTTAACCATTAGGCTTCAATTTCGTGGTCGATTCACTACGATAATGTTGTATCCATGGTCGAAAACATCATACCTGTGAAGATTTTGGATCAATTTGAAGGAATTAGCACAAAAAGTTTTCGAGGGTAGAGAGAGAAACGAGAGGTTTTCGGTCCGGGATAAGAAAAATGAAAGGAAAGAGGAGTTTGGTTGATCTATACCTTTAAATACCAGATCCAAACCCGGATCCATAACCCAATGGGTTGCGTCCATTAAAAACTATAAAGCCCAATACCCAAAACATATTTTTTTTAAAAAATAAAACCTTTTGAGGATTAAAAATAAAGGATAAAAATAAAAATAAAAATAAAACTAAAATAAAAATAGAAATAAAAATAAAATAAAATGAAGTACTTTCTAAAATTTACCATTAAAAAATGAAACTAAAAATAAAATTTAAAATTAAAATAAAACTAAAATTTGAATTTTAACCTAAATTTCACCTCTAACTGAAATTGATAACCTTTTGAGATGTGGGATCAAAGTTGTTAGACAATCATAATCCGTTTCTCAGTACCTTCCCCTTCATGAAAAGATCTGGTCGATCGCCGGTATTGAGGTCCACTTAAGCATGAAAAAATTGTGACAAATTTTGGACATGCTATAAGTGACAAGACAAGTTGATCCTATGTTCCTAGATAAAATTTCCTAAGGACCATTCATCTGACGACGACCAAGGATATTGTTGTCCACCTAAGTTGAGCAGCGAGATCTACAGATAACCTATAAATCGTTCAATTTTAGTTGTACTAGAACGTGTTTCCCGCTTCCAGATATACCCCAATAATCAAAGACTTCAGAAATACTCCTTACTTTAAGTGAGCAGATAATTATTAGGAGAGAGGATAGATTTATAATGCATATGCCGTACACCCAGGTCAGATCTCTTCCAATCACGCAGAGGGTGAAACATATGACTGACTAGAATTTCAGAGGGATTGAGAAGTAGAAGGTTTCATATGCTGTGTACCAGGTCGGATTATGAATCACGTAAAGGAGACAACATATGGCTAACAGGTAGAAAGAATAGCATAGATAGAAGATGCAGAGAGACAGATTTGCATATGTTGCAATCCAGGTCGGATCTTTCGATCACACAGAGGAGGCAAGATATGACTAACAGTAGGAAAGAAAGAAAATAACTTTCTACAGACCCAATTTATGGGAATTCCCCAGTCGCCCCGTCAATATCGGAATTAAGGACAAAATCCTTACATTAAGGAAAAGTTAAACCACAGTTCTAGATATGGGTTCTCTTAATGTGACCGGTAGATTCTCATGTATATCTCCCTGCTCAACCTATCCAAGCGTCATATTGTCAGGATAAACGGAACTATCTAGGTCAAGATTTATCAAGTCTCTAGATTCCTTAAGTTCATCTGTACCTAGTCAAGTCCATCAAACTTTTTGTGCCTACCAGCACATCGAACACAGAGCCTAGACAATTCAGCTTTGGTAACTTACACGGATTCAGATTGCCTATTATCACTTGTTGATATTGTTTGGTTTAATACAAACAATTCTATGTGTGCATGCAACCCTAGTATTGGATCTATGTTTTCACTATTAGTTATACAGCTTTATGAACACAAAAAGAAACCTGGCATGCTACTATAATTTTCGAAATTCATATATAAAGCTAGAATACATACCTTTTGTTGTTATATAGCAATAACAACTAGTTCCTTGAATTTCCTTAGCTCTTGAAAGCAAGTACCACAAGTGTAGTACCTCTAATGGAGTCACAAACACCATATGCAACTTGGATGAAGAGGAGAAGAAAGGGAGGCACCAAAAACGGCTGGAAACCCTAATGGAAGTGTTGTCCACGTTTTTGGGGCTTAAGGGTCCCTTTTATACATGTAGGCTATTAGGGTTTACAACTAGGAAACCCTAATCTGACTGCTTAGGCCCTAAGCAGCCCATGGACTCCTTAAACATATCCCTTGGACGATTTCTAATGGGCTTCCCATAGAATTCGTTCAACCTATATATTATTAGGTGATCCATAGCCCAATTATAATTATCTTATAATTGCAACTTCAGTCCCCTAAGTTTAATTAATCTCTTTTAGCCACAAAATTAATTCTTAATTAATTCTTGACCAATATTAATTAAACAATATGATTTCTCCTTTAATATATTATTCTCATAATATATTAATAAATCATATTTAAACCTTTCTCTTCTTAAATCATCCTACATATTGCTATAGTGAAGGCAACCCAAAAGGACCATGCTCATAATCGGGTCAAGTACATACCAAAACAGTTATGGACTTAGACACTAATCCAACAGTCTCCCACTTGGATAAGTCTAATAACTATTTTCCGTATGACTTCAGAACCTGATCAGCAATCGTAGCTTTCAAAAGCCGCTGTCAACTCTGATCTTATCAGATAGCGTGTCCTCTAGATAAGGGATTATATATTCCTCCATTCTCAAGATATCGTATAGACAAAAGACATGAATTTCAATCATTCTCTCTATACTATTTCCCGACTTCCGATTCATGACGACTGATAACAGACTACAATTGAACACATCAACTTAGTCCCGGCTTGGCCAAGCGCTTAGATGTCATCACTAAATCATCGAGAGGCCCACATATATCGCTTTTATCCCACTTTGGGTAAAAGGAATGGATAAACTTCGACTCAAATGCTCGCTTGCATTTACTGATCGAATCACACACAACAATAAGTTTTATAACACCAAGTTACTGGTGCGTTTACTTATTATCAATGTGTAACTGACCAACAAATAACAACTCACACGTCTCGGTTTCAAGAATATACAATATTATCGTCTCACTAATCACTCGTGATAAAACCGTGAAGTGATCCAAGTGAGCGTGGGTTTAATCCAATACTTTAATCTTATCAAAGCACTCACAAACTCTGCAGCAAACTTGTGCCATGTCTAAACACTTCAGACAATCTACAGACAGATTCATGACAGTCTTTATTCATACCTACTCCCAACGTATGACCAACTGTGGATGTTTGAATAACCTAGTTATTCTGGAAGTCAAAACATGCAAATTGAAACATGACAACAATACTTATCCTATATGGCCCCAAACTTGTGAGAGTAAATAAAACCCTTCTATTTATCCACCATATTGATTACTCATTATTTATCATTTAATGTTTCGGATAATCAACTCATTACTTGAATTATACCAACAATTGTCCCATGCTCTAAACATGCACACCTTGTTTCCTATGGTCCATGCTTTGCGAAATAGATCACCTGAAAACTTTTCCAATGATGCTCATTTCACAATTCCTTAATCCTAATTATTAGTGTAAGAACACAAGGTTCTTGCCACTACTAGAATATGCTAGATTCTAACATTTTATGCAACGATCCCTTTGCAAAATCATAGCACAAAAGTCACCAAGACGTAGCTAATGAAATTACAAAGTACTTTCTTAGAAATTGTTACAAGACAATTCCATAGATGTGAAGTCTCACATTCAAAGTACATTCCTTTGAACATCCTTCTTGCATAAAAGTTTCTAATCTAGGCATAGACTCTCAATATCCAACTCCCAATATGGAAACATTTCCACATTTGCCATATGACAACTCATTCTTAATAGAATCTTATCTATTCATAATAATGTCGATATGGTCCATCCAATACCATACTTCCAACTACTTACAAGCGATCAATCCTCAGCGAACTTTGGATCGTCCTTTGATAGTTGTTAAATTCTTTCAGTCAAAACCAATTCTATTCCTTTTTCCCTCTTAATGCGTTAGACATTTGGAAAATTTTAGAATGGTAAAATACTATAGCATTTACAATCGATCCTATACCCGAAGCGTATGGGACACGATGCATAAAGATATGATACTTTACCAATCTTTTGCCATAATATTTTATGTGTCATGTTCTTACAATTCGAACTATGAAGAGGGATGCCGTAATCATAATCGAATTTTAAGAACACACAATGTATCCTTTGACTGAAAATATTAAAATTTCTTAATCTAAGCTTTAGATTTTGAAATGGAGTATAATATTCTCTCCCTTAATTATAGCAAAACAACTTTTCAACCCATGCAACTTTGCAAATGGAATCTTTGTTTTTCTATAATTAATATTGCTAACTTGCAATACTCGCCATAACAATCATACAAGCATAACACTTATGCTCCCACTATCATGATGATTACCATATAAGCATAACATTTATGCTCCCACTAGCTTTGACATGTATTCAAAAAACAAATGAACTTCCAGAAAACAATGCCTATTGAATCTCTGAAATTCATATTTCTAATACCAGATGCTTCGATAAGCCTTTATCTAAGCTTCTTAACCTTATACACCTTTGCCTTAGATAGCTCATATGTGTGTTTAAACAATTCATAACTTATGTTACTAAGTTCCAAATGTTGAAACTAATTGCGAAATCTCACAATTCGAACTATGGAAAGGGATGCCGTAACCATAATCGAATTTGAGAATACAATTTTCACAATTGCTATCTTCTTAAAATCTCTCTTAGTGAAAGCATTTCCTCACAGTCATTTTCATGAAGGAGGGAATCTTATGACACTTAGATTTTATGGTGTATGAGTTCCTATCCATGTGAATTTGCCAAAAACAAGGTTTGCGACAAATCCAAACTCATATGGACTGAACTTTCTTAATCTTGATTTCTTGCCCTATGGTAACACGAGTGCCCACCATGCCTTCCAAGTAGTTTAGTAACTTGTCCTTACATATCAATTTACTTTCCATCGACTAAGGCTTTAGTGTATATTCAAATGAGAACTCATAGAACTCATATACACAATTAACTCAATTGGAATGGCACAGAAACAAAACAATGTCAGCACGATAGGTTGTAAACCTCAAGTCGTGTGCTAGTGATGATCGATAAGGTTTATTCTTGATTTGTTCTTGAAACTTTTCAAGACCATTAAGACTCCCACTGACTTCTTGACATATAAGATTCTCTTGTCAAGAAACATTTCTTGACAAACAAATATTCAAGAGTTAGTGAAGCATTTATCAAGACAAAACACTTCACACAATTGGTCCTAGTTGGTCTTTGTCTTATCCAAGACAACACAACTTACCAATTTCAAATGTGCAAGAATAAGAAAACTTTTCCAAATTCCACATTTGATGAGTGTTATAAACCTACTTAAGACTTTTCACTCAATGTCACAATCTTGACTCTAAGACTTGATATTGGAACGAAGTATGATTGACTTCTTGATTTAACCATTTCTACAATACTTGATTCCTCTTCTTAGACATGCAATTGCACTAAGACTCACTTAGAGGATCTATTGAGACATGGTTCTTAATCTTTAAGACTTATCATAAAACACAATAAAAGGTACTCTCCCTTCTTCCTAGAAAAGAGAAACTTTTATCTTTCTGCCTACTCGATTCTTCTTTATTCGTTCTACTATTCATTGAAACTCTTTCAATCAATCTCAGAATTACACTTAATCTTATAAGTATAATCACATTTACTAAACTTTAGTAAATCATGACGAATATCTTTGTCACTCTTGTGGTGGACTTGATCAACGCACAACCTAGTGTACTTGATCTCCTAGTCCTTCAACTGACATTTTGCGAAAGAATTAGTCTAAGTTTCCCAAATGTGAAAGTTTTTCCATTCATCATACAATACACATTGCATGATTCCAAGTTTCTGTCCAATTGAAACTTGGGCGATGAGAAACTCTCCTTACTTGGTAAACTCTTGACACTTCCACAAATAATACAATTAAGAATCAAATCCATTATTTCTAATAATAGAAACATTCAAACATCAATTTTTTTTTATGCATGCCATCGCAAGGATAAACAAATAAGATAAAATCAAAATTTATTTTATTGCGGAAAAATTTGTCCTTACAATGTAATTCAATTGAAAAACTATGTTATTACATTTTCTTAACAATCTATTCTAACTCCAAGTAGTAGCTCAAGAATCCATTCTTCAAGTAATGCGATCGACATCCATTTCTTCATGATTAGATTCAGCTCACTTCTTTTCTCAAGCTTCCTCTCTTTTCCTCGATCCTTCAAAACATCAAAATGTAATCTTATCACATCATGTATTAAGAATCTAGAATAGGAACTTAAAAGAGTTAGTTAATGGATTTTACCTGAAGCAGAGCCATACGTCTTGACTCTCCCATCTCTTAGATCTCTCAGGTAGTTAGGGCAGCTTCGTCTCCAATGCCCCTTCTCTTGGCAATAAAAGCAAATAGACTCCTTCGGCACAACACATCGGACAATCACAGACTTAGTTCTTTCTGGACTTCCAATGTTGCCAGTGTCCATTAAAGTTTGGGAGTTTGATTCACTAGACAAATTTGCTTGACTAGCACGCCAAATCATTGCTGATTCAGCAACTATAAGCAAATAGGTGAGATCAATTAGGGTCACGTTGTGGTCCATCATATAGTACTCTCTAACGAACTCACTATATGATTCAGGAAGTGACTGAAGAACCCAGTCAACAGCCAACTCACTTGAAATCTCGACACCCAACATGTTTAACCTATCAATGTATGACTTCATCTCTAAGACGTGCGCACACACAGGTTTCCCATCTTCGTGTTTACTTGCCAAAAGGGCTTGAGTGAGCTTGAACTTTTCAAGCCTTTGAACTTGTGGGTCAGGGAGAATAATTGGAGGAGGTGGAGGAAGTGAAGCATGACTCTCATTTCCTTGATCGTATCTCGGAACGTCATCTTCATTTGGAAAGCTTGTTCCAAAGAATTTGGGAAGACCATTGTAAGATTCAGACATCTACAAAACGGGAGAAAATTCAAGTTAAGTTGATTAGAATTCTTGATGCAACACCCAAATGAAACATCAAGCTAGGATCCAACACAATACTCTACAACCTAGAAGAGGGATGCCGTAATCTAGTTGCAGAATATTTGAAGGTAGGTAAATGACGATTTACCAATTTCCACCATGAAAAACGAAAAAGAAGTTTAAGTTTTAAATGAATTGAAACTCCTAGATCTTTTGAGACTCATTGAACTCTTCAATGGCATGTTTAATCTCGATTATGCCCTACTATTCGTGACTGGGATGCCGAGGATCACAAACAAGGTGTGAATAACCATACGAATCACGTGGTGCACCCAATGCTACTATCACCTAATCAATGTGCCGGTTAGCCACACACGCTCCATTGATCTATGATAAGCATCGAGCCACCCTTTGCCACCAATGTCATCCCCAAATTAGTGTGCCGGTTAACCACACACGCTCCACTAACGTTTGACAAGGGTACGAAGTGTAATTCCATGGGTTAGCATACAATTTCACATTTTGCCTAAAGTAACTATGATTTGGGAATTTGAAAAAGCATTTAGTTACTTTGTACTTCATTATACTTATAATGGAAGGTTTCTTTCCTATCCTACCCGTTCGGCTAACGACCCTCCACTAGTCAAGAGTGCGGTGGGTAAGAGTGGATACCCATTCAATCGCCATTTTATAGGCAATTTCCTTAAACACCCCTTATAGACTAGCTTTGTGAATGAGGCCTACTAACGGTAAGACTGAATTTTTAGTTATACATATATAATATTAAACTTTTAATCTTATATATAGTATAAGGGTGTATTTTACACTTTTAAAATACTAGGTGGTTTAAATTATACTTTTAATTAACCAAAATCATTATGGATTTATTAAATCTATTTTAATTATACACTTAATTAATTTAATAAAACCATAAGGGTTTAATTTGAACTTTTCAAAATCAGGGTTTTGGAATTTAGACTTTCAAAATTAACTTTTAATCAACAATTTAAATTCCAAAACTTGAGGGCAAGTTTTGAAACTCTTCAAAACAATTAGGTTTTAATCACACTTAAAATTTTCGAATTTAAGACATTTAAATTAAAATTTTAAATATTAAAACTCTTGATTTAATAATTACCATAAATTAAACAATTAATTTAAATTATTAAATCACAAGGGATTATCTAGATCATGAGGATAATTAACAATTATACATCTAAGATATCCTAATCCCTTGAATCCCTCTCTAAATCTCGAAAATAAGGGATGGGATAATTCAGGATCTTTAATTACCATATTTAACAATTAAAAGATAATTACAAGATATGGGATTATCCAAATCCCTAAAATTTAGGATCTAACCTTGGGGAAGGAGGTAATTTCGAAATCCAAGGGTTGGATAACCCTAGATTTCAAAATCTTGGAGGCTAAGGAAAGGATTTGGGAAACCCTAGCAAAAATCGCCATCTAGGGTTTTGCAACCCTAATTGCGAAAATTACCTAGCCTTTAGGGTTTATTAGCCATAAACCCTAATATGTCAAGTTCACAAATTTGAATAAAATCTAATTGAAAACAAAAACCAATGGCTCTGATACCACTGTTTGGTTTAATACAAACAATTCTATGTGTGCATGCAACCCTAGTATTGGATCTATGTTTTCACTATTAGTTATACAACTTTATGAACACAAAAAGAAACCTGGCATGCTACTATAATTTTCGAAATTCATATATAAAGCTAGAATACATACCTTTTGTTGTTATATAGCAATAACAACTAGTTCCTTGAATTTCCTTAGCTCTTGAAAGCAAGTACCACAAGTGTAGTACCTCTAATGGAGTCACAAACACCATATGCAACTTGGATGAAGAGGAGAAGAAAGGGAGGCACCAAAAACGGCTGGAAACCCTAATGGAAGTGTTGTCCACGTTTTTGGGGCTTAAGGGTCCCTTTTATACATGTAGGCTATTAGGGTTTACAACTAGGAAACCCTAATCTGACTGCTTAGGCCCTAAGCAGCCCATGGACTCCTTAAACATATCCCTTGGACGATTTCTAATGGGCTTCCCATAGAATTCGTTCAACCTATATATTATTAGGTGATCCATAGCCCAATTATAATTATCTTATAATTGCAACTTCAGTCCCCTAAGTTTAATTAATCTCTTTTAGCCACAAAATTAATTCTTAATTAATTCTTGACCAATATTAATTAAACAATATGATTTCTCCTTTAATATATTATTCTCATAATATATTAATAAATCATATTTAAACCTTTCTCTTCTTAAATCATCCTACATATTGCTATAGTGAAGGCAACCCAAAAGGACCATGCTCATAATCGGGTCAAGTACATACCAAAACAGTTATGGACTTAGACACTAATCCAACAGATATCACTTCCCAATAATACCTACAAAAGAGAAATATCTCAGTAATAATAATTTTTCTGATTTTCTAATGTTTTTGGATTTTCTGATTTTCTAATTTTTGTTTGTTTGTTTGTTTGTTTTTTTGTTTATTTCTCCCCCTAAATTTGTGCATGGGTGAGAATAAAATATAAATGCACAAATTTAAACTAAGCTAAACAAAAATTAATCCTCAAAACGAATTATTTTCAAAAAATTTACCAGCACATCGAATTGAACTTTGTTAAACGACTTTGTGAACAAATCTGCCACATTATTAGTAGTGGGAACCTGTTCTAGCCGAATGAGTGAGCACTCATAACAATCTTTGATAAAATGAACTTTGATGTCGATGTGCTTGGTTTTTGAGTGTTGGACCGGATTTTTAGCAATTTGGATCGCAGCCTCATTATCACAGAATATAGGGGTTTCTTGAAAATTCAAACTGTAATCCAACAGCTGATGTTGGATCCATATGACTTGAGAACAACAAGCAGATGTAACCACGTATTCCACTTCTATTATTGAGGTTGAGACAGTGTTCTGTTTCTTGCATTGCCAGGACACCAGCCGATCACCTAGAAATTGACATCTGCCTGAAGTCGATTTCCTGTCAAGATCGCAGCCTCCATAATTGCTGTCAGCAAAAGCATACATATCAAAATAAGAATTTTTTGGATACCAAAGACCCAGTTTTGGGCTGCCTTTAAGATATCGAAAAATCCTTTTGACAGCAGTAAGATGAGAAAGTTTAGGATTAGCCTGATAACACGCGCATTGACAGACCGCAAACATAATGTCTGGGCGACTTGCAGTTAGATACATCAGCGAAAAAATCATCGATCTGTAGTATGTTTGATCTACGGATTCGCCTTCAATATTAGGGGTCAGCAGGGGTCTCTCCGCCATGGGTGTCAAGGCAGGTTTGGTGTCTCTGAACCCGAACGTCTCAAGCATATCCTCCACATATTTGGCTTGATGGAGCAGGATTCCGGTTGAATGTTGTTCGACCTAAAGCCCCAAAAACATGGTCATCTCGCCCAACGTACTCATCTCGAACCTCTTTTTCATAACATCCTCAAACTCCTTGCACAGATGTGGACTCGTTGACCCGAAAATGATGTCGTCTACATAGATTTGTACAAGAATCTGATTTGCACTGACATGCTTTATGAATAAGTTCTGATCAATAGTGTCGCGTGAGTAGCCATGATTAAGCAAGTGATCTGTGAGAGTAGCATACCAGGCTCTAGGAGCTTGACGCAGCCCATACAGAGCCTTGTCTAACTTGTAGACATGGTTGGGAAATTTTGAGCTGACAAACCCAGGATGTTGATTAACATAGATCTCTTCCTTCACCTTGCCGTACAAGAAAGCCGTCTTGATGTCCATTTGATAGACTATGAAGTTCATGTAGGAGGTATAAGCTAGGAAGATACGAACAGCCTCCAAGCGAGACACCGAAGCATATACTTCTGTATAATCAAGACCCTCTACCTGTCTAAACCCACGGACAACCAATCTCTCCTTATTTCTTACAATCACACCTAAATCATCCTACTTATTTCGAAATACCCATCTTGTGTCGAGAGACTTCTTGCCTTTTGGCAATTCCACCAGCGTCCAAACCCCAAGTTTTTAGAACTAATTTAGCTCGTCATGCATTGCATCCACCCAGCTGGGCTCATTCAAAGCCATTTCTACATTCTTGGGCTCTGTTTGAGAGATAAAGCAAGAATAGAGACATGCGTTGACGTCTTCCACTCTGGCTTCTAGTTCTAACGTCGTCGCCCAGCTGGCCAATGACATTCTCGATCAGATGATTGCACTGTATGCAAGAGAATATATCATGACTGATGTCATTGAGTGAAACAAGAAGATTATGAATATCAATAGCTCCTTCATTTGCTGAAGAGTCCACGGTAGATGAAACAATTTCGTTTGATGGATTTGCTACAAACTCATCAGCAATTTGATCGGGAAAGAGAAGTTCCATCATATTTTGAGTGACAGCGGAAGCATCTTGGTTCATGAACTCTATTTCAACTGGGGTTAGAGGAGTAGCATCAGCATCTGGAGCAGATTGATGTGTTGAGGACTCTGGAGAAGCGATTAGAACAGATGACACCACCGGGGAATTAGTAGCAGAAACCAATGGCGGTCTATAAACAACCTCTTCATCATCGTCTTCATTGATATCCTTCGAGCCAGAGATAGACCAAACTTGGTTATCAGACAACACACTAAAAGATTTGAATAGTGATGTGTAGTCAAATAGCCAATCAGGACCCACCCTAGCGTCCGTTTCATTCTCTTCCAGCCAGCGAACATCAAAAGATTCCACGATTTTCTTTGTCTTCTTATTGTATACCCTATAAGCAGTATGAACAACATATCCGATGAAATAGCAGTCATCAGCTTTTGCATTGAATTTTGGGTTGGACTCCAAGTGAAGAAGGGTGCAAAGGCAACCAAATACTCTGAAATGGCTAACAGATGGATTGTGTCCACATAGAATCTCATACGGAGTTTTCATCTGGGCTTTGTTGATCAGGACACGATTTTGAACATAGCAAGCAGTGTTGATCGCCTCTGCCCAAAAGAAAACTGGAAGTTTAGAATCACATAGCATCTTCCTCTCTGCGTCTTGTAACATTCGATTCCTCCGATCAGCAACACCGTTTTGTTGTTGTGTCCGAACAGAACTATACTGACGCACAATACCCTTCTCAGCGTAAAAATGATCAAGAACAACATTCTTGAATTCCGTTCCATTATTTGTGCGTCGCGCTTTCACTTGGTGGTTGATTTGGTTCTCGATCAGTAAAATGAATTTCTTGATAAGGTCAGCGATCCCAACATTGTTGGATAGAAAGAAAACCCATGTGAAGTGAGAGAAGTCGTCTATCACAATGAGACAATATGAATTTCGATTGATGCTGAGGACGTTGACCGGACCAAACAAATCCATGTGCAACAATTGGAGCACCTGGCTAATGGAGTTGACCTTCTTTGGCACATGTGGCTTTCGATGATGTTTACCTTGAGCGCATGACACACATTTTTCAAAAGTAATGAAGTCTCTGACGGGTAGACCACAGACCATTTTGTTTTTGGCAAGACGATTCAGATTCTTTGCATTTACATGGCCAAGTTGACGATGCCACAACATAGCGTTTTGTTCTGAGATTTTAGAAAAGAGACAAGTGACTTCACCGGGTATGTTGTTGTTCATGTCAATAATTTAGGCATTCCCATCCCGCTTTGATTTGACAAGAATCCACTCCTCTGGGATGACAATGCCAGGCTTTAAGATTAGACATTCCTTATCGGTGAAGTGTGTCGAGTAACCCTTGTCACAAATTTGAGAAACACTTAATAAACTATGCTTCAACTCAGGAACATAGTTGACGTTCTCAAAACTAAGCACTCCATTGGTCACCGTTCCTCTTAGTGTGATTTTTCCACCCTCTCCACCCGCAAAGGAGACATATCCCCCATTAAAGGTCTGAATGTTGTGCAATTAGGAGATATCTCCTGTCATGTGCCGGGAGCAGCCGCTGTCGACATACCAGGTTCTGACGACATTCCTCCGCAACTGTCCCTGCACAATGAGCGGAATCATTTAGATTTGGGGACCCAGGTCATTACATTCCTGGGTTGACCCTTAACGTTCACAACTTTATCTTTTAATTTTCCTGAAGTTGAAATTCCATTTACAGTAGATACAGAGGATGATGATGACTGATTAGACTTTATTATTGGCACCCATTGATATTTAGGTGTTGAAATAATTTTCTCTTTAGTTTGCTTTGAGCAGGTGGATTTTCTACTTGAAGAAGTTGAAGAACCAGACCTGCAGTTTGATGAAATCGATTTTGGCTTAGGTTTGATCGATTTTGATAAAATGTTTGTGATTTTATTAAAAACCTGTTTGTTCTTATGAAAAACTGCCATTTTCTTGTTTTGATTTGCTTTCCAGTCATCATCTCGAGAGCGAGATCGTGAAGACTTTCTAATTAAAGACCGTCCTCTAGACTCATTCTCTCCTCTTTGTGACAAATAATGCACAAGCATCCGATTGAGACAATTTCGGGCAATATGACTGGCAGTACCACAATTGAAGCAAATTTGTTTATTGTCATTCGACTTGGTACTGCTGTTGTTAGATTTCTAGCTTTTATTATATTTTCTAGCATTTTCACATTTGCAAGAACAAATACTAGATTGTGTAGCAAACGTAAAAGATGTAGAAGCACTTGAGTCAGATTTGGCAACTTTATCAGAAACAACATCATTATTTTCAAAATTATCAGTCTGAAACAACACACCACCAGAAACAAAGACATTAATTTTTGAGTTTAACACAGACTCATCACAAAATTGAACACCAAATTTAGACATAGAATTATTTGACTAAGACTTTTTCAGCTTCTTGCTCCCCCTAATCTACTGACACATCTGCACTTAAGGTAGAAATGTTAGTATTCAAAATTTTATTATTAGACTGTGTTGCTTGTTTAGATGCTGGCTTCCCATAAACCAAGAAAGGTTCTCTATCATTTTCTTCTTGAGATAAAGGAATAGCAGTGTAATTATGATTGAAGGGAGGAGGGACACTCTCAAATCCTAATCCTACTTTTCTTTGGTTACCACAAGTAATGTCCTTCCACTGCATTTGTTCCTCTATTATTTTTTCAACAATTTCACTTGACCCATCGAATTTTTTAAAATTAAATTCAACATTTTCAAATCGGTTTTTCAATGCGTCAAGTTCAGCGGTTACAGCAGCAAGCCTTCCTTTGAGATGATCATAATTCTCGCACTTGTTGCTGTAATCCTCTTGCAATTTTTTAAAATCTTTTGTTTTGTTCTCTAATTGATTTTTCAAAGGCTTTTGATTTTTCCTAAGAGTGTAGCCTTCATACTTAAGGTCCTGATTCTCTCTCTTAATTAATTCAATTTGGTCATGTAAGAATTTAACAGTTTTCATACAAGATTGAGAGCAACCATTTTCACTGACCTCAGGTTTGGCAGGCTCTGGAGTGGTTTGCACCATGAATGCAAATTGAAGATTAATCATTTCCTCTTCAGGATCCTTCTCTGCTTCTTCTTCCACACCATCCTTGATCTGGGCAAGATGTGCATTTTCAGGTCCTGAAATATTCAGAGCCTGAATCTGGTCTTCCCAATCAAAGGATTGAGCCACCATAGCCAAGTTTGCAGTTTGATTGTTTGAAGAGGATCCCCCGTTGTTGTTCACCGGCACCATAGCTCGATAAGAATTCTCTCTTCGGTCTGGTTTTGGACATTCTCGGGCAAAGTGTCCAGGTTCATGGAAATTATAACACCTCAGCTTTCCTTTGTTGAACCCCACTTTCTTGTCAGAGTTCACACTCCAGTTATTCTTTCTAGTTATCTTGGAGAATTGTTTTGCCCTAAAAACAACCATAGCCATTTTCCATGTGATGTCCATCTCCTCCACATCCCCTGGATGGATCTGATCTAGGTCAGCAAATGATAATTGTGGGGAAAGTTCTCCAGCCACAAAAGCATTGTAACAGTTCACTAGACCAGTGGCGAGGGCCAGATTTTCTTTTTCTTTCAATGATGAGGATTGAAGATTATTTCATTGAGCCTGAATGGATGCATTTGAGGATGAACCAACAACAGAACCAGCTTGTTCAAGAAAATATTGAGGTTGAAAAACTTGAATGTTTTGCATTGATGGGATGATATATGAAGTGGGCTGATGAGTCACATAGGGTTGAACTTGAGTAACATGAGATACTTGAGAAACTTGAGGAATAGTGAAACTTGAGAAAGCCGTGTTGTTGGTGGTTTGGATTCCAAGATTTGCAGAGGAGTATGAATTAACATGGTTAATCTCTCTTTTCTTATCATTGAGATCGCAAGCCTTAATGATCGCCATTGTTTCAGCCAAACTCAAATGGTTCAAATTTTTGGTCTTCTTTATCACTGAGACATTCATATCCCAAGATTTTGGTAGAGAATTTAGTAGCTTCTTGTTAATATCAGATTTTGTAACCATAACACGAGCAAAACTCATCTCAATGGTAAGTGTGATAAACCTTTGCAATTGATTCTCAAGAGATTCCCCCAAGACATAGTTAAACATGTTGAACTTCTGTCGCAACATGTCTTGGAGACTTTGTTTCATGTCTTCATTCCCTTCGTATACTTCGATCAATGCTTCCCATAATTCCTTTGCTGAACTGTACTCACGGAAACCTTGAGCAATTTCTGGGGATAATGCCATAGTGAGTGTGGAAAGAGCCATTTCCTGTTCCTCGACTCTCTCGAAATCATCATCGGTGTAGTTTTCAACTTGCATATCAATTATAGTGCCATCTTCCAATGTGGTTGTGGTACGGATTGGACCTCTCAAAATACTTCTCCAAATTTTAAAATCCTTCATCTTAATGTACTTTTCAATCCGATATTTCCATTTAGGAAATCCTTCTGCTGATAACAATCGAGGAATTTGAGTAGTGGTACCCATGATAACATCCAATTCATGATGAGCAGACCTGTTTTGAGATTCCATTTTTAAAATTTTTAAATTTTTAATAAAAATTAACTTGAAAAATAAACTTAAAGATCAAAGACAATGGGTTTTCGGTTGAAGAAATGAGGTTTTCGGTTGAAGAAATAAGGTTTTCGGTTTCTGAATATTCAAGGGTTTTTCGGTTTCTGAATGTTCAAGAGTTTTCGGTTTCTGAATGTTGAAGAGTTTTTGGTTTCTGAATGTTCAAGAGTTTTCGGTTGAAGAACACAAGGATTTCGGTTGAAGAACAGTTTTTGGTTTCTGAAGATCAAGCCGAAAACTTCACATATTTCAATGAAGAGCTTGGTTTTTCGAACTGATTTGATTTCCACGCAATGAGAATACCAATTAAAGCTTCAAAAACCACTTATCCA
This sequence comes from Lactuca serriola, assembly GCF_051521515.1. Taxonomy (NCBI): domain Eukaryota; kingdom Viridiplantae; phylum Streptophyta; class Magnoliopsida; order Asterales; family Asteraceae; genus Lactuca; species Lactuca serriola. The sequence continues at coordinate 364,210,469 of NC_136411.1, forward strand.
TGAAAATTCGGTTGAAAACGAGTTTTCGGTTGATGAAGATCAAGCCGAAAACTATAAGAATTTGATCAAAAAGTTTGAATTCCACACGATACAAACAGATCTTAATTCCACATGATGTAACCTCTAATATGATCTTCAAATTTTATCAAAACAACCTTTGAGTGACCGAGAACTTGATAGACAAATGCTTATGAAACCGAGAACTGAATAACAAGCTTAATTGACACCGGTTTGAAGCTCTGATACCAATTGTAAGGTCCTTGATGGCATGATCTATACCAATGATCAATCAAGCAAATGAAATAACAAGAAGATGAGTAGAAGAATGATTAAAATTGAGCTTGCATACGATTAGATCTAAAAATCGTCTAATACAACTCAATGTACCGAAAACACACTGAACAACACTGAAAAATGACGTCTGACAACCCATTTATACCACATAGATTGACCGAAAACAGGTTTTCGGTCACACCATGACTGAAAACCTTTTTAGACCAAAACTCTAAAACATACCAAAAAACTCCAAATAACAATCTCAAATGCCCTAACTCATTTATACATGTAATGCCTAGCCCAAACCATATACTATGACCTTTCACTCTACGACTCTAGATCTGAAGGTTCTTTCCACATGGGATATCCAAATCCCAAAGGTCACCATTATTGAACCAAAACATGGAGAAAAATCCCTAAAACTAGATCTAAACACTCAATAAGAAAGCTAATTCTTTATGCCTCAGGTGAACCAAAAATGAAGCTCTACTTTTGGATCTGCTCTTCTCCATCACTTCCTTGATCTTTCCTCATGTCTCCTCTTCTTCAAAACCTCAAGAAAGTACCAATAATGGCTCAAAACACTCAAAATCGTATTAGGGTTTCGTAGCTAGGGTTTAGGGTGATGGAGGCTACAAATTAGGCCACCCTTTGGAGGTTAAGGTACTAAAATAGGGTGAAAACCTTGAAAATTAGGGTTTCACTCTGGCAGCCCTACTCATCGAGTTAAGGCTTCTCAACTTGTCGAGTAGACTTCAAGTCCCGCGTCCAAAATCCATTTCTACTCGATGATTTTGGGGCCTCCAACTCGTCAAGTCCGTTTGCGAAAAATGAATAATGGTTTAAAATACATACCAGGATTTGGGCGTTACATTGTTCTTGCGCTCGTGTCTAGATGGACATAGATTTGGTTATAATCAGTGGGGATGTCCGTTCATTTGTGGCAAGTATAATCAGTGGGGATGTCCGTTCATTTGTGGCAAGTATATTAATTCTATATTTCTAACGTAATTTTTGTAATGTTTTGTTACACATATGTCATTTTTATAATTTCGTTATTACATGGGGTCCACGAGGATAAATTTTTCTTACACATGCATTGTTTGTAATTTCAATATTATTACATGGGCCATTTTAAAATTTTTGATATTTCACAAGCACTATTTTTGTAATATCGTTATTATATGATCTATTATATGTGGTCCATTTATATAATACAAAGCCTCTTTTTTGGATATTGTATATTGCATGGAACTTTACTACAAGACATTTTTAGGTAATCTTGTTGGTATAGGTGAATTATTTTTATTATAGCTTTAGTACATGAGGATTATGTTTGTAATTATATTTTACAATTAGTTACTATAATTATTTCTTCCAGATAGAATTTTGTAATTCTTATTTTCTTTAAGGAACTGTTTTGTGACTTTGTAAATCTTACATTGACCATTTCAGTAGCTATTTTATTCAAGGACAGTTTCTATAAATCTTGGTTTTTCCAAGGAATATTTATGTAAGTTTGTGACAATTCTTCATTACTTATACCAATTTTTACATACCTAATACAACATATGAGAAAAATAGACACCATTTCTATTATTAGTTTTGCCATGTACATCAATATGATTAGCTTTGTTGATTCCAGTTTTTGTATTGATAGCATTGTTAAGAAAACAAAGATTAAATAATTAACTACGAAAATAAATCGTGGCAAGAGTTATCGATTGTCAAACGGAAAATTGTGGGAAATTGTACTTACTGCCTTTTGTTAATATAATCAATATATTTTTTTTATCTATAATAACAACACATTTTTATTTTTTAATCCATAATAGAAACGGAAATACATTTCATTACCATTGTTATTTCTATTATCAATAAAGAAATGTAAGTGTGTTGCTATCATCAGTCATGAATGGTAAGTAAGTTGCTAACATTTACAAATAAATGTATGTACGTTGCTATTAAGGGTTACATATTGCTACCATCATTAAAAGATGATATCTCGATGCCCATGTAGGCAATATGTTTTGGTTTTTACTCATAATAACAACATGCTTTCATTTCCTTGTCAAAAATACCAATATACTTTGTTGTTACCCATAATACCAATATACTTATATTTCTTTTACCCATAATAGCAACGTGGATACATTTCACTTTTATTATGAGTGATGTACTATTTATCTTTTACATATTCTATTATTGGTAAAGAAATGTAAGTATGTTGTTATTTTCGGTAAATAATTATAAGTATGTTGCTAATAATTGTAAAGAAATATAAGCACACTATTACTGTTATTAAGGGCTACTGTATTGCTATTATCAGTAAAAAAATGTATGAGATTTGTTATTATGGGTAAAGAAATTCTAGTACATTGCTATTACTAGTAAAAAACAAAGTTCGTTCTTACATTTAAAAAAAACTAGTAAATTACCTTGTAATTTTTAGAAGTGATCATTTTCAAATTCAAGTTTATAAAGATGAAATGGAATATTTTTAGTGTGAACTTGTGGTTATTGTGATATCTACATAACTTTAAAGCAAGAACGCAATAATGTTTGTTGAATACTCTCGTGTGGACATCGCTCTACAAATGACTCACACGATCTCTCTATCCTACATTATCATACGCAAAAAATAATAGAAGATCAAGATATTTAACAAAATATAAGAACTATTTAATTGACAATGATTTAAATTTAAATAAAACTTTTAGGTTTTATTCAAAATTGTTTTTACAAAAACGCTAGAAACGGCAACGGAAGCAATAAAATTTCAATAATTATATAACTATTTTATACCTGCCAATAATCATTTTGCAAGACATGAAAAATAGTAAATGAATCATAGAAAGAGAATATCACAACCTTTGAAGTATTTGATTCTAATAGGAGATTGTAAGTTGATGAATTGTGGCAAAAGTCTCAAACCAGAGGCTCTCTATATGTATCCACAAAGCAAAGATAAACCACTTCTAGATGCTAGTTTTCAATTGTAATATGTACTTATTAAGCCTTAAAAAAATTATACCAAATAAGTCTTAAAATAGAAGCATATTAAGCACTCAATTCTACATTACACATGCAAGAAAGATGAGAGGAAGAGAGGGTAGAAGCCTTCGGTTTTTTAGAGAGAAAATAGAAGCAAAGATTAGCCAAAGCAACTATCTTCTTTTTATGTACATACATATATGTACTAAAGTCAATGCTAGTAATTAAAGAAGGAATGACATCTTATGACAAGCATGGTATGAAAGAAGCAAAAGCAACACACAACCTCTCTCATGCCTTGCAAATCCATGACCATAAGAAAGGATGGGATGGTTAGTGTGTGTTTTACTCCATCTTAATTAACTAAAATTTGTATCTTATATATATATATATATATATATATATATATATATATATATATATATATATATATATAAACTACTTTTATATAAAAGGACTACAAAAGCTCCAAAAATGTGTACACAATAATTAATTGTACCGTATGTTTTTATAGTTGTTTTTCTCTCTTAGAAAATATTATTTCCATAAATAATAATTTTCCAATTAAATACAAACCATGAAGCATAAGTAGTTTTTATAGGCTTATGTTCCTTCTGGTTGATCCACTTCATCATATGTTTCCCATACTTCCACATTTGGAGTTTCCACGACCATGAAAACTGTCACACCCCCAAATCGGAACGACGGAAACGTTCGAAGCCAGAGGATGTCATATGTAGTATCACAACACATGCATAAAAGTAATCAAAGTAACAAACAACCATTGCATTAATATTAACGTGTTTACAAAGTATGTGATTCACAAAAGATTGACTCCAAAAGTAAATAACAAAACAAGAGATGAAGCTACTATACTCCATCTTCTGAATCCCAGTGTACATACCTGTCTACTAGTTTCTTGAGAATACAAGTTATTTTGAAAGAGTAGATCAACATTTATGCTGGTGAGTTCATAAGTATTTAAGTGATGAAAAGTAAGTTCTTTAGAAAAGTTCGCATGTTCCTCCAGAAAATCCTATATTTTCTGGTTGGGTGAATGAGATCCAACAATCCCTCACCTTTTTCACAAGTACCAGTGAAAGGTGATTTAGTCATCTATCCAAGTAAACAAGATTTGCATGTGTCATATGAATTTAGGTCAATTGACTCCAAGAATCCATCCTTTTGGAGTTGGCTTATGCACTTCTTGTTGACATGTTCATGACGACAATGCCACAAACATGCCTTTTCTATAACATTAGATGAGTCGATATGCAACACATTATTTACTAAGTTATATACAACCATCACAGTTTCATATACACCATTACAAGACAATGCTTCAAAATATAAAGTACCATTATATAAAGCATTAATAGAACCAACTTCATTAATGAATGAAAATCTAAAACCTTGTCTGTACAAACCATGAAAAGAAATAATATTCCTCATCATCTCTAACGAGTAGCAACAATCATTCAACTCTAATCCTAACCCACTTCTAAGCACTAATGAATAGATCCCAATCTTGCTGACAGGTGACGATTTCCTATTCCCCATTATCAGGTTCATCTTCCCATGCTCCACATTGCAACTTCTTCTTAGCTCTACAAATAGAACAAGTGTTAGAACCACATCTTGTATCAAGGACCCAAAAACTAGCATGTGATGAGTTATTAGATTGAATAGTATAAATACCTACGAAGGAGGGCTTTATCTTCCCATCATTGATGTTCTGCAAGTATTTCTGGTAGCTTCGTTTCCAATGCCCCTTCTTGTGATAGTAGAAGCACGTTGTTTCTTTAGGATCGGACGAGGGAGTGGCAAAACTGGTTTTACCTTAAGATCAATTTGAAGAAGATCCATCATGGGACTTTCCCATATGGCTCTTAGAGGGAACTTTCCTATTTTTCCTTTTTCCATGTCATATACCAAGGACCAGGACAGCAGCAGTAGGGGTGGACTCGACAGCTTTGCCTTTAAGTCCACTTTCAGCAGTTCTCAATAATACTTAAAGCATGCTCAAGGTGAGTTCCTCCTTGTTCATATGATAAGTCATCTTGAACTAATCATAACAATGAGGTAAAGAGTGTAGGATTATATCAATCGCTAACTCTTCATAAAACTTGACATTCAACTTAAGAAAACGATCCACATACCTTTGCGTCATTTGCAAGTGGCTCGTTGTGGACTTTCCATCTTTCATCTTGGTTGTTATCAGCGAGGCGACAATTGATGGGTTTTGGCCATAAGAACATCCTATGTGCTCATACAAACCCTAATGCTTGGATCTAGGTTTCTCTATTGTACATGCAAGTTATCCAAGACTATACACCCTAGATCTAACATATGATAATCAATATAACATATAAATTAGGGTTTAGTAGCAATAACAATCTCAAATCCTTCTTGTATTGACTTTAGAAAGCTTAGAGTCACAAATGTCACTCCTCTAATGGCTCACAAACACCAAGAGCAAGAGGATGAAGAAGAGAAGAGAAGGAGGCTGCCCAAAACGTGTAGAAACCCTAGAAGAAGTCTTGTCCACGTTTTTGGGCATAAGGGTTCTTTAAATAGTGAGGCTATTAGGGTTATCTAACAAGGAAACCCTAATTTGGATGCTTAAGCCCTAAGCAACCCATGGGCTCCCTCCTTAAAGGCCTTTGGACGATTTCTAATGGGTTTCCCCCTAGAATTTGTCCACCCCTTTTATATGGAGTCCATCAGCTCAATATTCAACTATCATACAATTGACAGTTCAAGTCCCTTAAGTTTAATTAATCTCTTTTAGCCACAAACTTAATTCTTATTAATTCTTGACTAATATTAATTAAACAATATGAATTTTCCTTTAATATATTATTCTCATAATATATTAATAAATCAGATTTAATCCTTTTTGTATTATTCATCCTATCAAGTTGCTTTGGTGAAGGCAACCCAAAAGGACCATGCACCATCGGGTCAACTACATACCAAAATAGTTATGGACTTAGACACTAATCCAACAGTCTCCCACTTGGATAAGTCTAATAACTATTCTGCGTATGACTTCAGATCCTGATCTGCAATCGTAGCTTTCTAAAGCCGCTGTCAACTCTGATCTTATCAGATACGCGTGTCCTTTAGATAAGGGATCATATATTCCTCCATTCTAGATATCATATAGACTGAGACATGGATCTAAATCATTCTCTCTGTCTATGTGCTATTTCCCGAATTCAAATTTATGACAACTGACAACAGAGTACAATTGAACACATCAATTTAGTCCCGGCTTGGCCAAGCGCTTAGGTGCCACCACTAAATCATCGAGGGGCCCACAGATATCGCTTTTATCCTACTTTGGATAAAAGGAACGGATAAACTTTGACTTAATGATTGCTTGCACTCACTCACCAAATCACACACAACAATATGTTTTATAACACCAAGTTACTGGTGCGTTTACATATTATCAATGTGCAACCAACTCGCAAGATACAACTCACACATCTTGGTTTCAAGAATATAAGATGTTATCATCTCACCAATCACTCATGATAAAATCCATGAAGTGATCCAAGTGAGCGTGGGTTTAATCCAATGCTCAAATCATATTCATAAGCACTCATGAACGTTGCAGCAAACATTTGCTTATGTCTAATGCTCTTTAGACAATCCACACACCAATTCACGTCAGTCTTCATTCATATCTACTTCCAACATATGAACGAATGTGGCCCGTTTAAATAATTTGACTGTTCTAAACCAATTAAATTATTCAGGAAGTCAAAACATGCAAATATGGCCTCAAACCTTTGAGTATAAATAAAACACCTTTTATTTATCACCATATCGATTACTCATTATTTGTTGTTTCAGGTAATCAACTTCTTACTTGAATTACAACACTTGTCCCATGCTCCTAGCATGCACACAATGTTTACCTACGGTTCTTACTTTGTGAAATAGATCAAATGAACACATTTCCAATTATACTCATTTCACAACTCCTAATCCATTTTCATAAGTGAAAAAATATCAAATTCTTGCCACTTATGGAATATGTTAGATTCTAACATTTTATGCAATGATCCTTTGGTAATGTCACTGCACTAAAGTCACAATGACTATTGCCAATGAAATTACAAATTCCTCTATCGGAGATTGTTACAAGACAATTCCTTAGATATGATGTCTCTCACTCAAAGTACATTCCTTTGGACATCCTTTTGCATAAAAGTTTCTAATCTAGACAATGATTCTCAATATCCAACTCCCAATATGGAAACCTTTCCATACTTACCATATGACAACTCATTCTCAATAGAATCTTTTCTATTCATAATAACGTCGATATGCTCCATCCAATACTATACTTCCAACTACTCACAAGTGACCAATCCTCGGCGAACTTTGGATTGTCCTTTGATAGTTGGTTAATTATCTTAGTCAAACCGATTCTTGTCCTTTTCCCTCTAAATGCGCTAGACATTTGGAAAATTTTAGAATGGTCAAATATTATAGCATTTGCCATCGATCCTATACCCGAAGCGTATACGACACTATGCATAATGTCTTACATAAAGATTCGATTCTTTATCAATCTTCTGCCATAATATTTTATCTGCTACATTCTCTCAGTTCGAAATATGAAGAGGAATGCCGTAATCATAATCGAATTTTAAGAACGCACTATGTTTCATTGACTTAATTTATTAACATTCCATAACCTAAGCCTTTAGATTTGAAATGAAGCATAATATTCTCTCCCTTAATTATAGCAAAACAACTTTACAACCATTGCGACTTTGCAATGTATAACTCTTGTTTTCTATAGTTAATATTGCTAACGTGCAATACTTGCCTTAATAATCATGCAATCATACCATTTATGCTCCCACTATCACGATGATTATTATAAACATAACACTTTTGCTCCTACTAGCTTTGACATGTATTCAGAAACAACTTAACTTTCAGAAAAACAATGCCTATTGAATTTCTTTAAGTTCATATTTCTAATACCCAATGCTTTGATAATCTTTTATCAATGCTTCTTAAACTTATACACCTTTTCCTTAGATAGCTCATATGTGTGTCTTAAACAATTCAGACTAATTGCCAAATCTCATAATTCGAATCATGGAAAGGGATACCGTAACCATAATCGAATTCGAGAATACAATTTTCACAATTACTATATTCTTAAAATCTTTCTTAGTGAAAGCATTTCCTCACAGTCATTTTCATGAAGGAGAGAATCTTATGACACTTAGATTTTAATGGTGTATGTGTTCCTATCCATGTGAATTTGTCAAAACCAAAGTTTACGAGAAATTCAAACTCATATGGACCGAGCTTTCTTAATCTTGATTTCTTGCCTTATGGTAACACAGCTGCCCACCATGTCTTCCAAGTAGTTAAGCAGCTCACCCTTTCCTATCAATGTACTTTCAATTGATCAAGGTCCTTGCCTTTTATGCATTCAAATGAGAACTCATAGGGCTCACATGCATAATTAACTCAATTGGACCGGCACAGAAACAAGGTAATGTCAACACGACAGGTTGTAAACCTCAAGTCGTGTGCTAGTGATTATCGATAAGGTTTATTCTTGATTTGTTCTTGAAACCTTTGAAGACCATTAAGACTCCCACTGACTCCTTGACATATAAGATTCTCTTGTCAATAAACATTTCTTGACAAACAAATATTCAATAGTTAGTGTAGCCTTTATCAAGACAAAACATTTCTTAAAATTGGTCCTAGTTGGTCTTTGTCTTATCCAAGACATCACAACTTTCCAATTTCAAATATGTGAGAATAGGAAAGCCTTTTTCCAAATTCTACATTTGACGAATGTTATAAACCTTCCTAAGACTTTTCACTTAATGTCACAATCTTAACTCTAAGACTTGTTTTGGAATGAAGTATGATTGACTTCTTGATTTAACCATTTCTTCAATTCTTGATTCCTCTTCTTATACATACACTTGTACTAACATTTATTTAGAGGATCAATTGAGATATGGTTCTTAATCATTAAGTCATATCATAAAGCATAAAAGGTACTCTCCCTTCTTCTTAGAATAGAGAAACTTTTATCTTTCTGCCTACTTGATTCTTCTTATTCGTTCTGCTATTGATTTAAACCCTTTTCAATCAATTCAAAATTACACTTAATCTTATAAGCATAATCATATTTACTAATCCTTTAGTAAATCATGACGAATATCTTTGTTACCCTTGTGGTGGAATTGATCAACACACAACTTTTGTGTACTCGATCTAATAGTCTTTCACTTGACATTTTGTCAACGAATTAGTCTAATTTCCAAATATGAAATTTCTCATTCATCTTGCAACCAAGTTGCATGATTCCAAGTTTCTTTCCAATTGAAACTTAGGCGATGAGAAACTCTCCCTATTGGTAAATTCTTGACATTTCCACTATTAACATAATTAAGAATCTTATCCATTCGTTGTAGAAATATGCAAACATCAATTTTCATAATGATTTCATTGAAAGAAAATAAATAAATAAATAAATAAGTCATATCAAAATTTATTTTATTCATAAAAACAGCTGAAAACATTTGTCCTTACAATGCAAAATCAACTGAAAACTATGTAGTCAAAAGAAAAATTCCTAACAACTCTATCATAACTTTCTAAGCTCAAAATCTAATCTTCAAATCCATGCGATCGAGATCCATTTCTTCGTGATTAGACTCATCTTGCTTTTCCATTAAGCTTCCTCTCTTTTTCACTGATCCTGCAAAAGATTCAAATGCAATCTTATCACATCATGTATTAAGAATCAATGAATAGGAACTTAACAGAGTTAGATAGTGGATTTTACCTGAAGCACAGCCATACTTTTTGACTCTCCATCTTCTGGACTCTTCAGGCTCTTAGGGCAGACTTGTATCCAACGCCCTTTCACTTGGAAGCAAACGCAGGTCGGTTCTCCTAGAACGTCCTTGGAAGCATGGTTGGTTGACTTTCCCAACAAATACGCTCCATTGCTTTGCTAAATCATTTCTGATTCAGCAGTAATGAGCATGTAAGTTAGGTCAATTAGGTTTTCGTCATGATTCATCATATAATACTTTCTTTTGAACTCATTATATGATTCAGGAAGTGACTGCAGAACCCAGTTCACAGCCAACTTATCCGGGAATGACACACCCACCATTATCAACCTATCGATGTGTGATTTCATTCCTAGAACATGGGCACACACAGGTTTACCATCTTCATGTTTCATTTCCAATAGGGCTTTAGTGACATTGAACCTTTCAATTCTTCGATCTTGTGGGTTAGGGAGAATAATTGGAGGAGGTGGAGGAAGTGAAGCACGATTTCTTGTTCCTTGATCGAATCGTGGAATATCATCTTCATGTGGAATGCTTGTTCTACGCGATTTGGGAAGACCATAGTTGTCGTACATTGACATCTACAAAACGGGAGAAAATAATTTCAAGTTAGTTGATTGATTGAGTCCTTAATAAATCACCCAAATGAGATATTAAGGCTAGGACCCAACACAATACGCTACAACCTAGAAAAGGGATGCCGTAATCTAGTTGCAGAATATTTGAAGGTAAGTGAATGACGATTCACTAATTTCCACCATGAAAAACGAAAAAGAAATTTAAGTTTTAAATCTATGAAAACTCCTAGATCCTTTGAGATTCATTGAACATTTCAACGGCATGTTTAAATCTCGATATGCCCCTCTAGTTTGTGACTGGGATGCCGAGGATCACAAAGTGGGGCTGAATAACCATGCAAACTTACCTGGTGCCCCCACATGTTACAGTCACCTATTCGATGTGCCGGTAAACCAAACACGCTCCATCGAACTATGACAAACATTGACTCACCCTTTGCTACCTTTGCTTAGAACCATTTAGTGTGCCGGTAAACGACACACGCTCCAGTAACGTCTTCGCAAGGGCACAAAGTGTAATTTCATGGAATTGCATCAATTCACTTTTGCCTAAGATTGGGAATTTGTAAAACATTTAGTTACTTTTGTACTTCATTATACTTTTAATGGAAAGTTCTGTCCTATCCTACCCATTTGGCTAATGACCCTCCACTAGTCAAGAGTGCGGTGGGTAAGAGTGGATACCCATTCAATCGCCATTTTATAGGCAATTTCCTTAAACACCCTTATAGACCAGCTTCGTGAATGAGGCCTACTAACAGTAAGACTGACTTTTACTCATACATATATATAATGTTATACTTTTAATGTTATATATAGTATAGGGTGTATTTTACACTTTTAAAATACTAGGTGGTTATGTTTTAACAATTATACTTTTAATTCAATTAACTTGTTAACCAAAACTTTTATGGATTTATTAAACCTCTTTTAATTATACGCTTTAATTAATTAATAAAACCATAAGGGTGTGATATGAACTTTTCAAAACATCACTAGGGTTTTAGAATTTAACATTCTTAAATTAAACTTTTAATCAACTTTTAAACTCCAAAACTTGAGGGCAAGTTTTGAAACATTTCAAAACATTAGGGTTTAGAATTTAAATATACATCAAAATTAAACTTTTAATCAAAATTTAAATTCCAAAACTTGAGGGCAAGTTTTGAAACCTTTTCAAAACATTAGGGTTTCAACTATTTAAATTTCAAAACAAAACTTATAAGTTCAAATTTAAACTATAAGACCTAAAGGGGAAAATTGAAACTTTTCATACAAGATAATTCAAATCTAAATTACAAATAATCAAATTTTATCTAATAAAACAAGTGATTATCTAAATTTTGACAATTATCTTCTATTTAGGTAAGGATAATCACCAAATATTGATAAAATTTGGATTTTATAACAAAAACATGTTTATGGTAATTATCCCAAGCTAAAACAGGAAGAAAATCGCGAAAATTAGCTGACAGACGTTTCGACTCGTTGAGTCTGGACTTGGACTCGTCGAGTACACCTGACTCGACGAGTGCACCAAGTGACTCGACGAGTGCACCAAGTGACTCGGCGAGTGAAACACTCAGAACCCAAAATTTTAAATTTTTAGTGCTGATTTCGATAAAATATGCATCAATACAATAGAAACCAATCAAGGCTCTAATATCACTGATGGTTTTGGCCATAAGAACATCTTATGTGCTCATACAAAACCTAATGCTTGGATCTAGGTTTCTCTATTGTACATGCAAGTTATCCAAGACTATAAACCCTAGATCTAGCATATGATAATCAATATAACATATAAATTAGGGTTTAGATCATACCTTGATTGTTATGTAGCAATAACAATCTCAAATCCTTCTTGTATTCACTTTAGAAAGCTTAGAGTCACAAATGTCACTCCTCTAATGGTTCACAAACACCAAGAGCAAGTGGATGAAGAAGAGAAGAGAAGGAGGCTGCCCAAAACGTGTAGAAACCCTTGAAGAAGTCTTGTCCACGTTTTTGGGCATAAGGGTTCTTTAAATAGTGAGGCTATTAGGGTTATCTAACAAGGAAACCGTAATTTGGATGCTTAAGCCCTAAGCAACCCATGGGCTCCCTCCTTAAAGGCCTTTGGACGATTTCTAATGGGTTTCCCCATAGAATTCGTCCACCCCTTTAATATGGAGTCCATTAGCTCAATATTCAACTATCATACAATTGACAGTTCAAGTCCCTTAAGTTTAATTAATCTCTTTTAGCCACAAACTTAATTCTTATTAATTCTTGACTAATATTAATTAAACAATATGATTTTTCCTTTAATATATTATTCTCATAATATATTAATAAATAATATTTAATCCTTCTTGTATTATTCATCCTATCAAGTTTCTTTGTGAAGGCAACCCAAAAGGACCATGCACTATCGGGTCAAGTACATACCAAAATAGTTATGGACTTAGACACTAATCCAACAACAATATCGTACCTTTCTTGACGCACGCTTTGATGGTACTTTTCCATCAAATCTTGGCACATGTCATAAGGCCAGTAGTCCTCGTAGAACCGCTACAGCTCAGGAGTCATAGTGGCTACCATATTACATGACTCCTTTGTCGTGTCCTTTTCTTGAGCCCTATACTCAACTATTTGTTTAGCAGTAGCTTTGGTTTCATCTATCTCTTTGAGCTCTTTATCGAGGACGTATTCTTTCTCCTCGTATCGTAAGGCCATTCGAATGTTGCAAATCCAATCATTAAAATTGGATCCATTGAAAGTGACCCTCCCACTAATGTTCAAAAGAGAAAAAGGAGCTTGAGGAGTTGGAGTTCGAGCCAAAAGCATTGTTTGAGCCAGAAATCTGAAAAAGAAAAGAAACAAAATTTTGATTAGATAAAGAATCCTTAATATAACACCCAGATGAAATATTAAGGCCAGGACCTAACACAATAATTCACAATTCGGAAGAGGGATGCCTTAATCCAATTGCAAATTATTTGAAGGTAGGTAAATGACGATTTACAAATTCCACCATGAAAAATGAAATGAAGAATTAGGTTTTAAATGAAATGAAATTCTTAGATTCTTTTGAGATTCGTTGAACTTTTCAATGGCATGTTTAATCACGATTATGCCCTTCAAGTTTGTGACTGGGATACTGAGGATCACAAAAAGGTGTGAATAACCATGCAAATTAAGTTGGCACTCTCGATGCCATTTACCAGTTAATCAATGTGTCAGTTAACCACAAACACTCCATTGAGCTATGGTAATTCTCGAGCTACCCATTGCCACCCTTGTTAGTCCAAGTTAGTGTGCCGGTTAACCACACATGCTCCACTAACGACTTTGCAAGGTGCAAAGTGCAATTTCATGAACTAGCATCATTTTTACATTTTTTCTAAAGTAACTAAGATTGGGAATTTATAAAAACATTTAGTTACTTTATTATAATCATTATACTTATTAATGAGAAAATAAATATCCTATCCTACCCGTTCGACTAATGACCCTCCACTAGTCAACAGTGCGGTGGGTAAGAGTGGATACCCAATGGTGGTCATTTTATAGGCAACTTCCTTAAGCACCCCTTTTAGATTAGCTTTGTGAATGGGGCCTACTAATGGTAAAACTGACTCATCTTATACATATATATACATATTAATCTTTTAATATTATAATAGTATAAGGGTTGTATTTTAAACTTTTAAAAAACTATGGTTTTAGAATTTTATATTTCAAAATTATAACTTTTAATCAAAACTTAAATTCAAAAACTAGAGGACAAATTTTGAAACTTTTCAAAACTTCTAGATCAAATTTTAAATAATTAAACTAATCACATAATTTTGAACATTACCTTAAAATTTGACCATTACCTTTCAATTAGATGAGGATATTCATCACCGTATCAGAAAATTCAAATTTAAACATTTTAAAAAATTTAAGGTAATGTTCCTTATCTAATTTAGGCTTGAAATCCGAAAATTCTGCCAACAGAAGAACCAACTTGTCGAGTCAGGGCATGGGCGCCAATGCTGGAATAATAGTTGTTATTGTAGGCAAACTCTGCAAGCGGTAGGTGGGAATCCCAATTCCCATCGAAGTCAATGGAACACGCCCTCAACATACTGTAACACCCGATTTCTGGTACGCAGTTAATTCAAGCATTTCTTGTGTTTTTCTTTGGGACTCGACGAGTTGGAGGCCCAACTCATCGAGTAGAGTCGAGATCCGCGGTCAGTTTAAGTGACCTACTCGACGAGTCGGAAAACTGACTCGCCGAGTAGGTGTTGTTTGGGTAAAACCCTAAATTGAGGGTTTGCACCCTATTTAAATGCCTTATCTCAGCCTCCAATGTCCCTCATACTCACAGAGGACATCATATCGAAACCCTAGCTGTTTTATGAGTCCTACGACCATTTTGGTGCTTTTTGGTGGGTTGTGAAGCTTGAGAAGAGGAAAGGAGCTTGTGAGACCAAGGGGAAACAAGGAAATCCAGAGTTTGGAACTCATTTTCAGCTTATTGGAGGTATGAAGTTGAACCTTTGTCTATAGATCTTAATTTTGGGCCTTTTCCTTCATCTTTCTAAGCCCTAGAGAGGTTGTATTCAGGATTTAGTGTTGGAAGTCAATGTATGCTTTAGATCCAGGTCTATTGGGGGGTTTATGGCACAAAGGTGACCATTTTTTTGCCATGAACACCCCATGCACCTTGGAGGCCATCTTTTATGGCTTTTTGGGCCAAAGACCCCTTGCATGTGTACCAAGTTTGGAACTTTACGTGTAAAATGGTCATTAGGAGGCCAGATCTATGGTTTTGATCTGTTAAGACCCATTTAAATCGACTGTATAGTGTTGGTCAAGGATGGACTCGACGAGTTTTTCTTGGGACTCGGTGAGTCTTGGTGTAAGGACCACCAAATCCTTTCTGTGGATGGACCGGTTGTTAGGGAGGAAAGTCCTGTAGATGTTTAGACGCAAAAAGGGGCTTGTGAATCATGGGAATCGATGAGTGTATGAGCAGGCTCGGTGAGTCCAAGACAATCTCCAAATCTTTGAGGATGGACTCGACGAGTTGTTCATAAAAATCGGCAAGTCGTAGACCGGACACATTCTTATGAGGGAGATGAACTCGCCGAGTTCAAGGAAGAACTCGGTGAGTCGGATGAAGATGTTGCCGATGGTTTGAATGAAGGAGAACCCGTCGATTTCTTGCTAGATTCGACAAGTGGAGTCGGGGTTGGATCGGGTTAATGGAGTATGCACTCGACGAGTTGGTTGACCAACTCAGTGAGTCAGGTCAACTGTGTGTCGACTTTGACCAACGTTTACTTTGCCTGGTTTTGGTATTGACCTGGGTTAGCGATTGTGTTTGATGACTTGAGGGTTGTCGTGTAGGGATTGAAGACTCGAGGAGAGCCGACCTTCACGCCGAGGACAGTTCAGACACTACACGACATCGAGGTGAGTTACCTTCCAGTAGAAGTAGGTCTAAGGCACCACGGCCGACCCACTAGTAATTGTTAGTTCGGATGATTATCTTTGTGATAATTGTCTGGTCTGTTATTGATGGATATGTGAGTATGATAGATTGCTATATATGTGAGTATGCGAGTTTGCTAGTTGCCATGTTATATAAGATAGTATCAGTAGAAGGGGACTAGTCCCCGATTCGGTCGTTAGGACGTAGGTCGAACACCCCAGATATGTCTGACAGCATGATTATGATATGATATTATGTGTTAGTAATAGGGGGTGTAATAGTCCCCGTGTTCGGTAGGGATAGACAGGAGGGTAGGTCAGCACCCCAGAATGGCTTGACATGGGTAGGTCAGCACCCCATAATAGCTTGACACGGGTAGGTCAACACCCTAGAATGGCTTGACAGGGGTAGGTCAGCACCCTGGAATGGCTTGACATGGGTAGGACGGGCACCCCAAAATTGCCCGGTAGTATGTATGCTATGTCAATGCATGGTATGTGGTATGATGGGGGAACTCACTAAGCTTCGTGCTTATAGTTTTAGTTTTTGGTTTCAGTTACCTCTTCGTCTAAGGGGATGGAGCCGACGGTGTAGCAGCGCATCACACACATGGTTTCCTCTTAGATTTGTCTGGGAATGTACTCTGATATTTTGTTACTTCAAGATGATTTGGTTTTGAGACATGATATTATGGTTTTATGTATTGACATGATCTTGGCGATGTTTTGATAAACTAATTTATAAATCACCTAATTAAAAACAAAATTCTTTGGCCTCAAATTTTGGGATGTTACAAGTTGGTATCAGAGCTCTGGTTTGAGGGATTTGGATACACCCTCGGGGTGTCTGGACTCAAACCGAGGGACTAAGAGATTCTTTCACAAAGAAAACAGTTTCTAAAATTTTAAGTTAAATAATTTTGAGAAAAGACAAGGTGTTTAATGCGTGCGACTGGCCGAGCTCGAGTAAGTTTTCCCCAAGATACCTATACTTGCTATGTTATGTGTATGATTTATGACTCTGAGAACTACATGCTAGATTAGGGCTAAGGATCTAGGAGGATGCCTTGAATGCCTATTATATGAGTTGTATGCTAGGGCTGTTTAGCCAGTGGTAGGATACCCTGAGTAGGTTATGCCTGATCTGGTTTCTCAACGCACGAATGCTGCTTGCTTTGTGCTAAAGGGGTCCCGGCTAACTCTAACTAACTAGTGAGCGGATATGTAACAATATTTGCGAGCTAGTTAGGGAAGGGAAGTAGGGACTCCTAGTGCAGCTGACGGCAGAGAGTAGGTCGAAGGGTGCCCTAGGACAGCCTAGGATGAGATCAGTTGGAAAGGGATATTGGTAATGGGACTTAGTGAAGTTGAGGAAATCCTTGAGGAAAGTACGGATAGATGTGGAAGGTAGTATGGGCCCATACTACTGAAAGCAGAGGATCCGTACCCGAGTCAAGGAGGGTTGAGATGGAACCAGGAAACCGGGAAAGTGTGTAAGGCCTCTTGGGAGTATGTATGATCCGGACGTTTATGTGTTTATTTTCAGTATGGTGGTCACACGACATGGAGCAAGAGGCTAAGGATCTGGGTCAGGATCAGGATCTGGCTCGGGGGCAGGATTCGAGCAGGTTGATGACGGGTTACGCAAGTTCATTGCGTCCGAGATCACGATAGGTATCCTTGAGGTGACCGCGGTTATTTTCAGGTTGATCAAGGAAGGGATTGTTGAGCTGATGGAGGATCGCCTCCGAGCATTCAGGAGTGACTTGGCGTCCAGCCAGTCGGGTACGCACACACTTTCCTTCAAGGACTTCAGAAGGAGTGGTGCGCCGGATTTTTATGGGGTGAAGGACCCCATTACTGCCAGGAGATGGATCGTAGACATTGAGTCTGCTCAGCTGAAGTGCTTCTGTCCGGAAGGGTCGAAGGTCCGCTTTGCTGTGGGATTTCTGAGGGATAGAGCTAGAGACTGGTGGGAGTCGGTTGGCAAATCGTTAGGAGCCCCAGCCGTTGAGGCTATGACGTGGTTAGATTTCGTGACCAGATTCAGGGTTGAGTTTGCGCCGGCTGTGGAGCTTTAACAGCTAGCCAATGAGTTATTGGATATGAGGCAGACGACTGAGACAGTGGTGGAGATCACCACCAAGTTCAGGGAGAGGGCCCTGTTGGTACCCCAGTATGCGGTGGATGAGGAGATGTAGAAGACTCGCTACCATGATATGTTGAGGGCTGATATTCAGGAGCATGTCAGCTATTCAGCCTGCCCAACCCTGGAGTACGTGATTGCCTGGGTGCGGGAGAGGGAGCTTGATTTGGAGCATGTCAGTAAGAGGAAAGCAAAGACCGAGCAGGTGACAGGGGTTTCGACGAAGAAACCCAAGGGATCTGACTGTAGGTCGAAGGGCCAGTCGGGCTAGAGCTACTGCAGGAAATGCGGCAGGCTGCATGAGGGAGCTTGTAGAGCAGGATCATCGGGATGCTACAAGTGCGGCAAGGCGGCGCACTTTGGCAGGGGTTGTACTGTCCCTGCCCCCACAGTGCACATGTCAGACCTGATTTGCTTCCATTGCAATCAAAAGGACCATAAGAAGGCCAATTGCCCTAGATGGACAGTAGCGACAACATCAATGTGTTAGGTTTTGAGAATTCTAACACTTCCTAAGTGTACATGCAACCCTAATAAACCTTGGATCTATGTTTGTCTATAATACATGCAAAATTGTTTTCCAATGTTTATAAATTATCTAGCATGGCATGGGGAACTTTTAAACATAAAAGAACTAGATGAATTACATACCTTTTGATGAGTGTTGATTCCTTGGAGTTTGAGAGCCAAGCACCAATAATGTGAATGCCTCAAATGGAAATGACAAATCACCACAAACTTGGAAAACTTATGAAAGTGTATACTTTGCACTAAAAATCGGCCACCACTTCTCACACACACTAGGGTGTCAATTCATGCACCATAGGCTTGTTTATATAGTGTAGATGATTAGGGTAAACCCTAATAACCCATGTCTTTTCCTCTTCCAAGGATCCATGGGTTAAAAGCTCCATGGATCATCCATGGACTTCCATATAAGCTAAGTCTATTCCCAAATGAGTGTTAGCCCACACCATATAAATACAATAGCCCATGATTTAATTAATCTTCCTTTTAATCACTAAATCAATTCATAATTAATTTAAAGATTAAGACTTAATTAAATAACATGACTTCATATTAATATATTATAACTTATAATATATCAATAAAACATAAGTATACAATTCTCATAATATTATCCATAAATCGTTTGGGTGAAGTGCAACCTAAATGGACCATGCCGGGTCGGGTCAAGTATATACCAAATAAGTTATGGACTTAGACACCTTATCCAACGGATTCCCACTTGGATAAGTCTAATAATTGTATTTGCCTATATTACTTCAGGAACCAACCGATAATCGTAGCTCTCGAAAACTCTGTTGAACTATGAAGCGCCATTTTAGATAAGTGATCATATAGTCCTCTGTTCTCATGATATCAGCTGGACAAATACATGGAACAGTGATTTACTTTTTATCTAGCAGTTGTTTCCCGATTTCCGATTTGTTTGACAAAGAACTTAACTGAACACATCAATTTAGTTCTGACCAGGCCCGGTTCACGGGTCAACACAAAATCATCGAGGGGCCCAGATATCGCTTCTATTTCTAGAAGGAATAGATAAACTTCAACTCATATGCTTGTTCTACTACTTGTTGAATTGCACACAAAGGTACGTTTTATAACATCAAGTTACTGATGCGTTGTCGTGCAATCAATGCACAACCAACTCATAGGTAACAACTCATATCTCTAGGTTTGAAGACTTATATGATATTATCGTCTCACGATCACTCGAGATAAATTCCATGAAGTGATACAAGTAAGCGTGGGTTTATTCCAATACTCATAACTTATGAGCACTCATTAACGTTGTAGCATCCATTGTTAAGTCTAAACACCTTTAGCCATCTACAAACCCAATTCATGACAATCTTGATTCATACCTACTTCTAACGTATGACCGATTGTAGAGGTTTGAATAAATTAATTATTCTGGAAGTCAAAACATGCAAAACTGAAACAATAGTAAACAATTGACAATGATAGCAAGACTTTACTCATAAATAAATCACGAATTTCATTCATCATCAAACGTCGACTAAATTTTACAAGTTTCAGAAAAGGCTATCTAATCAGTAAAACTAATATCGTCCCTCAGCCCGATGAGCCTCGCATGCTGCAAATGCTTAACCCTCATCAGTCCCTTCGTAAGGGGATCTGCAGGGTTCTCATCTGACCATACCCTCTTTGCCACGAGGAGTCCTTCTTCTATCTTGTGTCTTATGAAGTGATATTTTCTGTCAGTGTGTTGGGATCTGCCATGATCTCTCGGTTCCTTGGCTAAGGCAACCGCACTATTGCTATCACATAAAATCTCCATAGGCTCCTTAATAGCTGGTACAACTCCAAGGTCTCCGATGAAGTTATTCAGCCATATCGCCTCCTTCTCTGCTTCACTTGCTGCTATATAATCTGATTCACAAGTCGAATCATCCACCGTTTCCTGCTTGGAACTCTTCCAAGAGATTGCCCCTCCATTTAGGGTAAAGACCCAGCCCGATTGAGAGTGGAAGTTATCCCTATCAGTCTGAAAACTAGCATCACTATACCTTAATACTCTCAAGTCATCACTCCCACCAAAGGTGAGGATCCAATCCTTAGTCCTCCGCAGGTACTTGAGAATGTTCTTTACCGCGGTCCAATGAGCCTTGCCAGGGTTCCCCTGATATCTGCTGACCATGCTCAAAGCAAATGCCACATCAGGGCGGGTACAAGTCATAGCATACATGATCGAGACTACAGCAGAAGCATACGGTAATCGACTCATCTCTGCTATCTCAGCCTCTGTACTCGGACTCTGAGTCTTACTCAACTTGGCATTGCTTTGGATCGGTAAATCTCCTTTCTTGGAATTCTGCATGTTGAACCTTTTCAACACCTTATCCAAGTAGGTACTCTGACTAAGTCCAATTAGTCTTTTACTCCTTTCTCTTAATATCCTTATCCCTAGGATATAGGCAGCTTCCCCTAGGTCCTTCATAGCAAAGCACTTCCCAAGCCAGGACTTAACCTCCTGCAAGTAGTATGTCATCTACATACAGTACCATGAAGCTAACTATCTCCCACTAGCTCTGACATATACGCAAGACTCATCTTCACTTCTCGAGAAGCCAAACTCTTTGACCTTCTCATCGAAACAAAGATTCCAGCTACGAGATGCTTGTTTTAATCCATAAATGGATTTCTCAAGCTTGGACACTCTATTAGGGTATTCTACACTGACAAAACTCTCTGGCTGATTCATGTACACATCCTCAGCTAACTTTCCATTAATAAAAGCGATTTTGACATCCATTTGCCATATTTCATAATCATGAAATGTAGAAATGGATAGCATAACCCTAATAGACTTAATCTTTGCTACCGGTGAGAAGGTTTCATCATAATCAATACCCTGAGTCTGAGTAAAACCCTTCGCAACCATTCGAGCCTTATAAGTGTGCACTTTTCCTTCCATGTCGGTCTTCTTCTTGAAGATCAATTTGCACCCAACTGTTTTATGGCTTGGTACATTGTCAACCAAGTTCCAAACTTGATTGTCATACATGGACTGTATCTTGCTATCCATAGCCTCATTCCATTTAGCAGACTCCGGGCCTGCCATGGCTTCCTTAACACTGCTAGGTTCATCCAAATTTACCAGTGTACTATCACTGATAAATGTGTCACCTTCCGTAGTAATATGAAAACCATAATAAAACTCAGGTGTGTTCCTAACCCGTGTGGAACGCCGCGGAGGTACAAACTTGTCAGCTGGCTCAACAAGAGTTTCCTCCTCAGGTTGATTACTAGTGTCTGAGGTTCCTTCACTAATTGATTCTTGAATTTCTTCAAGGTCAATTTTCCTCCCACTGTCTCCTTGGCTTATAAACTCTCTCTCTCATGAAAGACCCTTCTTCTTGCTACAAAGACCGCATTCTGAATGGGTTTGTAGAAGAGGTAACCGAAGGATTTCTGTGGGTAGTCGATGAAAATACACCTTTCACTTTGGGGTTCGAGCTTATCATGAGTCTCACACCTCACGAAAGCTTCGCAACCCCAAATCTTGATGTTGTCCAAATTGGGAACCTTCGCAGTCCACATCTCATGAGGTGTTTTGGTAACCTTCTTTGTAGGGACTAGATTAAGGATATGGGCGGCAGTCTCTAAGGCATACCCCTAAAAAGCGATTGGTAGCGAAGCTTGACTCATCATAGAGCGAACCATGTCTAACAAGGTTCAATTACGCCTCTCAGCTACACCATTTAGTTGTGGTGTCATGGGAGGAGTCAATTGTGAGACAATACCGCACTCCTCAAGATAGTCAAAGAACTCGGTACTAAGATACTCACCACCTCGATCGGATCAAAGCATCTTAATATTCCTGCCCAATTGATTTTCTACTTCCTGTTTAAATTCTTTAAACCTTTCAAAGGTTTCTGACTTATGTTTGATTAAGTATACATAACCATATCTACTAAAATCATCAATAAAATTCACATAATACCGATTAGCATCCCTTGTGGCGGTTTTGAATGGTCCACATACATCAGTATGTATTAGGTCCAACAAACCCTCACCCCGTTCACAAGTACCAGTGAAGGGTGATTTTGTCATCTTTCCGAGTAGACAAGATTCAAAACTATCATCCGATTTAAGGTCAAATGACTCCAAGACTCCATCCTTTTGGACTGGCCTATGCGTTTCTTGTTTACATGTCCAAGACGACAATGCCATAATGATGCTTTATCTAGGCTAGTAGAAGAATCAATACACAATACATTATTTCCTAAGTTGTCTACCACCGACACAGTTTCATACACACCATTACAAGGTAATGCTTTAAAATAAAACACATTATTAAAGAAAGCATTAATACCACCACATTCATTATCAAACGAAAAAGTAAAACCTTGTTTGTACAAACCATGAAAAGAAATAATATTTCTCGCCATTTCAGACAAGTACACATATTTATTCAAATCTAACTTTAACCTACTACTTAGCAACAAGGTATAAACTCCAATCTTGGAAACAGGTGAAGCCTTCCTATTTCCCATAATCAGGTTTATCTTCCCGTGCTCCACATCCTCACTTGTTCTAAGGCCCATCAAATCAGAACATATGTGAATACCACATCCTGTATCAAGCACCTAAGAGTTAGAATATGGTGATTTATTAGACAATATTGTGTAAATACCTGCATGGGTGGGTTTCACTTTCCCATCCTTTAGATCCTGCAAGTACTTAGGGCAGTTTTGCTTCCAGTGCCCCTTGTCCTGGCAATAGTAGCAATCAGCATCCTTGGGAATGGTAGAAGGAGTGACAGAACCGCCCTTGGTCCTTGATGAGGAGCCTTCAAGAGACTTTCCCTTGGTGCCCTTCGAAGGGGACTTCCTCTTTTTCCCTTTGCCTTGCCCGATAGCCAAAACAGGGGTAGATGTTGGAGTGGGAGTAGTAGAGGTAACAAACGACTTGCCCTTAAGACCGGTTTTAATGATCTTCAAGAGTCCTTGAAGTTTGCTAAGAGTAACTTCCTCCTTGTTCATATGATATGTCATACGAAATTGGTCATAACAAGAAAGTAAGGAGTGCAAAATGATGTCAATTGCCAACTCCTCAGGGAAGTTCACATTTAGCTTGAGCAAACGGTCCACATACCTTTGCATCTTTTGCATGTGGCCCGTGATGGATTCACCATACTTCATGCGGGTTGTTATCATGGAGAATATTATTTCATACCGCTCCTAACGAGCACTCTGATGGTACCTTTCCATCAGGTCTTGGTGCATCTCAAAAGGGTAAAATCCCTCACAGGACTTTTGAAGCTCGGCTGTCATTATGGCCATCATGATGCATGCTACCTTAGTAGCATCTCTCTCATGCGTCCTGAATTCAACGACCTCCTCAAGAGTAGCAGTGGACTCATCAAGCTCTTTTAACTCCTTATCGAGGACGTATTCCTTGTCCTCATAGCGAGTAACCATCCTGATGTTCCTAATCCAGTCCATGAAGTTGGAACCATCAAAGATGACTCTCCCACAAAGATTCATGAGAGAGAAAGAGCCAGTTGGGTTACAGCCCGAAGCATTGTTGTTGGAAGACATCTGAAAGAAGAAAGCAAGTTTGGATTAGATATATAGAGTCCTTAATAAGACACCCAAATGTAATATTAAGGTTAGGATCCAATCACAATATATTATACTTAGAAGAGGGATGCCGTAATCTAAGTAATAACATATTTGAAAGGTAGGTGAATAAAGATTCACCAATTTCCATCATGAAAAAACAAAATGAATTATTAGGTATTAATTGGATATGAAATTACTAGATTCTTTTGAGATTCATTAAACTTTTCAATGGCATGTTTCAATCTCAATTGTGCCCTTCAAGTTTTGTGATTGGGATGTTGAGGATCACAAAACAAGGTGTGAATAACCATTCTAATTCACTTGGTACCCTTAATATTATCACCTAATCAATGTGCCGGTTAACCACACACGCTCCATTGATCTATGACAAACATTAAGTCACCCTTCGTGATCCTTACTAGTCGAAGTTAGTGTGCCGGTAAACCACACACGTTCCACCAACGACTTGGTAAGGTATGAAGTGTGAATTCCATGGACTAGCACCATGTTCACATTTTTCCTAAAGTAACTAAGATTGGGAATTAAAATATTTAGTTACTTTATAATAATTATTATTCTTTTAATGAGAATTTAAAGTCATTGTCCTACCCGTTCGGCTACCGACCCTCCACCGATCAAGAAAGCGGTGGGTGAGAGTGGATACCCATTAAGTTGCCATTTTATAGGCAACAACCTTATACCCCCTTATAGAACGGCTTCGTAAATGAGGCCTAATAATGGTAAAACGACTTATTCTTAACATATATATAATAATTAACCATTAATGTTATAAATAGTATAAGTGTTGAATTTTAACTATTAAAACTCTAAGGGTTGGAATTAAAGTTTATTAAAGTGTGTGAAACTTTACAAATTCCAAAACCGGAGGGAAAGTTTTGTAACTATTCAAAACTTTTCATTTCATAACTTATGAATTAAAGGTTCATAAATATGAAGTCTCTTCATTTTTATGTAACTTATGTGTTTTAAATGTGTGTTTAAGAGAAGTGACCTTTGGATATCCATAACTTGAGGAAAAATTATGGACTCCAGTAAAACACATAAATTATCAAGAATTAATCCTAAACAATTCAGCAAATAATTCCTATCATCTTCTAAATTCATAAAAACATGAACATGATCATCAAAGTTTCATGGTTTATATGAACACATACAAAGCATGAAATTTTGATATAAGCTATTGTAAATGGATTAGAACAACCATTACACTAACTAAAACAAGTTTTAAAACACCAAAATAGTCTAGGGTAATGTTTCTAGTCCATTTCCAGCAGCAAAAGTCGAAAATCTGCATTCCGAGGCTTCTACTCGTCGAGTGCACGAACCTACTCGACGAGTAGGATGAATTTAGTCATGGACTCGGCGAGTTCATCATGCAGACAACAAGAAAATCAACTTTGTTTTCACTATTTTGCATCAAGTATCAAACAAACAAACCTAGGCTCTGATACCACTGTTGTGTTTTGAGCATTCTAACAGTTCCTAAGTGTACATGCAACCCTAATAAACCTTGGATCTATGTTTGTCTGTAATACATGCAAAAGATGTTTTCCATGGTTTATAACTTATCTAGCATGGCATGGGGAGCTTTTAAACATAAAAGAACTAGATGAATTACATAACTTTTGATGAGTGTTGATTCCTTGGAGTTTGAGAGCCAAGCACCAATAATGTGAATGCCTCAAATGGAAATCACAAATCACCACAAACTTGTAAAAATTATGAAAGTGTATACCTTGCACTAGAGATTGGCCACCACTTCTCACACACACTAGGGTGTCAATTCATGCACCATAGGCTTGTTTATATAGTGTAGATGACTAGGGTAAACCCTAATAACCCATGTCTTTTCCTCTTCCAAGGATCCATGGGTTAAAATCTCCATGGATCATCCATGGACTTCCATATAAGCTAAGCCCATTCCCAAATGAGTGTTACCCACACCATATAAATACAATAGCTGTCACACCCCGAAAACCAAAGGCGGAAACATTTCCGGGGTTGACTCCACGTTGAGTATCAAATCCAATGCACATAGTAATCAAAGTAAACAACCATTACATTACATATATTTGAAAGTTTACATTTGTTTCAAAAGTAAATTGTACAAGTGTTATACATATATCATATGAACAAAAATAGAGACGAGTCTTCTGCGCACTCCGTCTTCACCAAAAGATATCACCGGGTACCTGTCTAACGTGGACCTGAGAATACAAGCGGTTTGAAAATCAGCATAAAGCTAGTGAGTTCATAAGATGTTTGATAAAACCATGGGATTACTATCCCGAACTAGATATAAGTTAGTTTGATAAAACCATGGGATTACTATCCTGAACTAGATATAGATTCTAACCATAGGAACAACATCCTGCAATAGATATGAAACCTACAGACTAAAAACCATGGGATTACCATCCCGTAGTAGATACAAGATATAAAGATAGAAGATTGATATAAAATCAAATCCAAAACCAAAGCTGTGAATAAACTCATATTAATACATATTGTGAGTCGGGTAACCATGCTGATACGACAACGAGACCTCCTTGATGTTTATCAGACGTCGGATGATATCCAAAATTTGTCACCCCAGGCGTGCCCGCCTAACTGTAGCTAGCAGTTAAGGTGTGGGATTGTCAGTCCCGAATAGATCTATTCACGAATTCCTCGCTCTCCCTCCAGGAGACTCTAGTTACACTTCCGGGGAGGATTTACTGATCATCCAAAAAAGGTAGTGACGAACTCACAAGCTAGTACTAAACTATTCACAGGGTTCTCATACGATATCAAACATACAAATGATTAAGAAGCATAATACAATGAATACAGATACATACAATGAAACTATCTGGCAATACATCCAAATGATACGGAGATAAACTGAATCAGACATAGTTTATCTAATAATTTTTATATTCATATCAGTACGTGATTAAACAAGAACTAAAGAACCCCAAATTATTCTCATAATAATTTGATTAGTTTGGTTATTTCCTTAACCGAATTTCATATAGTTGTGGTTGATAAATCATCCCTTATGCTCAGCATAATACATAAGGGGTAAAAGTATTTATAAGTTTGCCAGATATTATTTGAAACACATCAATATTATTTTTTGAAAACAATTGTAGTTTACTTGTATTCCCCCCCCCCCCCCCCCTGAAAACATTGAAAAACCATTGTAAAAGAGTAGGGGTATGAACTCACCGGACGAGAAACGTGTCTACTTGGATCCTAAACGTCGGTTCTAGGTTTGCAAACGCACGAGGTTCCTATGAATTATGAAAAGATACATATTTGTATCTAATTAGGACTTAGATTATTTATTTGGTAGAGACAAATGATGGGTTTTGAGCATTCTAACACTTCCTAAGTGTACATGCAACCCTAATAACCTTGGATCTATG
This sequence comes from Lactuca serriola, assembly GCF_051521515.1. Classification (NCBI taxonomy): domain Eukaryota; kingdom Viridiplantae; phylum Streptophyta; class Magnoliopsida; order Asterales; family Asteraceae; genus Lactuca; species Lactuca serriola. The sequence goes on from NC_136411.1 coordinate 364,238,348, forward strand.
TTTGTCTAATTATCATGCAAAGTTGAATTCCAAGGTTATATTCCTATCTAGCATACATGGGGAACAATTTTAACTTGAATCATAGATAGAATAACTTACCTTGTTGTTGATTGTGTTCCTTGAAACCTTGTGAGCCTAGCACCCCAAGTGTGATGCCTCAAATGCTTCACACAACACCAAATGCTCTTGGAAAGACTCTTGAGATAACACACACTTCTCAAAATCGGCCAAGCCCTCTAGTTTCTTTTGTCTAGCCGATTTTGGTGGAGAATATGATCCTTATATAGTGTTGACACATCTAGGGTTACACCATGTAAACCCTAATGTGTCATGACTCTTCATTTCCATGACCCATGGGTTTGTAACTCCCATGGAGCATCCTATGGGTAGAACCCAACTTGATAATCCATGGAGCCTCTTAGCCCACTATACAAGATATGGATGATTTACATAATCAACCCATATATTTAATTAGTTATCCTTTGATCACCTAATTAATTCCAAATTAATTCTTTTATCAACTAATCAAATAATATTATTAATATATTAGAACTTATAATATATTAATAATCTCCAAGTGTTATTCCTCTCATTTAGTCTAACCAATTGCATGGTGCCATGCAACCCAAATGGACCATGCCGGGTCGGGTCAAGTACAAGCCCGAAATAGTTATGGACTTAGACACCTTATCCAACAGTCTCCCACTTGGATAAGTCTAATAACTATATCTCTAGTACTTCAGGAACCGACCGACAATCGTAGCTCTTTGAAGGTCTCTCGGAACTGAGAAGATGATGATACGCCATTTAAGATAAGTGATCATATAATCCTCTGTTCTAGATATCAGCCGGACAAATACATGGAACATTGTCTTGCTTATTGTCCAGCATTTGTTTCCCGATTTCTGATTTGTTTGACATAGAACTTAATTGAACACATCAACTTAGTTCTGACCGGGCCCGGTACATGGGTCAAAACAAAATCATCGAGGGGCCCAGATATCAGCTTCTAATCCAAGAAGGAACAGATAAACTTCGACTCATATGTTTGTTCTACCACTCATTGAATTACACACAAAAGTACGTTTTATAACATCGAGTTACCAATGCGGTTTCGTACAGTCAATGCATAACCAACTTGTAAGTAATAAATCATATCTCTAGGTTTGAAGACTTATATGATATTACCGTCTCACGATCACTCGAGATAGAATTCCATGAAGTGATTCCAGTGAGCGTGGGTTGAGTCCAATGCTCAGAACTTATGAGCACTCATGATTGTTGTAGCCTTGTCCAACACCTTAGACCTCTACAACCAAACATGACAGTCTTGATTCATATCTACTTCCAACATATGACCGACTGTGGAGGTTTGAATAATATGTTATACCAAACAGAATTATTCTGGAAGTCAAAACATGCAAAAGAAATATAGTAAACGATTGACAAGAGATAGCAACACTTTACTCATAAATAAAACACCTTTTATTCATCATCAAATGTCAATTACACTTTACAAATTTCCGGGTTATCTAACTACTAAAACTTATATCATCCTTCAGCCCTATGCTCCGAGCATGCTGGAGATGCTTAACCCTACTCAGTCCCTTCGTGAGGGGATCTGCTGGGTTCTCATCCGATGATACCCTCTTTGCCACGAGGAGTCCTTCTTCGATCCGATGTCTGATGAAATGGTATTTTCTGTCGATGTGTCTGGATCTCCCGTGATCCCTTGGTTCCTTGGCTAAGGCAACAGCACTTTCACTATCACAGAAAATTTCCATTGGCTCTTTAATAGCTGGTACAACTCCAAGGTCTCCAATGAAGTTCTTCAGCCATATCGCCTCCTTTGCTGCTTCACTAGCTGCAATATACTCTGATTCACAAGTAGAATCTGCCACTGTCTCTTGCTTGGAACTCTTCCAAGAAATTGCTCCTCCGTTTAGGGTAAAGACCCAGCCCGATTGAGAGCGGAAATTATCCCTATCAGTCTGGAAGCTAGCATCACTATACCCAACAACTCTCAAGTGATCACTCCCACCGAGGGTAAGAACCCAGTCCTTAGTCCTCCGCAGGTACTTGAGGATATTCTTTACCGCAGTCCAGTGTGCCTTGCCAGGGTTTTCCTGATACCTGCTAACCATGCTCAAGGCAAAAGCTACATCGGGTCGAGTACACGTCATAGCATACATGATCGATCCTATAGCCGAAGCGTAAGGTGTTCAACTCATTTCTGCTATCTCAGCCTCAGTGCTAGGGCTTTGTTTCTTACTCAATCTGGTGTTACTCTGGATGGGTAACTCTCCTTTCTTGGAATCCTGCATGCCGAATCTTTTCAGCACCTTATCCAAGTAGGTACTCTGACTAAGTCCAATTAATCTTTTACTCCGTTCTCTCAAGATTCTTATCCCTAGAATATAGGCAGCTTCACCAAGGTCCTTCATAGCGAAACACTTCCCAAGCCAGGACTTTACTTCCTGCAGGGTTGGAATGTCGTTTCCTATGAGTAGTATGTCATCCACATACAATACCAAAAAGCTAACTATACTCCCACTAGCCTTGACATACACACAAGATTCATCTTCACTCCTAGAAAAGCCAAATTCCTTGACCTTTTCATCAAAGCAAAGATTCCATCTGCGAGGTGCTTGCTTCAATCCATAAATGGATTTCTCAAGCTTACACACTCTATTAGGGTACTCGTTGCTGACAAAACCCTCTGGCTGACTCATGTAAACATCTTCAGCCAACTTTCCATTAAGGAAAGCGGTTTTGACATCCATCTGCCATATTTCATAATCATGAAATGCAGCTATGGCTAACAGAACCCGAATAGACTTAATCTTGGCTACCAGAGAAAAGGTCTCATCATAATCCACTCCAGGAATTTGAGAGAAGCCCTTTGCAACCAGTCTAGCCTTATAAGTGTGTACTTTACCATCCATGTTGGTCTTCTTCTTGAAGACCCATTTGCATCCTAGTGTCTTACGACCTGGTACATTTTCAACCAAGTTCCAAACTTGATTGTCATACATGGATTGTATCTCTCTATCCATAGCCTCTTTCCATTTAGCAGACCCGGGGCCTGCCATGGCTTCCTCGTAGCTGTTAGGGTCATCTTGACTTACTAGTGTCCCATCACTAATAAGTGTCTCACCTTCTGCAGTAATATGGAATCCATAGTAATGCTCAGGTGCACTCCTAACTCTCGTGGAACGTCTCAGAGGTACAGATTTGTCAATTGGCTCAACAGGAGTTTCCTCCTCAAGTTGAGGGCTAGAGTTTGAAGTTCCTTCACCGCTTGATTCTTGAATTTCTTCAAGATCAATTTGCCTCCCACTGTCTCCTTGGCTTATAAACTCTCTTTCTCGAAAGACACCTCTTCTTGCTACAAAGACCACATTGTCACTAGGTCTGTAGAAGAGGTAACCAAAGGATCGCTGTGGGTAACCGATGAAAATACACCTCTCGCTTCGAGGTTCGAGCTTATCATGAGTCTCGCGTCTCACGAAAGCCTCGCAACCCCAAATCTTGATGTGGTCTAGTTTAGGTACTTTACCAGTCCACATCTCGTGAGGAGTTTTGGCAACTTTCTTTGTAGGGACTAGATTAAGAATATGGGCGGCAGTCTCTAAGGCATACCCCCAGAATGAGATTGGTAGCGTAGCTCGACTCATCATGGAACGAACCATATCTAGCAAGGTTCGATTACGCCTCTCAGCCACACCATTCAACTGTGGTGTCCTGGGAGGTGTCAATTGTGAGACTATCCCACATTCCCTTAGATAGTCGAGGAACTCTGAACTAAGATACTCACCGCCACGATCGGATCGAAGCATCTTAATGTTCCTGCCCAATTGATTCTCGACTTCCTGTTTAAATTCCTTAAACCTCTCGAAAGTCTCTGACTTATGCTTGATCAAGTAGACATATCCATATCTACTATAATCATCAGTGAAAGTCAAATAATAACAATTAGCATCCCTTGTGGCATGTTTGAATGGTCCACACACATCCGTGTGTATAAGGTCCAACAAACCTTCACCCCTCTCACACGAACCTGTGAAGGGTGACTTTGTCATTTTTCCAAGTAAGCATGATTCGCAACTATCATCTGACTTTAGGTCAAACGACTCCAAGACTCCATCCTTTTGGAGTTGGCCTATGCGCTTCTTGCTTATATGTCCAAGACGACAATGCCATAATGATGCTTTATCCAAGTTATTATTAGTAGAATCAATACATAAAACATTATTTCCTAAGTTATCAACAACAGATACAGCTTCATACACACCATCACAAGGTAATGCTTTAAAATAAAGAATATTATTAAAGAAAGCATCAATAGAACCAACTTCATTATTAAATGAAAAGGTAAACCCTTGTTTGTACAAAGCATGGAAGGAAATAATATTTCTTGCCATTCCTGGCGAATAACAACACTTATTCAAATCTAAACTAAACCCACTACTTAGCGATAAAGTATAAACTCCAATCTTGGTAACAGGTATAGCTTTCCTATTCCCCATGATCAAGTTTATCCTTCCTTGCTCCACATCCTCACTTCTTCTTAGTCCCTGCAAGTCACAACAAATGTGAATACCACAACCGGTATCAAGGACCCAAGAATTAGAATGGGGTGAGTTATTAGAAATGATAGTGTAAATACCTGCATGGTTGGGTTTAACTTTCCCATCCTTTACATCTTGCTGGTATTTTGGGCAGTTCCGCTTCCAATGAGCTTTTTCATGGCAATAGAAGCATTCAGCCTCTTTTGGGTCAGAAGAAGGAGTGATGTAACCTTTCTTGGTTCCACTTGAAGAAGAGCCATCAAGGGTCCGAGCCTTGGTACCCTTAGAAGATCTCTTTCTCTTCCTCCATCGATTCTTCCCGATTGCCAAAACCGGAGTAGAGTTTTGAGTAGGAGTGATAGCAACCGACTTCCCCTTAAGACCTGATTCTGCGGTCTTGAGAAGTCCCTGAAGTTTGCTGAGGGTGACTTCTTCCTTGTTCATGTGATATGTCATGCGGAATTGATCATAGCATGATGGTAAGGAATGCAAAATAATATCTATTGCAAGATCCTCCGGGAAGTTCACATTAAGCTTCAGCAAACGATCCACATACCTTTGCATTTTCTGCATGTGGCTCGTGACGGATTCCCCGTCCTTCATCATGGTTGTTATCATGGAGCAGATGATTTCATACCTCTCTTGTCTTGCACTTTGATGGTATCTTTCCATCAAATCTTGGTGCATGTCATAAGGGTAGAAATCCTCATAAGACTTTTGGAGTTCCGCTGTCATCGTGGCCGTCATGATGCAAGCCACTTTCGTAGCATCCCTTTCATGTGCCCGAAATTCAGCGATCTCCTGAGGAGTTGCAGTGGACTCATCAATCTCCTTAAGCTCCTTGTCAAGGACATATTCTTTGTCCTCGTAGCGGGTAATCATCCTGATGTTTCTGATCCACTCATTGAAGTTGGATCCATCAAAGGTGACTTTCCCACACAAGTTCATAAGGGTAAAGGAGCCATTAGGATTAGAGCCAGAAGCATTATTGAAAGACATCTGAAGGAAAGAGGACAAGATTAGTTTAGATATAAGAGAGTCCTTAATAAAACACCCAAATGTAGTATTAAGGCTAGGATCCAATCACAATATAATATAACTTAGAAGAGGTATGCCGTAATCTAAGCTATATCATATTTGAAAGGTAGGTGAATGACGATTCACCAATTTCCACCACGAAAACCGCAATATTTTAGTATTAGGTTTTTTTGAATGGTTCTTAGAAATTCCTAGATTCTTTGAGATTCAATGAACTTTTCAAAGGCATGTTTCAATCTCGAGTGTGCCCTGCAAGTTTTGTGACCGGGATACCGAGGATCACAAAACGAGGTGTGAAGTAACCATGCAAATCACTTGGTACCCTTAGAGTTTATCACTCAATTGATGTGCCGGTTAACCACACACGCTCCATCGATACTATAATAAACCCTAAGTCACCCTTTACCTACCTTGTTAAGTCCAAGTTAGTGTGCCGGTTAACCACACACGCTCCACCAACGACTTAATCAAAGTGTAAAGTGTAATTTCATGGAATAGCACCTTATTCACATTTTTCCTAAAGTAACTAAGATTGGGAATTTAATAAAACATTTAGTTACTTTATAATATTCATCATACTTTGAATGAGAATTAATAAGTCCTTGTCTTACCCGTTCGGCTAACGACCCTCCACCGATCAAGCAAGCGGTGGGTGAGAGTGGACACCCATTAAGTCACCATTTTATAGGCAACAACCTTATACCCACCTTATAGACCGGCTTCGTGAATGAGGCGTACTAGCGGTAAGACGACTTTGTTCTTATACATATATATATAATTATTAAATCATAATAATATAAGTATAAGGGTTGAATTTTAACTTTTAAAATTCTAGGGGTTGGAACTAAAGTTTTAACTTAACTTTACTTGTTCCAAAACTTGAGGGCAAGTTTTGTAAACTTTCAAAACTTTTCATTTCTTGTAACTTATGAGTTTAATAGAGTAATAAAATGAGGACTTTTCATTTTTCCTAACTCTTGTGTTCTTTTAATGGTTTTTAATCCAAGAGACTTTTGGTTTTCCATAACTTGAGGACAAGTTATGGACTCCATTAAAACACATTATGATCATGAATTAATCTACCACATAGGTTACAAATAATTCCTATGATCATCTAAACATCATAAGAACAAGAACATGAATATGAACACTTTCAAGAATCAAAATCACATTCAATCTTTGTAATTTTGATAACTAGTTGTTGTAAATGAGTTAGAAAAGACATTACACCTTCTAAAATAAGTTTTCAAGTACCAAAACATTTTAGGGTAATGATTCTAATCCATTTCCAGCAACTCAAGTCGAAATTCTGCACTCTGTCGACCCTACTCGCCGAGTGCATGAACCTACTCGCCGAGTAGGTTGAAGATACACATGAACTCGACGAGTCCTCCCCATGGACTCGCCGAGTCCATCAGTCAGACAGCAAGATTTTCGACTTTCTTCAACTTTTAAGCACAAATAACAAACAAACAAGCCTAGGCTCTGATACCACTGATGGGTTTTGAGCATTCTAACACTTCCTAAGTGTACATGCAACCCCAATAACCTTGGATCTATGTTTGTCTAATTATCATGCAAAGTTGAATTCCAAGGTTATATTCCTATCTAGCATACATGGGGAACAATTTTAACTTGAATCATAGATAGAATAACTTACCTTGTTGTTGATTGTGTTCCTTGAAACCTTGTGAGCCTAGCACCCCAAGTGTGATGCCTCAAATGCTTCACACAACACCAAATGCTCTTGGAAAGACTCTTGAGATAACACACACTTCTCAAAATCGGCCAAGCCCTCTAGTTTCTTTTGTCTAGCCGATTTTGGTGGAGAATATGATCCTTATATAGTGTTGACACATCTAGGGTTACACCATGTAAACCCTAATGTGTCATGACTCTTCATTTCCATGACCCATGGGTTTGTAACTCCCATGGAGCATCCTATGGGTAGAACCCAACTTGATAATCCATGGAGCCTCTTAGCCCACTATACAAGATACGGATGATTTACATAATCAACCCATATATTTAATTAGTTATCCTTTGATCACCTAATTAATTCCAAATTAATTCTTTGATCAACTAATCAAATAATATTATTAATATATTAGAACTTATAATATATTAATAATCTCCAAGTGTTATTCCTCTCATTTAGTCTAACCAATTGCATGGTGCCATGCAACCCAAATGGACCATGCCGGGTCGGGTCAAGTACAAGCCCGAAATAGTTATGGACTTAGACACCTTATCCAACAACAAACACTTCTAGTTGCGGAAATACTCCCTTACAAGTGTTTGGAAGGACCCGGGTGACATTTGGGGACACATATAGCTAGGATATTGAATTGGGACTTCAAGAGTAAACTCCTTAGGGATTTTACGGCCCTAAATACCACACCCAAATGAGTTCACGGCCGTGAACTCATAAGTGGTGTTTTTGGATGCTAAATGGCTTCATAATTCATGGATAATTTAGCTGGGATTGCATCTAAGGCATAGGGATGAATTTAAACTCACTTAGGGACCATTTATTGGAGTTTACGGCTGTAAACATGGAGTTTACGGCCGTAAAGTCCCCCACACACAAGATGCTTAATGTTTTGGTCCTTTAATCAATCACATGTGGTTCTAATGATTTTTCCTAGCCTTGTATGGATTTTTGAGGGACTTTGGACATGGTTTTTGGAGTTTACGGCACATGAACCCCCTCATGGCCATGAACTCCCTTGATGTGTGATTTATTATGTTTTAATGTCAAAAACTTGTTTGTAGACACTTCTAGAATTTATTCCAAGGCTTTAGGTGTGTTAAAGTGGCATTTTAACACTTTTGGAGGAGTTTACTCTCCATGTTTGAAGGGTTTACGGCCCAAGCATATATCTTGGCCGTAAAATCTCATATACTCCTCAAAATTTATGTTTAGGATGATCTAAGGCCAAAACCAATATTCTAGAAGTCATATCTAAGTCTTGTTGGTGTCTTGGAAGGGTTTAAGGGCATAAAAACCCCATTTATATGAGTTTACGGCCCAAGCATGTTCTTGGACAGTAAACTCATGTTTACTCTTCAAAATCCATGTTTAAGGCATTCTAAGTCCATTCCATTAAGCCATTAATCCATATCTAAGCTCCAAAGGTCGATTGGAAGGGTTTTTGGGCTCCAAAACCCATTTTATGTGAGTTCACGGCCTAGGACTGTTCTAGGGCTGTAAACTCATGAATATGGTCCTATTCCATGATTTGAACTCGAATTTGAAGGCCTAAGATGTTATACTAGGAGTTAGGGTAGTTACCTTGGTGATTTGGAGCTTAAATTTGATGATTTTGGACCCTTAAACTTGGTTTGAGGAGAGAGGTTAGAGAGAGAGAGAGAGAGAGTAGAGAGAGGAAGAAAAAGCTTCAAATGAATGATTTAACATGTTTATATAGGTCTCAAATCTTGGACACGGTGGAATTCGACCCGATACCGGCATTAAACGGGGCTTTTGGTCGCACCCGATTAAGTTTACGTAATCCGGCGAGGACATTTCTAAAATTTCTGAAATAAACATTTTGGGCTAATTTCATGAGTTCCTAAGGGGTTTTGACACTCATTAGCATCAAATAAACATATAAGTTTAATTAATTTAACCCACAAAAGAAATTGGAACGAATTGATATTGGCGAGTTTTACGGGTAGAACGGGTTTTCGGCGATGAACAACTTCGGGTTGTTACATTATCCCCCCGTTAGAGGGAATTTCATCCCGAAATTCAAAGATTAAGATATAGATCATGAATTGGAATGGGATACGAATGGATTTGTTTCCTCGAATGTTCACGCTTCCAAGTGGAGTCGGGTCTCCGTTGGGCGCTGCAGCGAACCCTCACTTTCGGGAAGTGTCTTTGTTTCGTACATTGACTCTCTCAATCTATGATCTCAATTGATTCTCCCATGGAGGTTTTGACCCTTGATGAATTCGGTCTCCTCAAAGGAATCACTAGGGTACCGTCGGGTAGGTACTTCTAAGGATTTGAGACGTGAAGTACCGAATGGATGTTACTAAGTTCTAAGGGCGGCCGAGGTTTGAAGGTTACGAAATCGATTCTACGAGGATCACGAAGGGTCTAATGTATCACGACGGAAGTATTTTACATTTCCCAAAGCGTATCACTCTTTTCTGGGATGCAGCCATCAACAGGACACACACTCCAACAAAAAAGCACATCTTCATGGAGCCGGGTAGCTAAGGGTCTGATGGCTTTAGAAGAAATTTATGGGTAGGTCTGCGATATTAGTCGATTCCAAATCATTTACTCAATTCATTCTTGAATTACATTCAAACTCGATTCCAAATCTCATCAATTGGTATTAGAGCGGGTGTTCTTGATTTTCATCAAGAATTGATCCTTGATGGCTATCTTGATTTGGTGATTCTTCATGTTCTTATGGATCTTCGTGATTAGAGTGTTTTTGTGTTCTTGAAGTCGAATTTTTCCTTGATTTGATCCATAATTCGAATTTCTCTCTCTAGAATACTTGTTTGTATCACTTTATCTCTCTAGAAAACCCATTCAAAATCACTTTCTCTCTCTAGAATTCATGAAGTTTTTGTGATCATGGTGGGTTTGCCATATGATTCTTGGATTGTGATTGTTAAAGATGTGAAATAAAAAGTCAATGAAGATCAATTTTATGGGTTAGTGTTAAGCAAATTGATTTCATGGGGTAATATGGTTTCTTATGGAGGTTTGAAGGATGATCATGGAAGCTTCGTATTTCAACCAATTTGTAAGATTGCATGGTTGAATAAAATTGCCTTGTCCATATTAGTTTGTAGTAGAAATCAAAAGTAAGGAGAAGAAAGAGATTTGTTCAATAAGAAATATGTTTCTTTTATTGAAGACCCAAATGATCTTCGTGCTCTTAAATTTCTTGAAGTTCTTGATAATGGAGTTCAATGTGATGTTCTTGATGTTCAAGAAAAAGGAGTTCAAGTTGATTCTCAAGATGAAAAAGTTTTTTGCTCAATTGGAGTTCAAACCGATGATATTTTGTGTTCTTGTGATTCGTTTGAAGGAATGATTCCTTATCGAAAGCCGGTGATCCAAGAAAATCACAAGTATCAAACTCCAAAAGATTGGATTCAAACTCAAAATGTTCATGTTGTTGAAAGTGGGTTTGTTCATGGAGTCAAGTCTTCAAGATGCAAAAAGATGAGAAAGAAAAAGAAGAAGAAGATGAATCGGAAGAACAAGCGGGTTTACTCGCAAAAATCGTCATATGTTGTGAAGTCGAAATCCGTGAAACAAATTTGGGTTCCAAAGCAAAAATCTCCAAATGTTGCATTGAATTTGAAGTCAAAACCCAAATGTGTTGGTGGTTCTTTTGAAGATGTTCTTGGATCGTTGAAGAACACGAAGAAAACGAAGAACGAGTTGTACATCTCGCATGGTGGGTGGTACAATGTTCGATTTGGAGATTTTCTCATTCCGACAAAAGAACCAAGATCTTCTAAATTTGATTCGTTCGTTGCAAATGGATCTCGATTCGTCAAAAAGGTATCTCAAATTCTCAAATGGATTCCAAAACGTCCATGATTTCGATTCGTATTTTGCATTTTTCAATTTTTGATCGATTTGCCTCAGTGGATCAAATCCGTTTCAACCCCATTGATTGATCCAATTATTTTTTGTTTAGATCAAATCATAAAAATCAAAATCATATCCCTAACATTTTTTTGTCACTGTTCATTGATCGACTTTCGTGAGCCCAATCAATTCTTTTATGATATGATAGTATTGTTTTTAAGCCCAAATGTGACTGGATCAAAATCGAAATCGGATATGAAGTATTTCCTTGGTTCAGTCTCATACGCTTCAAGTACTTGTACATTCTTATGTTCTTGACTGTGTTCCTTACAAACCGATGATCATAGATAGTTGCCATTCACATCGGATGTTCTTGGGATTAATTTTGATTTTGACTGTTGGGTTATTGAAATCGAAATCAAAGTTGAATGTTGTATTTTGGTTTTGATTTGAGTCGATTGAAGCCTAAATCTTTGATTTACGTTTGATGTTTGAAAGTCAAATGAGTTTCTGAAAGTCAAAATTGAAATCATTTTTTAATCAAAATTGATTTTAATGTTCAATGGAAGGCTTGAGTTGATTTTGATATCGATGATATGGATTTTGTAAATGAGAAGTGATGTCGATTTTTGATCTTGTGTCGAGTAGCGAAGGTTCAATTGGTGATGATTGGGATTTGGATGTCAAATGTTTACTTAGGTCGACTGTGTGAATATGTGTTTGAGTGTTGAATGGATTCGATTTTGGATGACGAGTTGGAATGATCAAGGAATCTAATTTTGGGGATGAAATCGGTAACTGATAACGAAGGAATCGGTATTTTACGGTTGCTGGTTAGTTGACGTTTCGTGAAGGAGAAAGCGAAGGTTTGGAATTGTGGCTTTGATGATGCTGTGTTAAAAGTTACAAATCGAAATGTTGATGTCTAGTTTGGAATCGATTTCGAAAGTTTGGAGTCTGGTTTGATTTTTATTCAATTGTTGTTGAGTTCTTGAATCAAAAAGCGAAGGCTGTGAAATCAGTCGGAGGTGTTGATGGTCACATGTTGATTTTGGAATGTCGATTTTGGAGTCAAATTCTGGAACTTGGACTTGATAAGCGAAGGAAATTGAGTGATTTCGAAATTGGAACTGTGATTTCGAAAGTTATTGTTTGTCAATTGGTTTTTTACAAGTCGATGAACTGGAACTTGAACTAACCAAGGTTTTGATATCGATTTTGGAATCGATGGCTTGTATTAACGAAACAAAGCTTTTATTGACTGAGTTCGTGAATGAAAAACGAAGATATTGGTGGATTCGTTTTTGCCTTTTTGGAGTCGTAATTCGATAGTCGATGGCTTGATAGTTATATGTCGCGAAGGTTTTTGATAACGAAGATTTTGATATCAATGGGTTGTTGATGCTTCGTTAGGAAGGAGTTGATGACGAATTGTAGATGTTCAAGTAACGAAAAGTTGAGGTTAAGTAGAGAAGCTCTCTGCGTTTAATTTCGTTAGAATGGGAAGATGATAGAATATTTCGACATTGGTCCCTGTTGATTCTACAAAGTTGCATCTTTCACCCAGTTTCAACAAAATGGGTGTTTTCGACAGTTTGGAAGAAAAGTGGCAGAAGTTTTGAAATAAGTACCTGAAGTTTTGAAAAGTTGGCAGCAAATACCCAGCTTTGAAATTGGGCTAATTTTCTTAGAAAATTGAAGAATGTTTATTTCTGGTCCCTGCAGTTTGTGCGAATTTACGCTTTATGCCTGGTTTTGCAAATGGGCTAGAGTTTCGCATATTTGACTGTTTTTGGCGCAACGGGTCCCTGCAAGTTTCAGAAAGTGACAATATCTACCCGGATTTTGAAAAATCTTGCAACTTTCACCCAAAAAGTAATTTTTTTTCATAAATTGGAAATTTTTGTGGCTTTTTCGTGATTGTTTTTCCGTGCAAGATTTTTGGTGATTCATTTTTGGTACACATCAAGGGGGAGTATCGTGAAGACTATTCCTGGGGCGCTTCTCATCCTTAATGGGTATTATAATCATTTTTTGATTATAAAAAGGGGGATAATGTTGGGTATTCGAAGCTTCTCAGGTTTGTCGAATATTCATTTGCGGATTTGAAGACCAGTGTTACTTCGAGGGGGAGTTTGGTCTTGATCGCGCTAGCTCGTTGGAGATTAAAGCCGGACATCCAATCCTAAATTTGAGGGGGAGAATGTTAGGGTGCAAAGTAATTCTTGGATGTAATGTTTTAGGCTTTCCTCATTGTATGTGTAAATGGGTTGAGTCTTTCCTATAAATAGGAAGTGAGTGACTCCCATTATGTAAGAATGTAAGAGTCCATTTGGAGTGTTAGACTAGAGAGAGAATTTGTATACAAACCCATTTGTATAATCTTTCTAGATCTAATAAGAGCTTACAAAGATTTATTTACTCCATGTGTTCTTGAATTTGTATGATGAATTGCTAGATCTTTCTAATTCTGTACATGCCATCAGAATCAACACCACTACAATGGGACCCAAGAATCGACAGGTTTCTATGGGTATTTTTGGTGCCGACTAATTCCCTATCGCCTTAGATGTTGGAAAGGTACACGGTTACAACTGCTTTGCTTGGCTACATGATCAAGAGAAAAGGATTTGACCTTAAGGGTACCACTACTAACTCGTAGTGATAATATCAATTCTTGGTCACCGTATTGGACATGTTACTATCGCTGAGATTTGGTGACGAGGTAATTCCAGAGATTAGGCCGGTGTGAGACTAGACTAGACGTTCAGAAGGAATTCTCGGGAATCCTTCGGAAAAGAAATTTAGGGAAAAGAGGTGCAGACTTCCCGTTTTTCAATGATCACAGGAACGAGGGATGCATAGTAATTCATATCGGGAAAACTTTTGAGTTTTAAGGTATGAAATGATACGAAGGTTTGATGCCGAAGATCATGAGAGTCGGGTCGGGGAAAAGATCTAGACGGGCGAACCTTACAAAACCAAGGATAACAACATGAATGAGACTCGGTCATTTCATGTCGAACATAGCATCAAAGTATTTCGTGAAAAGTTTCCCATTTAAATCGAATGGAACAGAATAATCCCCCAGACTGAGAATACAATTTACAGGTACGAAGTTAGTATTCTCTATCTCACTGGTTAGCCGTCTCGATTGTACTTAATTTCGATTACAAATGAAGGATTAAGTTTCGAAATTTTTTGAATGGATAGATAACAAGTTTCCCTTCTGGTACTAGAATCGAAAAGAGTTGTCAAAGAGGAGTATACCTACGACGACAGTGGGATCAGCGGTTGCTCCTCTCGTCCTACTGCTAGGACTCTTCCGGTGCTGCCAGTTGTTGCTGCTTTGGGGCAATTTCTTTTGAAGTGCCCTACTTCACCACAACTAGAGCAGGCTGGACTGATTCCCGTTCCGGATGATTGGTTCGTTGATTTGGCTGGTTTTCTGCAGGTTCGAGCAAGATGGCCCTTCTTGCCACAGTTGTCACAGATCCTTTCGCGACATGGACCAGGAATGTGGTGATGGTAGCTGCACTTACCACACCAAGGAAGGGTACCGGTATATCCATTGGTAACAGTTTGGGCCGTGGAACCGACAGCCGAAACAGCAATAGGGGCAGTAGCAGCATGGACTGCTACAGTTTGTTGTTTCTTAGAAGACCCTTGCATGCTCTGGGCCTTCCGCTTGTTCCAGAATTTCTTTTTGCTTCCACCTCCATTGGTGACTGGCTCGGGAGTGGTAGCCTCCTCATCAGAGTTGTCTTCGTGATCGATCAGGGTTTGCACAAGACATTTAGCGCTGTCATAGGTGTCTGGCTTCGCGGCCAAGACATTCCCTTTGGTTGGCTGGGTTAACCCCCAGATGAACCTCTCAATCTTTTTACTCTCCGGGGTAACCATTCCCGGACAGAGTAACGCCAGGTCATCAAATCTTGATGTATAAGCGGCTATGTCGGAACGCTTCATCTTTAGGTTCCAGAGTTCGTGTTCTAGCTTCTGTAATTCACCCCGAGGGCAATACTCAGCAAGCAGAAGCTCCTTCATAGCTTCCCAACCCATAGCATTTGCTATAGGTAGAGTTAAGGATTTGACTCGGCCGTTCCACCAAGTCAGGGCTTTGTCAAGGAAAGTGCAGGCGGTGAACTTTACTTTTTCAGACTCTAAACAGGCGCATATCTCAAAGATTGATTCGATTTTCTCGAACCATCGGGTGAGGGAAATGACACCTCCGGTGCCATCAAAGGATGTGGGTTTCGCGTTCATGGAGTCTTTATAGGAACCCTCTTTTCGGTGTCCCTGACTGTTCTCTTGGTTTTGGGTTTGAGTACCACCGGAACCATCCGAGTTCCTTTGGGACATAGCAGCTGCCACCGCGGCATTGACAGCTGCCTGGAACATCACAGGGTCAAATTCAGGAGGAGGTGGTGGCGGAGGGTTGTTGTTGGTTCTTGAGCTGGATCTCCTTCTTGGGGGCATCTTGATCTAAAAAGATCAGGAAAGAGAGGATCATAAGTCCTCTGAATTGAATCAAGAGATATGGAACAGGGGATATCTCATCAAGACAGAGATAGCACTGTATTAAGCGATAAAGCAGGAAAGAGTTATCAAGGCTGAACATTTTATCGCTAGAGGAATCATCAAGGAATAACGCGTATACGAGGATTTTCTACAAAGGATCGGCTCGAGAAATACTCCCATAGTATTTCATGATTCACTGCAACGAAGACTCGTTGTTTGGGGCATTGGGTAAGTTTTAGGTATGCTGCGTACCACAATCACTCCCAAGGAAATGTTGGACGTGTCTTGAATGAATATAGTTGGCCAGGCTATATTGACCCTAGACACGACTACATAACTACCCAAGTTTAACCGCAGCATACAACACCCATTTACTTATGTTTTGTTCTACATGTAGTTACGGATCTCGACGGCTCGGTATACTTGTATACTTTTGAAAATACTTATATTTTGAAGGATACTTTTAGTTCAGAGCGCTTAGGCCCTTTAGTGTTTATAGTTTTATACCATGTAAGGTTTGGTACACTCTGTTCACTATAAACAAGGGCTCTGACACCAATCTGTCACACCCCGAAAACCAAAGGCGAAAACATTTCCGGGGTTGACTCCACGTTGAGTATCAAAGCCACTGCACATAGTAATCAAAGTAAACAACCATTACATTACATATATTTGAAAGTTTACATTTGTTTCAAAAGTAAATTGTACAAGTGTTATACATATATCATATGAACAAAAATAGAGACGAGTCTTCTGCGCACTCCGTCTTCACCAAAAGATATCACCGGGTACCTGTCTAACGTGGACCTGAGAATACAAGCGGTTTGAAAATCAGCATAAAGCTGGTGAGTTCATAAGATGTTTGATAAAACCATGGGATTACTATCCCGAACTAGATATAAGTTAGTTTGATAAAACCATGGGATTACTATCCCGAACTAGATATAGATTCTAACCATAGGAATAACATCCTGCAATAGATATGAAACCTACAGACTAAAAACCATGGGATTACCATCCCGTACTAGATACAAGATATAAAGATAGAAGATTGATATAAAATCAAATCCAAAACCAAAGCCGTGAATAAACTCATATTAATACATATTGTGAGTCGGGTAACCATGCTGATACGACAACGAGACATCCTTGACATTTGTCAGACGTCGGACGATATCCAGAATTTGTCACCCCAGGCGTGCCCGCCTAACTGTGGCTAGCAGTTAAGGTGTGGGATTGTCAGTCCCGAATAGATCTATTCACGAATTCCTCGCTCTCCATCCAGGAGACTCTGGTTACACTTCCGGGGAGGATTTACTGATCATCCAAAAAAGGTAGTGATGAACTCACAAGCTAGTACTAAACTATTCACAGGGTTCTCATACGATATCAAACATACAAATGATTAAGAAGCATAATACAATGAATACAGATACATACAATGAAACTATCTGGCAATACATCCAAATGATACGGAGATAAACTGAATCAGACATAGTTTATCTAATAATTTTTATATTCATATCAGTACGTGATTAAACAACAACTAAAGAACCCCAAATTATTCCCATAATAATTTGATTAGTTTGGTTATTTCCTTAACTGAATTTCATATAGTTGTGGTTGATAAATCATCCCTTATGCTCAGCATAATACATAAGGGGTAAAAGTATTTATAAGTTTGCCAGATATTATTTGAAACACATCAATATTATGTTTTGAAAATAGTTGTAGTTTGCTTGTATTCCCCCCCTGAAAACATTGAAAAACCATTGTAAAAGAGTAGGGGTATAAACTCACCGGACGAGAAACGTGTCTGCTTGGATCCTAAACGTCGGTTTTGGGTTTGCAAATGCATGAGTGGTGTTTTTGGATTCTAAATGGCTTCATAATTCATGGATAATTTAGCTAGGATTGCATCTAAGGCATAGGGATGAATTTAAACTCACTTAGGGACCATTTATTGGAGTTTACGGCTATAAACATGGAGTTTACGGCCGTAAACTCCCCCACACACAAGATACTTAATGTTTTGGTCCTTTAATCAATCACATGTGATTCTAATGATTTTTCCTAGCCTTGTATGGATTTTTGAGGGACTTTGGACAAGGTTTTTGAAGTTTACGGCCCATGAACCCCCTCATGGCTGTGAACTCCCTTGATGTGTGATTTATTATGTTTTAATGTCAAAAACTTGTTTGTAGGCACTTCTAGAATTTATTCCAAGGCTTTAGGTGTGTTAAAGTGGCATTTTAACACTTTTGGAGGAGTTTACTCTCCATGTTTGAAGGGTTTACGGCCCAAGTATATACCTTGGCCGTAAACTCTCATATACTCCTCAAAATTTATGTTTAGGATGATCTAAGGCCAAAACCAATATTCTAGAAGTCATATCTAAGTCTTGTTGGTGTCTTGGAAGGGTTTAAGGGCATAAAAACCCCATTTATATGAGTTTACGGCCCAAACATGTTCTTTGGAAGTAAACTCATGTTTACTCTTCAAAATCCATGTTTAAGGCATTCTAAGTCCATTCCATTAAGCCATTAATCCATATCTAAGCTCCAAAGGTCGATTGGAAGGGTTTTTGGGCTCCAAAACCCATTTTATGTGAGTTCACGGCCTAGGACTGTTCTAGGGCTGTAAACTCATGAATATGGTGCTATTCCATGATTTGAACTCGGATTTGAAGGACTAACATGTTATACTAGGAGTTAGGGTAGTTACCTTGGTGATTTGGAGCTTAAATTTGATGATTTTGGACCCTTAAACTTGGTTTGAGGAGAGAGGTTAGAGAGAGAGAGAGAGTAGAGAGAGGAAGCAAAAGCTTCAAATGAATTATTTAACATGTTTATATAGGTCTCAAATCTTGGACACAGTGGAATTCTACCCGATACCGGCATTAAACGGGGCTTTTGGTCGCACCCGATTAAGTTTACGTAATCCGGCGAGGACATTTCTAAAATTTATGAAATAAACATTTTGGGCTAATTTCATGAGTTCCTAAGGGCTTTGGACACTCATTAGCATCAAATAAACATATAAGTTTAATTAATTTAACCCAAAAACGAAATTGGAACGAATTGATATTCGGCGAGTTTTACGGGTAGAACGGGTTTTCGGCGATGAACAACTTCGGGTTGTTACAATAGCCCATGATTTAATTTGTCTTCCTTTTAATCACTAAATCAATTCATAATTAATGTAAAGATTAAGACTTAATTAAATAACATGACTTTATATTAATATATTATAACTTATAATATATTAATAAAACATAAGTATACAATTCTCATAATATTATCCATAAATCGTTTGGGTGAAGTGCAACCCAAATGGACCATGCCGGGTTGGGTCAAGTATATACCAAATAAGTTATGGACTTAGACACCTTATCCAACATAGTGTTAGCGGCGGCGCCGACCCCAATGTCAGTATGGGTTACGAATGGATAGATGGCTAAGGTAGAGGCTCTAGTGGTGTGGAGCCGAGCATTTCAGTTGACAGCCGAGGAGACATGCGCTGCACTCGATGTGGAGACGGGTATAATTTCTTTCTTATGCTTTTATGTTATGATGTTGTGATTTTGATATGTTATGTATGTGCTCTATTTTGGATCATTCCATGTGAACGGTATCCTAGTTTAGGTATTGTTTGATTCGGGTGCTACCCGATCGTTTGTCTCTCTTGCGCTCACAAAGAAGTTCCCTAAGACTTCAGGCATGTTGGATTGCTCTCTTGAGGTCAAGATTGCGGACGACCGGTCAGTGCGAGCATCATAGGTCTACTGAGATTGTGTTTTGAGGCTGTTCAAGGAGCGTTACCTGGCAAACCTGGTTCCCATACCATTGCGGGGGAACGAGGTTGTTATTGGTATGGATTGGCTAAGCCCCAATGGGGTAGTTATTGACTGCGCGCAACTGTTGATGCGGATCAGGACCCCATGTGGGGGAGAGCTAGTGATTCAGGGCGAGAGGCCACAACAAGGACCAGCTTTATGTTCAGCAGCGAGAGCAAGGTGCTACCTTCAGCAGGGTTGCGTAGGATTTATCGCCTATGTTATGGATACCCGGGAGGCGGGGAAGGCAACGGTGGGCGATGTGCCTGTAGTACGAGAGTTTCCAGATACATCTTATCTAAACCTGGGTGGACGGAATATCGAGTGTTGTACGCTTCAGTCATGACCAAGTGTAGCACATGGTTCCTGGTATGTATGATTTATCTGAGTATTTTACCTTTTTAGCCATGGACTCGGTGAGTTGTAGGCTAGACTCGCTGAGTAGGGATGGGATTTTGAGCACCTTTAACTTGGCGACTCAACGAGTCCATCGGTCTGTAAGAAACCCTAATTTCAGGTGTTTGCACCCTATTTAAACCCCCTTTATGCGCCCCAAGTTAGCCTCCTTCACCCTCAGAGCATCATATGCCGAACCCTAACCCTCTCATTGTGATTTGAAGTGTTCTTGTGCTTGTTCCTTGAAGTTTGAAGAAGAGAAGGAAGGAAAGACCAAAAGAGAAGGAGAAGAGAAAGAATCTAGGACTTGATCTAGATTTCATTGAGGTACAATTCAGGTCTATTCTGTTTTTATGCTCAAATCCCCATTAGAACACTATTAAGCTATATTTGATCCATTTCCAAGCTTGTTAGTGGTATAGGGATCATAATGGGCCGAATAGGTGCTAGATCTGGCTATGTTCGAGTTCCAGAAGCCTAGATCTAATACCTTTATGGGGCTATATTGCATGAAAGCCCTAGATCTACCCCTTTTTGTGTGTTTTGAGCCTTAGAATCCCCATGGATGATTATATACACGTAAAGTTGGAAACTTTACGTGTTAACCCAGTCCTAGGAACCCAGATCTATGAATGGAATGCACTGGATTCAAGCAGAAGCGAGTGTAGAGAGATTGCATGAATGCGACTCTACGAGTTATTCTTCGAACTCGACGAGCAGAGTCGTGAGTCCCTGATTTTTTCCCTTTTCGAGTAGGCGAGTAGAGTAGTGAACCATTGTGGACTCAGTGATTCACAAGCCAGACTCATTAATGGAGGGACTCGGCGAGTCAATGCCCCGACTCGGCGGGTCCAAGGCAATCTTCAAAGAACTTGGCGAGTTGTTCATCAACTCGGCGAGTCGAGGACAGAACGTGTTCATCGGATGAAGATTAACTCGACGAGTTGTTCATACAACTGGACGAGTTGGATGAAGGACCATTGAGTATTCAGTTAGGAAGAGAACTCGTCGAGTCAATGCCTAACTCGACGAGTAGAGACGAGAGTAAAGTCAATCGACTGGATATGGACTCGACGAGTTGGCAAGCCAACTCGGCGAGTCAGGTCAACTGGAAGTTGACTTTGACTTGGATTTGGTTTGGAATCGGTCAGGGGTAAAATAGTCATTTTACCCTGGATTAGTATCAATGTCTGATTAAGTGTTTTATGGGAATATAGCCGGGGGATCACCGGAGCAGCTGTCAGAAATTTGCGGATCAACTTTTCAGCAGTCAGCCTTTTGAGGTGAGTTACCTTCCAGTAAGGGTGTGTCTAAGGCCACAATGCCGACCCACCAAGTAGGAGTATTTTAGAAGATGATAGTCATTGTGATAATTATCTTGGTATGAATATGTGTTTGGTTATGAGATATATCTGTATGATATGTTATGTGTATGATAGGGATAGTTTTCCCTTAACAGTGGTCTTTAGGACCGAAGAGTAGGTCAGTACTCAGATATGCCTGATTGTATGCTTATTCCCTATTGTTGTATGGTAGTAGTAGTAGGGGTGGAATAGACCCTATTTACCGGGTGAAAGATACCGATGATGATTACCGGTTGTAAGATACCGATGATGATTACCGGTTGAAAGATACCGATGATGATTACCGGTTGAAAGATACCGATGCCATTGTATGGTATGTGGTATGATGGGGGAACTCACTAAGCTTCGTGGTTACAGTTTTAAGTATGGTATCAGGTACCTCTTCGTCAAAGGGGAAAGAGCCGGCGGCGTAGCGGCGCATCACACACATGATTTCCGCACTGAATTTTCTAGGATCATAATATGATTTTCTTGTTTCTGATGATATCGTTTTGAGACATGACCTTATGTTTTATAATTAATGTAACTTTGACAATGTTTTAGTAACACGCTTTATT
The DNA here is from genome assembly GCF_051521515.1 of Lactuca serriola. Lineage (NCBI taxonomy): Eukaryota > Viridiplantae > Streptophyta > Magnoliopsida > Asterales > Asteraceae > Lactuca > Lactuca serriola. The sequence continues at coordinate 364,260,202 of NC_136411.1, forward strand.
ACATGCTAAATTATAAAAAAAATGAAAATTTTGGCCTCAAAATTTGGGATGTTACAAGTTGGTTTCAGAGCCTTGGTTTGAGGGATTCGGACACACCCTCGGGGGTGTCTGGACTCAAACCGAGGGACTAAAAGATTTTTTTTAGGAAAATGGTTTTCTAAAATCTAAAATGGGAAGTTTTAAGAAAGACGAAGTGTGTGATGTGTGCGACCGGCCGGGCTCAAGTAAGTTTTCCCTAAGATACCCATACTTGTTATGTTATGTTGTATGGTTTTGATTCAGAAAATTGCATGCTAGAATAGGACTAAGGATCTAGGAGGATGCCTTGTGTGCCTGATATATGATTTTGAGAATTGCATGCTAGCTAGGGCTAAGGATCTAGAAAGGATGCCTTGTGTGCCTGTTGTATGAGCTATACGCTAGGACTGTTTAGTCAGTAGGATGGCCTGTGTAGGTTATGCCTGGTTTGGTTACTCAACGCACGAATGCTGCTTGCTTTGTGCTATAGGGATTCTGGCCAACTTCGACTAACTAGTGAACGGATAGTTAACGATATCCACAAGCTAGTTAGGGGGATGCGGTAAGGACTCCTAATGCAGCTGATGGCAGGGAGTAGGTATGAGAGTGCCCTAGGGAAGCCTAGGATGTGATTAGTGGAAAGAGCATCGGTGAAAGGGACCTGGTGAAGTCAAGGCTATCCTTGGAGAAAGTACGAATAGATGTGGAAGGTAGTATGGGCCCGTACTACTGAAAGCAGAGGATCCGTACTTGATTCAAGGAAGGCTGAGATGGAACCTGGAAACTTTGAGAGTGTGTGAGACCCTTCAGGGGTATATGTGATCCTGACAATTGCATTATTATTTTTCAGAATGGTGGTCACACGTCATGGAGCAGGGGGATCAGGACTTGGTTCGGGATCGGGACCCGAGCATGTTGATGATGGGTTGTGCGAATTCATTGCGTATGAGATTACGAGAGGTATCCTTGAGGCGACCCCGATCATTTTCGGGTCGATCAAGGAAGGGAGTATCGAGTTGATGGAGGATTGCCTTCGGGCATTCAGGAGTGATCTGGCATCTAGCCAGGTGGGTACCCGTACGCTGTCCTTTAAGGACTTCCGTGGGAGTGGTGCACCGGATTTTCATGGGGGTGAAGGACCCCATTGCTGCTAGTAGATGGATCGCAAACATCGAGTCTGTGCAACTGATGAGCTTCTACCCGGAAGGGTCGAAGGTCTGTTTCGCTGCAGGTTGTTTGTGGGATAGAGCCAGGGATCGGTGGGAGTTGATTGGCGATACGTTGGGAGCCCCGGCCATTGAGGCTATGACATGGTCAGATTTCGTGACCCGATTCAGGGCTGAGTTTGCACCAGCTGTGGAGCTTCAGCAGCTGGCCAGAGAGTTTTTGGATATGAGACAGACTACGGAGACTGTGGCGGAGATCTCCACTAAGTTTCGAGAGAGGGCCTTGTTGGTACCCCAGTATGTGGGGGATGAGGATATGAGGAGGATCCGATACCATGACATGCTACGGGCTGATATTCGGGAACATGTTAGTTTCTCTGCTTGCCCTACCCTGGAGTCCATGATTGCCAGTGTTAGAGAGAGAGAGATATTGATTTGGAGCACATACGGAAGAGGAAGGCCACTGAGGGGCAGACGATGGGGGCTTCGGGGAAGAAGCCCAAGGGACCCGATGGTAGGCCGAAAGGCCAGACGGGGCGAGACCGTTGTGGGAAATGCGGTCGGGCAAATGAGGGAGTTTGTTGCACTGGGCCAGGTTCAGGCTGCTATAAGTGTGACAAGGTTGGGCATTTTGGCAGAGATTGTACTGCCCCTGCTTCTGTGATTCAGACATGAGACCTGATTTGCTTCCATTACAATCAGAGGGGCCATAAAAAGGCAAATTATCCTAGGTTGACAGCACCAGTAGCAGCAACAGCGCCGGCAGTGGTGCCAGCATTAGCGACAGCACAAGTTATGGATGGCCGGAAGGTCAAGTCGGAGGCTCCAGTGGTTCGGAGCCGAGCTTTTCAGCTGACAGCCGAGGAGGCACGCGCTGCACCTGATCTGGTGATGGGTATGATTCTTTCCCTCTAATTTATTTGTATGATGTTATGATATTGATATGTGCACTGTGTATATGTGTTTAGGATCGTTCCATGTGAACGGTACCCCAGTTCAGGTATTGTTTGATTCGGGTGCTACCCGATCATTTGTCTCTCCTGCGCTTAGCAAGAAGTTTCCTGAGTCTTCGGGCATGTTGGACTGCCCTCTAGAGGTCGAGATTGTAGACGACCGATCAGTGCGAGCATCGGAGGTCTACCGAGATTGTGTTTTGAGGCTGTTCGAGGGAAGTTACCTGGTAGACCTAGTTCCCATACCGTTGCGGGGGAACAAGATTATTATAGGCATGGATTGGTTGAGCCCCAATGGGGCAGTGATAGATTGTGCACATCAGCTGGTACGGATCAGGACCCCAAGTGGGGGAGAGTTGATAGTTCAGGAAGAGAGGCCACATCGAGGACCAGTTGTATGTTCAACAGCGAGAGCCAGGCTCTACCTTCAGTAGGGTTGCGTAGGGTATATCGCGTATGTTATGGACACCCAGGAGGCGACAGTGGGCGATGTACCAGTGGTGTGGGAGTTTATGGATGTATTCCCCGAGGAGTTGCTTGGGGTACCTCCGGAGAGGCAGGTGGAGTTTAGGATCGACCTGGTCCCTGGCGTGGCCCCAATAGCCAAGGCGCCGTATCGGTTGGCTCCTCCTGAGATGCAGGAGTTGTCTACACAGCTGCAAGAGCTGTTAGACAAGGGATTCATTAGACCGAGCAGTTCACCCTGGGGAGCCCCGATTCTGTTTGTAAAGAGTAAGGACGGGTCGCATCGGATGTGTATAGACTACCGGGAGATGAACAAGGTAACGGTGAAGAACCGTTACCCACTCCTGAGGATCGATGACCTCTTCGACCAGCTTCAGGGAACATTTTGTTTCTCCAAGATCGATTTGTGATCAGGGTATCATCAGATGAGGGACAGAGAGGAGGATGTGCAGAAGACTACTTTTCGTACACGCTATGGTCATTATGAGTTTGTGGTGATGCCTTTCGGGCTCATCAATGCTCCTGCCGTGTTCATGGATCTCATGAATCGCGTGTTTCGGCCGATGTTAGATCGGTCCATGATTGTTTTCATTGACGATATCTTGATTTATTCCAAGACGCGAGATCAGCATGAGGAGCACTTGCGTGAGGTTCTGAGTACTTTGAGGAGGGAGAACTTATATGCTAAGTTCTCCAAGTGTGAGTTCTGGTTACACAAGGTGTAGTTTCTGGGGCACCTTGTCAACCAGGACGGGATATCATTAGATCCAGCCAAGGTGGAGGCCGTGATGAGATGGGAGGTCCCGAGGTCTCCATCCGACATTCGGAGCTTCCTAAGATTGGCGGGCTACTATCGAAGATTTATTCAGGACTTCTCCAAGATAGTCATACCTCTAACCAGGATGACAAGGAAATCCATGGTTTTTCGTTGGGGGCCCGAGCAGCAGGCTGCATTCGAGACGTTGAGACAGAGATTGTGCGAGGCACCAATCTTAGTCCTGCCAGAGTGTATGGAGGATTTTGCTGTGTACTGTGATGCATCCATCTCGGGTGTGGCGCAGTGTTGATGCAGAGAGGGCACGTTATTGCTTACGCATCGAGGCAGCTGAAGCCTCACAAGGCGAACTACCCGACACATGATTTGGAGTTGGGGGTTGTTGTGTTCTCCCTCAAGATTTGGCGTCATTAACTTTGTGGGGTTCGTTGTACCATTTACACGGACCACAAGAGCCTAAGGTATCTCATGGACCAGCTAAATCTGAACATGAGGCAGCATCGGTGGCTTGACGTGGTAAATGATTATGATTGTGAGATCCTATACCATCCGTTGAAAGCCAATGTGGTGGCTGACGGGCTTAGCCGCAAGGCAGCGCCGATCCGAGATATCTGCCTGAGGATGACAGTGGTGACTCCACTTTTGGAGCGGATTCGGGAGGCCCAGCAGGAGGCTATGAAGGAGGAACATCGGAAGAGTGAGCGGATTGTGGGGAAGGTTTCCTCCTTCGACTATGATAGCCGAGGGTTGTTGACTCTTCACCGTAGGGTGTGGGTCCCTTATGATGGAGGCATGCGCCAAGTTCTAATGGAAGAGGCGCACAAATCCCGGTTCTCCTTTCATCCCGTGGCGACGAAGATGTATAGGGATCTACGTTTGGACTATTGGTGGCCTTGCATGAAGCTGAATATAGCTTGGTACGTGGAGCGGTGCTTGACCTACAGGAAGGTCAAGGCTGAGCACCAGAGGCCCCACGGAAAGGTGCAGCCGTTGGAGATTCCATTGTGGAAATGGGAAGACATCACGATGGATTTTATCACCAAGCTTCCTAGGACCACGCGAGGAGTGGATTCGATCTGGGTCATCGTCGATCGATTGACCAAGAGCGCCCACTTTATCCCGATTTAGGAGAGCATCTCGGCCGAGAAACTGGCCGATATCTATATCAGGGAGGTGGTGGCGCGGAACGGAATGCCAGTTTCAGTGATTCCGGACAGAGATGTACGGTTTACTTCCAGGTTCTGGAGGAAGTTCCATGACGAGCTGGGTACTCGTCTGCATTTTAGTACTGCTTTTCACCCGCAGACAGATGGTCAGAGTGAGAGGACCATCCAGACTCTGGAGGATATGTTGCGGGCATGCGTGCTAGACTTCGGTGGTAGCTGGGATACCTATCTTCCTTTGGCTGAGTTCTCATACAACAACAGCTACCATGCGAGTATTGACCATCCTCCTTTTGAGATGCTATACGGAAGGAGGTGCAGGACCCCGATATGTTGGGGTGAGGTAGGCCAGAGGGTCATGGGGAGCACCGAAGTGGTGCTCAAGAAGACTGAGAGGATTCAACAGGTTCAGAGCAGGCTTCAGACTGCTCAGAGTTGGCAGAAGAGTTACGTCGACAAGCACAGGTTAGACTTGGAATTCCAGGTCAGCGATATGGTTCTCCTAAAGGTGTCGCCATGGAAGGGCGTCATCCGATTCAGGAAACGGGGCAAGTTGGGCCCCAGATACATTGGACCTTTGAGGGTACTGGCCCGGGTGGGCAAGGTGGCGTATAGGCTGGATCTACCACCCGAACTCAGTCAGATACACAACACTTTCCATATTTCTCAGTTACGAAAATGTCTGGTGGACGACTCAATGGTGGTACCCCTGGAGGATATTCAGGTCGATGGCAGCCTGAATTACATCGAACGACCTATGGCAATCCTCGACCGGAAGTTGAGGGATCTGAGGAACAAAAGGGTGGAACTTGTGAAGGTGCAATGGCAGCACCGGAAGGGTTCAGAGTGGACTTGGGAGCCGGTGAAGGAACTGATGGAGCATTACCCCGAGTTGTTTCAGGATCGAGCAACAGACTTTGAGGACGAAGTCTAAAATAAGCGGGGGAGATTTGTAGCACCTGGTTCCTGGTACGTATGATTTATCTGAGTACTTTACCTTTTTAGCCTTGGACTCGGCAAGTCGTAGACTAGAATCGCCGAGTAGGGACGAGATTTTGAGCACGTTTAAGTTGGCGACTCGGCGAGTCCATATTCTGGACTCGGCGAGTCCATCAATCTGGAAGAAACCCTAATTTCAGGGGTTTACACCCTATTTAAACCCCCTTTATGCGACCCAACTTAGCCTCCTTCACCCTCAGAGCATCATATACCGAACCCTAACCCTCTCCTTGTGATTTGAAGTGCTCTTGTGCTTGTTGCTTAAATTTGAAGAAGAGAAGGAAGGAAAGACCAAAAGAGAAGGTGAAGAGCAAGAATCTAGGACTTAATCCAGAGTTCATTGAGGTACAATTCGGATATATTCTGTTTTTATGCTCAAATCCCCATTAGAACACCATTAAGCTATCTTTGATCCATTTCCAAGCTTGTTAGTGGTATAGAAATCATAATGGGCCGAATAGGTGCTAGATCTAGCTATGTTCGAGTTCCAGAACCCTAGATCTAATACCTTTATGGGGCCATATTGCATGAAAGCCCTAGATCTACCCCTTTTTGTGTGTTTTGAGCCTTAGAATCCCCATGGATGATTATATACACGTAAAGTTGGAAACTTTACGTGTTAACCCAGTCCTAGCAACCCAGATCTATGAATGGAATGCACTGGATTCGAGCAGAATCAAGTGTAGAGAGATTGCATGAATGCGACTTGGCGAGTTGTTCTTCGAACTCGACGAGTAGAGTCGCGAGTCCCCGATTTTTCCCCTTTTCGAGTAGGCGAGTAGAGCAATGAGCCATCGTAAACTCAGTGATTCGGAAGCCAGACTCATCAATGGAGGGACTCGGCGAGTCAATGCCTCGACTCAGCGGGTCTAAGGCAATCTTCAAAGAACTTAGCGAGTTGTTCATCAACTCGGCGAGTCGAGGACAGAACGTGTTCATCAGATGAAGATTAACTCGGCGAGTTGTTCATACAACTCGACGAGTTGGATGAAGGACCATTGAGTATTCAGTTAGGAAGAGAACTCGTCGAGTCAATGCCTAACTCGACGAGTAGAGACGAGAGTAAGGTCAATCGACTGGATATGGACTCGACGAGTTGGTAAGCCAACTCGGCGAGTCGGGTCAAATGGAAGTTGACTTTGACTTGGCTTTGGTTTGGAATCGGTCAGGGGTAAAATAGTCATTTTACCTTGGGATTAGTATCAATGTCTGATTAAGTTTTTTATGGGAATATAGCTGGGGGATCATCGGAGCAGCTGTCAGACATTTGCGGATCAGCTTTTCAGCAGTCAGCCTTTTGAGGTGAGTTACCTTCCAGTAAGGGTGGGTCTAAGGCCACAATGCCGGCCCACTAAGTAGGAGTATTTTAAAAAATGAGTGTCTTTGTGATAATTATCTTGGTATGATACATGTTTGGTTATGAGATATATCTGTATGGTATGTGATGTGTATGATAGGGATAGTTTTCCCCTGACAGTGGTCTTTAAGACCGAAGAGTAGGTTAGTACTCGGATATGCCTGATTGTATGCTTATTCCTTGTTGTTGTATGCTAGTAGTAGTAGGGGGTGGAATAGATCCCAGTTATCGGTTGAAAGATACCGATGATAATTACTAGTTGAAAGATATCGATGGCATTGTATGTTATGAGGTATGATGGGGGAACTCACTAAGCTTCGTGCTTACAGTTTTAATTGTGGTTTCAGGTACCTCTTCGTCAAAGGGGAAAGAGCCGGCAGCGTGGCGGCACATCACACACATGATTTCCGCACTGAATTTTCTGGGATCGTACTCTGGTTTTCTTGTTTCCGATGATATCGTTTTGAGACATGACCTTATGTTTTGTAATTAATGTAAGTTGGACAATGTTTTAGTAACATGCTTGATCACATGCTAAATTAAAAAAAATGAAATTTTTGGCCTCGAAATTTGGGATGTTACACCAAGTCTCTGAAACCACCGTTTTTCGGTGTCCAGATCCGATCCATGATATATAAGGCTCCGCCACCCTTGAATTCTAAGTTCTTATCCATCCCTCTTAGGGAATCACTCGCCACACTTTCAGGTTTCAAAGCTTCGAGCAGAGCTTCCTTAATTTGTGTGGACAAGTGTGAATGGATACTCATAGTCAATGATTCGACTCTACGAACAGGGTATTCTTTCCAACTCCGGGCTTCGGCTACTACGTTAGCCTTGCCGGGATGATAATGAATTTCACATTAATAATCACTGAGTAGCTCGACCCACCGTCATTGTCTCATGTTGAGCTCCTTCTGGTCGAATATGTGTTGTAGGTTCTTGTGGTCTGTAAAGATAGTGCTTTTCGGACCATATAGGTAGTGTCTCCAGATCTTCAGAGCAAAAACTACTGCTCCTAACTCAAGATTGTGTGTGGTGTAGTTGACCTCGTGTGTCTTCAGCTGTCTTGAGGCATAGGCGATGATCTTACCTCATTGCATCAGAACACAGCCGAGCCCTTGGCTTGATGCATCGCAATAGACGACGAAGTCTTCTATTCCTTCTGGGAGGGATAGTATCGGTGCGGTGCATAAGGCTCGTTTCAGCGTTTGGAATGCTTTTTCTTGTTTCTCTTCCCAATCAAAGGCCACGCCTTTCTGGGTCAATGTAGTAAGCGGTTTCGCGAGCCTAGAGAAGTTCTGAATGAACCTACGATAGTAGCCAGCGAGGCCTAAAAATTGGCGAATTTCTGTAGGCGTCTTCGGTGCTGACCAGTTCTAAATGGGCTTTATTTTGCAAGGGTCCACTTGAATTCCCTCTTTACTAACAACGAGACCCAGGAATTCGAGTCTTCGAATCCAAAACTCGCATTTAGTGAACTTCGCGTAGAGCTTCTCCGATCGTAGTGTTTCCAAGATCTGACGTAGATGCTTACTATGCTCTTGCTTACTACGAGAGTGTAACGACGTAATTTCTCAAACCAAAATTTTCATTTTTAACACAATAAAACTTGTATCATAATTCTAGAAAACACATATGTCTCAAATGTCAACGAATAAAATACAATCCTAGAATCATAAAACAATCTCCCGCCGGTGTGTACAATCATGTCGGTGCCTTGCCGCGATCCTCGGAACTACCTGAAACACATAACACATAACACGGTAGGCATAAAAGCTTATTGAGTTCCCCAAAACACCACACACAACACATTAGCCACTCGAGGGTATAACTCAATTAGACCCGCTGGTCGATGTGTCTCAGTGGGACCCTCTAGTCCCACGACTCATATGGACCCTTCGGTCCCTCAGCTCAGCATCACAATATAATACTCATAAAGCGTAACACAAGTAAATAGCAGGATATCTCATTACACAGTTCATGCACATAAGACACTCTGGTCACAAAATAAGATTTACCACTCAAGGTAAGTATCGTGAGAAGACTCACCTCGTAAGCTAATGAATGAAAATCTCACAATCGGGATCTTGATCTCTACTCCCGGGTCTAGCTCTCGGGTAACACATAATAATTATCCATAATTAATATTTCGCCTCAAGAAGCTAGACTAACCCTTCTACAACTCACAAAAGGGTAAAAGGACCATGTTACCCCTCCAAAGCTTAATAGTCCTCAATCTTGACCAAACCCTAAAAGTCAACAAAAGTCATCAGCAGGGAGTACACGGCGCGTACCAGCTCTGTACGTGGGGGAGTACCCCGTGGCTATCCAAAAATGGGGAACTCGACCCCCTACGTTGCGTGTACTTGGATTACGCCCAACGTAAGTCCCGGTTTCACACTCGTGGTTTTTGGTCTGAATTTGCTAAGTCATAAGCTCAAATCCCAAATCTGGTTACTCTAATGCATCTTAATCCTTAAAGTTAGCGACTCTATGCCTTTGCATGGATGTAAAGGTCACCAACACCCAAATCATGCCATTTCCTTCCTTAAAAGACTCATAACTCATGCATGGTCAGCTCTTAATGACCAAGATTAGATTTTTATGGCTCTATAACACAAAATAAGCTAACAAGGGACAGATCTTGGGTTCTAGGGGCTTATAAACTCATAAAGCCATCAAATTTGGGGACAAAAACCCTAAAACACCTCACACATAAACATAAACAAAAGAGTAGGAAAACATGGAGCTTTTTACCTCCAAATGAAAGCTTCTCTCACTGCTAAGCTCAGATCCAAGAGCTTGGGCTCTCACTCCTTCTTCTACAAAGTTTCCTTTCCAGTTCTAATGCTCAAGAACACACCCACAAGCTTTTAAAGGCACTTTCTTGCTACAAGAATGAGATTTAGGGTTTTGGGGAGGATAAGTCTCTAGAAATGGTGGCCAACAAGGAGGCCATAAAGTTCTTTAAATAGGCGACTCACTTAAGATTAGGGTTTCATTCTGGGCCTGGTACGCCCGGCGTACTAGGCAGCCCTCCACGATCAAACACGCGCACGAGTACGCTGAGCGTACACTCTAGTACGCCCCGCATACCCGTCTACTACTCTTTTCTTTATCAAGGACCAATTTGGACAATCGCTCAAAGATTAGGGTTCACAAGGTATACCTGGGTTTTTGGATGTTACAATTCTCCCCCACTAGATTTAGATTCCGCCCCTGAAATCATGCTTCGCAAACAACTCAGGATGTTGCTCCCGCATCTCAGACTCTGATTCCCAAGTCGTCTTGGATCCTCTCCGACGCTGCCTCTGAACTTTGACTAAAGGCACATCCTTGCTTCTCATAACCTTCACCTTTTGATCCAGAATCGCAATCGGTCTTTCGATGTAAATCAGGCCCGCATCCACCTGAATATCCTCTAGTAGTACCACCGTCGTTTCATCAGCCACACACTTCCTCAACTGGGATACGTGGAAGGTGTTATGGATCTGACTCAACTCCTCAGGTAGCTCCAAACGGTATGCTACCTTGCCCACTTTCGCGGTCACCCTGAAAGGACCAATGTATCGGGGCCCCAACTTGCCCCTCATCCTAAATTGGATCACTACTTTCCAAGGAGATACCTTCAGGAGTACAAAGTCTCCGACCTGGAACTCGAGCTCGGATCGCCGCCTATCCGCGTAACTCTTATGGCGACTCTGGGTTGTCAGTAATCTCTGTCTGACCTGCTGTATCTGCTCAGTCGTCTTAAGCACTATCTCAATGCTACCCATCACTTGCTGCCCTACCTCTCCCCAACAGATGGGGGTCTGACACCTCATCCCATATAAAAGCTCAAAGGGAGGCATACCAATACTCGAATGGTGGCTGTTGTTGTACAAAAACTTAGCCAAAGGTAGGTATGTATCCTAACTTCCACCAAAGTCCGTAACACATGCTCGAAGCATGCCCTTGAGCGTTTGTATCGTCTGCTCACTTTGTCCGTCTGTCTATGGGTGATAAGCAGTACTGAAGTGCAATCTCGTACCCAACTCCTCATGAAAATTCTTCCAGAACCTAGAAGTGAAACGCACACCTCTATCTAACATAATCGAGATCGACATTCCATGCCGAGACACCACCTCTCTCACGTATATCTCTGCCAACCTCTCCACAGAAGAGCTCTCACTGATAGCAAGGAAGTGAGCGCTCTTCGTCAGCTGATCCACAATCACCCAAATTACATCAACACCCCTTGCGGTCCTCGGCAATTTGGTGATGAAATCCATAGAAATTTGTTCCCACTGCCACTAGGGAACCTCTAGTGGTTGCAACTTGCCATGCAGACGCTGGTGCTCGGCCTTATCCCGCGACAGGTCAAGCACCTCTCTACAACCCATGCAACATCCCTCTTCATACAGGGCCATCAGTAATCTCTCTTCAGATCCAAATACATCTTAGTAGCCCCGGGATGGATCGAGAATCTCGATTTGTGTGCCTCCTCCATCAATATGCTACGTTTGACAACCCGAAATTTTCATTCGTACAAACTCTACAATCCAACACTTCAATTAAAAGTTAAATACTTTTCTGCTAATTTTTAGCTAGTTTAAAGTCCGTTTGAGTATTTTAATTAATTATTCACGAATCGGACGGATAAAAGGAAGTGACTTCTAGTTAATCGGGAATGTAATGGAACGATCAACACCTTGAATTGGTGTTCACGGCTAAACAAAGAGTGTTTGGGCCGTGAACTCTCTTAGGGCCGAAAACTCTTGCCTTAAGCATGAGTTTACACTCCATTCTATCATTTCCCTTTTTGCTAACTCAACAACCAAAGCCATTCTCTCTCAAGTAGCATACCTTTCTTAACCCGATTTTTCCGAAAATGTAAGTATTACTTGACTTGATTTGTTGTTATAACCTATCTCCTAGTCATTATACATCGTTTCATCCATTCAATTGTTGATTTTCATTAGATCTTCAAAACACCAAGAACACACACTAGTGTTCTTGGACGTTAAACACCCAATCAAGCTCCTATCTTGTAAGTGCACTTGTTATAGCTTCTTGTATGCTTAGTATGATCTTAATAACAATTGAAAATCATCAAGAAACCATAGAACAAAGGAGTTTACAGCCAAGGATGATCTATGTCTATGACATCCTAGTACATATAACCTTAGTGTATCCACTAAACAACTATTGACATATTAATAAAAATCTATTTAGTTCTCAAATAAGCAATTACAGTAAGACCAAATACCCCTATGGTATTTCTTTGTGGTTGTGTTGGTAAGTTTAGACTTGTTGCCACATCACAACCATTCTTGGGCATATGCTAATCACTCATCGGACCAGCATAGTTGATCAGGCTATGCCACTCCCAAGACTGACCATATTTCCCCAGGCTCACTTGTGATATTCAACAATCGTAATACTTTTGTTCTTGTCGTTGTGACACCGATTTTAGTATGAATGTAGGCACGTATACTTACTTAAATATTTTTTATTTAAAAGTATAAACTCTTAGTCAGAGTGTTTTTATCCCAATGTATTTATAGTTAGTATATCTTTTATGGGTTGATATACTATATTCACTATAAACAATGCTATGATACCAATCTATCACATCCAAAACCAAGAACGGCGGAAACGTTCAGGGGTGGAGGATGTCATGTGAAGTATCATAACAATGTAAAGTAGTAAACAACCAACAACATCATCCTTTACATTAAAAGTAAAGTTTTAATACATGTGTGTTCTTTCATTGTAATAAGACACCAAAATATGTAATCAAAATAAAAGAGGAGTCTTGTCTGTGCTCAGTCTTCTCAAAACCTGGTCATTGTACCTGTCTAATGGTGACCTGAGAATACAAGTTATTTTGAAAGTGTAGATCAGCATAAAGCTGGTGACTTCATAAGTATTCAAGTGACATTACTCTGTTTTGGAAAGCTGTTATGAATGCCATGTAAACCTTTGAATGAAACATTTGATATAAGTGTGAAAACTCTAGAAAATCCCATATTTCTTACTATTATAAAAGTAGTCCTCTACCAAGACCCGAATGTTTTGAAAGTAGTCTTCTACCAAGACTTGAATGTTTTGCTATAACAAAGATAGTTTTTCCCTAGAATGACTACTATTAACAAGATATAGTCTACCTCATCGTTTATGTGAACGTATCACAAAATAAAAGTAATACAGAAAATATAGCCATATAAGTATTATCCTTTTGTATTAGGATAAACACGACATCGCGACTGCCAAATAGTATTAACCGTAGACATCCGTAGATGTACATTTACCTCTGTTGCTAACAGTCGGGTTTAGGAATAGTTAGTCCCTTAAGTATACATGTGATGGTATCAACCGTAGACATCCGTAGATGTGTATTTACCTCTATAGCTAACAAAGGTATTAGGAATGGTTAGTCCCGTAAAGTATCCTTTTGTACTAGGATAGTAAGTCCAATCTATCTGATCGATTATGTGAATGTATCACAAAATAAAGATAAGAAAGAGAATTATATATAATATTATCTACACATATAATATGTAATAGTATCTCATCATATAGTATCTACGTAACAATATCCATGTAAAAGTATCTAGGTAAGTGTATCTCTTCATATAGCATTTAGTATAGACTCATGAATGAACTGACTCTGGTGTGATTCCTTGTAATAGGAATAATGTTTTGTATCCCCTAAACTATCCCTATAATAGTTTACTGGAATGTATTTGATGTCCAAGAAAGTTTATACACCCTTGCTACTCAAGAGTGTGAGAACTGAATGAAGGATGAAAGTTGTCATATCAACACACACACACACGTATATATATATATATATATATATATATATATATATATATATGAACATAAGTGTATAGATATAGATTTGATCAAGGACATAAGAGTTTTGAACAATAAATAAAAATGACTTGATGTCATATAATAAAACATTTCAAAAGTAATTCATTTGATAAAAAAATATTTTAAGACATAAAACGATTTCATGTATCGCATTTTGAAGTATGTTAGATCAGTTGGTTGAAAACACAGTTATAAATCACATTTTGAAGAGGAGTTGGGTACGAGATTGCACTTCAGTACTGCTTATCACCCACAGACAGACGGACAAAGTGAGCGGACGATACAGACGCTCAAGGACATGCTTCGAGCATGTGTTACAACCAACCGATCTCACATACTTCAAAATGTGATTTATAACTGTGTTTTCAACCAACTGATCTCACATACTTCAAAATGTGATACATGAAATCGTTTTCTGTCTTAAAATATTTTGTTATCAAATGAATTACTTTTGAAATGTTTTATTATATGACATCAAGTCATTGTTATTTATTGTTCAAAACTGTTAAATGTTTTACAAAACCTCTTTCATGTCCTTGATCAAATCTATATCTATACACTTATGTTTATATATATATATATATATATATATATATATATATATACGTGTGTGTGTGTGTTGATATGACAACTTTCATCCTTCATTCAGTTCTCACACTCTTGAGTAGCAAGGGTGTATAAACCTTCTTGGACATCAAATACATTCCAGTAAACTATTATAGGGATAGTTTAGGGGATACAAAACATTATTCCTATTACAAGGAATCACACCAGAGTCAGTTCATTCATGAGTCTATACTAAATGCTATATGAAGAGATACACTTACCTAGATACTTTTACATGGATATTGTTACGTAGATACTATATGATGAGATACTATTACATATTATATGTATAGATACTATTATATATAATTCTCTTTCTTATCTTTATTTTGTGATACATTCACATAATCGATCAGATAGATTGGACTTACTATCCTAGTACAAAAGGATACTTTACGGGACTAACCATTCCTAAAACTTTTGTTAGCTACAGAGGTAAATACACATCTACAGATGTCTACGATTGATACCATCACAGGTATACTTAAGGGACTAACTATTCCTAAACCCGACTGTTAGCAACAGAGGTAAATGTACATCTACGGATGTCTACGGTTAATACTATTTGGCAGTCGCGATGTCGTGTTTATCCTAATACAAAAGGATAATACTTATATCGATATATTTTCCCTATTACTTTTATTTTGTGATACGTTCACATAAACGATGAGGTAGACTATATCTTGTTAATAGTAGTCATTCTAGGGAAAAACTATCTTTGTTACAGCAAAACATTCAAGTCTTGGTAGAAGACTACTTTCAAAACATTGGGGTCTTGGTAGAGGACTACTTTTATAATAGTAGGAAATATGGGATTTTCTAGGGTCTTCACACTTATATCAAATGTTTCATTCAAAGGTTTACATGGCATTCATAACAGCTTTCCAAAACAGAGTAATGACACTTGAATACTTATGAAGTCACCAGCTTTATGCTGATCTACACTTTCAAAATAACTTGTATTCTCAGGTCACCATTAGACAGGTACGATGACCAGGTTTTGAGAAAACGGAGCACAGACAAGACTCGTCTTTTATTTTGATTACATATTTTGGTGTCTTATTACAATGAAAGAACACACATGTATTAAAACTTTACTTTTAATGCAATGGATGATGTTGTTGGTTGTTTACTACTTTACACTATTATGATACTTCACATGACGTCCTCTACCCCTGAACGTTTCCGCCGTTCTTGGTTTTGGGATGTGACAGATTGGTATCAGAGCATTGTTTATAGTGAATATAGTATATCAACCCATAAAAGATATACTAACTATAAATACATTGGGATAAAAACACTCTGACTAAGAGTTTATACTTTTAAATAATAAAATATTTAAGTAAGTATACGTGCCTGCATTCATACTAAAATCGGTGTCACAACGACAAGAACAAAAGTATTATGATTGTTGAATATCACAAGTGAGCCTAGGAATATATGGTCAGTCTTGGGAGTGGCATAGCCTGATCAACTATGCTGGTCCGAGGAGTGATTAGCATATGCCCAAGAATGGTTGTGATGTGGCAACAAGTCTAAACTTACAAACACAACCACAAAGAAATACCATAGGGGTATTTGGTCTTACTGTAATTACTTATTTGAGAACTAAATAGATTTTTATTAATATGTCAATAGTTGTTTAGTGGATACACTAATCTTAATACCAACACAACCACCTACCTCCAGCTGCTCAAAACCCAAACCTGAATCCCCGTCCCACATTTGAAGGACGCACACCTCTGTGGACCACAAAATTGAATAGGTGGAGTCAGGAACAGGGTCAACCTATCCCCTACAATGGAGACAGAAGCTTCTACAACCTCACTGAGGGAGGTTCTGCTGACAGGGTCCTACCCATCATGGTTCATAGGATTTCTCGGAACACGATACTGGGTCAACCAACTATCAATTGAGTCGTGGAGATTGACGCTAACTCTGGCATTAACACAATCAACATTCGCCAACTAGAGTCTGCTCATGAAAGGACTTTGGTCCGCAATGCAGCTCTGCAGAGAGAACTTGCTGAAACACAAGCTGAAGTTAAGGAACTTTGAGCTCAACAGGTGAGAGCTGATAGGCGTATAAGGGACATAGAATGCCTACTGTCGGGATCAAGAACTCATGCTAGCAGTTCTCGTCGCCGATAGAATCTCATCGAATCATCTTTTGGATATAACCTAGTTTATGTAAAAACTTTGGTCAAATTTCTTATCCTTGTAAATCTTAAACCCGTTAGGTCTTGATCTAGTCATGGTTTTGTCAAAATTTTCCTATCTTGGTTGATGTAAGGCCTACTTCTAGGCCATTTTTCCCAAACTTATTACATCTGTAATTCCAGTATTATAGACATATATCTAATCATATGGAAGTTATTATCCAAATTCTATCATCTTCATTCAAACATACTTTTCATTGTGCGGTTGGACTATGGAGAGTTAGTCCATGAGTCACTCTCATTATTCATTTATTCTTATCCATGTTGTCATCTTTTTAAACATATAGTTAAAAGATGTCGCCTCGCAGAAACCCAAGGCGTAACCCTAATAACGAAACGCCGATACCACCACCTCCTCAACCACCTCCTCCTTTCGATGCCACTATGTTCTAGGAAGCCTTCACAGCAGCCGTATCAGCTGCCGTGTCATCCATCAATACTCCTGTCCCTAGTGGATCGGGAACAGGTGCACTACCTTCCAACCACAACGAAAGCCATCGGCATCCCAGGGAATGCACCTACAAGGACTTTACAAATGCTAAACCCCGAAACTTCAATGGAACTAGTGGGGTTATGGTTTTAAGGCAATGGATTGAAAAGACGGAAGCGGTGTTTGAAATATGTGCCTGCCCGTGTCACACCCCAAAACCAAGAACGGCGGAAACATTCTGGGGCGGAGGACGTCATGTACAGTATCACAACAATGAAAAGTAGTAAACAAGCAACAACATCATCCATTGCATTAATAATATAATTATTATACAAGTGTGTTCTGTCAAATTTTGATAAACACTAAAGCATAAATTAAAATGAAAGATGAGTCTTGAACACGCTCCATCTTCCCTAATCCTTGCATCGGTACCTGTCTATGATGACCTGAGGATACAAGTAATTTTGAAAGCGAGTATCAGCTTTGAAGCTGGTGAGATCATAAGTATTTTAGTGGCTTAATTTGTATGTAAGAATTTGTAAGTTTATGAATTGTAAGTATGAAAAATGTAAATGAACTGTAAGTATAAACTCTTGTTTGTAAAACAACTGTAAACGTTTGAAAAACTCTAGACATCCCTATGATTCCTACTATTATATAAGGGTGTCTTCTACCAAGACCTAAATGTTCTCAATGTAGTCTTCTACCAAGACCTAACTATTCTATATGTTCGTTTCTTGTAAACGTGTGTAATTTTCCCAAGCGTAACTATCATTATAAAAATATAGTTTTTACATTAAATGTTTAAGTGAAAAGATCACTAAATATATGTAAAGGGAAAATAAATGTAGTACTGTAGTGTTGTATTATAGAAACTACTGCTGTACTAACTAACTTAAACCGGATTTATATTAAGGCATCATGTGATTAATTATACAATACTATTGACTGGTAACAACGACATAAGAATGGTCGTAAAAAGGTATGACGTCTGGCACCCGCAGACCTGCAGGTCCCGCTGTAGCTAGCAGCAAGGTGTAGGATAATCAATCCAGTATAGATCTATACGCAAACTCACGCTCTCCCTTCAAGAGACTCTGGCTACAACTCGGGCCATGACATTTAAGTCATGCTCCGATTCATATCACAATAATTAACGTATTCATGTATATGTAATGTAATGAACTGTTCTAGTATAGTTGTATGTGTTCTCCTTCTAGTGTAGTTGTATATGTTCTTCCTCTAGTATAGTTGTATATGTTCTTCCTCTAGTATAGTTGTATATGTTCTTCTCTAGTATAGTTGTATATGTTCTCATACTAGTAAGTATTCACTCATGAATGAACTGACTCATAGTATGATATTGTGTTCTAGTATCTTCCTAAACCACCCCAATGGTAGTTTACTAGTAATC
Organism: Lactuca serriola; assembly: GCF_051521515.1. Lineage (NCBI taxonomy): Eukaryota > Viridiplantae > Streptophyta > Magnoliopsida > Asterales > Asteraceae > Lactuca > Lactuca serriola. The sequence continues at coordinate 364,278,627 of NC_136411.1, forward strand.
TAACTGGTAAGTATGAACATGGATGTATACCCTTGCTACCCAAGGGCATTGGATGAACTGGAAGGACCTTTATGACTATATATGTACACATGTTATATAACTAATATTTAAACGACCTTCGGACGAGTACCCGATAGCCCACCAGACCACATCTCAAGCGCGAAAAGGAAATAGGGTGGATAACCTTCCTAAGTCTTTTAAACATTTGTTATATAACTATACATATAGAGGCATACAATTTATAATATAAAAGCATAAATAAGTTTTGTAAAACCTTTGAACATAATTATTATCTTAAGAAAAGATCGACTTGATGTCATTTTATAAAACGTTTTGAAGGCATGGGTTTGATAAAACAACTTTAGTATAAGGAACCATTTGTTTGAATCAAAATTGTAAATAAGTTTGAAATGAAACATACGGAGTAAAGTGTACAGTGTAATAAGGAGTTTTAAACACATAAAGTGTTTATGAAAACATTTGAAGTAAACTGTTTAGTAAACGGCGAATGAGTAGCCAACCATTTGAATACTGCTTATTAATCACATGTGATTAATATAATAACTAGCAATATTGTACTTGTATCCCCCCCATAAAACATTTAAAAATAGTTAAAACATTGATTAAGGGGTATGAACTCACCTGTTGTGGGTGATACGGATGAACTGAAGAGGTAGGACCGCTAGGTGTCAAGTGAAGTTTTGAACACACTCTATGATCCTAGTTAACATATAATTTCACATATAGGTAACAAATTAGTCTATAAACAACTAATAAACAAGTCAAGACACCCTAGGACATGCTAAACACCTTTATCAAGTGTTATTAGCCACTAGGATTGCATCTAAGTGTTTGTAGGGGAAGCTATTGTGTGTAGGGCTCAAGGAAAACTCCATAAGGGAGTTCACTACCCTAAAGACACCACTAAATGAGTTTACGGTCGTAAACTCATGAGTTTACGGCCGTGAAATCATACTTATGTGTCCAATTGATGTTTGATGCTCTATAAGGCCCTTAATAAGCATTTCTACTTAATGGCTTGGTATATGGAAGAGTTTAGGGCATAATATAACTCCTTTTAGGAGTTTACGGCCCTGGGACCGTATTCCCTTGGAGATTACGGCCGTAATCTCCCTTGGGAGGGTTTTTATGGTGTTTTCAAGTCTCTAAATTAACTAGGAACTAAACTAGGCTTTTGTTCTTGGCTTTAGAAGAGTTTATGGCACCGTTTGGCACCATTTCATGGAGTTCACGACCCTAGAACATTTTGGGCCGTGAACACCTTACTCTTGGTGTTCTAAGTGTGTTAGCTAGTCCTAAAATCATTTAGGTACATGCCTAAATTAGTCTCTTAGCTTAAGGAGGGTTTTTAAGGCATTTTGGCACATAAAAATGGAGTTCACGGCCCAAGAATCTCCTTGGCTGTGAACACTTTCACCCTTGATTCTTAATTGTTTTGTGGTCAAAAACATGTAATGCTAGTCCCTATGTTGAGTTCTAAGGCTTTGAGGGACATTGGGACACTATTGGCCCTTAAAATGGAGTTTACTCTCTGCGTGTTCTTGGGCGGTAAACTCCCAAATCTTGGGGTCTTGATCCGATTTTCATGTTTTCTAGTCATATGCACACTAGCATACAAGCCTAAGGTAGTTACAAATCACGGGGGAAGGACTAGGCATCTATTTAGGAGTTTACTCCCCAAGGTGTTCTTGGGTGGTAAACTCCCGAATCTAGTTGTTTTGTTATGAAATTGATGTTATTAAGCACATTATAAGCCATATAATACAACTAGAGAAAGGTACTCACGATTTGGGATAAAAACCCGAAGATCCGTGAGAGAGAATTTGGCTTTTCTTTAATTGGAAATGTAACTAATGAATTATTTGGTTCAGATTTCTATATATAGTCCTATAATACAACTAGAGAAAGGTACTCACGATTTGGGATAAAAACCCGAAGATCCGTGAGAGAGAATTTGGCTTTTCTCTAATTGGAAATGTAACTAATGAATTATTTGGTTCAGATTTCTATATATAGTCCTGAGATTTTTGGCAGAAATATTTTTATTCCCGAAATGAACTATAATATCCTAGAGTATTGGAATAACAGTGTTGCACAAAACCCTAGTGCAACCACTCTCCTGATATCTCCTTAAGTGTAAATCCTGAAAAACTGCCAAACTTATACTCGAAGTCTGAATTTTCGCTGTAACTGTTCTGCTTCTATTGGCTTCAAATGGTTTATACAGAATGGAAATTTCGGGTTGTCACATCATCCCCCTGTTGAAGGGAATTTCGTCCCGAAATTAGAATTTACGTAAGGAAGTAGGTATGAATGATCGAGTCATGAGGAGGAAACTTCCTAATTGATTGGTTCTAGTGCACCTAAGTGAAATCGGATTCTTGATTGGCATTCCAACGAACCATCACTAACTGGCGACGGCGTTGCTTCGTCCGCTTGACCTCTCGGTCGAGGGTCACTACGGTTCGAATACGAAGGCGAGGATCTCTACAAGTGGACTTACAAGAGTCCTAACAGAAAGGTATGGTTTCACGATCGAGACGCGAAGAGTAGAATGTACATTACTGAGTTTGTGGAGTAGGTATAGTGTGTGCGAGGTACAGGACTGATTCTGGTAAGAATCTCTGAGGTCCTATCTATCATGGATTTAGCTTTCCACGCGATACAAAGCGTATTAAGCCATTCCCAAAGTGAGTTCTCCTAAAGAACTTGGTCACTCACTTGGAATCTCCAAGGTTTCTTTTTCTTGTTTAACTTCCCAGTCAAGGGCCACCCCTTGCTGGGTCAGAGTCGTAAAGATTTATGTAATTTGCGAGGAGTTATGGACAAACTATGATAGTAGGTCTGTAAGACCTAGAATTTAGCGAATGTCTGTCGGCGTCTCAGGTGTCGACAAATTTCTCAACTGTTTTGACAAATTGAAAGAGTACTCAGGATTCCTACATCACTAATAGTGTGTCTTTGGAATCTGACTCTTAAATTTCAAAACCTGCGCCTAGAGGACTTCGCGAAAAGTTCCTCTGAAGGAAATGTTTCCATGGGTTTTCTTCTTACTACGAGGGTAGATAAGTAAGTCATTACTTGGAGAAATGACGAACTGATCCAAGTAAGAAAGACGTACCTTACGCATTTCGCTCATGAAAGCTATGGGCGTATTGGTCCTATCCGAAGGGTATCACTACGGACTTGAAGTGTCCGCATCGAGTTCGGAAGATAGTCTTCCGGACATCCTTCCCTAACACTCGAACTGGTGATATTCGGACCTCAGATCCATTTCTAAAAGTAATTCTTTCCTTGCGTTTTCTCAACCATTTCATTTATGCGAGGTAGAGATAACAATTTCTAATGAAAAATCTTGACAGAGTCCTTGATATCCGAGGTACATACGATGCAATCCGTCGATCTCTGGAAGAATAAGACCGGGGTTCTCCAGGGTGAGAGGCCTAGTCTTTTTATTCTATCACTGTGTGGTTTGCTAAGTTGTCTATACTGTTCTTGTATCTCCGGAGTGTTTAAGCTGTAGGGCGATCCGTTTACGGGAGTCGTACTGGGTTCTAAGTTTGTTCACATGACGATGCGATTACTCGTAGGCTTAGGCAGTTCTCCGTCCTGAAGTTCATATTAGAATTCATACATGTTTTCACAATCACAGTCTCATGTATACGAGTCATATATAATTAAGATTGAAAAGTTAGTCGAATAACTGATTCATCTTTAAGCTCACTTCCTTTCGAGGAAAAAGAAGTTAAAGTGGAATCATCAATTCTAAACCTGTAGAACCTTGATTATATATCACTCTTATGTATACATTCCTCAGTGATAGATCCATCGTATAAATCCTTTGATTGAACTTGACGTACTGCACGAGTGGTACTTCGGGGATTTCTTCGGAAAGAAAATACCTAAGAGGTACTCCTGGCATGAGTACTTCGGTCTTCTGATATGACGGTTTCGCTAAAAAGACGTTTACTGATAAGGAGACGTACGTATGAAGCTGTTTTCGTGAGGATCAAATTGAATCTAATCGTATTATAATGTCGGAATCATACAGAAACTTAAAGACATTAGATTTGAACAAAAGGCGTTTACAGACAAAACACAACCGTGCAACCATGAATAGAGTTACAGTACTTTAGACTTACGACAAGACTATTGCTGCGAATAAGATATACTACAAAAGACAAGTATACGCAGCACGAGAAACCCTATATAGACAGGATCTCGCAAAAAGTAAGACTCTAGTTGCACTAGTTTCGGATAGTTTATAAGTCTGTTACAACGAAACGCCTTAATTACATTAACGTGGGTTCCGGAGCAGGTTCTCCCGCAGCTGTGATCCTGAGAATCCTTCCATCAGCGCCAGAGTTCTTTGCTATAGAGCAATCCTTCTTGAAGTGCCCTATCTCCCCGCATTGGTAGCATGACTGGCTAGTACTAGCTTTTGTGACGGGATTGCGGTGTTTAGCCAGTGTTATGTGGACACGAGTGCCTTCCTTGTTACTCCACTTTGAAAATTGCTTCCTAAAGCGTTCGGCGTTATAACTACTCTCGTGTGTAGGGTTAGTCCCGATGAAAGGGACTTGAGTGATGGGTCGTGCCGGTGCTCCACAGCCACGAGTCTAGTGCCCTATTTTTGGGCAATTGCAACATTGCATCTCATGGCAAGCCTCCTGATGATGGAAGCTACCTTTATCACACTTTGGGAGTTTTCCCTCGTATGGACTGCTCGGTACGGGAATGGCAGGGGTTTCCACCAGCTGTGGTTGCTTGGCAAGTTTTTGGGACTTCTTGCGTTCTTTCTGGGCTTGATGCCTGCGTTTCTTGTTCTCTGTCTTTCGGCTTTGCGAGCTTGTGACTGTTACTGTTTGGCGATTTGTTGGATGGAAACCACGATTGGAAACTTCAATCCCATCATCAACATTGATTGTGCTGATAGCGCCACGGTGCGCAAGGACAGTGGTTACGGCAGCCATCACGGCAACTGTAACTGCGGTTTGGAAGGTAGCGGCGTCCATAGGAAAGGCGGAGGTTTCGCTGTTCGACTGATTGCTTCCGGATGACGACATGATTCTGTAACACGAAAGATAAGGATTTTGTGAGCGATTCTGGTTGACCCTAGATGTACTTCGATTGCTAAATGAAAGAGTAAGAGTATGATCTCGAAAGGTTGACCTACATCCCTACGATGCAGTCCTAGTACGGATTAGAGGTATGATCGCGAAGGTTTGACCTACATCCCTATGATGCAGTCCTACTACGGAATGGAAAGTAAGTTCGTACAATGGTCTCGAGACATTTTTCATTCAAGCCGAGGTATCGTGGGTTGGTGAATAACAAGATCCAACCACTAAAAGAGACTTGGAATGTCTCCGGAGCTAAATTACTATAGTCCAATGACTTGACTAAAGCATGATTCATATAGACTCCAATGAAAGTATGATAAAAGTACATGAATGAAGAATGACACAGAAGTTAGCCGACTGTCAATATCTTTGATATTCATTACGTAAAGATTCAGGAAAATGACATTGTAAAGGTCTTACATCATATCCAGAGAAGATAATTCTTGACAGCATAAGGACCTAACCTAAAGTACTTACAGTACAAGGTAATTTCATAAAAAATGCCACATCGGGCAAAGACAGAAAACGATTACTTTCTAACAAGGGATGTAAGATAAAGAATCTACTACTGACGATGGTCATCCCTCAGGTGAACTCTCAGTTCAACCAGTCGATGTCTACATCAAGTACGTGTCTTTCGTACACCCTCTGGCGTACTCGGAGCTCTATGACTTCGGCTCGTGATTCAGCCAGTGCTTGCAGCAGGGTTTCATGGTTTCTCTCTGATCTCTCGCGAGCATCTTTGAGACGAATGGTGCGGAGGGTATGCATTCTCACATCGGCGACAACTTCGGAAATCTAATGTAGGGCTGTCCTGCCTTGAATCTCATTTCGGGCCACTCTGCGGACCAAGATTGGCAAGATTCTGTCTGCTGAGCCCCCATTTCTTAGGTCATAAAAGCTTCGTTCACCATCAAATGGCATGGACTGATCTTGTCCTTGGCTCCATGTTTCCAAGCATTCCACTCACTCAGGGGTCGGGCCATGAAAAGTCGGATGAGGGTAAGGAATTGGAACGGGAGCTGCCTGGGGTAAGTTCTCAACCTCTGGTTCGGAATTAGCACCGTCCGAAGGGTTTTCATCGTGGTGATCATTCAAAGGGATAGGATGATCATTCTCTGGTTCTTCTCCAAACCAACCAGCTATGACTTCGTTCGGAAGATACTGGTTGTCGTGGGGATGGAGTCCAGCCATGTTGTCTAAGCGAGAATTGGGGTAAGAAAATAATTATTAGACGAACTATCTAGATAATTAGTTAGAAAATCTTCATCAGTTACATCGCTATTTGTGAAGTGCATACCAGTTATATGTAATCGAAACAGGATAGGCCTTTGAATACGTGACCTTAACTCCAAATTCACACAGAATCGGGGTGAAGTAAAATTTCACAGATTCTAAGTTTATAACATCCTAATTACATATATCCTTAGTGTATCCACTTAGCAACTATCAACTTAGTAATGAAGATCCTGTTTTAGTTCTCAAGTATAACGTACTTATAGTAACACCAAATACTCCTATAGTATTGTAAGTTTAATGTTATGTTCTACTGTTCTCATTGTGGTTGGGTTGGTAAGATTTTAGCATTGTTGCAACCACACAATTAAACTTAGGAACATGCTAGTCAACCCTCGGATAATATAGGTGATCAGGCTATATCTTCCCAGTTTTGACCATATGTCTCTAAGCCCACTTGTGTTGCCCAACAATCGTAATTCTTTTGTATTGTCCTAGTGACACTGATTTTAGTATGAATGCAGGCACGAATACTAATTAAATATTTTATTATTTAAAGTATAAACTCTTGGTCAGAGTATTTTTAATCCCTTATGTATTTATAGTTAGTATATCTTTTATGGGTTGATATACTTAATTCACTATAAACAATGCTCTGATACCAATCTGTCACACCCCAAAACCAAGAACGGCGGAAACATTCTGGGGCGGAGGACGTCATGTACAGTATCACAACAATGAAAAGTAGTAAACAAGCAACAACAACATCCATTGCATTAATAATATAATTATTATACAAGTGTGTTCTGTCAAATTTTGATAAACACTAAAGCATAAATCAAAATGAAAGATGAGTCTTGAACAAGCTCCATCTTCCCTAATCCTTGCATCGGTACCTGTCTATGATGACCTGAGGATACAAGTAATTTTGAAAGCGAGTATCAGCTTTGAAGCTGGTGAGATCATAAGTATTTTAGTGGCTTAATTTGTATGTAAGAATTTGTAAGTTTATGAATTGTAAGTATGAAAAATGTAAATGAACTGTAAGTATAAACTCTTGTTTGTAAAACAACTGTAAACGTTCGAAAAACTCTAGAAATCCCTATGACTCCTACTATTATATAAGGGTGTCTTCTACCAAGACCTAAATGTTCTCAATGTAGTCTTCTACCAAGACCTAACTGTTCTATATGTTCGTTTCTTGTAAACGTGTGTAATTTTCCCAAGCGTAACTATCATTATCAAAATATAGTTTTTACATTAAATGTTTAAGTGAAAAGATCACTAAATATATGTAAAGGGAAAATAAATGTAGTACTGTAGTGTTGTATTATAGAAACTACTGCTGTACTAACTAACTTAAACCGGATTTATATTAAGGCATCATGTGATTAATTATACAATACTATTGACTGGTAACAACGACATAAGAATGGTCGTAAAAAGGTATGACGTCTGGCACCCGCAGACCTGCAGGTCCCGCTGTAGCTAGCAGCAAGGTGTAGGATAGTCAATCCAGTATAGATCTATACGCAAACTCATGCTCTCCCTTCAAGAGACTCTGGCTACAACTTGGGCCATGACTGTAACACCGTATCTTTCAAAACCATTTTTCGCATTTATGAAAACATAATTCATTTAATATTCATAAAAACATCAATGTTTGAAACTCAATCCCTGCCATAAAAAAAATCCCAAGATCTCATAACATAAAAATCCCATGTATGTGTACTGATCAAGCCGGCACCTTCCCACAGTCATCACTAGTACCTGAAACAAATAACACCAAAACTGTAAGCAAAAAGCTTAGTGAGTTCCCCAAAATACTACACATAACACATATTAGCCACTCGAGGCTATAACTTTATGGGTCCGTGGACCCTACTCTGTGAACCCTCTAGTTCTATCTCTATGAACCTTCCAGTTCCAACTCTATAAACATGCACAACATAAATCACATAGAAATAATGCAGTACAACACATAACATACATATAGCATACAAATAATCTGTCACATAACTCTGATTACCTACTCAAGGTAAAGTATAGTGAGAAGACTCACCTCGCGTATCTCGATAACTCGCAAATCCCGGAAATCACTCGCGCTCGATCCCCCCGAGCTATAATCCTCCTATAACACAATATATCTCTAATTAACACTTTCACAACTAAGTTTGACTAACCCTATCAAGTCAACACTAGTCAACTCTGGTCAATGGTCAACGGTCAACTTTGACCGGACTCAGCGAGTGCACTAGAGCGACTCGACGAGTCTATACGTGTTCACTGACTCCCTCGGATCCTCTCTTGACACGTCGAGTACTTCCTTAACTCGACGAGTTCCACCTGGCATGAATCGCGGGGCCGCCACGACTCAACTCGCCGAGTCTCAAGAACAACTCGGCGAGTTCCAGCTTGACTCAACCCCTATTGACTCTCCATTACTCACTGGGTCATCCCCCAACCCGGCGAGTCTACTCGCTGAACAATTTACATGAAACCCCGACCCTACTCGCCGAGTCTCAAGAACAACTCTCCGGCGAGTTCATTCCATGCACAAACTCTATTGACCTTCTGAGGTCAGATCTGCTTCCCCAAACCATAGATTTGGCCTTCCCAAGCATGAATATCACGTAAAGTTCGAAACTTGATGCTTGTATAACCCCCACAAGGCATCAAAAGGATATTTGGTCCCAAAAATGACAACCTAGGTCCAATAATTCCATAATAACCCAAAAAGCTCCAAGGGTTAAGGTCTCTGGACCTCTTTGAGTCCAGATCCAAGGCACAAACTCGAAGAGGGACCATTTGCTTCACATAATCACTCTCCAAAGGGGTTAGAAAACCCTAACTCTAAAGATCAACTCTAAAACTGAAGGAGGTTCGAACTATTACCTCAAAATGAAGCCTCTGGACTTTGAATCTGCTGGAATCTCAACTCCTCCTTGCTCTTGCCACCTTTTTCTTGCTAAACAAGGAATACAAAGGCCCAAAATTGACTTCCTCTCTCCCAAAACGGTTTAGCTCTCTTAGGGTTCTCTCAAGGGACTGGTAGTCGTAATGGGAGGCTATAAGTTCCCTTAAATAGGCTCCAAATCCGGGGAATTAGGGTTTCATTAAACAGCGTGGACTCAGCGAGTCCACTTTTGGACTCACCGAGTCCAGACGCGAACCCGTGCCCATAGCCGCGATCATACTCGGTGAGTATGGGCTCAAACTCGCCGAGTCTCCTCACAAATCACCAAAATATAAGAATGAATAATACCTGGGAATCCGGGCAGTTACAATGACATTTAAGTCATGCTTCGATTCATATCACAATAATTAACGTATTCATGTATATGTAATGTAATGAACTGTTCTAGTATAGTTGTATGTGTTCTCCTTCTAGTATAGTTGTATATGTTCTTCCTCTAGTATAGTTGTATATGTTCTTCCTCTAGTATAGTTGTATATGTTCTTCCTCTAGTATAGTTGTATATGTTCTTCTCTAGTATAGTTGTATATGTTCTCATAGTAGTAAGTATTCACTCATGAATGAACTGACTCATAGTATGATATTGTGTTCTAGTAATAGTTCTAGTATCTTCCTAAACCACCCCAATGGTAGTTTACTAGTAATCTAACTGGTAAGTATGAACATGGATGTATACCCTTGCTACCTAAGGGCATTGGATGAACTGGAAGGACCTTTATGACTATATATGTACACATGTTATATAAGTACCCGATATCCCACCAGACCTTTGGGTCTGGTGGGATATCCCACCAGACCACATCTCAAGCGACCTTCGGACGAGTACCCGATATCCCACCAGACCACATCTCAAGCGCGAAAAGGAAATAGGGTAGATAACCTTCCTAAGTCTTTTAAACATCTCTTATATAACTATACATATAGAGGCATGCAATTTATAATATAAAAGCATAAATAAGTTTTGTAAAACCTTTGAACATAATTATTATCTTAAGAAAAGATCGACTTGATGTCAATTTATAAAACGTTTTGAAGGCATGGGTTTGATAAAACAACTTTAGTATAAGGAAACATTTGTTTGAATCACAATTGTAAATAAGTTTAAAATGAAACATACGGAGTAAAATGTACAGTGTAATAAGGAGTTTTAAACACATAAAGTGTTTATGAAAATCTTTGAAGTAAACTGTTTGGTAAAACGGCTAATGAGTAGCCAACCATTTGAATATTGCTTATTAATCACATGTGATTAATATAATAACCAGAAATATTCTACTTGTATCCCCCCGCCCCATAAAACATTTAAAAATAGTTAAAATATTGATTAAGGGGTATGAACTCACCTGTTGTGGGTGATACGGATGAACTGAAGATGTAGGACCGCTAGGTGTCAAGTGAAGTCTTGAACACACTCTATGATCCTAGTTAACATATAATTTCACATATAGGTAACAAATTAGTCTATAAACAACTAATAAACAAGTCAAGACACCCTAGGACATGCTAAACACCTTTATCAAGTGTTATTAGCCACTAGGATTGCATCTAAGTGTTTGTAGGGGAAGCTATTGTGTGTAAGGCTCAAGGAAAACTCCATACGGGAGTTCACTACCCTAAAGACACCACTAAATGAGTTTACGGTCGTAAACTCATGAGTTTAAAGCCGTCAACTCATAATTATGTGTCCAATTGATGTTTGATGCTCTATAAGACCCTTAATAAGCATTTCTACTTAATGGCTTGGTATATAGAAAAATTTAGGGCATAATATAACCCCTTTTAGGAGTTTACGGCCCTGGGACCATATTCCCTTGGACATTACGGCCGTAATCTCCCTTGGGAGGGTGTTTATGGTGTTTTCAAGTCTCTAAATTAACTAGGAACTATACTAGGCTTTTGTTCTTGGCTTTAGAAGAGTTTATGGCACCATTTCAGGGAGTTCACGGCCCTAGAACATTTTGGGCCATGAACACCTTACTCTTGGTGTTAGCTAGTCCTAAACTCATTTAAGTACATGCCCAAATTACTCTCTTAGCTTAAGGAGGGTTTTTAAGGCATTTTGGCACATAAAAATGGAGTTCACGGCCCAAGAATCTCCTTGGTCGTGAACTCAATTTCACCCTTGATTCTTAATTGTTTTGTGGTCTAAAACATGTAATGCTAGTCCCTATGTTGAGTTCTAAGGCTTTGAGGGACATTGGGACACTATTGGCCCTTAAAATGGAGTTTACTCTCCGCGTGTTCTTGGGCGGTAAACTCCCAAATCCTGGGGTCTTGATCTGATTTTGATGTTTTCTAATCATATGCACACTGGCATACAAGCCTAAGGTAGTTACAAATCACAGGGGAAGGACTAGGCATCTATTTAGGAGTTTACTCCCCAAGGTGTTCTTGGGCGGTAAACTCCTGAATCTAGTTGTTTTGTTATGAAATTGATGTTATTAAGCACATTATAAGCCATATAATACAACTAGAGAAAGGTACTCACGATTTGGGATAAAAACCCGAAGATCCATAAGAGAGAATTTGGCTTTTCTCTAATTGGAAATGTAACTAATGAATTATTTGGTTCAGATTTCTATATATACTCCTGAGATTTTTGGCAGAAATATTTTTATTCCCGAAATGAACTCTAATATCCTAGAGTATTGGAATAACAGTGTTGCACAAAACCCTAGTGCAACCACTCTCCTAATATCTCCTTAAGTGTAAATCCTGAAAAACTGCCAAACTTATACTCGAAGTCTGAATTTTCACTGTAACTGTTCTACTTCTATTGGCTTCAAATGGTTTGTACAGAATGGAAATTTCGGGTTATCACAGCCCGGAGGGCAACAAGGTCATGTTTGCTATTTGTACCTTTTCTGATAGAGCACTAACTTGGTGGAATGGCCATGTTAAGTCTCTGACGATTGTGGTGGCAAATTCTATCAGCTGGGAAAACTTGAAAGCCATGCTGATGAGAGAGTACTGTCCTCGAGGGGAAATACAAAAACTCGAACATCAACTTTGGGGTCTAGAAATGGTTGGTTTCGACATATCAACCTATACGAATAGATTTCGTGATCTGGCAATTCTATGCCCTAATATGGTTGCTCTAGAGAGCAAGAAAATAGAGAGATATATCTGGGGACTGTCGCCCCAGATCCAGTCAAGTGTGTTAGCATCCAATCCTGTTACTTTTGACAGCGCCAAAGAGCTGGCACAATCTCTTATAGATCACGAAAAACACCAAAACCTAACAATCCCTACACCCAGCCACAAAAGGGAAACAACAACGACAACAAGAAGAAGGGGTGGAACAAGAGGAAAAGAGGGGCTTTGCAAGAATCCTCAAAGAGACAACAACTTGTGGCAATCAATGTTGCCACGGTAACCCCTGTTGTCCCTACAAACCCCTTACCAGCAAAAACTTATGCTGGAAATATTCCAAGGTGCAACAAATGCAACTGCCATCACCACGGACCTTGCAAGGAAATGCAGTGCTCTAACTGCAACAGGAAGGGGCATACAACTCATTTATGCAAAACTCCAGCAGGGCCGACCGCCCAAGTTCCTAACGCCGGTGTGCGCTAAGCTTGCTACGGTTGTGGCGAGGTAGGCCACTACAAGAGGAACTGCCCTAAGGTGGGGATGGCTGGCGGAGTAGGAAGAGTTATGGCCATAGGCCACGAGGAAGCTGTAGCTGATCCTACGATAGTTACTGGTACGTTTCTCCTTGATAACTCATATGCTTGCATACTTTTCGACAGTGGAGTAGAGAAAAGTTTCGTAAGTCATAAATTTGCCTTAGATAAATCATTCACAGTAGAAATGGCAAAAGGCAAAACGGATAGTACTAACTGCATATACGTAGGTTCTACTTTAACTTTAGATGGTCCTACTTTCAAGATAGACCTCATGTCGGTCCCAATTAAATGTTTCGACGTTATTATCAGCATGGATTGGTTGAGTCTTCTTCACGCCGACATCATGTGCTTTGAAAAAGCAGTTCATCTTAACCTTCCTAACAACGGAACCTTAGTTATCTATGGCGACAAACCTACTACGAGCCATTGCATCATTTCGTGCATCCAAGCTCAGAAGTGCTTACGAAAGGAATATCATGCATTCCTCGCACACATCGTCGATACGAGTCAAGAAGTAAAAGACGTTCAGAACATCCCCGAGGTACGCGACTTTCCCGACATCTTTCCAGAAGAACTTCCTGGATTACCACCACAACGCCAAGTTGAGTTCATAATCGACTTAGTGCCAGGGGCTACTCCCGTATCCAAATCTCCTTACCGTCTGGCACCAGCAGAGATGCAGGAACTTTCCAGTCAGCTTAACGAACTTCTCAAGAAGGGATTCATTAGGCCAAGCTTCTCACCATGGGGAGCACTGATCTTGTTCGTCAAGAAGAAATATGGATCGTTTCATATGTGCATCGACTACAGGGAACTCAACAAGCTTACCATAAAAAATCGTTATTCGTTGCCCCGCATAGACGATTTATTTGATCAACTTCAAGGAGCCAACTACTTCTCAAAGATAGATCTACGATCCGGATATCACCAACTTCGAGTGTTAGAGGAGGATGTTCCCAAGACAGCCTGCCGAACTCGTTATGGGCACTACGAATTCGTAGTGATGCCGTTCGGATTAACAAACGCGCCCGCGGTATTCATGGATTTAATGAATAGGGTGTCTCGTCCTTACTTGGATCAGTTTGTCATCGACTTCATCGATGATATACTCATCTACTCTCAAAGTAAGGAAGAGCATAGTCAACATCTCCGCAGAGTCTTGGAAACATTACGATCGGAGAAGCTCTACGCGAAGTTCTCTAAGTGCGAATTTTGGATTCGAAGAGTCGAATTCTTGGGCCACGTTGTTAGCGAAGAGGGAATACACGTGGACCCTTCGAAAATCAAGGCCATTGAGAACTGGTCAACACCGAAGACACCTACAAAAATTCGTCAATTTCTAGGTCTCGCTGGCTACTATTGCAGGTTCATTCAGAACTTCTCCCGGATAGTGAAACCTCTTACGACATTGACCCTGAAGGGCGTGGCCTTTGACTGGGAAGAGAAACAGGAAAGAGCATTCCAAACGCTCAAGCGAGCCTTGTGCGCCGCACCAATACTATCCCTACCCGAAGGGATAGAAGACTTCAATGTCTATTGCGATGCATCAAATCAAGGACTCGGATGTGTTCTGATGCAGCAAGGTAAGGCCATCGCCTATGCCTCGAGACAGCTGAAGACACATGAGGTTAACTACACCACCCACGATCTTGAACTAGGAGTAGTTGTGCTTGCTCTGAAGATCTGGAGACACTACCTGTATGGTACAAAAAGCACAATCTTTACAGACCACAAAAGTATACAACATATTTTCAACCAGAAGGAGCTCAACATGAGACAACGACGGAGGGTCGAGCTACTCAGTGATTACGAATGCGAAATTCGTTATCATCCGGGTAAAGCCAATGTAGTAGCCGACGCCCTAAGTCGGAAAGAATACTCTGGTCGTAGTGTCAAATCTTTGACTCTAACTATCCATTCACACTTGTCCATGCAAATTAAGGAGGCTCAGCTCGACGCTTTGAAACCTGAAAATGTGGCAGGTGAATCCTTGAGAGGGATGGACACCGAAACACGGTGGCTTCAGAGACTTGGTTATGACTGAAGTGCATAACACTCGTTATTCCATCCACCCAGGTTCAGATAAGATGTATCTGGATCTTAAAAAGTTATACTGGTGGCCTAACATGAAAGCACATATTGCTACCTTCGTAAGTAAATGCCTTACTTGCGCGAAGGTAAAGGTCGAATACCAGAAACCCTCTGGTCTTCTGCAGCAACCGGAGATACCATAATGGAAGTGGGAGCGGATCACTATGGACTTCATAACCAAGTTGCCCAAGACAACGGGTGGACTTGATACCATATGGGTCATCGTCGACAGATTGACCAAGTCTGCACACTTCCTACCCATCAAAGAAACTGACAAAATGGAGAAACATACGAGAACCTACATTAGGGAGATTGTACGGCTGCACGGTCTTCCCATATCCATTATCTCATATAGGGATAGTAGATTCACTTCAAGGTTCTGGCAGTCGCTACAAAGTTCCATAGGAACTAGGCTGGACATGAGTACAACCTACCATCCACAGACCGACGGACAAAGTGAGAGAACTATCCAAACCTTAGAAGATATGTTGCAAGCCTGTGTGATTGACTTTGGGAAATCTTGGGATACTCATTTACCCCTTGTCAAATTTTCCTACAACAACAGTCATCACACGAGCATAAAGGCAGCTCCTTTCGAAGACCTCTATGGCCGAAAGTGCAGATCCCCTCTGTGATGGGCTCAGGTGGGTGATACCCAGTTAGATAAGGGACGAGTTCCCGAAAGCACTCTCACGGGTCCAGAGATCATTCGGGAAACGACAGAGAAGATCGTTCAAATTCGTGAATGATTGAAAGCCTCTAGAGACCGACAAAAGAGCTACGCTGACAAGCGAAGGAAACCATTGGAATTCCAGGTGGGCGACCGTGTTCTACTGAACGTCTCACCCTGGAAGGGCTTGATACACTTCGTAAAGTGTGGGAAGCTCAATCCAAGATAGATAGGGCCTTTCTAGATTCTTGCCCGAATTGGCCCCGTAGCTTACAAACTCAATCTACCGCGCGAACTCAGTAACGTACATTCTACCTTCCACGTCTCGAACTTGAAAAATTGTCTGTCCGACGAGACTCTCGTAATCCCACTCGACGATATCGAGATCAACGAGAGCTTTTCTGCTAACTTTTAGCTAGTTTAAAGTCCGTTTGGGTATTTTTAATTAATTATTCACGAATCGGATGGATAAAAGGAAGTGACTTCTAGTTAATCGGGAATGTAATGGAATGATCAACACCTTGAATTGGTGTTCACGTCCAAACAAAGAGAGTTTGGGTCATGAACTCTCTTAGGGCCGAAAACTCATGCCTTAAGCATGAGTTTACTCTCCATTCTATCATTTCCCTTTTTCCTAACTCAAGAACCAAAGCCATTCTCTCTCAAGTAGCATACCCTTCTTCACCCGATTTTCCAAAAATGTAAGTATTACTTGACTTGATTTGTTGTTATAACCTATCTCCTAGTCATTATACATCATTTCATCATTCAATTGTTGATTTTCATTAAATCTTCAAAACACCAAGAACACACACTAGTGTTCTTGGACCTTAAACACCCAATCGAGCTCCTATCTTAATAACACTTGAAAATCATCAAGAAACCATAGAACAAAGGAGTTTACGACCAAGGATGATCTTGGGCCGTAAACCCCTTTCAAGGTGGTAAATTGGACCTTAGCTCCTTCCTATGCCTTGGATGCAACCTTGATCCTTACTAGAAGTGTTTAAGACCTTAAACAATAATCAAAACAACTCCCCATAGGATTTTACAGCTGTAATCACCTAAGGAAAGGATCCTAAGGCCTTAAACTCTACTAGATAGTGTTGTTGTGCCCTTAATGCTATCCTAAGGCTTGGACTTGATCATTTGATACCCAGTCATGACTTGTAAGACCTCAAAACACAATTTGGCACTTAGTACCATGAGTTTACGGCCCCAAACTCATGGGGAAATGGTCATTGGCCATAAACTCCATAAAGGGGTGGTTCATAGGCCATAAACTCCAATGCCATGTCATACAACCCTTAGGTGCAACCCTTTGGTACCTGTAGCACTTGAATCAAAGTGTTTCCATGACCTAGGGTGTCTTAATTTGATTAATTAGTTATTAATTAACTAATTAGATACATATATGTTTGATTATATGTTAACTAGGATCATTGTGTGTACAAGTCCTCACTTGACACCTAACAATCCTACATCGTTCAGTTCATCCAAACCACCATCTACAGGTGAGTTCATACCCCTTAATCAATGTTTTAAATGATATTAAATGCTTTAATGGGGGGGGGGGGAATACAAGTAGAAAACAGTATGTTGTAGAATCAATCACATGTGATTTATAACTGTGTTTTCAACCAACTGATCTCACATACTTCAAAATGTGATACATGAAATGGATTTCTGTCTTAAAATATTTTCTTATCAAATGAATTACTTTTGAAATGTTTTATTATATGACATCAAGTCATTGTTATTTATTGTTCAAAACTCTTAAATGTTTTACAAAACCTCTTTCATGTCCTTGATCAAATCTATATCTATACACTTATGTTCACACACACACACACACACACATATATATATATATATATATATATATATATATATATATATATATGAGTGTGTGTGTGTGTGTGTTGACATGACAGCTTTCATCCTTCATTCAGTTCTCACACTCTTGAGTAGCAAGGGTGTATAAACCTTCTTGGACATCAAATACATTCCAGTAAACTATTATAGGGATAGTTTAGGGGATACAAAACATTATTCCTATTACAAGGAATCACACCAGAGTCAGTTCATTCATGAGTCTATACTAAATGATGTATGAAGAGATACACTTACTTGGATACTTTTACACGGATACTGTTACGTAGATACCATATGATGAGATACTATTACATACTATATGTGTAGATACTATTATATATAATTCTCCTTCTTATCTTTATTTTGTGATACATTCACATAATCGATGAGATAGATTGGACTTACTATCCTAGTACAAATGGATACTTTACGGGACTAACCATTCCTAAAACATTTGTTAGCTACAGAGGTAAATGCACATCTACGGATGTCTACGGTTGATACCATCACAGGTATACATAAGGGACTAACTATTCCTAAACCCGACTGCTAGCAACAGAGGTAAATGTACATCTACGGATGTCTATAGTTAATACTATTTGGCAGTCGCGAAGTCGTGCTTATCCTAATACAAAAGGATAATA
Organism: Lactuca serriola; assembly: GCF_051521515.1. NCBI lineage: Eukaryota > Viridiplantae > Streptophyta > Magnoliopsida > Asterales > Asteraceae > Lactuca > Lactuca serriola. Next base: position 364,296,893 of record NC_136411.1, read on the forward strand.
CTTGTATGGCTATATTTTCCCTATTACTTTTATTTTCTGATACGTTCACATAAACGATGAGGTAGACTATATCTTCTTAATAGTAGTCATTCTAGGGAAAAACCATCTTGTTACAGCAAAACATTCAAGTCTTGGTAGAAGACTACTTTCAAAACATTCGGGTCTTGGTAGAGGACTACTTTTATAATAGTAGGAAATACGGGATTTTCTAGGGTTTTTACACTTATATCAAATGTTTCATTCAAAGGTTTACATAACATTCATAACAGCTTTCCAAAACAGAGTAATGACACTTAAATACTTATGAATTCACCAGCTTTATGCTGATTTACACTTTCAAAATAACTTGTATTCTCAGGTCACCAGTAGACCGGTACGATGACAAGGTTTTGAGAAGACGGAGCACAGACAAGACTCGTCTTTTATTTTGATTACATATTTTGGTGTCTTATTACAATGAAAGAACACACATGTATTAAAAATTTACTTTTAATGCAATGGATGATGTTGTTGCTTGTTTACTACTTTACACTGTTATGATACTTCACATGACGTTCTCCACCCCTGAACGTTTCCGCCGTTCTTGGTTTTGGGGTGTGACACTACGTGCCCCGACCATGAAAGGTCATAAGCCCTCTGCTATCAGTAACAAACTCGGACACCTGCCTAATCACCCTTTCTCTCTTGCGGGTCTCCGGTCTCACATCCTCTGCTTGGGCCTCTCGGATGGTATCCAATACCAAATTCATCACCGTCATCCTCATGCATATATCTCGAATCTTGGCACTCTCCGCCCTGTGGCTCAAAGCATCGGCTACCACGTTAGCCTTGCCCGGGTGGTACAGGATCTTACAGTCAAAATCCTTTACCACATCCAACCATCTCCTCTGGGGCATGTTTAGGTTGGCCTGATCCATCAAATACTTCAAACTCTTGTGGTCCGTATATATGGTACACCGAACCCCACACAAATAATGGCACCATATCTTGAGGGAGAACACTACTAACCCCAACTACAAATCATGGGTGGGATACCCCGTCTCATGAGGCTTCAACTGCCTCAATGCGTATGCTATCACGTGCCCTCTTTGCATAAGCACCGCACCCAACCCTGATATAGACGTGTCATAGTACACCACAAAATCCTTCATTCCCTCCGGAAGGGATAACACCGGGGCTTCGCATAATCTCTGGCGAAGAGTCTCAAACGTGGTCTGCTGCTCGGGACCCCAAGTAAAAGTCGTGCCCTTCCGGGTCAATTTGGTGAGGGGAACGACAATCTTAGAGAAATCCCTGATAAATCTTCGATAGTAGCCGGCCAACCCTAGAAAACTTCGAATCTCGGTGGGGGATTTCGGCACCTCCCATCTCATAACAGCCTCAATCTTCGCCGGATCGACCAATATCCCATTTTGATTAACGAGATGTCCCAAAACTGGACCTCTCGTAAACATAAATCACACTTGGAGAACTTGGCATAAAGCCTCTCCGATCTCAATACCCCAAGAATCTCCCTCAGATGCTCCTCATGTTGCTCCTTGGATCTCGAATACACCATAATATCGTCGATGAACACAATCACCGATCGATCCAACATCGGCCTGCATACTCGGTTCATGAGATCCATGAACGCTGCTGATGCATTGTTGAGCCCAAAAAGCATCACCACGAACTCGTAATGCCCATAACGAGTCCTAAACTCCGTCTTCTGGATATCCTCATCCCGCACCCTCATCTGGTGATATCCAGACCTCAAGTTTATCTCGGAGAACCAAGAAGCTCCATGCAACTGATCGAACTGATCGTTGATCCTCGGTAGTGGATAATGGTTCTTGATCGTCAACTTGTTCAACTCCCGGTAATCAATGCATATCCGGTGTGAACCATCCTTTTAATTGAAAAAAAAGGATCGACACTCCCCACGGCGAGCTACTCGGTCGGATCAATCCCTTCCCCAACAGCTCCTGAAGCTGTGAGGATAACTCCTGCATCTCCGGTGGCGCAAGGCGATAAGGTGCCTTGGCAATAGGCGCCACCCCCGGAACCAAATCAATGCGAAACTCCACCTGCCTCTCGGGAGGCACACCCGACAACTCCTCGGGGAAAACATTCGGAAACTCTCACACTATCGAAACCTCACTGGCAGAACGTGGCCTTTCTGCGGCAGCTCGTGTATCCATCACATAGGCTACAAACCCTCTACAACCCTACTATAGACTCTTCCTCGCGCTAGCAGCCGAGCAAAATGCTGACCCAGATCGGGTACCCTTACCATATACCATAATTACTCCCCCACTAGGGTCTCGTATGGTCACCAACTGACGCTCGCAGTCGACAATAGCTTCGAATTGGCTCAACCAGTCCATGCCCACGAGGACACAGACATCCCCCATCGCAATAGGTACCAAATCTATCGGGAACTCAACACCCAAAATATCGAGTATACATCCTCGAATCTCATCAGTAGCAAAAACCGCTCGCTCTTCAGCTATAGAAACTCACAGAGGTCGACTCAATGCCTCTCTTCGGATACTAATGTGCTGACTAAAAGCTAATGACATGAAAGTTCGACTCGCACCGAAGTCAAATAACACCAAACCATGTACATACTTCACAAGGAAAGTACCTAAGCATACCACATTATAAGCACAATATCTCAAACTCAGCATAAGTAAATAAAAGAATACATACCAGCCACGACATCGGGCATTGTGCGGACCTCCTCCGCTGTCAACTGAAAGGCTCTCCCGCGAGCCTTCGGCGTCTCGGCCTTCACTGGCCGGCTCTCAGAAGCATGCACAGAAGTAGGTGCAGATCTCTGTGCTAGACCCTGCACTAGCTGGGGGCACTCGGCCTTCTGGTGGTCGGTCTGGTTCCAATGAAAGCAAACTGAGAATCCCTTGGGGCAATCCTTCACCATGTTCCCCTCCTTGGTGCATTTGTAACAGATCCCCGTTCTGCAAGAACCCTCGTGACTCTTGTTGCACTTACCACAAGTGCGGCCCTTCTGGCCCCCAACTTTGGAATCAGCGAGCTTAGCCCGCTTTGTCGCCGGCTGCGACTGCACTGGCCTCCGGTCCCTCCCTTGGGACTCCTCCTCATCCTCCCTGGTCTGAAGCTCAAGCTCAATCTTCCTTCTCCTGGAATTGGCCTGGAGCTCGGCCAATGTCTGGTACGATGAGTTCGCCATGAACTCTCGTATGTCCCTCCTCAGTATGCTCAGATATCGACTCACACGTGCCTGCTCAGTGAATATGTGTTCGCGGAAAAACATCGCCCTTTCATGGAACATCCACGAGATCTCAGTCACTGACTCTATCTTCTGCCTGAAAGACAAAAATTGTCACACCCCAAAACCGTAATGGCGGAAATATTTTGGGTTGGATGACGCCATATCAAGTATCACAACATATGCAGTATAGTAATCAAAGTACAACAACCATTGCATTAATAGTAATAATTTTACATAGTTTACATTTCATAGTAACATCAAAGTAATACAAGGAATAATATAGATGCAGCTCGGTACTAGGCTGTCTTCACAAAAGCTCCCGAGATGTACATGTCTATCGCTGACCTGAGAATACAAGTTATTTTGAAAGCGAGTATCAGCATTTTATAATGCTAGTGAGTTGTATTTAGTGTCATTTGTATAAATACACATTTTTATTCAAAATAAATTTATGAAAGATAGTAGTTTAGAATCTACGGTGTATTAGCGTCTTTTCCAGAAAATCCTATATTTTCTAAATAAAGCAGTCTTCAACCAAGACCCGACAGACTTATGTTTTAAGGAGTAATTTTCCCCAAACTACTAATATTACCAAAGTACGGTATTGACTTTAAAGAAAATATGAGAATATCACTAGTAAAAATACTAGGGGAAAAATAACATATGCCTCAGCCGTAATACTGCTGACTAAGGCAAAAGAAATCATAGACTCCAGGAGAGTATCGAATGAATGATACGCTTGACTCAGTCTAACAAAAGGAAACACGGACTCCAGACGGTATCGAATGAACGACACAGCTAGCAAAGTCTAAAACAAGGAAATACAGACTCCAGACAGTATCGAATGAACGACACAACTAGCAAAGTCTAAAATAAGGAAATACAGACTCCAGACAGTATCAAATGAACGACACAGCTCGCAAAGTCTAAAACAAGGAAATACAGACTCTAGACAGTATCGAATGAACGACACAGTTAGCAAAGTCTAAAACATCCGGTAATCCTAAGTGGGTTGTTTTAAAAATACCGTGTTAATTCTCGTTACCTTAAGGCCATGAATTATAAGGTAAACATGGAGATACTCGTAACCAAACTGATTGACAATAGAGTACTTGACGCCCTGCAAGCGTCGGAATAAATGTGACATTTGTCACCCCTTGGCTTGGTCGGCCGGGGACTGTAGCTAGCACTCAGGGTGTGGGATTGTCTATCCCATATAGATCTATACACACAATGCCCGCTCTCCCTCCAGGAGACTCTGGTTACCAACTTGACAACGGGGAATCCGTGTCCAGAGAATGCATCTCGTATTTCGAATTCTATTATAAGTATTGGAATAATGATATAGACTCACGAATGAACTGACTGCTTTGGAATTCTCCGTACTGGAAAGGGTAATTAGAATCTCCTAACTATTCCTATAATAGTTACTAATGTTTCAGGTATATGAATGACGAATGGAAAGATGTCCTTGCTACCCAAGGGAAGTGAACTGGTCGATGGAAACCTTTATGTCTATACATGTATACATGATATATAATTAATGTTTAAACAACCATCGGACGGATATCCGATACCCACTAGACCACATCCCAATGAGGAAAAGGAAATAGGGCGAACTAGCCTTCCTAAGTCCTTTAAACATTATTTATATAACTATACAAGTATGGGCATGCATTTAACAAAATAGAAGCATAGAAGAAAACCTCGGTAAAACCTTTGGAAAACCTTTACACATAAGAAATTTACGACTTGATGTAATTTTTTAAAACAAGTCTTGAAAACCTTTGGAATCCTTTGAAAAACCTTTCATAAACAACTTTGAAAATGATTTCTATAAAACAGTTTAAGTAAAGAAAACCTTTGATAAGAAATTACGACTGGATGTCTCTTTGGTAAACAAACTTTGAAAAACATTAGATAACCTTTAATAATCTAATAAGGGATATTCATACTTTAACAAGATTCGAATACATGATTTGGAAATCTTGAATTGGATAAAACAGTTTAACATACAAAAATCTATTTTGCTATACAGTTATTATTCACATGTGATTTATCTAATAGTACAGTTCAACTTGTATTCCCCCTATAAAAGTAGTTAAAATCATTTAAAAGGTTAATTCAGGGGTATGAACTCACCTGTTGTAAGTGGATCGGATGGAGGTGTCGGTTGGGTGCTCGGTGTCAAGTAAAGACTTGAACACACTTAATGACCTAATAACATATGAAGACATATGTTTACATATAATTAGTGATTATAACACTAATCAAACACGTATAAGCATCCTAATGTGCGGAAAAACACTTTGGCCCAAGTGCTAGGAGGCTATTGGGTTGCAATAAGGGGGTGTATGGCCTAGTTAGGGAGTTTACGAGTAAACTCTTTATGGAGATTTCGACCCTAAGACCATATCCCCATGAGTTTACGATCGTAAACTCATGGGTGGTGTGTTCTTGGATGCTCAAATGTCTTATATCACTTGTGGAATTAGGCTAGGTTCAATTATAGGGCATAGGAAGGGGTAATGGCTCCAAATGAAACATTTAAGGGAGTTCACGGCTGTAAACATAGAGTTTACGGCCGTAAACTCTCACTTGGTCCTTCAATTCATGATTTAAGATCTTAAATGGAAGAATACAAGGTTCTATGCATTATTCCAAGCCATATGGGGAAGTTAGGGCATCATTGGGCCTCCTTAAGGGAGTTTACGGCCCATGGACCAATCCTTGGGGGGTTTACGGCCGTAATCTCCTAAGGTCATGGTTCCCTTGGTGTTTAAGGTTCCTATTTCGATGCTGGTTGGTTCTAGGCATTACCTCAAGCCATAAGAGGTGTTTAACGGCAAATTTAACACCTTAAATGGTGTTCACGACCCATGAAGAGGGGTTTATGGTCCAAGAATGTTCTTGGGCCATAAACTAATGTTTACTCTTCAAAAGACAAGTTTTTGGTGTTCTAAGCTCATACATGCAAGTCCCTAAGTCATAGCTAAGCACTAGAAGTGATTTGGAAGGGTTTTGGGGCTTCAAAACCCCATTTATGGGTGTTTGCGGTCCCAATTTAATTAACCTAATCCAAAAAGGTTAACGGAACAATTTAATAAAGCGAGTTTTATTAACGGGAGAAGAGGTTAAAATGACGGGATAAATTTCAGGTTGTCCCAGAAACTCCTACGCCAAACGTTTCCTCTCTACCGAGGGAACATACTCATATTGGAACATCTGAACAAACCTCTCCCATGTCACTGCAGCATGATATGCAGTGGTGAAGCCAGCTGTCGCAAACTTCCACCAGTTCTTCGCTCCCAAGCGAAGCTAGTTCAACGCAAACTGAACTCTCAAATGGTCGGGACAAGAAAACGTATAAAAACACCCCTCGATATCGGAGATCCACCTCATTGCATCAATCGGATCCTGCGTCCCATCAAACTCTGGTGGCTTCGTGTTGCTGAACTCTCGGAACAGCAAAGATTCACCTCCCTGTGGCCTAGCAGCGGCGACGGCTACAGTGGCCACGGCAGCAGCAACCTCAGTGATAGCAGTGTATCGCTCATCAAACATCTGAATCAAGGTGGTCTTGATACACCCAAACATCTCCAAAATCTCTTCTTGGATAGCTGCAGCTACCTCCTTGTGGATCATCCTCCGTATCTCCTCATCGCTACTCCCACTTCTCCCAGGGTTGTGGCGTGTCCCCACCATGACGTCTCTGAAACACAACATAATATCATCAGAGACATGCTCGAGCATACTCACACTCAATCACCCGCCCCTACTTGTTCCTTAGCATCTCTAGGATACTTACTTGGGCCACTCACTGATCCGGTGCTTCCAGTAGTATGGTCCCAATACTACCTTCCACACCGCATCAATTTTCACCCCAAGTCCTCCTCCTCGGATCCTAATTTACAAGTACTTTATGCCTCACAAGATACTCTCACAATAGTTCTCTTATTGGCTCTCTCCTGTTGGTTACTCATACTCAAGCTAAACACTAATAGCACAAATCCCTAGGCTAAGGCATCACAAATCAGGCCACCCTAGTCCTAATATATGAATCACCTAGCCTACTCTCTAGCACACATTATATCTCATAAAATATCTCATAACACAAAATGAGGGTATTTTGTGAAATCACCGCTCGGCTCTGGCTGATTGTACACACTGCTCCAACTAGACTTCTCTTAAACTCTTACTCATTTTTAGAAAAAATTATCTCTTTTCGAAAATCCTTTTAAAATCCTCAATTTGAGTCAAAACACACCCGAGGGTGCATCTAAATCCCTAACACCAAGGCTCTGATACCAACTTGTAACAATGTAATTACTCAAACCAAATTTTTCATTTTAATACAATAAAACTTGTATCATAATTCTCGAAAACACATATGTCTCAAATGTCAACAAATAAAACACAATCCCAAAATCATAAAACAATCTCCCGCCAGTGTGTACAATCATGTCGGTGCCTTGCCGCGATCCTTGGAACTACCTAAAACACATAACACATAACACGGTAAGCATAAAAGCTTAGTAGTTCCCCAAAATACCACATACAACACATTAGCCACTCGAGGCTATAACTCAATTAGACCCTCTGGTCGATGTGTCTCAGTGGGACTCTCTGGTCCCACAACTTATATGGACCCTTCGGTCCCTCAACTCAGCATCACAATGTAATACTCATAAAGCATAACACAAGTAAATAGCAGGATATCTCATTACACAGTTCATGCACATAAAACACTATGGTCACACATAAGATTTACCACTCAAGGTAAGTATAGTGAGAAGACTCACCTCGAGAGCTAATGAATGAAAATCTCGCAATCGGGATCTTGATCTCTAATCCCGGGTCTAGCTCCCACCTACCACATAATAATTATCCCTAATTAATACTAGCCCTCAAGAAGCTAGACTAACCCTTCTACAACTTACATAAGGGTAAAAGACCATTTTACCCATCCAAAGCTTAATAGTCCTCAATCTTGACCAAACCCTCAAAGTCAACAAAAGTCAACAGCATGGAGTACTGGGATTACCCCCAACGTGGCTATCCAGAAACGGGGAACTCGACCCCCTACGCTGCGTGTACTGGGATTACGCCCAACGTAAGTCCCAGTTTCATACTCCTCGTGATTTTTGGTCTGAATCGGCTAAGACATAAGCTCAAATCCCGAATCTGGTTACTCTAATGCCTCTTAATCCATAAAGTCAGTGACTTTAAGCCTTTGCATGGCTGTAAAGGTCACTAACACTCAAATCATGCCATTTCCTTCCTTAAAATACTCATAACTCATGCACGGTCAGCTCTTCATGACCAAGATTATATTTTTATGGCTCTATAACATAAAATAAGCAAACAAGGGACAGATCTCGGGTTCTAGGGGCTTATCAACTCATAAATCCATCAACTTTGGGGACAAAAACCCTAAAACACCTCACATATAAACACAAACAAAAGAGTAGGAAAGCTTGGAGCTTTTTACATCCAAATGAAGCTTCTCTCACTGCTAAGCTCAGATCCAAGAGCTTGGGCTCTCACTCCTTCTTCTCCAAAGCTTCCTTTCCACTTTTAATGCTCAAGAACACACCCAGAAGCTCTCAAAGGTACTTTCTTGCTACAAAAACGAGATTTAGGGTTTTGGGGAGGACAAGTCTCTAGAAATGGTGGCTAATAACGAGGCTATAACGTTCTTTAAATAGGGGACTCACTTAAGATTAGGGTTTCAATCTGGGCCTGGTACGTCCCACGTACACCTTGATACACCTGGCGTACTAGGTGGCCCTTCGCGATCAAACACGCACACGAGTACGCTGAGTGTACACTCTAGTACACCCCACGTACCCGTCTACCACTCTTCTCTTTATCAAGGACCAATTTAGATAATTGGTCAAAGATTAGGGTTCACAAGGTATACCTGGATTTTTGGATGATACAGATAGTAGATAATTATGTAATCAATGAATAAAATGACAAACTGATCCAATTAAGGACGGCATACCCTATTCATTAAATCCATGAATACTGCAGGCGCATTAGTCAATCCGAATGGCATCACTACAAAATCGTAGTGTCCATAACGAGTTTAGAATGCTATCTTCAGAACGTATTCCTCTAACACTCGTAATCGGTGATACCCTGACCTCAGATCTATCTTTGAAAAGTAGTTCGCCCCTTACAGTTGTTCGAACAAATCGTCTATGTGAGGCAGAGGGTAACGATTCTCAACGGTAAGCTTGTTTAGTTCTATGTAGTCGATGCGCAAATGAAACGATCCGTCTTTCTTCTTCACAAACAAGATCGGTTCTCCCCAAGGTGAGAAGCTTGGTTTAATGAAGCCCTTGTTGAGCATCTCGTTAAGTTGACCGGATAGTTCCTGTATCTCGGTTGGTGCTAGACGATAGGGCGATTTGGCTACTAGGTAGCCCCTGGAACTAAGTCGATTCTGAACTCAACTTGACATTGCGAAGGTAGTCCTAGGAGTTCTTCTGGAAAGATGTCAGGAAAATCGTGTACCACTTGGATGTTCTTTATGTCTTTCATCTCTTGGCTCACATCGACAACATGAGCAAGGAATGCACGACAATCCTTTCGAAAGTACTTCTGGGCATGAATACTCAAGATGATACGAAGGTTCGTGCCAGGTTTTTAGCCATAGACTACTAGAGTTTCACTAAACAGCAGACTAAGGAGAACAACCGTTTCATAAAACATGATGTCGGCACAATGCAGGCTCAAACAATCCATGTCGATAACGACATCGAAACTTTTAATTGAGACCGGCATGAGGTTGATTGAAAATGAATGGCTATCTAGAGTTAGAGTACATCCTATGTATATACTACTAGTGCTCTTAGTCTTTCCGTTAGCCATTTCTACAGTGAACGGTTCTTTAAGCGCCTGTGATTTCTGCTTAAGTGAGTGAGCAAATTTTTGGTTCACGAAACTCCTCTTCGCTCCACTATCAAACAGAATGCATGCATAAGAGTTATCAAGGAGAAACGTACAAGTGACCACTGTGGGGTCAACAACAGCTTCCTCGTGGCCTATAGCCAAAACTCTTCCTACTCCACCGGCATTCCCTGCCTTCAGGCAGTTCCTTTTGTAGTGGCCCACCTCGCCACAGCCGTGGCAAGTCTGGCCCACACCAGTGTCGAGGACTTGGTTGATTGGCCTTGCCGGAGCTTTGCAGAAACGGGCAGTGTGCCCCTTCATGTTGCAGTTAGTGTTGGATTAGTGTCTAAGTCCATAACTGTATTTGGTATGTACTTAACCCGACTCAGCATTGTCTATTTGGGTTGCATGGCATCGGAACATTTGGATACACCGTTTGTGAGAAGAGAACATTTGTGACATATTAATATATTATAAGTTCTAATATATTAATATGAAATCATGTTATTTAATTAGTATTGATCAAGAATAAATTTTTAACTTAATTTAGTGATCAAAAGAGACTAATTAATTATATGGGGATTGATTATGTAAATCATTGGTTCTTATATATGTAAGCTTATGATCCAAGATTCCTTATGTTGGGTTTAATCCATGTGGTGACCCATGGATACTCCATAGAGGTTAAAACCCATGGAGCATAATGAATGGGTAAATTCATGAGTTACATGGTGTAACCCTAATAGCCACACTATATAAAGACCCATTTAGTTCAAGAAATTGGCACTAATGATACATATATGAGGGCTAGCCGATTTGAGCTTGAGTGTCTTCTTCTCATGGTTATTCCATGTGTTATTGATGTTGTGTGAACCATTTGAGGTATCACATTTGAGGCACTAGGCTCTCGAGCTTCATGGAGTTAAGCTACATCAAAAAGGTATGTATTTCTATCTAGTTTATTATTCAAGTATCAAAGATTGTATGCTAGTTAGGGTAATACCTTGGAATATTCATATTTTCATGTATAATAGAGAAAACATCCAATGTATTTAGGGTTGCATGTACACTTAGGAGTGTTAGAATGCTCAAAACCCAATAGTGGTATCAGAGCCTAGGCTTGTTTTCTTGTTATACTTGCAAAATCTGCTTACAAATCAAAGTTTTTTGCTGTTTGGGCAATAGACTCAGCGAGTCCATCAGGTGACTCGATGAGTCCATGCCTTAAAAGTGTTCAAAACGATCCAACTCGTCGAGTTGTATCATGCACTCGACGAGTTGTGTCACACCCCGCTAAAGCGGAAACACGAGGCGTGGTAGTATAAAGGGTTTCAAAGCAAAAGTTAAAAGACAACACCAACCATAGTTTAAAAATCATTACAAATTTATAATGGGTTTGAACAAATTTTGAAAAGAAATTACAATGTAAACTGAAATACAAAACATGCGAATGCTCTTAAAAGTGATGTGTCCCTAAGTGCCACTTACTCGATGATTCCTGAAAAAGCATGTAAAACGAGTGTCAACTATAAAAATAGTTGGTGAGTACTCACGGGTTAAAAATAATATTGGTTTCATGAATCGTAATCAAAGTTTTAATAGAAGTTTCCATAAATAAGGTATATTGTTAAAATGAGTAAATAAGTTTGTATAAACAAAGTTCATTGTCATCATGAGAGATAAAGTTTGTTGCCCAAATGAGATGCAACGTTCATATTCTCAAGGGATATAAAGTTTCCATAAATAGAAATATATTGCAAATGAGTAAATAAGTTTACATAAACAAAGTTCGTTGTCATCAAGAGAGATAAAGTATGTTTCCCAAATAAGATGAAACGTTCATATTCTCATGGGAAATAAAGTTTCTATAAATAGAAATATATTGCAATTGAGTAAATAAGTTTACATAAATAAAGTTCGTTGTCATCATGAGAGATAAAGTATGTTGCCCAAATAAGATGCAACGTTCATATTCTCATGGGAAATAAAGTTTCTATAAATAGAAACATATTGCCATTAAGTAAATAAGTTTACATAAACAAAGTTCGTTGTCATCATGAGAGATAAAGTATGTTGCGCAAATAAGATGCAACATGCATATTCTCATAGGAAATAAAGTTTGTTGCTAAAACGAGATACAAGGTTCGTATGTGCATAATGATTATACCATTAGTTCACAACCCAAGCCTAATGACTGAGGGTGCCCTCTTCTATGTCTATCGCTAACATAAGGAAATATGGTAAAATGCACTCAAGCGAATCGTGCGAGTGAGAAGTTGTCTACCTCCTAATAGCGCTATCCATAATAACCATATGCTCAAAATGAGTTAATGAGTTGTGTGAACTGATTCTAGGGACTTAAACGCGATAAGGCCTCATGAATTAACAATAACATACACATACATAGCAACATATAACAACCAAGTTTGATACAAGTCAAATTAAACACAACGAACATAAATATTTTAGGACATGCTTTTCCACCCCAAAACATAAAAACCGAAAATAGGGGAGTCGTGAATACTCACAATATGCATTAAGATGATGCAAATGGTGCCTTCAACTACGATCCACTTGTACCACTATCAATTCCTACACGATGTTACACACTAATGAGTCTCTAATAGAAAGTTAACACTAGTATATATACTACTACAATAGAAATATGCCAATATTGTGTCAAACATTAATATTGATAAGTTAAAAACATATTTCTATGAAAATTATATTTCAATGAATCAATCGTTATATAACAATTTAAGTGGAAAATTATTGAAATGTTAATATTTAACATTTTAAGAGGTGTTCTAATGATTAAATATTCAAAAACTAAATCAATTTGGTTCTATACTTTCCCAAACTTTTCATTTCAGTTTTAATTGAAGTCAAAGACCTTAAGATAAATTTTCTTGAATTTTTTATCCATCTAACTATTTTTCACCATTTAATTCCTTGAATATTCATAAAATCATGGAAAAATAGTAAATTATCATTAAAAATTCTTATAATTTTTGTGTAACTGTGTTATAGTGTAAATAAGCTGGGAAAATATTAATATATGTTTTCAAAAAGTTTAACACAATTTTTCTGATTCATTGGAGCTAAATAAAAAGAAAATTAAAAACTATACAAAAAAGTAACAAAAATCTATGAAACTTTATGATAGATGTTTATTTACTTAAAGGGTCACCCGCAGACATTTCCAGAATTTATTTACAAGTTTAAGTAATTTATATGCTTTAACACTCTATTTTCTTATTATTTTCATGTAAAAATAATATATATATATATATATATATATATATATATATATATATATATATATTGAGCTGAAAATTTCCAGAATGCATCTTCAAACAGTTTAATAACAATGAAATTTTTTTTCTTATTTTTGATGTCGAAAAACATGCCTAAAGGCTCAAACAATTATAGAGAAAACTTGGTTTTTGTGATTTTGGTAAAGATTATTGATGTTACTTTGAGAATTTTTGCAACATGTTCCAAAGACTTTTTGAATCTAGATCTTTTTGTACCTATTAATAAATTATGTTAAAAGTTCCAAATAATTTTTGAATGATTTTTAGTGATGAATAAGTCCTTTGAACATGCAACACAAAACAAATGTCCATGAGGAAAGTGCTGTTTGAGCAACATTTTTGTAAAAATTGTTAAAACTAGAAATATTTGAATTTTCCAGTGAGGTCAAATGTGCTTGAAAGATAACTCAAAATATTATATTTCAGAAAAAGAATCACGAATTTTGGTTAAGGAATGAGTGAGATATGGCAGTTTAAATTCAGGTAAAGAAATTTGGCAGATCGCATGCATGATGATTGGTTAGAAAAGTGAGTTTTCATCATTTCCTTGAGTAAATCTTTTGAAACGTTTTAAATATATCATGATAAACTCATATTTTAGTCATGTTTCCAGAGAACAAAATATTAAAACTTATCAAAATGTATACATGCATTTATGAACAAAATTTTGTTTCTCAAAAACTCTTAACTTGAGTTTGATGTTTTATTCCTTAAAATCGATTTTTGCACTAAGATCATGAACATGAAACCTTGTTTATTATAAATGAATGGTGTTAACACACATCCATGTTGTTGTAAAAACCATTTTAACAAAAAGAAAACTTGTTTGAAGAAGATGAAGAAGTAGAAGTCGGTTTTTGAAGTAAAATGCACATGCATGGCTTAAATCATTGTTGTGGATCTTCAAGAGATGTATGTTCTTTACCTTAAATTTATTTGTGGCTTGAAAAACCCTTATGAATCTACATAATTTCATGGTTAAGAGGCTATGTTTGTGGTGTTTGGAGAAAAAATTAGAGAGAAGGTAGAGAGAGTTTTCTAGAGAGAGAAAGAAGAGAGATGTATGTATGTTGGAGAATGAGAGTGTGAGAGAGAGATATGGGGAGGGAGAGAACGAATTTTAGGGGAGGAGAGGCTCCCACTTTCTTGTTTCTTTTATAAAAATTCAAATATTTTATAAAAATATCCAACTTTTTTATAAAATGTGCACCTTAACCTAGTTTTTATGCATAAAACTCTTGATTTTTGACTTATAAATCAAGGGTAAATGTTAATAAATAAATATTTATTTTTCATTGATTGTATTTCATAATAATTATTATGATAAGATAATATTATCAGGTTCATAATTGTTTTTATAGGATTTTTAAGGTTAAAGTTTATAAATATGAGTTTTTAGGGCTTTTAGGGTTTTTAGGGTTTTGGAGTTTAATAAATCATTGGATATTAAAATAAATAGAATATTTGATACTTTAAATTATCTTATGGTATTATAGCTCTTTTATAGTTACAAATAATGTATGTAATTTATTTTTATCGGTTTATTGGCATTCTATGTAGTGATTATGAGATTTAAGCAAAATTGAGGAATCAAGTATACTAGTCGTAGTCTTCAACTTTGACTTAAGTTTCTATGAGACTTTGACCTAATTTCTACTTCTAGGTCAAGTGCATGATGTGTGTATATGATTCATGAAAAGGTGTTCGAGTCAAAGAGTGACCCAAATATGGATAGTCACTACAGTTAAGTAGTAGTAGAATTCACATATCAATGTGAAATCTAAGTACACTATCCATTGTTTCTAATTGTTTCCAAGTTTCTAGTAGGTTATAACTTAGCTTCTAGTTACTAATTCTAGTATGTGTCATGCCTATACGTGCAACTAAGTTTATTCAAATCTAGAACCGATTCGAATTTTGACGGTTGTCACAGTCTCCCCCGGTTGAAAGAATTTCCCCCCTGAAATTCAACTCGTGACGCATTCTATTAGAACTTAGTCGAATACAATTGTATAATTGGAGAGGTGGTGACTTGAAAAGCTCTTTGATTATTTTGGGTGAATTCCTTAAGGGAAGAGCCCAATTCTTTAGCTATAATCAAATTAATGTTTCCTTAATTTGAGCCCTATAGTCTAGATTGTGAGAAATTAGGATCATGGAAAATCATGATCCAACCACGGCGACCTTGTCGAAAAAGATCATCTAGTTAGATATTATCTGAATTAAGAGAGCGGTGTTAGTTTTGCTGAAACACCAACTGCACTAAGTGTTAAATCTGCATTGATCCTTAAGTTGCATTCTAAATTAGCACTAAGTGTAAATTCACCTCCTCATAAAGAAGAGATTAGGAACAATTTGTTCACTTTCGGGTTGGCTATTACATCTGGAAAAGAAATATTCTGAAATAAGAAGGGGTAGCACGAATGTAAGGGAAGCAATCGAGGGTAAGTTCTTAAAAATGCGTACTAAGGTTAGGCAACGAAGTTTTGGTTCATTTCAAATGGAAAGACTATTTAAATTTCGTCTACAAAATAAATTACGAAATGATTTAGGATCGTCGAGGCTATAATTATTATTACGGTTACTCTTACAATAATAAAACCTTATTCTTGGAATAAATATATTTAAAGGGTCATTGTTGCAAATGGAGACGATGAAAATTTATGATAAATTAAATCATATTGTGTAGATAGCATTTTAAGTGTTTAGAAGTGATAAAAATCTCACTGTTATCAAAATGTGTGTTTTAGAAATGATAATTAATCTTATTATTATAAAAATGTGTAATAATTCCAAGATAATGAAGATACATGTGTGGCGAACCAACGAAGCAGTAAAATAATATAAAGATTAATTAAGGTTAAAGGTTTAAGTTGTCATTAAAGGAATTTGTATAGAAATATTTGTATTAAATTTTTGAGAAATTGTCCAATTGTCCAAGTCAGGACAAATTCAAGTTTATGAGGAGTCAGAATACTTATGAAAACAAGTTTGAGAGTTTAGGAACTCACTGAAAATTGCAAAGTAAAATACTATTCTAAGAAAGGTGTAAAAATATCAATCTTTAAAAACAGTGCATTCAAAGTTTAGTGTTTCTACAAAAACAATCATTTAAAGAATAGATAATCATAAAATTTAAAACTTTTGATGTATTTAAAGAAAAGAAGAAACATAAGGAAACATATCTTTCACATATATTTTCCGGATATAGAAAATTTATAAGCATAAGGGTATTCATCTTGCGTATTAGTTATAAGGAAAAATACAATGAAACCTGCATTTTAAGTCAAGTTTCTGAATTTAGAACGAAATAGCAAATGTAAATAAGAAACTATATATTTCAAAATAAAAACAAGATGTATATGATAAAAGGCGTAATTGAATATATCAAAGTTGACCAAGTTAAAAAATTTCCTCATGACTATACACGTATTAATCGCTCAAAACAAAATGGTAGACTTCTAGTCTGTATGTATATGAACATGGTACCAAGAGATGCAAAATAGACAGAAACAAAATTAGACAATATATTATGTCACTATTATGACCGTGCGAGATCTAAAATCAGAAGGAAATCGAGAAATCAAATGTCAGGGAAAGAAAAAAGAAGGTAGCAGCGATGATTGCTATTGTTAAAATTTTAAGATCAATAATTATATGTAGATTTAAAACTTAGGTTGAGATATATTTCAACTTCAACCCTTATGTATGTTGATGGTTACATAGAAATGTAAGAGTTTTAAAGTGTTTGCTAAGGTTTGATAGAAATTCACAAGTTATCTATTAAGTTAAACTCCATTTGTGAAAAGAAGAAGCACTACAACTGGTAATTGAAAATCTGACAGTCTTGACACTTTTAGGATCGAGTCGAACAATGGTTAAAACGGATAAGGTAAAACTCGGTATATTTAAAAGAATAATCACATTTTTTGAAATTGCGTCACTGGGAGTTTAAAAGTTAACACTAAGTTTTGCATTGTTGTAAATTTTGAAACTTCATAGATTATAAAACTAATTTGAAATAAATTAAACAAATAAGGTGTGTTTTGAAATGTAGGCATCAGTGATGTCTTGTAAACACATTTGGATTAGAAAATTGTAAAAACACCATGTTAGGTTACAAGAAAACACATTTAAGTTAAGTACAATGCCTAAATAAGAAAGCTATTAAAAGTGTCAAAACAAAAGTGTTTTGAAGATTCGATGTGTCACACCCCAAAACCGATAACGGCGGAATACGTTCTGGGGTGGAGGACGTCATGTACAGTATCATAACAATTGCATAATAGTAAAAACAAGCGACAACAACCATTGTATTAATATAGTAAATTTAATTAAAAGCGTGTTCTGTATAGTTTTGATAGACACCAAAAGTATAACAAAATAAAAGATGAGTCTTGTATACGCTCCATCTTCTCAAAAGCTGCACCAGTACCTGTCTATCTTTGACCTAAGGATACAAGTTATTTTGAAAACGAGTATCAACATAAAGCTGGTGAGTTCATAAGAATTTGGTGTTGTTGTTTATATAAAAGTGTTTACAATCATGTAATGTAAGAGCTGTAATTACTGTTTGAGAATAGAAGAAATCCGTAGAAAATCCTATATTTTCCAAAATTGAGCATTTGTAAGTTAAATCCTTCGTGTGTGTAAAAGTATTTCCATTGAAACTTTCAGTCATAAAAACAAGGTAATGAATTTCCTTCAAGTAACGTAAATAAGGAAAAGTATTGCTGGTTGGCTGTAGTAGTATTGCAAACTTCAATTAGTAATATATATTTCTTTACTTCGGGAAGTTAGCTTAGACTTTAAGTCTTACGTAGTGTTTGTTTTTTGTCTGCAGATCTGCGTGACCTCTTCTGTTTGCGCCGCGCAGACCACACGTAGACATTAGCCTTTGCAGACTGTTTGTTTTTTTGAAGACTGCAGATCTAAAAATGTATGCGCGCCCTCTTGTTGGCGCAGATGTGGACCAGAGTCTTCTAACGTCTTTAGACATCTTCTAGCCTAAAAAACATATATATCTTTATTTTTTTCTAAGTTTTTTTTAATTTATATTTTTTCCAGCTTTATTAATGATAAACAATTTGAAAAAAAATTAAAAAATTTAAAAACAACATTCGACGATACAAACATGATATTTTTGACAAATTTATAAATAAAGATTTATTACAATAATAGTCGTTGAAGTTGTTTATATAAATATGAAAAAAAAAATCATAATATATTCATATATTTTTTTGTCAAATTTTGTAAAACATTATTTAATACAGTATCGTCAATTTCTCAAGAAAATATTTATCGTACGTTTTTATTGGATTTAATTGAAAAAATCGAAGTTTATTTCCATCCATTTGTGTATCAAATTCTTTGATCACTATTTATAATGTTTAGTTATAACTTTGCAACCAAAGTTGTTGGTTTTTATCAAATATATACGTTAATTATTTATAACAAAGTCATAAAAATATTAAAAATCACTTTGAAGTTTAAAAAAATCAGTTTATTTAGATTTCGGTTTATTTTAGTAGCCAGCAGATGTTAAAAAAACAAACAATCTTCTTTTTTCAGACTGCAGACGTTTGGTCCACCTCTTCTACTGCAGAGGTCTACAGATATGGTCCGCAGACTGCAGACATTTTGCCTCAGAAAAAACAAACAGCACCTTAGTGTGTTAATTTAGATATGGATGAGATTTCTCATGTAACCAAATTGAATAATAATAGAGGGTCTGATGACCTTCCCGGTCATACGTAGTGTAGTGATGTAGTGCCACCCTTGGGCCTAGCCGGCTCGGACTGTAGTTAACAGTCGGGATGTAATAGCGTCCGCCCTGTATAGATCTATACATGTAGTGTTGCTTTCCTTCCGGGAAGCTCTGGTTACATGTTGTTTGCGCAGTAGAGTACCGTATAGAGGGATAGTGTGTTATACTCTGGATTAGTGTATTCTCTTCTGTTATAGTATAGTAAACTTTTAGTATAGTACATAGAGTGTTCTCTTTAACGTGCATTAACTTGTAATAGTAGTAATTATAGTGAGTATAGTAGTAATAGAGGCAACGAGCAGTAGTCTTAACTATACCTATTATAGTTAAATAGAGCGTGGGATTGCATGCCTTTGATTTACAAAGGTATTGAATAAGATGAAGACTTTCATATCTAATACAAATATATATGATATATAACTAAGAAATCAACGACAGTCGGACGGATAACAATATACCCTAAGACCACAATCAAAGAAGAACAGGAAATAAGGCGAGCTATCGGTCCTAAGTCCTTCAATTCTTACTTATATAAATATATTAGTGTAGATATAGTTTAAAGAAAAGTAGTTTAAACACAGTTTGAAAATAGTTTAACAACAATCTAACCTTGAAAATGCATTTGATAATTATTTAAAACAATTTTATTGATAAGTAGCTAAAAGTATAGAGAATCCTTTTTAGTTGCAGGTTGTAAATCACATATGATTTGATACTAACACTTGTTGCATTTAACTTGTATCCCCCCCCCCCCCTAAAACATGTAAAAACATTTGAAAAGATTCATTCAGGGGTATGAACTCACCTGCAGCGAGTTTAGTGGGTAAAGTTGTCGGGTAGAATGCTAGACGCCAAATGAGAATATGAACACTCACACGGATCCTATGAAACACGTAGTGACACGTAATGGTGTCTAATTAGTTATCTAATCATTAAATAAGTAAGTAATTACACCTTAATGCATGAAAACACTTTATTTTATATGCTAGAAGGATATTGGGTTGCAAGGAATTAGTGTAATGCCTCACAATGGAGTTTACTCCTCAAATACTCACCTTAGGTGAGTTTACGGTTGAGGGACCAATTCCCCCATCAGTTTACGGCCGTAAACTCATGGGAGGAGTATATTTGTGTGCCTTAAGGTTTCTTGTATCACTAGGAAGGGTTCTAGGGTCAAATCCAAGGCTTGAGGGGTGTTTTGTGACAACCTGTAATTTATTCCGTCACTAAAACCGTTCCCGTTAAATAAAACCGCTCCCGTTGTATTCAATTTGTTCCGTTAACCTTTGCGTTAAATTAATTTAATCGCGACTTTTAATTCGTTTTCGTAAGTGTCGGGATACGTTATAAACATTAAAATATTTTCCATATTTATTTGAAAAATTATTAGTTTCATCCAAGTTGAGTTACGGCAGAAAATTTCGGGTACGACCAAAAGCCGCGTCTAACGTCAGTATCGGGTAGAATTCCTCCGGGCCACAAAATCAACCCCTATATAAGGGATTGAGTGACATCATTTTGAGGCTTTTTCTCTCTCTCTCTAAAAACTTTCTCTCACTACACTCTCTCTCTAGAACTCGAAATTGGCCCAAAGACCTCATTTCAAGCATCATTTGGTACTAAACTTGTTGCTTAACTTGTATAATATGCAAATTCATGTTGGAATCACCAGAAACACATATGAACATGTGTTTACGGTTTGGGGACCCTACCAAAACCGTGAACACCTCTTATGAGGGTTTTGGAGCCCAAAAACCCCTCCAAACCACTTCTAGTGCTTAGATTCGACTTAGAAACTTGCATGCATGAGCTTAGGACCCCAAAATCGCACCAAATGAGGCATGGACATGAGTTTACAGTCCAAGAACATGCTTGGACCGTAAACCCTCATTCATAGACCTTAAACACCTTGTTGGGTGTTAGTATGCCCTTAAACACCTCAAATGAACTTCCATGAGTGCATAGAACCTTGTAACCCTTCAAGAAATGCACCAAAACATGCACAAATGGAGCAAACTAGAGTTTACGGTCCAAAAACATTCTTAGACCATAAACTCATCTCCTTAGACCATAAACTCTTCAATTGGGTGTTAAAGTGCCTTTAACACCTTGTATGGCTTGGAAATGAACCTAGAACCTAGTTTGCTTATCTTTCAACCACTAAAACCCATGAATCTTGGACAAACATGAGTATAAGGTTGTAAACTCATGTGTTTAAGGTAGTAAACACCCAATAACATCTTCATAGACCGTAAACTACTTTTCCAAGGTCAATTCAAGTCCCAAACACTTCCTAAGCCATAGAATCAACACTAGAACCTTCCTTGGTGCATTGTAATCGACCTAAGACCACCAAAACCCATTGAAACATGTCACACAAGAGTTTACAGCCGTAAACTCATATTTTACTGCCGTAAACTCCTCAAATGGTCCTTAGGTTGTCCAAATCTCATTCAAAATCCTTGAAACCAAGTCTACCATCAACCCACAAGTGAGATAAGGCCATTTAGCAACCAAGAACACCCCACCATGAGTTTATGGCCGTAACCTCATGGGGAATTGGTCATTTGGACCGTAAACACCGAAAGGAGTTTAATCTTGGGGAGTAAACTCCATATCCAAACCATACTCGTCCATAGATGCTACCCGGGTGACTCCAAACACTTGGATTGAAGTGTTTTCACGTCTAGAAGTGTTTACTCTTATCTAATTAGTGGTTTGAAGTCTAATTAGATACATTTGTGTATCATTCCATATTACATTGGAACCTCGCGTGTTATCAAGCCCCGAACTAATGCTTAGAATTCAAACTGTCACGTTTTCTCGCCTGGTGAGTTCATACCCCTACCATTTTTCAATGTTTTTCACTGTCTTCAGGGGGGAATACAAGCAAAGTGAAAGGAATATTTGCACTCAAAACTTGTTTTATATGTGTTGTGTTTCATATTAGATATGCTTTTAACACGGATAATCATAACAGATAACCGTTTGAACTTGCAGAACACTTAACCATATTATTTGTGAAAAACGTTATAAAATGTTGTATTTTATATTTTTCACAAATGTCTTTCCACATTATATCAATTAAAATCATAACATTTGAACTTTTAAACATGAAACTTAGTACACTATTTTGTCCTCGGTAACACTCCACAGAGATACGCGAGTGGAGGATTATTGTATTATTACTAGTAAATTTGTTATTCCTATAAATTGGAGACACGTCCTCGGTGAACACTCCACAGAGATACGCGAGTGGAGGACCGCACCCGTAACCAGAATCTCTTAGATAGGGAGCGTGACTTGAGTGTATAGATCTATACGGGGCTGACTACCCCACACCTGGCTGCTAGCTACAGCCGAACCGAAAGGTTCAAGGGTGACGAATGTCATAAGGTGATGTGGACTACTTATTGCCATATTTAGTCTATAGTATGGTTATAGAACTCGCAATTTGGATAACAGAGATTTACTTGTTAGTAAAAATGGATTTAGTAACTAGTTTACTTTGTACATATTAGTTTTATATACGTGTTAAAACTAATACATTTCACAAGGATAACCAGGTTTTCGGAATACATCTTTTACATTACATTTCGGAATGCTAACCAACATTTAGGAAAATATGGGATTTTCCTGGGGTAACATTTGTATATAACCAGATTCGTGTAACAAATCAGATAACTAAACAATTCACAAGGGTAACCATGTTTTCAGTATACATTATTTACATTACATTTCGGATTGGTAACCAACTTTTAAGAAAATATGGGATTTTCTTGGTGCGTAACTTTTTCAGAAAACAAAAAGGAAAATTGTACATTTTCAGAAAACAAAACCGCTTATGAACTAACCAGCTTTATGCTGATTTTCAAACTGCTTGTATTCTCAGGTCCGCATTAGACAGGTACCCGATGATCCTTTTGGCAAAGACGGAGTGCATAGAAGACACGTCTTACTTTTGTTCATATATACTATGTATAACACTTGTACAACTTAGTTTTCAAACAAATGTAATTTCTAATATGTAATGTAATGTTTGTTTACTTCGCTTACTATGTACATTGGTTATGATACATACATGAAGTCACCTCCGCCCCGGAACATTTCCGCCCTGGGTTTCGGGGTGTGACATGTTTAGGGTTCAAATGGGGCACTCCCTTGGAGTTTGCGGTCCTTGGACCACTCCTTGGGAGTTTACGGTCGTAAACACTAGGGTTTATAGCCGTAAACCCTTTATCCCATCATTCACTTCGTGTTTTGTGGTCCTAAGCTCAATCAAACAAGTTTCTAGCCCAAAAATCATGTTAAGGAAGGAGTTAGGGGCACCAAAACACCATTTAAGGTGTTTACGGTTTTGGTGTTTACGGTTCATGCATATTCATGGACCGTAAACCCATGTTTACCCTCCTAAAGCCCGATTTTTGGTTTCTAGCTTCATGCATGTACGTTTCTAAGTTAAGGACGAGTATTAGAAGAGTTTTGGAGGGATTTTGGGCTTAAAAAACCCCCTTAAGGGTGTTTACGGTTTTGGGAGGTATTCCCAAATCGTAAACTCAAGTTTTTAAGGTTTTTGAGTGATTAAATCCCGGGTTTGTATGAATGCAAAGCTAAACAACAAGCTAGGGAGTATTACTTACGATTTTGGAGCTTGAATGAGGTGATTTCTGAATAAACCCAACTTCTAGAGAGAGAAAGTAGAGAGAGAGTGACTAGAGTGGTAAAAAGCTCCATGTAGTGCCCATTCACCCTTTATATAGGGGTTGGGTTTTTGACTAGGTGGGAATTTACCCGATACTGACGCTAAACGGGGTTGAAATTTTTACCTGATTAAATGATCGTAATTAAAAACTTTTTCCAACTAAACGGGAGGGCAATTCGCGTGTTTTCATTTATTTCATTACGACACTAATAAATAAAATAAAATAAAACATTTATTGATTTGTGCACTCCAAGTGTTAACGGAATCTTAATAAAAATAGAATATTCTATTAACGGAAACGGGTTATAACGAGGGAATAAATTTTGGGTTGTCACACGATGAAACTTTTTCACATAATATGAACTTCAGTGTCATATGTTTAAGTTTTATAGCATCGAGTTTAAACACTTTTATAAAAGAAAATGTTTCTACATTTTTCGAAAACGTGTCAAAATGGTAAGCAATGTTTAAAATGGTTTATATGCCCTTAAAAGCACATATATCCATTGAAATGGATTTGAAATGAAATTGTAATAGCAAGATTAAAAACAATATTGGTTAAATTGAGTTTTGTAGAAAAGTGTTCAGTTAAAGCAAGTTGTCAAAAGATTTTTAGCAAGAATAGGGCTTACATTGTTAGGAAAGGTCTAGTAAGTTGTATGATGTGTCTATAAAATATTTTATTGATGATAAGTAAAAACGATGAAGCAAAATAACTTTTCGATGGAAGATTAAGAAGTAAGGAGAAAGTATGTTAGTGTAGTTGATCGTACCTAAATACTAAGGCGAGTACAAGTCGAGTATAAGGCGAGTACCGATGTCTTTTTCCCCAAGATAAAGGACAAGAAAAATTATTTGAAAAACGTTTCATGGTGTCAATGCAATTTACGACCTTTTATAGAGGTCAAAGGGACATCTTATGTTAAGTTTTAAGCTCAAGGTGGAAACAACCTAGAGCTAAATCGTAGCGTAGTAATAAGGTCTCACTTATGGGTTAAACCTCCGTGTCTCCTTGTGAGTCGAATCTGGAATGCCCGCAAATGGTATCCAAGTGATTACTTTATGGTGACTCATCTACCTCCTTACGCGATGGTCCAATTATCATTCATGTCGGTATCGAAACACTTTTTCCTAGTTGTAACTCTTGAAGATGATGAAGAGGTATTCAGGAATAATTGGTATATGTTCCAACTTAAGATTATTACTAGTGTATATCTAGCTACTAATCTTAGATCTAAATTCAATAGCTACCGAGGAATACCCATTCTTAGTACTAAGTGCATTGCTCCTAGAGTGGCTACTGATATAACCTAAGTGGTTAACCTATCACTTGATAAGGGATAAGAATATTTCTAAATAAAGGCATTGGTATAGAGGTGCACTTAGTTTTTAAGTGTATCTAGATGAATGCCTATAATATGCAATGCTCGTACGCACACCGAAAATTTTGTTTTTCAAAAGTTTAAGTTGAAAATTGTTTTGAACATAATTCTAGTATAACCGTTTCCAGCCTCACATTAACTTTCCTTAAGTAAGCATAGTTGGTCAGGCTATACATAATTAAAGTCAAATAATGCGTACTCGAATTAGCTATAAAAGTGGTATGTTCAGTATTTCAAAAACGTTTTGAATTTTTTTAGGCTATAGTTGTGGTTCTCCAAAGGAAAACCGGTATTCTCTATAACCTTCGGCTCTGATACCATTTCTGTCACACCCCGCTAAAGCGGAAACACGAGGTGTTGCAGTATAAAGGGTTTCATAGCAAAAGTTAAAAGACAAAACCAACCATAGTTTAAAAATCTTTACAAATTTACAATGGGTTTGAACAAATTTTTAAAAGAAATTACAATGTAAACTGAAATACAAAACATGCGAATGCTCCTAAAAGTGATGTGTCCCTAAGTGCCACTTACTCGATGATTCCTGAAAAAGCATGTAAAACGAGCGTCAACTATAAAAATAGTTGGTGAGTACTCACGGGTTAATAATAATATTGAATTCATGAATCGTAATCAAAGTTTTAGTAGAAGTTTCCATAAATAAGGTATATTGTTAAAATGAGTGAATAAGTTTGTATAAACAAAGTTCATTGTCATCATAAGAGATAAAGTATGTTGCCCAAATGAGATGCAACGTTCATATTCTCAAGGGAAATAAAGTTTCCATAAATAGAAATATATTGCAAATGAGTAAATAAGTTTACATAACAAAGTTTGTTGTCATCATGAGAGATAAAGTATGTTGCCCAAATAAGATGCAACATTCATATTCTCATGGGAAATTAAGTTTCTATAAATAGAAATATATTGCAATTGAGTAAATAAGTTTACATAAAAAAGTTCGTTGTCATCATGAGAGATAAAGTATGTTGCGCAAATAAGATGCAACGTTCATATTCTCATGGGAAATAAAGTTTCTATAAATAGAAACATATTACAATTGAGTAAATAAGTTTACATAAACAAAGTTCGTTGTCATCATGAGAGATAAAGTATGTTGCACAAATAAGATGCAACGTTCATATTCTCATGGGAAATAAAGTTTGTTGCTAAAACGAGATACAAAGTTCGTATGTGCATAATGATTATACCATGAGTTCACAACCCAAGCCTAATGACCGAGGGTGCCCTCTTCTATGTCTATCGCTAACATAGGGAAATATGGTAAAATGCACTCAAGCAAATCGTGCGAGTGAGGCTCAAATGAGTTAGTGAGTTGTGTGAACTGATTCCAGGGAATTAAACGTGATAAGTCCTCATGAATTAACAATAACATACACACACATATCAACATATAACAACAAAGTTTGATACAATTCAAATTAAACCCAACGAACATAAATATTTTAGGACATGCTTTTCCACCCCAAAACATAAAAACCGAAGATAGGGGGAGTCGTGAATACTCACAATATGCATTGAGATGATGCAAATGGTGCCTTTAACTATGATCCACTTGTACCACTATCAATTCCTACACGATGTTACACACTAATGAGTCTCTAATAGAAAGCTAACACTAGTATATATACTACTACAATAGAAATATGCCAATATTGTGTCAAACTTTAATATTGATAAGGTAAAAACATATTTTTGTGAAAATTATATTTCAATGAATCAATTGTTATATAACAATTTAAGTGGAAAATTCTCATTATTGAAATGTTAATATTTAGACAAAATTGAAAAAATGGTCCCTATGGTATGCATTTTTTTGGGTTTTAGTCCAAACCTCGACTTTTTTGGATTCGTGGTCCTTTTGGGCATGTTTGTACGTAGATTTGGTCCCTCGTAAAATTGAAATGACTGAAATGCCCTTATGATATATTTTTTTTATGTTTTTTCTATTTTGATTTAAATGAAAAAGAAAATAATTAATTAATTTGGGCCCACATCTCTCTCTCTCTCTCTAGAGACACGACGAAACCTTCTAACACATTACCATCTTCTTGTTTCCTTCACAATATCATCATCATCACTGTGTTCAAGCCACCCCACGATCAAGAAACAGACATACATCTTTTCTGATAGCAGATGATCTCATAAGAATATAAAATGCAAAAGGAAACAAAAATGATGAAAGGGAAAATGAAGTAAACAACACATTACCTGGTTCTTAGGTCGCCGTTTGGAGACCAGCTCACTTTCAACTAGAGCAGATTGGGTACAATCATCTGCACCGCAACTACTGAATCAGAAGAAGAATCTCTATCTCCTTTACCAACCGTTACTCTATCTTGAAGGATAACATTTGGATTCAATTAGAATGTTGCAAATCCAAATACCCATCGAGGTTATTAGAAACTATTGCCAACATCAAATCTTCCAATTCCATTCAATTGGGAAGAAATTGGTAACTTTTGAAAAAAGAGACAAGTGAATCCCAAATCAACAAAGTCGCTAGGAGATTATTTTAAGAAATGAGAGGGGGTTATCCAGCTTCTTCCAAAAACCCTTGGATTGAGGATGATTAGATGGGAAACGATGAGAAAGATTAGGTGTCTGAAAATCCTAAAAGTGGAGAAGATACCTTAGAGCAAAAGCATGTGATCGATAGTCGATGATGATGAAGGGAATATCCATCTTCTTCCATGTTCTTTACCCTGGTTACCAAAGTGATTAATTTCTCGATGCAGTTACCCAAAATCAAACCTCCATTCTCCCATTTCCCGATGATTTGTGTGCCAATGTTCTATGCGATTTTACCTCCATAAATATATTAGATGAGAGAGAGGGGAAGCAGACGAGGATGTTGGTAAGAACTGGTGTTTTTTTACCTATAGAAATCTGGTGGGTTTGTATGCCGACGATATGGATGATCGGTGGTGAAGACGAGTCCTCCAAGTCCATATAAGTGAAAAAAGAGGAGAGAGGTAGCAAAACCAAGTATCGATTGTTGTTTGGCTTGCTTGTCATCGAGAAAGAGGAGAGAAACATGGCTGGAAAAGAGGGTAACAGCCTCCGTTTTCTGCTTGAGTTTTCTAGAGAGAGAGAGTGAGTGAGTGAGTGAAAGTGAGAGAGAGAGAGAGAGAGAGAGAGAGGTGGGCCTCTCTTTTTTAATTATTAAAATAATTATTAGATTTAAAAAATTGAAAGAAAAATGAAAAATCAATACCCCAAGGGTATTACAGTCATTTCACTTTACCGAAGGACCAAAAACGCAACAAAACTACCTCAAAAAGACCACCAATCCAAAAAAGTCATGGTTTGGACTAAAACCCCAAAAAAATGCATACTACAAGGACCATTTTTGCAATTTTGTCTAATATTTAACATTTTAAGAGGTGTTCCAATGATTAAATATTCAAAAACTAAATCAATTTGGATCTAAACTTTCCCAAACTTTTCATTATAGTTTTAATTGAAGTCAAAGACCATAAGATAAATTTTCTTGAATTTTTGATCCGTCTAACTATTTTTCACCATTTAATTACTTGAATATTCATAAAATCATGGAAAAATAGTAAATTATCATAAAAAAAATCTTATAATTTTTGTGTAAGTGTGTTACAGTGTAAATAAGCTGGGAAAAATATTAATATGTGTTTTCAGTAAGTTTAACATAATGTTTCTGATTTTTGTGTATTTATTCTATAAAAATAGATATAAATAGATAACAGTTTCAAAAATTCACAAAACGTTTTTTACAAGTGTTATTACACATACTTAAGCTGGGAAAAATATAAAAATGGATTTATAAACTGTTTAACCCAATTTTATGATTTTTGTACATTTAAGTGTATTTAATCTTGGGAAAACAGAAGAAAAATAGCATACATCAGATAAAATTATCAAAATTTTTATGTATCATCCTAACATATTATAAGAATTTCGGGTAAAGTTTTATGAATTTGGGATGAGTAAACTATTTTTCTTGTTTTTAGTTCATTATAAACATAAGAATTCAAGAAAAATAGATATACATTTTGAAAATTTCCCAAAACCTTTTTCTAAGTCTTAAATATAAGTTACAAGCTGCGAAAAATAAGAAATGATACTTTCACATTCACTAAGGTGCTTTTATGATTTATTGGAGCTAAATAAAAAGAAAATTAAAAACTATACTAAACAGTAACAAAAATCGATGAAACTTTATGATAGATGTTTATTTACTTAACGAGTCACCCGCAAATATTTCCAAAATTTATTTACAATGTTAAGTAATTTATATGCTTTCACACTCTATTTTCTTATTATTTTCATGTAAAAATAAATATATATATATATATATATATATATATATATATATATATATATATATATATTGAGCTGAAAATTTCCAGAATCCATCTTCAAACAATTTAATAACAATGAAAAATTGTTTTCATATTTTTGATTTCGAAAAACATGCCTAAAGGCTCAAACAATTATAGAGAAAACTTGGTTTTTGTGATTTTGGTAAAGATTATTGATGTTACTTTGAGAATTTTTGCAACATGTTCCAAAGACTTTTTGAATCCAGATCTTTTTGTACCTATTAACAAATGATGTTAACAGTTCCAAATAATTTGTGAATGGTTTTTAGTGATGAATAAGTCCTTTGAACATGCAACACAAAACAAATGTCCATGAGGAAAGTGCTGTTTGAGCAACATTTTTTAAAAATTGTTAAAAATAGAAATTTTCGAATTTTCCAGTGAGGTTAGACGGGCTTGAAAGATAACTCAAAATATTATATTTCAGAAAAAGAATCACGAATGTTGGTTAAGAAATGACTGAGATATGGAAGTTTAAATTCAGGTAAAGAAATTTGGTAGATTGCATGCATGATGATTGGTTAGAAATGTGAGTTTTCATCATTTCCTTGAGTAAATCATTTGAAATATCTTAAATATATCATGATAAACTCATATTTTAGTCATGTTTCCAGAGAACAAAATATTAAAACTTATCAAAATGTATACATGCATTTATGAACAAAATTTTGTTTCTCAAAAACTCTTAACTTGAGTTTGATGTTTTAGTCCTTAAAAGCGATTTTTGCACTAAGATCATGAACATGCAACCTTGTTTATTATACATCCATGGTGTTAAAACACATCCATGATGTTCCAAAAACCATTTTAACAAAAAGAAAACTTGTTTGAAGAAGATGAAGAAGTAGAAGTCGGTTTTTAAAGTAAAATGCACATGCATGGCTTAAATCATTGTTGTGGATCTTCAAGAGATGTACGTTCTTTACCTTAAATTTATTAGTGGCTTGAAAACCCCTTATGAATCTCCATAATTTCGTGGTTAAGAGGTTGTGTTTGTGGTGTTTGGAGAAAAAATTAGAGAGAAGGTAGAGAGAGTTTTCTAAAGAGAGAAAGAAGAGAGATGTGTGTATGTTGGAGAATGAGAGTGTGAGAGAGAGATATGGGGAGGGAGAAAACTAATTTTAGGGGAGGAGAGGCTCCCACTCTCTTGTTTCTTTTATAAAAATTCAAATATTTTATAAAAATATCCAACTTTTTATAGAATGTTCACCTTAACCTAGTTTTTATGCATAAAACTCTTGATTTTTGACTTATAAATCAAAGGTAAATGTTAATAATTAAATCTTTATTTTTCATTGATTGTATTTCATAATAATTATTATGATAAGATAATATGATAGGGTTCATAATTGTTTTTATAGGATTTTTAAGGTTAAAGTTTATAAATATGAGTTTTTAGGGCTTTTAGGGTTTTGGAGTTTAATAAATCATTGGATATTAAAATAAATAGAATATTTGAGACTTTAAATTATCTTATGGTATTATAGCTCTTTTATAGTTACAAATAATGTTTGTAATTTATTTTTATCGGTTTATTGGCATTCTATGTAGTGATTCTGAGATTCAAGCGAAATTGAGGAATCAAGTATACTAGTCGTAGTCTTCAACTTTGACTTATGTTTTTATGAGACTTTGACCTAATTTCTACTTCTAGGTCAAGTGCATGATGTGTGTATATGATTCATGAAAAGGTGTTCGAGTCAAAGAGTGACCCAAATATGGATAGTCACTACAGTTAATTAGTAGTAGAATTCACATATCAATGTGAAATCTAAGTACACTATCCATTGTTTCTAATTGTTTCCAAGTTTCTAGTAGGTTATAACTTAGCTTCTAGTTGCTAAGTCTAGTATGTGTCGTGCCTATACATGCAACTTAGTTTCTTCAAATCTATAACCGACTCGAATTTTGACGGTTGTCACAAGTTGCACCCCCATACATCATATCTTCGACTGTTTTGGCTGTAAATGGACTAGGAACATTACCCTAAACTATTTTTCAACTTATAAACCTATTTTTCATGTGGTAATGTTCATGCTAATCCAATTTTAAATATAATTGTCAATAGATTCATGTTTTGTATTAGTTTAAGGTTCAGGCTAATTACATGAAAAAGTTTGATTTGAATTATCTTGTTCTTATGAGTTGCTTAGATTAATAGAAAAAGTTATGTGAAATTGTTGTTTTCAATCCAAATTAATCTTAGAGTTGATTCTAAAATGTGTTTTTCTATCTTGTCCTCAAGTTATATGAAAAGTCACATTTAAGATTCATAAAACTCATAAATATTTCCATAGGTTATGAATAAAGAAAAGTCACATTCTTTTAATAGTTTAATGTCTTCCACAACTTGTCCTCAAATTATGGAACTTGAAGAGTTTTTGGATTAAAACTACTTTAAACACATAAGTTATGGAAATTGAATAGTTTTTAATAGCTTCAAAATATGCCCTCAAGTTTTGGAATTTGAAAAGTTTTCTCTTATGAATACTTTAATTCCAAGTTAAGCCCTTAGAATTTTAAAAGTTAAAATTCAACCCTTATACTTTATAATATTATAAGTTAATTATATATATATATATATATATATATATATATATATGTGTGTGTGTGTGTGTGTGTGTGTGTATAAGAGCAAGTTGTCTTACCATTAGTAGGCCTCATTCACAAAGTCGGTCTATAAGGGGGTATGAGGTTATTGCCTATAAAATGGCAGTTTAATGGGTGTCCACTCTCACCCACAGCTTCCTTGATTGGTGGAGGGCCGTTAGCCGAACGGGTAGGACAAGGACTAGAATTCTCCCTTCATTAAACGTATTAATGATAAATATGAAGTAACTAAAATGTTTTTATAATTCCCAATCTTAGTTACTTTAGGAAAATATAAATAAGGTGCTAATCCATGAAATTACACTTTGCACTTTGTTTAAGTCGGTTAGTGGAGTGTGTGTGGTTAACCGACACACTAGCTTGATTTAACAAGGCAGGCAAAGGGTAACTTAATGTTTATCATAGTATCGGTGGAGTGTGTGTGGTTAACCGGCACATCGATTAAGGGGTAAATATTAAGGGTACCAAGTAATTTGCATGGTTACTTCACACCTTGTTTTGTGATCCTCGGCATCCCAGTCACAAAACCTGAAGGGCACACTCGAGATTGAAACATGCCATTGAACAGTTCAATGAATCTTAAAAGATCTAGGAGTTTCAAATCCAAGTAAAACCTAATTAAATTATTCGGTTTTCATGGTGGAAATTGGTGAATCTTCATTCGCCTACCTTCAAATATTTTATATCTTGGATTACAACATCCCTCTTCCAAGTTATAAAAGTATTGTGTTGGGTCCTAGCCTTAATATTTCATATTGGGTGTTATATTAAGGACTTTAAAGCAACTATCTTGAATATCTCCCAAAAAGATGTCTAGTTCAGACATCTATGATCTTCCCAAATCTCTTGGAACTTCACTTCCTCCACCTCCTCTAATTATTCTCCCTTACCCACAAGTTCAAGGTCATTCTAGCCCTATTGGCAAGCAAGGTCTAAGTGTGATCGCATCTTGGAGATGAGGTCACATATTGACAAGCCAGGAGAGTTGGGTGTCAAAGTCTTAAGAAAGTTGGTTGTTCAATCACTTTCTAAGTCACATAGTGAGTTACCTTTGGGACTACTATGAAATAGACTATGACATAACCCTTAATAATCTTATCTATTTGCTTTGTGCTACTAAATCAGAAATGATTTGAGAACTAGTAAAACAAATTTGATTAGAAGATCAACTTTCCAAACCTTCAATGCACATTGACAGTGGTTACATTGTATACCCAGTAAAAGCTTTCTCTTCCCAATGGAAAGGGATTGGACATAGTCAAATCGGTTGACCAAATGGTAAAGAGAAATGTTAAGTCTAGTATTGTCCCATGTACCATTCCCAAAGGGTCCATATGGTTCTATTTCCAAAAGGAAAGTGCATTGGTTGTGAAGATGCCAATTTACCTGAAAGATCATAAGGCTAGTAAAGTCAATAAGTTTGACTCTACTTCAGGTAAAGTCCACTATCTAACTCGATTAAGTTTCGATTCTAAGATTCTTATTACATGATGTGACTGGGTCACATGTTGATGTTTTAAGAATCAAAGGAAAAGTGAAGGAAAATTAAAGAAAGAATATGTTGAATCTGACCGTGAAGATGGATTTCTATCGCTTGATTGAAGATTGGATTCTTGAGCTACTCTTAGGAGTTATGAAAGATCGCTAGGAAAACATGTAATAGCATAGTTTTCATTTAAAGTTTCATTGTAAGGAAAAAAATTCCGCATTTTATAAATAAATAAAAGTTTGTTTTACTTTTCTTTATATCTCCTTGCAATGGCATTTATGAAAACTTGATGTTTGTATGTTTCTAGCAATATTGGAAATATGAATTTGATCCTTTCATTTATGGTAGTGTCTAAATTTACCAAATAAGGAAAGCTTTTAATCACCCAAGGTTTCAGCTGGATAGAAACTTTGAATCATACAAGTTGTACAATATGATGAATGAGAACTTTCAGCTTTGGAAAATTAAGACTAGTTCCTTATTCACATGTATATGTGAGTCAAGTGAAGGACTAAGGGATCGAGTACACCTTCTTGTGCACTGGTCAAGTCCACCACAAAATATCGATAATACTATTCGTCATGATTTACTAAAGAAGGATAAAAGTTTCTCAAATCCGAAAAGATGGTAGAGTACTTTAGTATCAGGTTTTGTGATCATCTTAATGATTTAGAATTCATATCACAATTAGTCCTCTAAGGAAATCTTAGTTCATTCTTTTGACTAAGAAGAGGAATCTTCAATTGTTGGAATGGTTAAATCAAGAAGATGATTTATACTTCATTCCAAAACAAGTCTTAGAGTCATACTCCAAGACTATAAGTTGAGTGACATATCTTAAAGAAAGGTTTAAAACACTTTTCAAATGTAAGAGTAAAAGTGTCCTGCTCTTGTACATTTGAAATTGGTAAGTTGTGATGTTTTGGATAAAACAAAGACCAACTTAAGCCAACTGTGTGAAGTGTTTGTCTTGATAAATAATCCACACTATCTCTTGAATATTTGGCAAGATAGTCTTATATGTCAAGAGGACAGTGGGAGTCTTAAAGATCCTGAAAAGAATTTCAAGATATAATCAAGAATAAAAACCTGTAGTTTAACACTAGCACACGACGTGAGCTTTATAACCTATCATGTTGACATATTCCTACTTCTATGCCCATTCCAGTTAAAGATGGCTTTGCATATGAGTTCTTAGAGTTCTCAATTGGTTGCATAACAACTTGGAAGCAATGGTAGGCCCTTGAGCTGCCAGGTGGCAAGAAGTTAAGATTGCACAAGTTCAATCCATAAGAGTTTGGATTTGTCAATAACATTGTCTTGTGATTATGGTTTTGACAAATTCACATGGATAGGAACACATACACCATAAAATCTAAGTTTCATAAGGTTTCTCTCTAATTCATGAAAATGATGGTGAGGAAACACTTTCACTAAGTAGATTTTAACTAGATAGCAATTGTGATATTTGCATTCTCAAAGTCGTTAGTGGAACATGTGTTGTTAACCAGCACACTAACAAGGACTTGTGAGAAATTACAAAGGTCTAAACAATTGAGAGACACATGTGTTCTATCTAAGGAAAGGTGTATGATTTTGATAAAGTTTGTCAAAGCATTTCGTATCAAAAGTCTGAACTTTGGTAAGAAAGTCAATAAAGTATTGATTTCTAGAAGTCCAGCCAATTTCTGAGTACATGTCAAAGCTAGTGGGAGCATAAGTGTTATGCTAATAATCCTCATGTTAATGGGAGCATGATAATTATTATTAGACAACAATGTTAATTATAGAAAAACACAAGTTTCAATTCGTGAAGTTGTAGGGGTTGAAAAGTTGTTTTGCTATAATTAAGGGATGGGAAATTATACTTCATCTCAAATCTATAAGCTTAGATCGTGAGATTTTAATCAAATTTAGTCAAGTATATATATGAATGTTATGTTGGAATGGCTCAGCATAAGGAAATTCTATATATGGGTACATATTGGCGTTCTAAAATTCGATTATGATTACGGCATCCGTTTTCATAATCTGAATTATGAGAACTTGGCGAATAGAAATATTGTAGCAAAAACATTGGTCTAGTATCATGTCTTTATGTGAGACATCATGAATCGATTCCCATATGCCTCAGATATAGGATCGATTGCATGTGCTACAATATTCATCCTTTCTAATTTTTTCCAAATGCCTGGGGCATTGAGAGGGGAAAAGTCTAGAACTGGATATGACTAAAATGATTAAGCAATTGTTGAGTACAATCTAAGGTTTACCAAAGATTGGTTGCTCAAGTACAATTGGAAGTATGGTGTTAATTTTGGAAGGAACATATTGACATATTCTGAAGAGAGGTAACTCTTGTTCAGAAGTGATAGTTAAAATGGGAATATGGAGTTGTTCCTATTGGTGGAAGTTATTCAATAAATTCGTGTAAGATTAGGAAACTTAATGCAAGAAAAATGTTCAAAGGCAATGAACTTTGAATATGAGACTTCGGTTCCATGGAGTTGGTCTCCATTGGAATACTCTGTAATGTATGTTGAAAAGTCTTTGTGACTTTGTGCATAATCACTACAAGAGGACCAATGCATATAAGTTTAGAATCTAACAAATTTACGTAAATGGCAGGAATCTGGAATTCTTACATTTGTAGTAAGGAATTGAGATTGGGAAATGAGAATCATTGGAATTATGTTCAATCGATCTATTTCACAAAGTAAAGATCATACACAAACATAGTGTGCATACCTGGAGTATGGCATGACTAGTGTTTAGAAAAACATAGTGTACATACTTGGAGCATGGGACAAATATTGTTTTAATTCAACTATAAAGTTCATAGTTGGAAACAGTATGCAATGAATGATGAGTAATCAATATGGTGATAAATAAAATGTGTTTTTATTTATATTCAAAAGTTATGAGACCATATTGGATTCAATTATTCTTGTGTTTCACTTTGCATGTTTTGACTTCCAGAATAACTAGGCCGTTCATCCTAAATGACTAAGTTTTTCAAACTATCCACAGTCGGTCATATTTTGGAAGTAGATATGAATCAAGATTGTCATGGGTTGGCTTGTAGAGGTCTAAGATGTTGGACAAAGTGGTGCTACAACACTCATGAGTGTTCATAAATTCTGAGTAATGGATTCAACCCACGCTAATTTGATGGGTCAATTAGAAAAGAAAGCTATAAACCAAGGGGGAGATTGTTGGGTCAAAAATATGGTTTATACTTTTCTTTTCTAAGCATTTATTGTTCTTATTATTTTGGGCCGAAAATAGTATTTGATTATTTGTATTTTGGGCCTGGCCTTAGGTCCATATATATAGGGTGAGGAGTGCATGTGAGGGCAATAGCCAAGGAACTTAAGTGTGTGCATTCTAAGGTGTGAGAGAAACTATAGAGAGAAGAGTGTGTGTGAACTATGTGTATGGAGCTTCACTCATTTCATTGAATACATCATAGTTTCATCATCATCTTCTTCTTCTTCTCCTTATCTTCTATTTTGATCTGATATCATCCAATAGATTGGGATTCCGCACCATCAATTGGATCTGATTGATACAAAAGCAGATTTGGGAATTACAAGTGGTATCAGAGCTTGGTTGTATCAATCAATTTTTTTTAGATCTAGAGCTTATTTGATCTTATTTTGAAGAGATTTTTGCGGTTTTGGGTAGATCTTGGCAAAATAAGGGGGTTTGTTCTTTGCGTTTTTCATAAAAACGAGTTTTTGATCGAGTTTTGGAGTAAAAAGGAGCAAAAAAACGTTGTTTTTCGTCGTAACCAGCGATTTCCGAGGTTCTCGGTCACGTTTTCGGTCGGAGTTCTTGGCCGGAGTTTTCGGTCCGAAGTCATGTGTTTGGTTCGAGGTTTGCACGTGTTCGGTCTGGGTTTGCGGTCTGCAGCTTCGCGTGTTCGATCTCGATCAGCAGCAATAGAAGTCCTCGCATCGCAGCTTCTTATTAAAAAAAGGGGGGACGGGTTTAGGGGTGCCGGGGATCGAACCCGGGACCTCTAGTTGATCAAGTCTGCCCCTTACCAACTCAACTAGCAGATCCTTTGTGTCCTTCCTTCGAAAATTAAAACGTAAGTTGTCCTTCTCGGTTTCAACTTTCAAAAATCGGCACTTTTAACCCCAAAAAATCAATTTCTTTTATTTTAAAATTCCATTTTCAACCCAAAATTTTAGTTTTTAATTTTTGATTTTATTTTTATCTTTTAAACTTAAAATTTTAACTTTAACTTTCAAGTTTGACCTTTGACTTTAAACTTTGACTTTTTCGTTTACCTTTTAAAATTTCAAATTTAGCCTTTCGGTATGACTTTTGAGTTTGACTTTTTAAATTTGACTTTTAAGGTTGACTTTTAAGTTTTTAGTCACAGGGCATATTTAAAAAAATGAGTTCCTCATCCATTCCGGTAAATGAAGTTTCATGTACTCCATCTTGTGAAGCTACGATTAAATTTCTCCGAGATCAAATCGATTTATTAAAAAGAGAAAATGAGGACCTCAAATACGAAGGCTATACTCTTAGGAAAGGTCGGAAACCACTGAAAACTCAATTAGAGGCTAAGACTAAGGACTTTAGGAAACTACAAGAAGATTACAGCAACAAGTGTGAAAATTATGATCACATTAAGAAAAAACTTGTTGTTGTAACTGAAGACTTGACGCTTTGAAAATTAAGTGTGGAAAAACAGATGTTAGTTTCAAAAATTATACCGTATCAAGTAAGACAGTCGAGTCCTTATTTGAAAACCAATTAAAATTCAAAGATAATCAAAACAAGGGTCTAGGGTATGATACTGTTCCTCCACCTGTCAATCATAACTATATATCCTTCCCTATGACACAGGAAGAAATTTGTGACAACCCGAAATTTCAATCTTGTACGATTAATCAATTCAATCAATATTCAACTTGTTTTGTCGATTTCTAGTGCTATTCAAGGGGTCATTTAAGTGTTCTAAGCTTGTATAAATAACCAAGGTTAAGTTTAGGAATGATTCGGAGTGTTGAATAGTGAGAAAATTAGGCTATACACACCTCTTGGAGGAGTGTACGGCCATACACACGGGTGTGCGGCCGCACACCCACTCCCTTGGTAGCACACTCACTTTTGGGCAGCACCTTTACCCCTATATAAAGGGTAGCCCCTTCCTTTCATTCCTTTAGTACCTTGGCAGCACACAACATCATTTCCTCTTAAGTTTCTCTAACTTTGAACCTTCCAAAGCTTCAAAAATGTGAGTAATCCATCCATTAACTTGTTGTGCATGAAGAACCTCTTGATCTAGGCCTTGAATCATGCAAGTCTCATCACGTTCTTCATCTCGTTGAATGAGTGCGGCCACACACTCATGTGTGCGGCCACACACTCCTGTGTGCAGCAGCATACACATTTGTGCGACCATACACACACACACACACCATAGGACCATAAACCCATTTCTAAGATCCTAAACTTGTACTACAACCAAGTATGGGCCTAGGACACTTCATGGATGCAAGTATGGACCTTGAAAACACCTCAAAGGCACCTTCAATCATGAGTGTATGCCCATACACCCTTTGGGCCGCACACCCATGGCCATACACACCTTTAAAGTGGCCATACACCTCACTCATGCAATCCTTTGAGGTCCTAACACTTAGTTCAAGTAGTCCCAAGTTCTTAGAATGGTTCTTCGTCACATCTAGTGGTGAAATACCATCATTTGACTCCTTTATGTGTCATTACTTGTTGATTAGGATCAAATCATGTTCAAGGCTTCACTTGAACACCCCACATTCCGTATCGATCCTTCATTCAAATCACCCGAGGTGAGTTCATACCCCTACATTTTTCCGTATTTTTAATGTTTTCAAGGGGGGGGGATACAAGCTAAACATAAATTTTTTGAAAACTCATGCAATTCTCATACTTTAACCCCTTTGTACTGTGGTGAGCATAAGGGTCGTTTTTCACTGAAATTTCATAGTTTTCCGGATTTGCTATTCACTATGTTACTCATGCAAACTATAATCGGTATAGTTTGGGATTTTTCTAAACATAACAAGTATAGAAACTTTCACTAATAAACATATGCACTAAGAACAGGAATAGTTTACAGTTTGCACCACTACTCTATCACGTTTTCATAACTGTAATTAACTCTACGAATAGTATACATTCGGATTTTCACTATGGTAGAACGCTACTACACTACATGTAAACTATATTGTACGATACTGTGAGGCGCTACTTCACTACTGTACCCTTAGGTGTACATGGATAAATCCTATCATAGTATAACCAGAGTTTCCTGGAGGGAGAGCGTGAGATTTGTGAATAGATCTATTCGGGACTGAGAATCCCACACCCGAACTGTTAGCTACAGTTGGGCAGGCATGCCCAGGGTGACAAATGTCATTTAACTCGACGCCTGAAGAATGTTGGAAAGGTCTCTAGTCATATCAAGTATGGTTATATGACTCACATTATGTATAATTCACCTTTAGTTTACAATCTAAAACTCTTTAACGATTTTATTTATACTAAATAGAACTAAAAATACACTAGTACACTTGCCAAATCCAGGGTTTTCAAAAAGAACCAAATATGAAATGGCTTCACATACAAAATACTTATACTTCATGATTAGCTTTAGCTAGTCAGAGTTAGTATTTTCGCATATCACTATAGTTTTCTGTAATGAACATTCATGGTTTTATACGGAATCGATAACGCTAGATTTTCACTAAAGAAAATATCGGATTTTCTTGGAAACATACAGATATTCATGGCTTACTACAGAACTGATAACACTACATTTTCATTAAAGAAAATATCGGATTTTCTTAAAACTATACAAACATTTCTGCTAGCTCATCAACAAGTTTCATTACAAATTACTGCTTATGGACTCACCAGCTTTATGCTGATATTTTTAAACTACTTGTTTTCTCAGGAAAGTAGTAGACAGGTACCTGCTGGGTTTTTGAGGAGATGGAGCAATAAGAGTTTAATGTTTATATTTTATATATATTATGTATGACGAAATACAAACAAGTTTCAGACAATTTCCAAATTGATGTAAACATTTGTACTTACGTATTCAGTGTAATGGTTGTGTTGCTATGATTGCTATTATACATTGGTTGTGATGCTATACATGACATCCTCCACCCCAGAATGTTTCCGCCATTCTGGTTTTGGGGTGTGACAAAATTGATAGGGAGGCAAATCTTCAATATTGGAAACCTGCTGTGGTTGTACCAGAAAAGGTTGAGGTGAACGTTTCTAATGATTCTGTTACATGTGCAGATAAAGTAGCAGAAGATGAGAACAAAGGAGAAAACAATTGAACAATCCCATAACTCCTTGAACTCTGAATCTGTTGCTTCGAACTCAATTGCTTCTGATCAACCTGCTGTTAAGAATACAGGCCACCAAAACAAGCGAAACTGACGGCTTGTTGCAAGTGTGCATGTGGGAACAACCAGAGAGAAGGCAAGGACATGCCACCTGGGGCAGGAAGAAATAACTTCACAGTGAAGAAAAAGACATGTTTTCACTGTGGAACACCTGGACACATTGCCAGAAATTGTCCAAATTATGCATATGTTCCCTATTATGCACAAGGGTGGCAAAACGCGCCAAGAGGGAGATACTCCAAAAGAAACCCCTCAAGGTCACGTTCGGACAATGGTGACTGGAATGCGCAGAAGGCCAAGAATCAAACCCACAAGGCCAAGAATCTGAATCCCAAGAACAAGAAGGGAATGTTGGCCAAGAAGCCAAATCCAAGGGATGCTCCCGTGAAGCCAAAATCAAAGTCATCTCAACGGCCATCTTCAAATTCAAAATCAAGTGCCAAGGCACCCATCCACTCGAAAAAGAAATGGGTTAAACCCAACTACAGATGGGTTCCAAAGGTTCAATATCCCAAATCGCCTAATGAATCTAACATTTCCACATCTTCTGTTTGTGATAAGCAAAATATATCATGGGAGAGAGTACCCTACAAAGATGACAAAGGTCAACCCAATTTCAAAATGGATTGGGTTCCAATGACCAACTGATCCCGCTCGGTATCAGAACAACTATGGAGGCATTTCATCAGACCTCGGCTTGTTGATAGTGGTTGTTCCAGGCACTTGATAGGAGGCATCTCTCAACTGTGCAACACTCAGAACTTTGTTTGAGAGTATGTGTCCTTTTGCGGGAAAGGAAGAAAGGAAGTGATCACTCATGGGGTTAATCCTTAACGACATGAAGAATTTCGGATCTGTTCTGAGTTTATGTGTGTTGTTCTCAGACCTTCAGGATGCAAATTCAATCAGTGAATTAGGGTTTGAGTTTTCTTCTCGATACTCCTGAGTTTGTTTTACACTGATTCATTTTGAAGTTAATATTTTATTCTCTTATAGTTTTTCGTTAGTAGGTATTATTGGGAAGTGATATCAACAAGTGATAACAAGCAATCTGAATTTGTGTAAGGTACCAAAGCTGAATTGTCTAGGCTATGTGTTCGATGCGCTGGTAGGCACGAAAAGTTTAATGGACTTTACTAGGTACAGATGAACTTAAGGAATCTAGAGACGTGACAAATCATAACCTAGATAGATCCGTTTAGCCTGAAAATATGATGCTTGGGTAGGTTGAGCAGGGAGATATACATGAGAATCCACCAGTCACATTAAGAGAACCCATATCTAGAACTGTGGATTAACTTTTCCTTGATGTACGGATTTTGTCCTTAATTCCGATATTGATGGTGGGACTGGGAAATTCCGATAAAGTAGGTCTGTAGAAAATTATTTTCTTTCTTTCTTACTGTTAGTCATATATTTTCTCCTCTATGTGATCGAAAGATCCGACCTGGACTACAACATATGCAAATCTGTCTCTCTACATCTTCTATCTATGCTATTCTTTCTACCTATTAGCCATATGTTGTCTCCTTTGCGTGATTCATAATCCGACCTGATACACAGCATATGCAACCTTCTACTTCTCAATCCCTCTAAAATTCTAGTTAGTCATATGTTTCACCCTCTGCGTGATTGGAAGAGATCCGACCTGGGTGTATAACATATGCATTCTAAATCTATCCTCTCTCCTAATGATTGTCTGCTCACCTAAAATAAGGAGTATCTCGGAAATCCTTGATTATTGGGGTATATCAGGAAGCGAGAAACACATTCTAGTACAACTAAAATTGAACAATTATAGATTGTCTATAGATCTCACTGCTCAACTTAGGTGGACAACAATATCCTTGGTCATCGTCAGATGAATGGTCCTTAGGAAGTTTTATCTACAAACATAGGATCAACTTTTCTTGTCACTTATAGCATGTCCAAAATTTGTCACAATTTTTCGTGCTTAAGTGGACCACAATACCGGCGATCGAACAAATCTATTCATGAAAGAAGAGGTACTGACAAATGGAAAATGATTTTCTAACAACTTTGATCCCAAATATTTTTGTTTTTGTTAAATTTGTTCATAGTTTTCCTCTATGCACAAATTTAGGGGGAGAATTAAAATTAAAAATTAAAAAAAAATTAATTAAAAAAAACAGAAAAATTCAAAAATCAAACAAAATAAGAAAA
Source organism: Lactuca serriola (assembly GCF_051521515.1). Classification (NCBI taxonomy): domain Eukaryota; kingdom Viridiplantae; phylum Streptophyta; class Magnoliopsida; order Asterales; family Asteraceae; genus Lactuca; species Lactuca serriola. Next base: position 364,340,279 of record NC_136411.1, read on the forward strand.
TATAAAAAATCCAAAAATATTGTGTGCTAAGTTTTCTTTTAGTTTTGTTTCGTCTTGAAAAAATGAATTCAAATGTAGATGAGACTCATGGAGACTGTATCGAAGATTTTCTTAGCTAAGGCTTTATCCGTGATCATCGAAGAATTCTCATCCGAAGGAGCAGGAAATGAAGATTATTCTTTCCGATAGCTTATTTTATTTCCTTATTTTTATTAGTTTATTTTAGATTTTTAGATCTTTTTATCATTAATGCATTGTATTTTATTTATATTTCTTTAGTATGGATCGTACCGGGTGCTTGTTATGTTGCATGAGATATTTTGTAGGTTTTTCGGTGCTTGTTGCGGTTGCGGGTTGATTGGAGACGGGCTTAGTGGGCTCCCGAGGCATTATTGGGCTTGGCGGAATCATAAAATAATTGCTTCAATTGACCCTTGATCTTAATTAAGAAGGTGTGTTGTGGGCTTCCCCAACCTCCATACAACCTATGAGGAATCTTAGTATATCATGCTGCATGATTGCTATAACCAATTTGGGATGAAGGATAAGCTTTGTATTAGATCCTAATGATAAACACACAAATGTTCATTGTGTTGAATTGTCTTAGTTAACCAATTATTTCCAACCTTTGAGCATCTCATCAACTTGCTTAATTGCAAGGTTTTTAGTTATTCAAGTATTTTAGTTTTCAAGTAATCAAAAAAACCCCCCCTTTTAGTTTAATTGTAGTTAATTAGTTTAATTTCACTAGTTCTATTGAATTGCATTGGTGATTGAATACAACCATTTCCCCGAGGATCGATATCCCTTTTTACCATTATATTACGTTTATTTAGCAATCAAAGGGTGTAATTTGATTGGTGGGCTTGTCATCCCATCAAGTTTTGGCGCCGTTGCCGGGGAAATTGGTTATTGTTATTTGATTGTTTATGCCTAGGTCTACAAGAACCGGTGAACTACTCTATAATCCGGAAATTGAAAGAGAAGCAAAAAGGTTGAAAAACTTAGCCAAACAAGCAAAGCAACAACAACTAGTTCAAGCTTCTTCCTCTTCTCCACTAATCAACATAGAAGATCAAGTTCATACTTCAAGTGATACCGACACCGAACCGAGTTCTCCAATTGTTGGTCATTCCTTTGAAGACATTCCGTTTGAAAACCACATAGCCATGAATCACACTCCACCTCATAATCCCAACCCAAACCCAATCAATCAAGATGCCAATACCTCACCCCATCAACCAAGACAACCACCACAAGAACCTCTCATTGATATGCCACCTTGGAATCAAGCCCCTCCTCACAACCAATACCCTAACTACCAACCTTATCCACCACCAATCTACAATCCCCAACAATACCCATATCCACCTTACCAACAACATCCCAATTACTTGCAACAAAATCCCAACAACCCCTTTCCACCCAATCCTCCTCAAGAGTTGGCACTTAGACAAATGATGGAAATGGATGTTAGTCATACACCTCTTGCTATTGTTTATCCCGCAAATCGCCGAGGGATTGAATTGAAGTCAAGTTTCATCCATAAACTTACCAAGTTCCATGGTTTTGATAGAGAAGACCCTCAAAAGCATTTGAAGTCCTTTCATATGATATGTGTTAGCATGTTGCCCGACAATGTCACATTGGATGATTTCAAGTTAACCGCTTTCCCGCTCACCTTGGAAGACAAAGCTAGAGAGTGGTTATTCAACTTACCACCGGGATCTATTCACACATGGGAAGAGTTACTCAAGGCCTTCAATAGCAAGTTCTATCCCACCTCCCGGATATCAAGTCAAAGAAGTGACATTTTGGGGATTCATCAAGAGGAAAATGAAACATTTCATGATTTTTGGGAGCGCTTCAACAATTTGTGTACAAGTTGTCCTCAACACAATATACCTGAACAACTACTTCTTCAACAATTTTATGAGGGTATGAATGAAAAAGATCGGAGGATGATTGATGCTTCAAGTGGTGGTGACATCTTCAACAAAACCCCTCACGAGATCCGATTACTTTTTGGTACCATTTTTCAAAATCAAAGGAACTTTGGAACCTGAAATGAAATGAAGAGAAATTCTCCACAAGTGGTTGGTGAAGTTAGAAGCACTCAACACTTGGAATCAAAGCTCTTGGATTTGACTAATGTGCTAAGTCAAATGGTGGTGGGAAGTGGTCAACAATTGATGGTGTGTGGCATTTGTGCAATGACAGGGCATTATACGGATAAGTGTCCCTCACTTAGTAACGATCCTGAAGATGTGAATGCAATGGGAGGATATCAAGGTCAACCAAGACCCGCGTGATTTCAAAACAATTTCAACCCAAATTGGAGGAATAACCCAAACAACCCATACCCACCAAAGAAAATTCCACCAAACATTTTAATGAGACCTCAACATCCACAATACCCCTCCTAAAAACCTCCATATCCACAAACTTCTTTTAACCCTCCAAATTACCAACAACCTCCACAACAAGGCCAATCAAGTGGTACCCATCAAATGAGCCTTCAAGAACTTGTTACTTCTCTTGCTCAAAGTCAAACCCAGTTTCAACAAGAGACCAAGAACACTTTCTCAAACATTCAAGCACAAATCGGAGACTTGGCCACCGCTATCAACAAGATAGAACAAAGGGGTAGACTTCCATCTCAAACCGAGAAGAACCCCAATGTGAGTGCAATAACTTTGAGAAGTGGCAAAACACTTGGAGAAAGCAACCCTAAAAGAGTTTCGAGAGAAGAAGAAGATGAGGTTATTGTTGTTGAGCCTCCGAAGGTTGAAGCTACTTCAAAGGAACCGGTTGTGCCAAACGTTGATCAACCCGACTCTTCCAACAAACCCATCAAACCATTGGTCATACCACCTCCCTTCCCTTCCCGGTTAGCCTTTTCCAAGAAGATAGAGGAAGAAAATGAATTATTTGAAACTTTTCGCAAGGTCCAAATCAGCATTCCACTATTGAATGCTATTAAGCAAATTCCAAGTTATGCAAAAAATTTCAAGGATTTATGCACCAAGAAGAGAAAATTCAAGGCAAATGAAAAGATTCAAGTCAATGAAAATGTGTCTGCGGTTATCCAAAAGAAGTTACCTCCCAAATGCAAGGATCCGGGAATATTTGCTATCCCTTGTACCATTGGTGATTTGCATGTCGAAAGTGCTATGTTAGATCTTGGAGCCTCGATCAATGTGATGCCATATTCGGTTTTTCAATCTCTCAATGTTGGACCTTTGGAAGAAACGGGAGTCATCATTCAATTAGCAGACAAGTCAAGTGTGTCTCCAAGAGGAATGTTGGAGGATGTGTTAGTACAAGTTAATCAACTTGTTTTTCCGACGGATTTTTATGTCATTGATCTTGAAGAGAAGACTCCTTCCAAATCATCTATGATCCTCCTTGGAAGACCTTTCATGCATACCGCTCACACAATCATTGATGTCCATAAAGGAAAGATAACTATGGAGTTTGATGGAGAAACCATTCACTTCAACATCTTTGAAGGAATGAGGTACCCTAGTAACATTTCTCCATTGTATCGGGTTGATGTGATTGAGCCAATAAACAGGATAAGCCCTAATGTATGCACAGACAAGATAATCATGGAAGATGATTGTAATCCTAAGAGGGAACCTCAAAGAAGATTGGATCCTCCAATGATGGAAGTGGTCAAGAAGAAGATAATTAAAAGGTTCAAAAGGTTCAAAAGGTGCAAAGAGAAGAAAAAGGCAGTTCATGACAAGCACATAACCCAAAAACACTTTATTCCGGGTCAAAAAGTTCTTCTTTATCATTCACGCTTAAAGCTATTCCCGGGAAAATTGCGATCTCGATGGCATGGACCTTTTATTGTTATAAAAGTGTTTGATCCTAGTGTGGTTGAAATCAAGAGTTTGGAAACAAACCAAATCTTCAAAGTGAATGGGCACCATTTGAAACCATTTTATGAAGGCTTTGATACGGGAGAATTCGACAACATAACATTGGAAATCCCAAATTACGAAAGTTGATGGAAGCGGGACTATGTCTTGGCAAAGACGTTAAATAAATGCAATGTGAATAAATAATGTACGTTTGAAGTTTTGGGTGTTTCTAAACTTGAAGTTGGCCTAAAAATAAGCATATAGAAGTCTTCTAGTGATTTTGGTGAAGTTTGCAAAATTCCAAAATTTTGACTTTTGCGCGGGTGCCCGCGCAGACTTTGCGCGACCGACCCCAGCCACGTAGGTCCCGAGTTCCAAATTACACCAACATGGGGTGCTCTCTGATTGTTGCGTGCGGGTGCCTGCACAGCCGTTGCACGACCGACCCCCAATCGCGCAGATTCTATGTTCCAAATTACCCCAACATGGGATGTATTCTGACATGTGCGCGCGGCTGCCCCCCACCCGCGTAAAGTTTGCGAGGGTACCCATGCAAATATGTCATTTCATAAGAAAATTTCGAGCCATTTCATATGCATCCTTTGCGCAACCAAGCTTTCATCCATGTGTATTTAGGCGTCCAAGAACTCCATCCAAGCATCATTATGCGACCCATGTGTTGCTTCTATACCGTCCACACGTGCCTCCTCCACCTTGATCCCGGTACGATCCTTCCTTACTCTCATCCTAAGCATTGAGGACAATGTTTCATTTTAAGCTTGGGGTGAGGTATTTCTTATCTTTTGTTTTTATTGCATTTAGGTTATATATAGTTGCATTTAGAGTAAGTCATTTAGGTCATTCATAAAAATTGCATAAAAAATTCAAAAAAAATTGCATATTTTGTTTCTTTCTTTTCTAATTTTCATACTTTTTAGATGAATTCTAGGTTAGGTTCATGCATTTTTGTTCTCTCTTGTCTTCTCATCCCTACAGGTACCATAGCACCAAGTCATAAGTATTGAATCATAGATTGGTCCTGGGTCTTGATATGGAATTCCTTGTATTTGATGAATGGGACACGTTTTAGGCCTCACATACCACTTTGAGACCGCTTGTGTGGGGGTCAGATGCAGGTAGCTTGATTGGGTCTAGGTGCGGAGGGATGTGGTTGGTCATGCCAATGTGTGCGAGCAAAGATTACCCCGGTAAGGTATTATGAAGACATTGAAGATATTGAAGACTCGCATCTTGTTTTTGGAGGGAGTACCCCTTAGTACTCCCGAGTCTCGTCCGAGCCTTGCTTAGTTAGATTCTCACCGCCTTTTTAGGATAGGTTATCATTTTTCTAGGGGTCTAGAGTAGATAGCTAGATAGATTTTGTTTATCACACCTTGCATTGAGGTGCTTGATGAACTTTGAAGTGGGTCCCCCAATTCACATCTTTTGGGACCAAGTCTTTTCGGTAACACCCATTTTTGAGTCATTCCCCACCCTTTTTAGTTGATCTTGGCACATTGTCAATGATCATTAGGTGTTCATATTAGCCTCTATCTATCACTCAATTTTCACTATTGGAGTCCTATATTACTTGGTGAAATTCCTTAGACCTTCCAAGAAGCAACACAAAGAATGAAGAGATTTGAAAAAGTGAAGACAATAAGAGCCTATTAAAGATGATTCAAGAAAAGCAACAAAAGAAAAGAAGAAAAATGAAGAAAAAGAGCAACACAAAAAGAAGAACAAGATTCCAAGTTCAAGACTTATGTTATATATCTAGTTTGCAAAAAAAAAAAAAAAAAAAAAAAAAAAAAAAAAAAAAGAGTGTCAAGCAGCGAATGTGATTGAAGACCCAATAACAGAAGTTCAAGATTGAAGAATTAGGTTGTTAGGTTTAGATTTAGGTTAAGTAGAGTTTTTATTATTTTATTTTATTTTATTTTTGATTTTTGGTGAGAAAAGGCCCCGACGATGAGATGGTATACTGTAAAAAACAGTACAAGGGAGAAGCCTCTGAAACCGGATGTTTGCCCGGAGGCCGTGCTGCAAAACCCTATTTCGTTATGATACACCTTGGCCTGACAAATGTAGGAATCATAGTGTATGAAGAGGCGCCTTTCCTTCATGCACTATGGTCTACATTGGTGATTTAAAGTGCCCCCACTGGGCGCATCTCTGTTTCCTTTGTCTTGCACACCGCGACCGCATCCAGCCGTGATCTATTCACCCATCAAGTGGTTGAGAATGTGGTTTATGGTTCTAAAGCGGGGAACATTTTGAAGATGCGTAGGGTCCATTGAAGGACTAATTCTGACCATGTTGACTGATGTTGACCAAGTTCTATGGTATCTTTCTTTTTCCTTTTTAGATAGTTCATCCCGAGCTCATTTTTAGTCTTGTTCTAACTTGAGCACAAGTTAGGTTTAAGCTTGGGGTGATTTGATAGCTTATTTTATTTCCTTATTTTTATTAGTTTATTTTAGATTTTTAGATCTTTTTATCATTAATGCATTGTATTTTATTTATATTTCTTTAGTATGGATCGTACCGGGTGCTTGTTATGTTGCATGAGATATTTTGTAGGTTTTTCGGTGCTTGTTGCGGTTGCGGGTTGATTGGACACGGGCTTAGTGGGCTCCCGAGGCATTATTGGGCTTGGCGGAATCAAAGAGGAAGAATTGAGCTTTGAAAGTTATTGGCTTGGATTATTTGGGCTTGTGAAGATGGATCATAAAATTCTAATTTTGGGCTTGGAGTATCCATTTGATGGCTAAATGATGATTGGTGCATTTCAAATTACATGGACAAGGGAGGGGGGCCAAAGGAATCTTTGGTAGTGGAAGGGTGGAGTGGCTTGGTGGACCAATAGCATGACTGCAACATTTGCGCGGGTGGAATTTTCGTCGCGCGGGTACCCGCGCAACTGCCCAGTTTGGGCATTTTGGTCATTTGGCTTGCCATAACCTTTAGGGATCAGATCTAGAGGCTCATTCACGTTTTTCCACCATTGGAGACCTGCAAGAGGCGATTTGGGGAGCTAGAAACCATTTCCTTTCATCTTTCCAAATCTTAGGTAGTTTATTTATGCAATTAGATTATTGTTCTTGTTACTTTGTTGCCATGAGTGGCTAATACTCTCATTTGGTTGACTTTGGCTGAAAACCAATGAATGTTTGTGGGTTTTGAAGGATTTATGTTGATTATCAATTTATTCCATGTTTATGATTCTAGTTTGCAATTCTTATGCTTATTTGATGCTTTGATCATGAGCTTAGTATTTGATTGAGCAATGGTTGATTTATTTCATTGATTTTGCATTGGATCATTGAATTTATCTAGAACAAAGGCTTTATGATGGTAGAAATCATCTCTAGCTTATGATTCATATCTCCTTTATGGATGTGTAAGCATTTGACATCCTCTAGGAATTGGGGATTCCTTCATTCTTAAGGCTAATTGATTTCTTGGGATTAATTGCTTCAATTGACCCTTGATCTTAATTAAGAAGGTGTGTTGTGGGCTTCCCCAACCTCCATACAACCTATGAGGAATCTTGGCATATCATGCTTCATGATTGCTATAACCAATTTGGGATGAAGGATAAGCTTTGTATTAGATCCTAATGATAAACACACAAATGTTCATTGTGTTGAATTGCCTTAGTTAACCAATTATTTCCAACCTTTGGGCATCTCATCAACTTGCTTAATTGCAAGGTTTTTAGTTATTCAAGTATTTTAGTTTTCAACTAATCAAAAAACCCCCCCTTTTAGTTTAATTGTAGTTAATTAGTTTAATTTCACTAGTTCTATTGAATTGCATTGGTGATTGAATACAATCATTTCCCCGAGGATCGATACCCCTTTTTACCATTATATTACGTTTATTTAGCAATCAAAGGGTGTAATTTGCTTGATGGGGTTGACATCCCATCACTTTCGACATTCAATCTTTCAATCCCAAAAGCATGGCGAAGCTATAATTGAACATTATGTGACGGATTGCATTGAAACCTCCTCAATCAGTGTGTTGCTATCTTTGTAACTGCTGAAGTCATCCAGAAGATTATTTCTCTCTGAAGATTCTCAAGCTGAAAGCGCTATCTTTTGAGAATCAGTACATGAAGCTTCCTCACCCAATGTGCGTTCAATGTAAAATCTTAAAGAAAAGCCCAACTGCTCCAGATGAAGTCATTCATTGAAGATTCATCAAGATCATCTTGACGTTGTGAAGAATTTGAAGATAATAGCTGAAGCCAAGCTCCTAATCAAGATTGACAAGAAGTGCCAGCTACTTTTTAAGGGGAGCTTGTTGGGTCAATTAGAAAAGAAAGCTATAAACTAAGGGGGATATTGTTGGGTCAAAAATATGGTTTATACTTTGCTTTTCTAAGCATTTATTGTTTATTATATTGGGCCGAAAATAGTATTTTATTATTTGTATTTTGGGCTTGGCCTTAGGTCCATAATATATATATATATATATATATATATATATATATATATATATATATATATATATATAGGGTGAGGAGTGCATGTGAGAGCAATAGCCAATGAGCTTAAGTGTGTGCATTCTAAGATGTAAGAGAAACTATACAGAGAAGAGTGTGTGTGAAATATGTGTATGGAGCTTCACTCATTTCATTGAATACATCATAGTTTCATCATCTTCTTCTGCTCTTTCTCTTCTATTTTGATGTGATATCATCCAATTGATTGGGATTCCGCACCATCAATTGGATCTGATTGATACACAAGCAGATTTGGGGACTTACATCATTGGAATCACTACATGGATTTTATCACGAGTGATCATGAGACGATACTATCTTATATTCTTCAAACCTAGAGATATGAGTTGTTACTATGAGTTGGTTATACATTGATTGCACGAAACCGCATTGGTAACTCGATGTTATAAAATGTGTCTTTGTATATAATTCAACGAGTAGTAGAACAAGCCATATGAGTCGAAGTTTATCCATTCCTTTTACCTTCGGGATAAAAGCGATATTTGTGGGCCCCTCGATGATTTAATGATGATACATGTGAGTGCTTGACCAAGCCAGGACTGATTTGATCTGTCCAATCAGTCAGTCATCATAAATCAGAAATCGGGAAACAAAAAATGGACAGAAAGAATGATTTTTAATCCATGTCTCAGTCCATATGATATCTAGAATGGAGGAATATATGATCCCTTATCGAATGGACAAGTCATTGACAAAGGTTAAAGTTCATCGACAAGGTCAGAGTTCGACAGTGGCTTTTGAGAGTTATGATTGCTAGTTGGTTCTTGAAGTCTTATACAATTATAGTTTTAGACTTATCCAAGTGGGAGACTGTTGGATTAGTGTCTAAGTCCATAACTATATTTGCTATGTACTTGACCCGACTCGGCATGGTCCATTTGGGTTGCATGGCATCAGAACATTTGGATAGACCGTTTGTGAGAAGAGGAAATTTGTGACATATTAATATATTATAAGTTATAATATATTAATATGAAATCATGTTATTTAATTAGTATTGATCAAGAATAAATTTAGACTTAAATTAGTGATCTAAAGAGACTAATTAAATATATGGGGATTGATTATGTAAATCATTCATTCTTATATATGTGGGCTTATGATCCAAGATTCCTTATGTTGAGTTTAATCCATGTTGTAACCCATGGATACTCCATGGAGGTTAAAACCCATGGAGCATAAGGAATGGTTAAAGTCATGAGTTACATGCTGTAAAGGCCATACTATATAAAGGCCTCTTTAGCTCAAGAAATTGGCACTAGTGATACATATATGAGGGCTAGCCAATTTGAGCATGAGTGTCGTCTTCTCATGGTTATTCCATGTGTTGGTGATGTTGTGTGAACCATTTGAGGTGTCACATTTGGGGCACTAGGCTCTCGAGCTTCATGGAGTTAAGCTACATCAACAAGGTTTGTATTTCTATCTAGTTCATTATTCAAGTATCAAAAAGATTGTATGCTAGTTAGGGTAATACCCTGGAATATTCATATTTTCATGTATAATAGAGAAAACATAGATCCAAGGTATTTAGGGTTGCATGTACACTTAGGAGTGTTAGAATGCTCAAAACCCAACAGTTTGAGCACTGCATTTCTGAAAGACCCTAACTTTCGTATTTATGAAAGACCCAAACTTTCATACACGACAATATAGTTACTCCAAAACATGCTACTTGCATATTCATAAAAACAATATTTTACATTGATAAAGAGGTTACAAACTACTGGATACAAACCGACTATTTTAAAGTGTTATATATTACATAACTTCCCAGGATTCTATAGTTTTATACATATGGGAGTGCAAAATACAATAGTTTCAAACTATTCATAAACTTCTATCGATACAATAGTTTCAAACTATTCAAAAATCTTCTACCAGTATATAACTATACTGGATGCTTATCTCCTGCAAATTTGTTAAACATTGAGAGGGTAAGCGGTGACGCTTAGTGAGTTCAATAATAGATACAATATAACGTTATGCCATATATATACTTCAATATGGCTGAAGCAAAGAGAAACAGGGAACAACAAGGGCATATGTGAATCATGTGATCAACATTCCATATCAATCATTGACTTGATTTAAAGATATACAATCAATGAGATATAACAATTTCCATGCTTGATATACATCAATAAAGCTTTGGCCCAAACGGCACAGAAGATATACAACTTCGGATTAACATTTTGGTAGATTTCAGGCTTACAGCCCTGTCTAACCTTCTGCCAATACCATAGAATAGAATTCATTCTCTTACGGAGACATGTTCTACATGGACAGAGGCTACATACCAGTACCAACGTGAATCTAAGTCCTTTCACTGATCACATGGTCAAAGGTATTTCTTTGCTATTAAAAATAGCGAATAAAAATAACCCGGGAAAATGACCCGGAATAATAACACTGAAAAGCACGCAGCACATATAACACATAACATACAATTATTTCTATATATTAAACTCACCGTGAAATAACCGGGGGCTAAAATATTAATTTGGCCAGTCCTTCGGCTCTAAATATGACTTTCGTCGTTGAAAACCGGGAGTTTTCTTGAAAACCGGGCTCTGCGAAGGTAGAGCTTCAAAACCGAAAAGATAAATTTTTCGGGCTTCTCGGGAGTCTCGGGGCGTGTTTCGGGCTTTGGAATCAGTACCGGGGCTTCGGGGGAAGTCGGAATAGTAAAAATATCAAAAAGGGAGGGGGGGGGTGAAAGTGGCAATTTTCCAAAATTACCCGAGAGGTCTCGCAGGCCCTTGTATTTATAGGGAGGTCGGAAGTCGGCTAAGGAAGGGGGAATCAGCAGCGAGGACACGCGGCATCAGCAGGGCGAGGGTGCGCAGGTGGCTCGCATGTGGTTTGCGCATGCGAGGGGCTCGGTGTCGGCCTCTGATTGGACCAAGGTTTAGTCCGAGGCTTCGGACGTGGCACCCCTGCGAGGCTCGGACACATGATAAAGGGCACGCGTCGGATTCTTAGTGGACCAGACTTCGGATGCGAGGGCAGGCGACACGTCTCGCCAGCTGGCTTCGGCGACTCACCAAATTTCGGATACGTGGCGCATTTTAAGCGAGGGTGACATGGCAGAAGTCCACGTATGCTAGATTTCTCGGTTTTTGTGCAAAAACTTCTAAAATCCATAACTTCCACATACGAGCTCCGTTTTAGACGTTTTTTATATGCACGCGTAGCTAAAATTATTCTCTACAACTTTCGTTTAGACTTCGTTGTCTAATTTTGACTTTAATTTTAATATTATTATTTTTAACAGACCGAGACAGGAAAATCCGTTAAAAATTCATAACTTCTTCATCCGACGTCCGTTTTCGTCAGACTTTTTACCGTTGCACTACTAAATGTTTCTAATGAGATTATCTACAACTTTCAATAATAAAATTTTACTTATTCCAAATTTTATATTTTCTCTATATTTCACTATTTGGCTTTTAATTGGAATCTCATAAGACTTCCAACATTTTATGAGTGATTCTAAACATAGTTTTACTTCATTTCTAGTAAAAACTATCTGTTAGAACTCAACATTCAATTTCACTTAATATTTCATAATATTATTTACTTAAAACACGATTTCAAAACTTGTATGTTACAATTTCCCGGCAAGGTCCGTTGTGGTGGAAGTTGCATTTGTTGAACTTCGGCAAACTCCCCGCGTACTGCTTTACTAGCACAATAGCGGCAGGTGGTATCGCAGCATGAACCGCTACGACCTGCTGCTTTTTGGCAGATTTCTACGCAGTGTTCTTCTTCTTGTCATCCTAGAATTTCTGCTTGTTATCAGCGGCTTTGGAGGGTTATGAGATAGCTAGGGTTGTTGTTGTTGACGGGGTATGGACTCCATGGTCAATGAGTCGTTGTGCCAATCGTTTGGCACTATCAAAGGTAGCGAGGTTTGAAGCTAGTACATTCCCCTGAAATGGTGGCACCAGCACCCAAATATACCTCTCTACCTTCTTTGCTTCAGAAGGGACCATTCCTGGACATAGTGCTACCAGATCGCTGAATCTGGCAGTGTAGGAGACTATGTTGTAGCCCCTCGTGGTTAAGCTCCAGAGCTCCTGCTCCAACTTTTGAACTTCGCCCCTCAGGCAGTACTCTTCGACCATGAGCTCTTTCAGAGCTTCCCAGCCTATAGCATTTGCCACTATAAGAGATAGTGACTTGACATGGCTATTCCACCATGTCAGAGCTCGGTCCGCGAAGGTGCAGGCGGCAAATTTGACTTTTCTCCCTTCCGGACAGGAGCAGATCTCAAAGATCGACTCCGTCTTCTCGAACCATTGCGAGAGGGCAATGATTCTGTTAGTTCTGTTGAAGGCCCTGGGTTTGTAGTTGGTGAAGTCCTTGTACGAGCACTCTCTAGAGCGCACTGGAGCTTCGACAATAATGGGAGGTACATTAGTTCCACTCCCACTAGTACCGGTAGCGCTGAATTGTGCTAAAGCTATCGTAACAGCCGCATTCACAGCATCTTGGATAACTGCTGGGTTGTATTGAGGAGGAGGAGTTGGAGTTTGATTCGGAGTTATTGGAGTAGTGCGTCTCACTGATCGACACGGAGGCAATTTGTAGCTATAAGATCACAAGGATAAAGATATGGTTAAGAGTTTGATAGAGAAAATGATGAGAGTGACTCATGGACTAACACTCCATAGTCCAACAACACAAATGAAAGTATGGTTGAATAGAGATCTAGTACTAGAAAGATGAAAGCATTTGGATATTAAATTTCCATGAGATTAGATATCTGTCAATAATACTGGTATTATAGATGTAAGAAGTTTGGGAAAAATGACCTAGAAGTAGGTCTTACATCAAACCAAGATAGGAAAATTTTAACAGAATTAAGACTTAACAAGTTTAAAGTCTTATCATAGACAGGAAACTACAACTAGAGATTCTACATAGACCTAAGTTATATCCAAAAGAGAAAGTTGATTAGGATCTATCTACGACAAGAACCACTAGAATGAGTCCTTGATTTTGCCAGACAACGTTCCATATCCCTCATGCGTCTTTCATATGTTGCCTGCCGAGCACGAAGTTCCCTGACTGCAGCTTGGGCTGCAGTAAGATCGCTCTGTAGGGCTGCATTCTTGTTCTGAGTCCTTTCATAAGCAGACTCCAGATGGAAAATGCAAACGGTATTGACTCCCGCATCAACATCAACTTCTATGATTCGGTTGATGGCTACTTTACCCTGCTCATTATTACGAGCAATCCTGCGGACCAGAATAGGCAGGACTCTGTCTGCTAAGCCTCCATTGCTCAAATTATAGAAGCTTTGATCTCCGTTGTAAGGTAAGGGTTGACCTTGTTCATGGCTCCATCTATTCAAGTTTGTTGCCCACAGGGGTGTGGGACCTTGAAATGCTGGACAAGGGTTGGGGTTTGGGATTTGAACCACTGGGGGTAGCTTATTATCTTCGGGTTCGGAGTTAGAATCCTTTGAGAAGTTCTCTGTGAAGTCGTCATCCAGAGGGATTGGATGATTTTCTTCTGGCTCTACATCGATCCATCCTCCGTTACCTTGGTTGGGAAAGTACGGGTCGCCGTTGGGATGGAATCCAACCATGTTTTCTACGTGAGAATACGGATAAAAGAGATAGTTAATAGACGTACTAATTAGGATAATTATAAGATGACCTTTATCGGTTACTTCAATATTTTCATAATGCATACCAGTTACATGTAATCAAAACAGGATAGACCTTCGAATAAGTGACTCTAACTCCAAATCCACAACCAAACAAGGAACAAGAAATAAAGAAAAGATCACAGATCCTAAGTCTATGACACCTTAGTCACATATAACCTTAGCGTATCCACCAAGCAACTATTGACTTACTAATAAAGACTTTCAGTTCTCAAATAATTAATTATAGTAATACAAAATACTCCTATAGTATTTTAAGTTTATGTTCTATTCTAATGTTTTCATTGTAGTAGTGTCGGTAAGTTTTTAGACTTGCTGCAACACCACAACCATTCCTAGGCACATGCTAATCACTCCTCGAAAAGATATAGTTGATCAGGCTATATCACTCCCAGATCTGATTATATGTTCCCAAGCCTACTTATGTTGTCCAACAACCGCAATACTTTTGTTATGTCCTAGTGACACTGATTTTAGTATGAATGCAGGTATGTATACTTAGTTAAATATTTTATTATTTAAAAGTATAAACTCATGGTCAGAGTATTTTAATCCCGTTGTGTTTATAGTTTGTATATCTTTTAAGGGTTGATATACTCAATTCACTATAAACGGAGCTCTAATAAAAATCTGTCACACCCCAAAACCTGAACGGCAGAAACGTTCGGGGGCGAAGGACGTAATGTACAGTATCACAACAATGCATAATAGTAAACAAGCAACAACGTCATCCATTGCATTAATAATATAATTTTAATACAAGTGTGTTTTGTATAGTTTATAAGACACCAAAAATATGAATCAAAATAAGAGATGAGTCTTGAACATGCTCCATCTTCTCAAAACCTGGTCATCGGTACCTGTCTACTGGTGACCTGAGAATACAAGTTATTTTGAAAGCGTAGATCATCATTAAAGTTGGTGAGTTCATATGTATTTTAGTGTCGTTGCTTGTGTGAAAGTGTTTGTAAATGTTTGATGTAATTGTTTGTAAGAGTTTGTAGTAAATGTTTGTATCTCCTAGAAAATCCTATATTTTCTACTAAAAGTAACCTTCTACCAAGGCCCAAATGTTCTGTGTGTTGTGTTGTTTGTAAAAGTGTATCTTTCCAATGGGAAAATAATAGTGTACAGTAGTATTGTATGTAAGTGACTACCAATGTGCTAACTACCTTAAACTAGTTTGTTAATTAAGGTAAAATGTGATATGATTGTAACCATACTTGATAGACTTAGTATAACACGACACTCTAAGGCATCGAAATGGTATGACATTAGTCACCCGTAGACCTGCAGGTCCTACTGTAGCTAGCATCAAGGTGTAGGATAGTCAATCCCGTATAGATCTATACACTAACTCACACTCTCTCCAGGATGCTCTGGTTGCAAAACGTGACACAGCAGTAGATTGCCATGCCATGAAGTAGTGGCTCACATTAATGTTATAGTGCTCTAGTGTTTGTATAGTATGTACTAGTGTAGTGTATGTTCTCTCTGTCTAGTATGTAGTATGTTCTCTAGTGTATAGTGTGTAGTATGTATTGGTTCTCGTTATAGTATGTTCTAGCCATTTCTCTTTATAGTGAGTATTGTTTCTTGTTATAGTATTCTCTATCTGTTTCTCTTTATAGTAAGTATTGTTTCTCGTTATAGTATGTACTGACTCATGTAAGAACTGACTCTTTGTATGTTTTGTTGTTCTAGTAAAAGTAATATAAACTATACCTATTATAGTTTACTAGTAAAGTTGTTGTATAAATGAACATGTTTGTACACCTTTGCTACCCAAAGGTGTTGAACTGAATGTAGAACTTTAATATCCATATACATACACATAATATATAACTAAGATTCAAACGATCGTCAGACAAACAACCGAGTACCCTAAGTCCACAACCAAACAAGGAACAAGAAATAAGGCGAGTTATCAGTCGTAAGTCCTTTCAATCCTACTTATATAACTATATCTATATAGACATGATTTTGACAATATATAAGTTTGAAAGAGTTTAATAAGGAGTTTTGCATATAAAAAGTTTGTAAAACGATTTGAAGTAGTTTGTTTGATAACACACTTTAAAGTATAGTAAATCCATCTGATTCATAGTTATTAATCACATGTGATTGATATAATAACTATAATGTTTTCAACTTGTATTCCCCCTATAAAAGAATTTAAAATCATTTAAAAGGTAAGTTAAGGGGTATGAAGTCACCTGTAATGAGCGGTTTGGATGAATGAGTGGTATAGGATGCTAAGTGTCAAGTGAAGACTTGAGCACACACACATATCCTATTTAGCATATAATGACACATATATGCATATAATTAGTGTTTAAACAACTAATCATGTAAGTAAAGACACCCTAGGACTTAGGAAACACTTATATTGAAGTGTTAGAAGTACAAAGGGTTGCATCTAAGGGGTGTATGGCCACACAATGGTGTTTACGGCCAAGGAGTTTACGGCCCTAGAGTTTACGGCCTCATGAGTTTACAGCTGTAAACTCATGATGATTTGTGCCAAATGGTGTATTAAGGTCTTACAAATAATAAGGAAGTGTTCTAGCCTCATGTCCAAGCCTTAGGAAGAGTTTAAGGCTCATATGTCCTCTAACTAGTGTTTACGGCCAAGAGATATGCTCTTGGCCGTAAACACCTCTTGTTCAAATGGACGATTTCAAGGTGTTTAACATGTGTTGCAACTAGATATCGAGTATAAGGAAGTAGTACTTACAATATAGAAGCTAAAAAGGTTGATTTTGGACCAAAACACTAGTGTGTGTTCTTGGTGAAATGAAGAACACTTGAAGATCTAACCAAAAGAAGAGATTTCATGGATGAAATCATGTATCTTCACTAGATATAGAAGGATATCAACTTGAAAATGGAAAGATTACTTACTAGATTGAAGATCAAGATGAAAGTTCGTGGTGATACTTGAGAGAGAAGTCGAGTTCTTGAGGTGTAATGGCGAATAATGAAGAAAAGAGATGGAATATCATGTTTAAGGACATGAGTTTACGGCCACCTTGAGTTTACGGCCGTAAACTCATATGGTGTGGCCATAAACTCCACATGATGAAGTTTATGGCTTGCTTGGTGCACAATGGACTTAAGCAGATAAATCCTAACACTCATTTATTGGATGTACTAGGCTTAAAACGCTCTAATTGACTCTAAACAATGCTAGAAGATAGCAAATTAAGTCCAACTTTGATTGATTTGAACAGATATTCAAGATAGAAATTTCGGGTTGTCACAACTGTGCCCGGAACAACGTGGCAACCTCATCATGCATGATCTCTCAAATCCTGGCATCTAACTCATCTGTCCCCATCTGCACCACACACTCCAGTGCTACTGGCCTCTCCTGGTCTCCGTATCCTGATCCTGATCCCGATCCAGATCCCGTCACAAAGCGTCTCATCATCACCATTCTGAAACACACCAAACGATATTATAAAATTTGCATAAATAACTGGGAACCACCTCCCGAATATACCCCAGGGGTTGTAACTTCCTTGTTGCGCGTATGGGCCATGTGCTTTCGGTAGTACGGGCCCATACTACCTTCCACACCAACCCATATTTGTCTCAAGTATCACCACAACACCCTAACAATACATATGCACATGGTGGTCACTCAACCTCACCCCTAGAGGAAGGCTAACTGACTCACAACTGACATATCAGCCTCATACAACCCAACCATTCATGAAACTTCCACTAACCTTGCTGCATTAGTGTATGCTAATCATACATAACGTTGAACTCTATAGAATTTCGATTATCCGATCCTACCTTAAGCCCTACTCAATATGAATAGAACATATGGCCAAATCAAACATTCTCGGGCTATAAGATCTTAATTATGCACAATCGTGATACATACACTAAACAACTACAGTAATGATGTCAATCTCATATAAATGAAACCCTAGGCTAGCGGACATCATACAATCAGGCAATTTTTATCACGTAATTCCTGAAGATCCCTAGCCTAGTACTAGCATGCTATTCTAACATATCATATAATCAAATGACTATATGGTATTTTGGGGTCTACTTACTGGCTCCGGCTGATCGTACACCCTGCATCCTCCTTTACTTATTTTGAAAACCATTTAGAAAAAAATCATTTTAAAAATCTTTTCCTTGATTTGAGACTAGAGTCACACAAGTGCTCCTCCAATTCACTCAAACCAAGGCTCTGATACCAACTTGTAACACCCAAAAATGTCAAGACAAATTTGAACTTTTAAATCATTTCAAACCATTAAAATCATTACAACTTTGTTTTTGAAATGTATAATATCAGAGCTTTCCCATAAACATAAACAAATCACGAGTAGCTGTACGATCATGCCTTCGTCTTGTCGCGATCCCCTGATGTACCTAAAACAATAACTGAAACTGTAAGCCCAAAAGCTTAGTGAGTTACCCCAAAATACCAATCTCATATAACCATAATCATATCACATCCACAAATACAAATCAACATGCATAATGAGCCTTCAGCCTGACTGGACTGCCTCGTAGGGCTTACAGCCTATCCGGACCGCTCACCGGGTATGTTGGCCTTCAGCACAAAGCAGGACCGCCTCAACCCAACCCCCAATCAAACAAACATGTGAACATAAATAACATACGCTAGCTCATATCATATAACAGTCAAACCAATCTGACAGATCACAAATCATAGCAACATCCCAATAATTGGGATACAAACCTAACCGGTCACTAATATAACATAATCCTATAACCAGGACATTAACTTAACCAGGTCACTACACATAAGGATATCACCATCCTAACTACCAGGATGTAATCAATAAACATATCATGCCATAACCGAATTCAATCTATAAAGAGCCGACCTTGGTGCCTTAGACCCTATTGATATAGTGAGGATAACTCACCTTGCAAGTAGTGCTGAAGTACTGCAAATCTCTGACTGTTGTCTCCCCGGAATCCCACACTATCACACCATAAATAATAAGTTAACACCTATCATGACCTTCTTGACGAAATTTCCCCACCATGCTCATATTTTCCCAAAATACCCCAGAAGTCCAATAGTCAATCGTTGGTCAAAGTCAAAGTCAACTATCAAGGTCAATAGTCCATGTTGACCTCAACTCGTCGAGTACCCTCAGCTACTCGCCAAGTTCTTGGCATGACTCTCCAACTCGCCAAGTCACTTGAGTGACTCATCGAGTTCCTAGTGTCAGTGGTCGTAACTTCTTGGCCAACTCGCCGAGTTTCCCCTTTACACTCGCTGCATTCATACGTGTCCAAAGGTTGGGAAAACCCTAGCCAACTCACCGAGTCACTGATCTGACTCGCTAAGCCCACAACAATCTTCATCGGACTCGCCAAGTTGATCATGCGACTCGTCGGGTCCCTTCAGTCCTTCATCCATACAGAGGCTTTTTAAGCCATGATAAGGCTCCAAATTGTAGATCCAACTTCCCAAGGCATGCTTATCATGTAAAGTTGCAAACTTTACGTGCATGCAAAGCTCTAAAGTCTTAAAATGACAACACCAAGCTTATAAAGAAGTCTCACACTTGAGGGAAGGGTCATACTTGCCAAAGCTGATAACTTTATGGATCTAGAGGCCAAGGGGAGTCCAAATCTGAAGTTGCAACTTCAGATCATGGTTCAAACACAAGAAACCTTTCCTAAAACCCATCTAAAAGAGATTAAAGATGAAATGAGCTAAGGAAACAGCCTAATACTTTCAAGAGAGTGCCAACTGAAGTAGATCTTTGACTCCCACAAGTTCTTGCTTCAATTTACTTGTTTTCCCCAAATGTTTCCTCACCAAGATCCCTCTTCCAAGCTTTAACACACCAAAGAAACACACACACACACGCGCAATTTAGGGTTTAAGAGTGTCAAAGAGCTGTAAAGGGGAGGTTGGGGGAGGCCAATGATCCTTTAAATAAGGTGCAATACCCCGAAATTTAGGGTTTCATCTACCAGCTCCTACTCGTCGAGTCCTTTCTTAGACTCGGCAAGTAGGTCAATAAAACACGTGGACCAACCCGTGGCTACTCGATCAGTAGGGCAACCAACTCGTCGATTAGACCTTGAAATCAAGAAAATTCTTATATAAAATCGATAGCTGAGAATTGGAGCATTACACAACCCTAATTGCTTTGGATTTAGGTTTTTCTCAAGTTATACATGCAAATTAATTTTCCAAAGCAAAACCCTAATCTATCATACAAGAAAACGAAATCTAATCATAGTAGGGTTAGAAGAATACCTTTCTTGTTGACTGCTTGATCTCGACCTTCAAGAGCTTAGTGTCTCAAGTGCTACACCTCTAATGGAGTCACAAACACCACATAGCAAAGGATGAACAAGAGAGGGATGATAGAGGCTTCAAGATTTCGGCTATGGTTCTACAACAATGCATAGGGGCCGAAAACCTTAAGCCAAGGGTTCCTTATATAGTTGAGCTGCTAGGGTTTTAGGTGATACCCTAATTCTCTGCTTAATCCTTAAGCAATCCACGAGATCCTTCTAGAAAGCCCCTTGGACGAAATCTCTATGGGCTTCCCATAGATTTTGTCCACTCCTTCGGTTGGAGTCCATCAGCCCAACATGCAACTATCAATGCTTTGTAATATCAGTCCCCTTATTTTTAATCAGTCTCTTTTGATCACTAACTTAATTTGTAAACCTCTTAATCCAACTGACGGTCCTTTTTGTAATATATATATATATATATATATATATATATATATATATATATATATATATATATCTTATATTATATTATAAAATATATTAGTCATATCTTGAATTTTAAGAGGTATAAGTTACAAAGTTTTTATACAAATCAATTATGCATAAATATCATTACTACTTGCCATAAGTTTGAAGACTTGAATTAATAAAGATTATTAGGAAATTTAATTAGGAGCAAAATGATAATTTTAAAATATTAAATTCATATTTATAAATTAACATAAATTTCTTAAACTAGTCACTGGTATTAATTAATTTACATTAAATGTATAAACGCAATATAAGTATAACGTCTAAACGAAAATATTTTATTTAAAACTGATAATTTATTTATATAATAACTAATAATAAAATCTAATAATTATTTCTCCGTAAAAAAAACCATTCATCAAAAGAGCTATTTATCGTTGTCGTTTGTGCGGGCACACATGTAAATGTATATATATATATATATATATATATATATATATATATATATATATATATATATATATATATATATATATATAATGAGTACAAGGCATACCCTAAAGAAGTTTCCATAATATTCAACAAAATCAACTTGTAAACTGGTTTATATCTATGGTGGAGAGTCTTAAACGAGAATTAGACAATGGATCAACTCTTTTGATCGTATTTATGCTTGAGCATTTTAGTGTTTTAGGATTTAATAATTGAAAAAATAAATATTTTCCTATTTTTTGTTGTTACTTATCTTTTTATTTTATTTTTTTAAACAATGACATGTTGAATCTATTAATTCTCTTTTTTAATATATTTTTTTTTTTTTGATTTTGACACTGTCTTGATCTACTAAATAGCAAAATTGATATGAACAAAAAATTTCAGGATATTTAATTTGAGAAATTAAATAACCTCCTCTGTCATTCTCCTACCCATGGCAAAATCAAAAAAATTATAAGAGGAGGTTTAGTTTCTCATTTGATTTCTCTTAATAAATATGGGAACGAATGGGCTTCTCTCTTTCACCGAGTTATTGGGAGGATATCCCATATTTTGCTGATTGAGACGTGGCCTCGCCTAACCTATTCAAATGGATCTTTTAGCTTTCATTAAACGTTTACCAGAAAAATATAAATAACTTTAGCCCTTTTGCGTACTTAGTTTTTTGTTGACTGTCTTTACCTATTAAATTGAAGACAATTTGCTACTCTAGTCTCTACTTCTCTTTGTTTATCCACTTAAACCCATACCCACACAAATCACTTTTTCATTCACTAACTGCAGCTCCAAAAAATAGAGTAGCATTGATCCAATTATTTACCAACAAACCCGTTGTCATGACATATAGCGAAAGTTACTCTTATCATCATAATAATATTAATCGGACCATGAATTAAATTTTTGATATAATTAAGGTTCTAAAAAGCTCGTTATGGCTCCGTCGTGATGCGTCATGACTCCAAGGCTTAAACATGCCGTCAAGCTTTATAAAAACACAGTCTTAACCCATATATGTGTAGAAAAATGAATAATGATTGAAAATACATATAAAAATATTAATTATATAAAAAAGCCGTCTTAAGTCACGCCTTACAAACGTTGTAGCTCGCCAAGGCTCGGAAAAGCTTGAGGTTTGATATTGCCGCCAAATCACGTCTTATGTTATTTAGAACCTTGGATATAATTGCTAACATGTACATAGTAAATTACATGCTTAAAAACAATTTTATGTGTTTGATACAGGGTCGGGGTGATGAGGTGAAGTCAGTGGCTCCTCACAAGAAACGATGGAGTCATTCTCTCCCAACTCACTCAACCCACTACTATAACAATTTTTTTTTTATCTTTTCCAACCCAAAACACATGAAAACTCTATATTTTTCAACCCACTTAATCCATTCAATAAAAAAAATACAAAAAACTAAGGTAGAAGTCGTAATTAACAATAAAACTACCGGTGGTACCTCCAACGTATCACTCCCTCTGGGTTGAGAGCGGTGGGTTGTTTAATTGGTTTCACTAACCTCTCTCTCTCTCTCTATCTCTCTCTCTGTTTTGTACCATGTCTTTTAATATTTGTACATTAGTTGTTTTGTGTTTTTTTTTAATTGAGTAGGTTGAGAAAGATAGAATTTTCATGCGTTGTGTGGTGAGAAAGATGAAGAAAAAAAAAAAGGAAAAAACTGATATAGAAGTTGGTTGGGACCCAACCCACTTAATCCACTTTCACATCAATTTTTTTTCTTCATTTTACTTAACCCACAACACATGAAAATCTTATCTTTTTCAACCAATTCAATTAAAAAAATACAAAATAACTAAGGTATATGTCTTAAAACACATGGTATAATAAAAAAGGAGAGAGAGAAAATAGAGAATAACGAGGATGAAACGGCTTAATGAAACCAATTATACAACCTACTTCTCTCAATCCTTCCAACCCACTTAAAAGGAAGTGGTATCTTGGAGGTACAAGTGGTATCTCTATTGCTAATTAACACTTGTATCTTAGTTTTTTTTTTAGTTGAGTGGGTTGCGTGAGTTGAAAAAAATAAGTTTCCGTGTGTTGTGAATTTGAAAAAAAAAAAAAAAAAAAACTAACTGATGTGGTAGTGGGTTGAATAAGTTGGGAGGAAATAACTATATCCTCCCTAAGGAGTTCTGAGTTCTAATTTTGTGGTTTTAATAAGTGTGGCTGGGAGAAAGGTTGTGATGTGTTTTGGTGTCTTAGCATTTCGTTAGACACCCCTCCTCCCCCACCCACCACCTCCACAAATCGGGAAAGTCTTGGTGGGCAGTCGGACAACAAATTTTTAGATACAAACCTACTTGCATTAAAACAATTTTTTTAAAAGTATTTTGTAAAATTTGAAAATAAAGTGGCTTAATCCAGGTTGGGTTAGGATCCAGATAGAAAGGCAAGTCAGACCAGAGTACGGTTTGTGACCCTTGTAGTAGAAGGATCGAATCCTCGACTTCTTGTATGGCAGAGCAAGCAACTGATTGCCCGAGCGGAGACATATTCCTTTTAGAAACTTCAGAATAGTGGAATGGAAGACACTACAAGAAAGATATACTCCTTTTCTAATCGTCACACGATGCCAGACGTTCAGAAAAGTTTTCGAGATTCTCTTCTTCGGAATAATCTAATGACTTCTCCCTTCTTCATGGGTCTGGGGCAAAGGGACCTTCTATTGTTTTCTTTTTAAAAATGTCACAGGTTGTTTATAAAGATTAATTATAGTTATTAAAAAATTAATAAACTAGCTAGATCTTCGCTCGTTGCAAATTGTGAGTTGGATAATTATGTATCAAACTTCTAAACGTTTGTAATTTGGCTTATTTTCTTGACGCCAAATCTATCTCCTTGCTGTATGCCTCGGTGTTTAGGTTATTCTCGTGTTTAGGGGATAATAAGGGGACATACAACATGTCTTCTTCGGTAAGAGAAGAATAAATAAGAGAAAATAGAGCTTAACAAAAAGAGAACAAACAATCCTATTTTTGATATGTCTAATGCATTGAGGCATAAGAGCACTATTAATAAACTTAAAAAAAAAAAAAAAAAAAAAAAAAGACACCCCTTAAATGATTTAGATTGTATGTTAGTAAAAAAAATTTAATACGTTAAATCACCTTTTTACTCCATGAGGTAGGGAAGGTAGGTTCCACTATGAATATTAATGGCAATTATGAGATCTCACTATTCTGGAGTTTGACATGAAAAGTATTTTGCATGTTTACATGTTTATTCACATGATTTTAGCATTAGTGTATGTTTTGTGTGATAACTTTTTACCGTAATATAATAGACTCGTTAAGCTAAAGTGTATGCATTAGCGTGGAGACAAATTCGACAATGCGGCAGGATAAGAGCACATGAGATAATTTCTACTTTCTAGATATCTTTTGCTTATGTATTGAAATATTGCAACAAAATATCTTTGATGTCATAGGTTCTCAAATCAGTAACTAGAGTATTATGTCAAATATTTATCGAATGCTTAAGCATTTGCCTCCACTTTGACATATTCGAAATTATATTAAGAACAATATCTAAGTCTTAATCTATGATTAAAGAGGTGGCACTTTTAACTAATTTATATAAAAAAGGTTAAAGTCATAAAATGACAACCAATAGTATACACTTTGCTCTTTAGGTCATTTATCTTTTAGTTGTATTTGATAAATCATCAAAATTGTATTTTGGTTTTTACTACACAAATGGAGTAGACTTTAACCAAGTACATTGACATTGAATCATATATAACATCTACTGTTTCATGTAGTATGACAAAAAAAAAAAAAAAACTTCATTTAAAACAACATGATTTAAAACAACATGACGTTAAGTTTTTGCCCACTATGACATTCAATATGATAGAAATACCCAATTAAAATGTATCTTGATGTTGTACACATAACATATTAAAAAATCCAGTGACATATTGTATACACTTAAAGGATAACTGATCTAAACAATAAATTGTCTTCTTTTAGTTGTCATTTTATAACATTAACCTTGTATAACTGATTGTGAAATGTTATATTTTTATTAATAACGGGTATAATACCAAGAATAAAATGTTTAGCTAAAATTGGATAAAATAGGCAAAATCTTAAATCTTAGACTAGACAAATTATACATCTAAAACTTTAAAAAGTTAAAATCTTGAAATCTCTAATTTGACCCAACTTAATAGCTTTTAATTTAATTGTACAAGAGATAAATCAGATACACGATAGCTTATTGGGATTAGAGTGTTGAAGCAAAACTAAATAAACTGTCTGAAATAAATAAAACTCAATTTATTCAGTTGATATTAATTGATTTTTGATTCATTGTTCTGTTTAATCAATTTAATCGAAATTTTTTGATTCAAAATTTCGGTAATCACTTATTTTACTTTTTTTTTTAAATCTTTACTTTTAGCATTCGTATATAATATATTTTATAATTTCATTAATTAGTAGTTTCAAATTTCAATAATAGCTTTGTAAAAGAAAAATAAAAAATTGAGAATTATCATATCAATAAAAGTTCCAATATTCAAATTTGGATTGTAAAATTTATCAACAAATGTAAATTTTAAAAGCATATTATCCTAAGATCCTTTTTATTTCTAAAACAGAAATTAAACAACAGTCGCGTATTAGTGGAAAGTACAATTGGAAAGTTATATCCAAACCATTAGAGTATGTATGGTAGCACCTTTCTCAATTAGAAAGTGTAATTTTATTTTCAAATCACAAAACAAGAGACTTTTGTATGAAGAACTTGAGTTTTTGAGGTTGACATGGAAATTTCATTAAAAACCAAATTAAAGAGTCTAAAAATTAAACAAGTATGAAACATTTAATAAGAACGAGTTCGAAAATATTACCAAGACTAGGTGGAACAGCCGTATGTTATACGAGTTGATTAAATAATAAAATTTAAATAATAAATATTTTTTTAAAATAAAATTTTAAAATAAGAAATAAATAAACATATTATTACAATTTACTATCATCTTTATTATATTTAATACTTTACATATATAACTAAAAGTATTATTTGAAAAAACATTTATGACATGTGGATATTATTTATTTAAAATATATCATAAGATGACAAGTGTCAAAATTGATGAGAAATTGACAAGTAGCAAAATTATTTTCATTTATTAGGGAAGATTTAGTTTGTAACGACCAAATTTTACCAAGAAAATTTTCATTTTTAATTAATCAAACAAATCCTATAATCCATAGATTTCCAAACCATTTGTTTTCCAATTCACAATTATTACAATTTCATTGTACTTTTTGAAAACATCAGAGAGTCCCAACACACAAAAAGAGAGATAGAGTGCACGTCACGTCATCACGCCTTGCCTTTGCCCTTTGGCTCTGAAGTACCTGAAACAATCAACAACCTGTAAGCAAAATGCTTTATGAGTTTCCCAGAGCATACCACACACACAAAAACCACATATCACATATCCTGTTAGCTATAAAAGCTACACATATCACATAAGCCATGCATACATGAAACCTGAGAGAATGTCATGGTCTACCCCACATGGTCTTTACCTAGGACTGCCATGGGCTCCCCCACATGGCCTTACATCCAATGCCATAGGCTACCCCACATGGTCTTCACCTAGGACTGCCATGGGCTACCCCACATGGTCTTACATCCAATGTCACGGGCTTCCCCCGAGGTCTTCATACAAAACATGCAATCACATAACAAAACACAGAATGTCTATCACATATATCATGATCACATAATGGGCCGGCCTTGGTGCCTTAGACCCATACGTATGGTGAGAAGACTCACCTGTCACGAATGCTGAACTGACACTTTGCGACCAAATATACCCCACGAGCTGCTCCACTCAACTGCCTAAAAAGTGTCATATAATATCCATTCATTTCCCCAAAGTCAATCCTGATCAACTACAACCAAGATCAAGTCAACAATCCATGTTGACCCTAACTCGCCGAGTACAACTAGTGACTCGCCGAGTTTCCCGGGATAACGTCTACTCTCCGACTCATCGAAGTGACTCGTCAAATTCACACGGTCTTGATTGATAATCTAAGGTCATTCGTCGAGTTTCCTTGCTTGCCACTCGACACGTCTACGAACATCCAATAGCTGGGGGAATCTTACTCGACTCGCCGAGTTCTAGGTAATCTTCATCCGGCTCGCCGAGTTGTTCATCCAACTCGTCGAGTCTAAGACAATATTCATCGGGCTCGTCGAGTCGTTCATCCAACTCGTCGAGTCCATGCCTGCCTTCACATGACTCGCTTAGTCACCCCCTGCGACTCGCCGAGTCCTATCAAATCTCAGGCCATACAGACTCTTTTGAGCCATGCAATGCTTCCAAATTACAGATCTAAGCTTCTGAGGCATGCTTTCCACGTAAAGTTGCAAACTTTACGTGAATGCAAGGCTTTAAGGCCCTAAAATAGCAAATCTAAGCTTCGAATGGAGTCATACTTTAGAGGGGAGGCATAAGCTAGGCACAACTGATAGCTTTATGCATCTAAAGGCCAAAAGGAGTCTAGATCTGAAGTTACCACTTCAGATCTTGGCTTAAACACAATAGCCCTTTCTTAGAATCCATGCACAAGAGGGTTTTGGGTGGAAATGAGCCAAGGAATAACTTAATACCTTCAGGAAGTTCTCCACAGAAGTAGATCTTGAATCCCCACGAGTCCTTTGCTTCCTCTAGCTTGTTTCCTCAAGTGTTTCCTTCACCAAATCCCTCCTTCAAGCTTAAAATCACCAAGAACACACACACACAAACACTCGAATCAGGGTCTTTGGGAGGTAAAGGGTTGTCAAGGGGAGGCTAGGAGAGGCTAATGGCCCTTTAAATAGGGTGCAAGGCCCCGAAATCCAGGGTTTCATCTGCCAGCATCTACTCGTCGAGTCCTATATTGGACTCGGTGAGTAGGTCATTAAACTTCGCGGACAAACCCGCTACTACTCGACGAGTAGGGAGGCCAACTCGCCGAGTAGGTTCTTAAAAATCCAAACCAAAATATCATTATTAATACCTGAGGATCAGGGTGTTACAACTCTCCCTAACTAGAATTAGGCTTCGTCCTCGAAGCCTGCTGGTCCAAACAACTCCGGATAGAAACCTCGCATTTCATCCTCCGATTCCTAGGTCCATTCGGAACCCTGTCGGTGCTGCCATTGCACATTTACCAACTTCACTTCTTTATTACGGAGCTTCTTTGTCTTCCTGTCTAGGATCACAACTGGTCTCTCGACATAATTCAGGCTCCCATCCAACTGAATGTCGTCCAAGGATATGACTGAAGACTCGTTGGCAACACACTTCCGGAGTTAAGACACATGGAAGGTGTTGTGAATCCAACTAAGCTCCTCTAGGAGCTCTAAACGATATGCCACCTTGCCCACCCGGGCTATGATCCTGAACAGACCTATGAACCGAGACCCTAATTTGCCCCTCTTGCGGAACTGGATAATACCTTTCCAGGGTGACACCTTCAGTAAGACAAAGTCTCCTTCCTGAAATTCGAGGTCTGATCGTCGTCAGTTCGCATAAATCTTCTGACGACTCTGCGCGACTTGCAATCGGTCACGCACCTGCTGAATTAGTCCGGTGGTCTCGAGTACCACCTCCGTGCTACCCAAAACTCGATGCCCAACCTCATCCCAGCACACTGGGGTCCTGCACCTCCGTCCATATAACATCTGAAATGGTGCTCGGTCAATACTGGCATGATAACTGTTATTGTACGAAAACGCTGCCAATGGGAGGTACGTATCCCAACTCCCTCCGAAATCCAGCACACATGCCCGCAGCATATCCTCCAGTGTCTGGATCGTCCTCTCACTTTGGCCGTCGGTCTGGGGGTAATATGCCGTACTAAAATGCAGTTGGGTACCCAGTTCCTCGTGGAACTTCTTCCAAAACCTGGATGTAAACCGAACATCCCTATCTAAAACCACTGATACCGGCACTCCGTGCCTAGCCACCACCTCTCGAACATAAATGTCCGCCAACTTCTCTGCAAATATACTCTCGGAAATCGGAATGAAGTGAGCACTCTTCGTCAGTCTATCCACGATCACTCATATCGCATCTACTCCCCTAGCTGTCCGTGGTAGCTTCGTGATGAAGTCCATAGTGATCTCTTCCCACTTCCACATGGGAATGGGTAATGGCTGAACCTTACCATGAGGTCACTGGTGCTCGGCCTTGACCTTCCTGCAGGTCAAGCATCGCTCTACATACCCGACGATCTCCCGCTTCATGCAGGGCCACCAATAGCTCAGCCTCAAATCCCTATACATTTTTGTTGCACCTGGGTGTGTAGAAAATTTGGACTTATGTGCCTCCTCTAACAATATCTGCCTCACTCCCCCTAACATTGGCACCCATACTCGACCACATTGCGTCAACAAGCCACGACTATCCTTAACAATAAAAGGATACTGCCCCCGAATTCTTTCCAATTTCTAGTTCTCTTTCTTCACCCCTCGACCTGAGCCTCTCGAATCATATCTATCAAGGGTGGAATTACCGTCACCCTCATACAAATACCCCTGATCGACGACCCCGTCGTCTTGCGACTCAATGCATCGGCCACCACATTGGGCTTCCCTGGATGGTATAGGATCTCGCAGTCATAGTCCTTTAGCACATCCAACCATCTCCTCTGTCGTATATTCAGGTTCTGCTGGTCCATCAAATACTTCAAACTCATGTGATCGGTATACACAACGAATTTCACCCCATACAAATAGTGCCTCCATATCTTGAGGGAAAACACCACTGCCCCCAACTCCAAGTCATGCATGGGGTAATTTGCCTCGTGAGGCTTCAACTGCCTCGATGCATATGCGATCACATGCCCCCTCTGCATCAGTACCGCACCCAACCCTGAGATTGATGCATCACAATATACCGCGAAATCGTCCAATCCCTCAGGCAGTAATAGGATCGGAGCCTCACATAACCTCTGCCTCAGGGTCTCAAAAGCCCTCTGCTGATCCTCACCCCATCGAAAAGCCACATTCTTCTTGGTCAAACGGGTCAATGGCACAACAGTCTTGGAGAAATCGTGGATAAATCTCTGATAATAAACCGCTAAGCCCAAGAAGCTACGAATCTCCGAGGCATTCCTCGGTACTTCCCATCGCATAACAGTCTCCACCTTCGCTGGGTCAACCGAAATACCCTCTTGATTGATGACATGACCCAAAAACTGCACTTCCCGCAACCAAAAGTCACGCTTGGAGAACTTCGCATACAACTTCTCCGTCCTCAAGGTCTCCAGCACCTCTCTCAAATGTTGCTCGTGCTGTTCCCTGGTCTTGGAGTAGACCACGATATCATCAATAAAAACGATCACCGACTGATCCAACATCGGCCTGCACACCCGGTTCATGAGGTCCATGAAATGCGGCCGGAGCATTGGTGAGCCCGAATGGCATCACCATGAACTCGTAATGCCCATAACGAGTCCTGAAAGCTGTCTTCGGTATATCCTCATCCCGAATCCTCATCTGATGATACCATGACTGGAGATCAATCTTAGAGAACCATGATGCTCCCTGAAGCTGATCAAACAGGTCGTCAATCCTAGGCAAAGGATAGCGGTTCTTCACCGTCAGCTTATTCAGCTCTCTGTAATTGATGCACATCCTGTGCGGCCCGTCCTTCTTTTTCAAAAAAAGGATCGGAGCTCCCCATGGAGAACTACTCGGACGGATGAACCCTCGGTCTAGTAGCTCTTGAAGTTGTGCAGATAATTCCTGCATCTCGGGTGGCGCCAACCGATATGGTGCTTTTGCTATCGGGTCGGCACTTGGTACCAGATCAATACGAAACTCCACCTACCTTTCCGGAGGCACTCCGGGTAATTCTTCGGGAAAAACATCCCGAAAGTCGCGTACCATTGGCATACTGTCGATATCCGTCACTGCCTCTACCCGCGTATCTGAAACATAGGCCAAAAATCCCATGCAACCCTGCTGCAGAAACCTCCTCGCCCTTGCCGCTAAACAGAGGGTCGGGCCCTGCAAGGTCCTCTCGCCGTGGATAACCAGTTCTCCCCCTAGGGATTCAAACCCAGACTAACTGCCGCTCACAATCAATCATGGCTCCATTGGCCCCCAGCCAGTCCATCCCAATAATCACCTTCAATCCTCGCAATGGTATAGGAACCAAATCAACGCGAAACCTTTCGCCATGCACATTCAGGACACAATCCTGACACACCCTCGCAGCACTCATGGTGCGATCATCTGCAATCTCCACACCGAGCGGGGTATCCAGAATCCCCGGTGCGTCTCGAAATTTCTTGCTAAGTGCAAGAGACACAAAAGATCGGGTAGCCCCCGAATCGAATAAGACATGGGCCGTCATACCATTGACCAGAAAGGTCCCTATACAAATCATAATAATCATACATACAAACATTTAAGATAAAAGAGACAGAGGATAATAAACACATACCAGCCACAACGTCTGGCACGGCCCGAGCCTCCTCGGTAGTCAGCTGGAATGTGCGGCTCTTCACCGCTGGAGCTTCCGCCTTAGGGCGGCCATCAGTAATCCTCGCAGTGGTGGGCGCGGGTGCTGCCACAGATCCTCCTCCTCCTCCTCCTTGCAACCTCAGACAATCGGCCTTTTTATGGCCTGTCTGGTTGCTGTGAA
The DNA here is from genome assembly GCF_051521515.1 of Lactuca serriola. Classification (NCBI taxonomy): domain Eukaryota; kingdom Viridiplantae; phylum Streptophyta; class Magnoliopsida; order Asterales; family Asteraceae; genus Lactuca; species Lactuca serriola. The sequence continues at coordinate 364,372,286 of NC_136411.1, forward strand.
AGCCTATCAAGCCCTTCTTGGGGAAAGCCTCACTCAAGTGGCCTTGTTGGCCACAAGAGTAGCATCCTGACATCCCGGCTGTCCAACAAGCCCCACTATGAAATCTCCACACTTGGCACATCGGCCCCGACCCTGTTGGCCCTTAATCGAAGAATCGGAGGTCTTAGGCTTCTTATCCTGAGCCCCCGCTTCCTGCACCTGCTCATTCTTCCGCTTCGTGCGGGACTCCAACTCCATCTCCCTCTCACGGGCCTTATCAACCATCTCATTCAAGGTTTTGCACCCTGTAAAGCTCACAAATTCCCGAATGTCCTCTCTCAGCATAGAGTGATATCGGGTCCTCCTCATGTACTCATCTGTCGCATACTGAGGGATCAACAAAGCTCGCTCTCGAAACTTGGCGGTGATCTCCGCCACAGTCTCAATAGTCTGCTGTAAATCATGAAACTCCCTCACCATCCGTTGCACCTCAATAGGTGGTGCAAATTCCTGATCGAAACGTCGTACAAACTCGGCTCACGACATGTCAGCCACACTGGCTGCTCCCACCTAACTAGTAATCTCGCCCCACCAATCTCGGGCCCTGTCCCTCAGCATATAGGAAGCAAATATAACTTTGCCTCCTCCGGGAAAGAAATCGTGCGCTGGGCATTCTCAATGTCCACCACCCAGCGTCTGCTCACAATGGGATCACTGACCCCAGAAAACTCTGGAGCTCCGCATACCTTGAACTCCCTAAACGAGGGGGTTCGAGCCCCACCCTGACCCACAAAAATATCGGCCTTGAATGCTCTAAGTCTCTCCTCCATGATCTCCATCATGCCCTCCTTGACCGTCCCAAAGATGACTGGGGTAGCGTCAAGGATGCCCCTCATAACCTCGGCCGTAATCAACTCAGGCAGCCTCTCATCGATACCATCAGTAGGGCCGCCTGACCCAGCCCCGGATCCCGATCCCGATCCCGATCCTGATCCCCCTGCTCCAAATCGCGTAACCACCATGATGGACTGTCATTTCACAAAACATAATGATCAGGATACCCATAACGAGGTTACTTCCATACTGTTTTCCTTTGGAATTTCCCTGATAGAACATGGGTTTGGGTACGACACCTGTGCTTCCAATAGTACGGGCCCAATACTACCTTCCACACCTACTCGTACCTTTCCCCGCTGTTTTACCTGGTACCTCCAAATCTATCCCCACACAAATCATGACTCACAACTCTCACATGGATCAACCCTGGACACCCTATGGTTTTACTACTCATAACAATCAAACCAATCAATACAGGTTGCTTTTAGGCATGAAAATTATACACAGAAAGGATCAAATAGACTTTTGAATAAAGGATTCTACCCTAAGACCGCGTCCAACAAGAAATAAGGCTAAATCCATAATTCTGAGACTATCAGCTCCTAACCGTATATAATTTTAAAACATACACCTAGCAATTCCATATAATCGACAAAGCTCATTATCATATAACATGGCTATTAAACTTGGGAAACTACTTACTTGGCTTGACTGATCACTCGCATTGCACTCTCCTCTTTCGGCTTAAAAATCCTTTTTAAGTTACTTTTAAAAACATTTTACCACTTCCTTAGTTTGAGTCCCGACACACCCGAGAATGTGTCCGAATTCCTCAAACCAAGGCTCTGATACCAACTAGTAACGACTCAATTTTACCAAGAAATTTTTCATTTTTAATTAATCAAACAAATCCCATAATCCATAGATTTCCAAACCATTTTTTTTCCAATTCACAACTATTACAATTTCATTGTACTTTTTGAAAACATCAGAGAGTCCCAACACACAAAAAGAGAGATAGAGTGCACGTCACGTCATCACGCCTTGCCTTTGCCCTTTGGCTCTAAAGTACCTGAAACAATCAACAACCTGTAAGCGAAATGCTTAGTAAGTTTCCCATAGCATACCACACACACAAACCACATATCACATATCCTGTTAGCTATAAAAGCTACACACATATCACGTAAGCCATGCATACATGAAACCTGAGAGAATGCCATGGGCTACCCAACATGGTCTTTAACTAGGACTGCCATGGGCTCCCCCACATGGCCTTACATCCAATGCCATGGGCTACCCCACATGGTCTTCACCTGGGATTACCATGGGCTACCCCACATGGTCTTACATCCAATGTCGCGGGCTTCCCCCGGGGTCTTCATACAAAACATGCAATCACATAACAAAACACAGAATGTCTATCACATATATCATGATCACATAATGGGCCGGCATTGGTGCCTTAGACCCATAGGTATGGTGAGAACACTCACCTGTCAAGTAGCATCGGGTTCTTGGTATGTGTTATGTTATTAAATCTTCTTTATTTTTGCACTTTTGGCCTTGGACTCGACGAGTCGAAGGACTGACTCCCCGAGTAGAAGCTGGATGAGGCGCAGTGTTTAAGTCTCGGACTCGGCGAGTGGCCGCTGTTTGGGCAAAACCCATAATCTAGGGGTTTGCACCCTATTTAAACGACCTTATGCAACCTCCTTTCCCCCTTTATGCTCCCAAACTCTCCTCATAGCAAACCCTATCCGTTTTTGTGAAGATCTAAGACCTTTTGAGTGATTCTTGTGAGTTTTGATCTCTAGGAAGAAGGAAGAGCATAGAAGGATCAAGAGGGGACTGAAGGATTCGAGTTTGGTTCATCATTTGCAGTCTATGGAAGGTATAAAGTCTGAACCTTGCTCATTCTCTTGTTAGATCCCTCTTTGGGGTGATTTAGGGCTTTTATAAGCCATTTTTGGTGGCCAACCAAGTTTGCAAACATGGTTGGGGTTTTGGACTTCTGTATCATGTCATTTTATGAGCCACAAGTTAGATCTAGGTTGCTTTTTGCACCAAGTAAGACCCCATGCAACAAAAGAACCATTCTAGAGCCTTTTAAGCTCTAATGTCCCATGTATGCATGTAAAGTTTGTAACTTTACGTGCTAGATCGAGTTTAGGGACCTGAATCTATAATTTGGTTAAGTGTTGTACATCAGAAATCGAAGTTCTTAGTAAGGAATGTGATAGACTCGGCGGGTCCATTCCTGGACTCGGCGAGTCCAAGGGTTTTGGTCCCATATCAGTGAGGGTCGTAAGGACCAGTTGAGTGTGAAAGGGTTTTTAGGAGTCTCGGGGAGCGACCTAACGTTCTGGACTAAGCAAAGGGTTCAGGGAATTCATGGTACTCGGCGAGTGCATGAACGGACTCGACGAGTCCAAGACAATCTTCATGGAACTCGGCGAGTTGTTCATCAACTTGGCGAGTCGAGGACTGAACGTGTTCATAGGATGAAGAGTAACTCGACGAGTTGTTCATACAACTCAGCGAGTCAAGTCAGGTCATGAGTATCAGTTGATGATGAACTCGACAAGCTGTTCATACAACTCGGCGAGTCAGATGTGGATTCAGTCACCGTTCATTTAGAAGGAAAACTCATCGAGTCATCGCCTAACTCGATGAGTAGAGACGGGTATGAGGTCTAATGGAAGGATAGGGACTCAGCGAGTCAGGTCAACTGGAAGTTGACTTTGACGTTGACTTTGACTTGGTCAAGGGGTAAAATGGTCATTTTACCCTAAGGGTAGATGTCAGTTCTGACTAAGTGTTTTGTGGGGATTTTAGCCGGAGGACTTCCGGAGCAGCCGTGGCAGCAGTCAGAGGATTCCCACACAGTTCAACAGATACGAGGTGAGTTGCCTTCCAGTAGGGGTGGGTCTAAGGCAATAATGCCGGTCCACCATTGAGGATTATTTAGAAGATAATTGTCTTTGTGATAATTATTCTTGGTTTGGTATGCGTTTGGTTATGTTTTATATCTGTATGATATGTTGCATGATAGGGATAGTTTCCCTGATAGTGGTCCGTAGGACCAAGGGGTAGGTCAGTACCCGGATATGTCTGAATGTGTGCTTATATCTGCTATTGTATGCTAGTGGTAGGGGGTGGAATAGTCCCCAGTTATCGGTTGAAAGATACCAATGTCGATTACCGGTTGAAAGATACTGATGACGATTACCGGTTGAAAGATACCGATGACGATTACCGGTTGAACGATACCGATGGTATTGTATGGTATGTGGTATGATGGGGGACTCACTAAGCTTTGTGCTTACAGTTTCAGTTTTGGTTTCAGGTACCTCTTCATCTAAGGGGAAGGAGCCGACGACGTAGCATGGCATTAAACACACTCTCATATGATTTCCGCACAGTGTTTTCTGGGATTGTACTCTGATATGTCATTTGTTCGTGGTTGTGGGTTTCAAATATGATACTTAGTTTGAGATGATGTGTTTACACAAGTATTTTCTAATGAATGTTTTATGAATTAATTAATCAAAAATGAAATTTTTGGGCTTGAATTTTGGGATGTTACAAGTTGGTATCAGAGCCCTGGTTTGAGGGATTCGGACACGCCCTCGGGGGTGTCTGGACTCAAACTAAGGGGCCAAAAGATTTTTACAATAAAATGGTTTTCTAAAAATCTAAGAGAAAGGATTTTACGAAAGACAAGGTGTGTAATGCATGCGACCGGCTGGGCTCAAGTAAGTTTTCCCCAAGATACCCATACATGTTATGTTATGCTATATGGCTTGATTCAGAATTGCATGTTAGAATAGGACTAAGGATCTAGGAAGATGCCTTGTGTGACTGATACATAATTCTGATAATCGCATGCTAGTTAGGGCTAAGGATCTAGGAGGATGCATTATATGCCTATTGTATGAGCTATATGATAGGGCTGTTTAGTCAGTAGTAGGATGGCCTGTATAGGTTATGCCTGATTTGGTTACTCGATTCACGAATGCTGCTTGCTTCGTGTATAGGGTTCTGGCTATTTCCAACTAACTAAGGAGCGGATATATAACAATACCTGCAAGCTAGTTAGGGAGAATGGTAGGGACTCCTGCGCAGCTGATGGCGGAGAGTATGTCGGAGAGTGCCCTAGGGAAGCCTAGGATGAGGTTAGTGGAAAGGGGTATCGGTAAAGGGACCTGGTGAAGTCGAAGCAATCCTTGAGGAAATGCACGAGTAGATGTGGAAGGTAGTATGGGCCCGTACTACTGAAAGAAGAGGACCCGTACTCGAATCAAGGAGGGCCTAGATGAAATCGGGAACCTTGGGGAACGTGTTAGAACTCTCGAGTATATGTATGATTCTGACGTTTATGCGTGTGTTTTCAGTATGGTGACCACACGACTTGGAGCAGGAGGTTCCGGATCAGGATCAGGATCGGGCTCGGGTTCGGGATCCGAGCAGGTTGATGACGGGCTACGCGAGTTCATCGCGTCTAAGATCACGAGGGGCATCCTTGAGTCGACCCCTATCATTTTCGGGTCGATCAAGGAGGGGATTGTTGAGCTGATGGAGGATCATCTCTGATCATTCAAGAGTGATATGGCGTCTATCCAGGTGGGTACACACACACACTGTCCTTTAAGGACTTTCGTGGGAGTGGTGCGCCGGATTTCCATGGGGTGAAAGACCCCATTGCTGCTAGGAGATGGATCACATACATTAAGTCTGCGCAGCTGACGAGCTTCTGCCCAGAGGGGTCGAAGGTGATGTATGAAGCAGGATGCTTGCGAGATAGGGCTAGGGATTGGTGGGAGTCTGTTGGTGACTCATTGGGATCCACGGCTGTTGAGGCTATGACTTGGTCCGACTTTGTGACCAGATTCAGGGCGGAGTCTGCGCCAGCTGTGGAGCTTCAGCGGCTGGCCATGGAGTTTTTGGATATGAGGCAGACTACGGAGACTGTGGTGGAGATCACCGCCAAGTTCCGGGAGGAGGCATTGCTGGTGCCCTAGGATGCGGGTGATGAGGATATGAGGAGGACTAGCTACCATGATATGCTACGAGCTGACATTCGGGAGCATGTTAGTTTTTCGGCTTACCCTACCTTGGATTTCATGATTGCCAGGGCTAGGGAGAGGGAGATTGATCTGGAGCATGTCCAGAAGAGGAAGGCAGTGGAGGGGCTGACGACTGGGGCTTCGGGGAAGAAGCCCAAGGGATCTGATGGTAGGCCGAAAGGCCAGGCAGGACGGGACCACTGTAGGAAATGCGGTCGGTCACACGAGGGAGCTTGCCGCACTAGGTCGGGTTCGAGCTGCTATAAGTGTGGCAAGGTGGGGCATTTTGGCAGGGATTGTACTGCCCCCGCCCCTGCAGTACAAATGACAGACCTGATTTGCTTCAATTGCAATCAGATGGGCCACAAAAGGCCCAATTGCCCGAGATTGACAACAGCTTCAGCAGCAGTGCCAACGGTAGCGCCGGTCTCAGCGATGGCGCGGGTTACAGATGGCCGGAAGGTCAAGGCAGAGGTTCCAGTGGTGCAGAGCCGAGCATTTCAGCTGATAGCCGAGGAGGCATGCGCTGCACCCGATGTGGTGATGGGTATGATTCTTTCCCTCTGATCTTTTTTTTGTTGCGATTGTGTTATTGATATGTGCTCTGTTTAGGATCGTTCCATGTGAACGGCATCCCGGTTCTGGTATTGTTTGACTCGGGCGCTACCCAGTCATTTGTGTCTCTTGCGCTTAGCAAGAGATTTTCCGAGTCTTCGGGCATGTTAGATTGCCCTCTAGAGGTAGAGATTGCAGACGACCGTTCGGTGCGGGCATCGACGGTATTTCGAGATTGTGTGTTGAGGTTATTTGAGGAGCGCTACCTGGTAGACTTGGTTCCCATTCCATTGCGTGGGAACAAGGTGATTATAGGCATGGATTGGCTCAGCCCTAATAGGGCAGCGATCGACTGCACGCAGCAGTTGGTGCGGGTCAGGACCCCAAGCGGGGGAAAGCTGGTGATCTAGGGCGAGAGGCCACAGCGAGGACCAGCTTTATGTTCAGCAGCGAGAGTTGGGCGCTACCTCCAGCAGGGTTGCGCAGGTTATGTCACGTATGTTATGGATACCCGGGAAACAGGTAGGGCTACGGTGGACGATGTACATGTGGTACGGGAGTTTGCGGATGTATTCCTCGAGGAGTTGCCTGGGATACCTCCGGAACGACAGGTGGAATTCAGGATCGACCTAGTTCCTGGTGCGGCTCCGATAGCCAAGGCACCATATCGGTTGGCTCCTCCTGAGATGCAGGAGTTGTCTACACAGTTTCAGGAGCTGTTAGACAAGGGTTTCATTAGACCGAGCAGTTCACCCTAGGGAGCCCCGATTCTGTTTGTGAGGAAGAAGGATGGGTCGCATCGGATGTGTATAGATTATCGGGAGCTAAAAAAGGTAACAGTGAAGAAACGCTACCCACTCCCAAGGATTGATGACCTCTTTGACCAGCTTCAGGGAGCATCTTGGTTCTCCAAGATTGATTTGCGTTCAGGGTATCATCAGATGAGGGTCAGAGAGGAGGATGTGCAGAAGATTGCGTTTCGGACGCGTTATGGCCACTATGAGTTTGTGGTGATGCCTTTCGGGCTCACCAATGCTCCTGCCGCGTTCATGGATCTCATGAACCGCATGTGTAGACCGATGTTAGATCGGTCTGTGATAATATTTATTGATGACATCTTGGTTTATTCCAAGACGCGGGAGTAGCATGAGGAGCATCTGCAGGAGGTTCTGGAGACTTTGAGGAGGGAGAACTTGTATGCTAAGTTCTCCAAGTGTGAGTTCTAGTTGCGCGAGGTACATTTTCTTGGGCACCTTGTCAACCAGAACGGGATTTCGGTAGATCCGGCCAAGGTAGAGGCCGTGATGAATTGGGAGATTCCGAGGTCTCCATCTAAGATTCGGAGCTTTCTAGGATTGGGAGGCTACTATCGGAGATTCATTCAGGATTTCTCCAAGATAGCAGTTCTGCTCACCCGACGGACTAAGAAGTCGGTGGTCTATCGCTCGGGGCCTGAGCAGCAGGCCGCATTTGAGACGCTGAGACAGAAATTGTGCGAGACGCCAATTTTGGCCCTGCCAGAGGGCATGGAGGATTTTGTTGTGTATTGCGATGCATCCATCGCAGGATTGGGCGCGGTATTGATGCAGAGAGGGCATGTCATCGCCTACGCGTCGAGGCAGCTGAAGCCTCACGAGGCGAACTACCCAACACATGATTTGGAGTTGGGGGCTGTTGTGTTCGCCCTTAAGATTTGGCATCATTACCTCTATGGGGTTCGTTGTACGATTTACACGGACCACAAGAGTTTGAGGTACCTCATGGACCAGCCGAATCTAAATGTGAAGCAGCGTCGGTGGCTTGATGTGGTGAATGATTATGATTGTGAGATCCTCTACCATCCAAGGAAAGCCAATGTCGTGGTCGATGCGCTTAGCCGCAAGGCAGCGTCGATCAGGGATATCTGTCTAAGGATGACAGTGGTGACTCAGCTTCTGGAGTGGATCCGGGAGGCTTAGCAGGAGGCTATGAAGGAGGAACACCGGCAGAGTGAGCGGATTGTGGGGCAGGTTTCCTTTTTCAACTATGATAGACGAGGGTTGTTGACTCTTCATTGTAGGGTGTGGGTCCCTTATCATGGAGGAGTGCGCCAGGTCCTGATGGAGGAGGCGCACAAATCCCGATTCTCCATTCATCACGGGGCGACGAAGATGTATAGGGATCTTCGTCTGTAATATTGGTGGCCATGCATCAAGTGGGATGTGGCATGGTACGTGGAGCGGTGCTTGACCTGCAGGAAGGTCAAGGCCGAGCATCAGAGAACTCACAAAAAGATGCAACTGTTGGATATCCCGTTGTCGAAATGGGAGTTTATTACGATGGATTTTATCACAAAGCTTCCCAGGACCGCGCAGGGGATGGATTCGATATGGGTCATCGTGGATCGATTGACTAAGAGCGCCCACTTTATTCTGATTCAGGAGAGCATCTCGGCCGAGAAATTGGCCGATATCTATATCAGGGATGTGGTAGCATGGCACGAAGTGCTAGTTTTTGTGATTTTAGACAGAGACGTGTGGTTTACTTCCAGGTTTTGGAAGAGGTTTCATGACGAGCTGGGTACTCTTCTGCATTTTAGCACCGCTTTTCACCCGCAGACGGATGGCCAGAGCGAGCGGACCATCCAGACTCTGGAGGATATGCTGTGGGCATGCGTTTTAGATTTCGGAGGTAGTTGGGATACCTACCTCCCATTGGCGGAGTTCTCGTATAATAACAGCTATCATGAGAGTATCGACCGTCCTCCCTTCGAGATGTTGTATGGGAGGAGGTGCAGGACCCCGATATGCTGAGGAGAGGTTGGCCAGAGAGTCATGGGGAGCACCGAAGTAGTGCTCGTGACGACAGAGAAGATTCAGCAGGTCCGGAGCAGACTTCAGACTGCTCAGAGTCAGTAGAAAAGTTATGCCGATAAGCGTTGATCAGACCTGGAGTTCCAGGTCGGGGATATGGTTCTCCTGAAGGTGTCGCCATGGAAGGGTGTCATCCAATTCAGGAAGCGGGGCAAGTTAGGCCCAAGGTATATCGAACCGTTCAGGTTTGTAGCCCGGGAGGGCAGGGTGGTGTACCGGCTGGATCTGCCAGCCGAGCTCAGTCAGATCCACAGCACTTTCCACGTCTCTCAGCTGCGGAAGTGCCTAGTAGACGATACGGTGGTGGTATCCTTGGAGGACATTCAGGTCGATGGCAGCCTGAATTACAAGGAGCGGCCTGTGGTGATCCTTGACCGGAAGTCGAAGGATCTGAGGAACAAAAGGGTAGAACTCGTGAAGGTGCAGTGGCAGCACCGGAAGGGGTCGGAGTGGACTTGGGAGCCGGTGAGCGAGATAATGGAGCACTACCCCGAGCTGTTCCAGGATCGAGCGGCAGACTTCAAGGACGAAGTCTAAAATAAGTGGGGGAGATTTGTAGCACCTGGTTCTTGGTATGTGTTCTGTTATTAAATCTTCTTTATTTTTGCACTTTTGGCCTTGGACTCGGCGAGTCGAAGGACTGACTCGCCGAGTAGAAGCGGGATGAGGCGTAGGGTTTAAGTCGCGGACTCGGCGAGTCGAGTCCCGGACTCAGCGAGTGGCCGTTGTTTGGGCAAAAACCCTAATCCATGGGTTTGCACCCTATTTAAACGACCTTATGCAACCTCCTTTCCCCCTTTATGCTCCCAAACACTCCTCATAGCAAACCCTAGCCATTTTTGTGAAGATCTAAGACCTTTTGAGTGATTCTTGTGAGTTTTGATCTCAAGGAAGAAGGAAGAGCATAGAAGGATCAAGAGGGGACTCAGGATTCGAGTTTGGATCATCATTTGTATTCTTTGGAAGGTATAAAGTCTGAACCTTGGTCATTCTCTTGTTAGATCCCTCTTTGGGGTGATTTAGGGATTTTATAAGCCATTTTTGGTGGCCAACCATGTTTGCAAACATGATTGGGGGTTTGGACATCTGTATCATGTCATTTTATGAGCCACAAGTCAGATCTAGGTTGCTTTTTGAACCAAGGAAGGCTCCATGCAACAAAAGAACCATTCTAGAGCCTTTTAAGCTCTAATGTCCCATGCATCCACGTAAAGTTTGTAACTTTACGTGCTAGATCGAGTTTAGGGGCCTAGATCTATCATTTGGTTAAGTATTGTACATCAGAAATTGAAGTTCTTAGTAAAGAATGTGATAGACTCGGTGAGTCCATTCCTGTACTCGGCGAGTCCAAGGGTTTTGGTCCCATATCAGTGAGGGTCGTAAGGACCAGTTGTGTGTGGTAGGGTTTTTAGGAGCCCCGGGGAGCGACCCAACGTTCTGGACTAAGCAAAGGGTTCTGGGAATTCATGGTACTCAGCGAGTGCATGAACGGACTCGGTGAGTCTAAGACAATCTTCATGGAACTCGGCGAGTTGTTCATCAACTCTGTGAGTCGAGGACTGAACGTGTTCATAGGATGAAGAGTAACTCGATGATGAACTCGACGATGATGATGAACTCGACGAGTTGTTCATACAACTCGGCGAGTCAGGTCAAGTCATGAGTATCAGTTGATGATGAACTCGACGAGTTGTTCATACAACTCGGCGAGTCACATGTGGATTCATTCAATGTTCATTTAGAAGTAAAACTCATCGAGTCATCGCCTAACTCGATGAGTAGAGACGGGTATGAGGTCTGATGGATGGATAGGGACTCGGCGAGTTGATAAGTCAACTCGGCGAGTCAGGTCAACTGGAAGTTGACTTTGACGTTGACTTTGAGGTGGTCAAGGGGTAAAATGGTCATTTTACCCTAAGGGTAGATGTCAGTTCTGACTAAGTGTTTTGTGGGAATTTTAGCCGGAGGACTTCCGGAGCAGCCGCGGCAGCAGTCAGAGGATTCCGCACAGTTCAGCAGATACGAGGTGAGTTGCCTTCCAGTAGGGGTGGGTCTAAGGCCACAATGCCAACCCACCATTGAGGAGTATTTAGAAGATAATTGTCTTTGTGATAATTATTCTTGGTTTGGTATGCGTTTGGTTATGTGTTATATTTATATGATATGTTGCATGATAGGGATAATTTCCCTAATAGTGGTCCATAGGACCAAGGGGTAGGTTAGTACCCGGATATGTCTGAATGTGTGCTTATGTCTGCTATTGTATGCTAGTGGTAGGGGGTGTAATAGTCCCTAGTTACCGGTTGAAAGATACCGATGTCAATTACCGGTTGAAAGATACCGATGACGATTACCGGTTGAAAGATACTGATGGTATTGTATGGTATGTGGTATGATGGGGGAACTCACTAAGCTTTGTGCTTACGGTTTCAGTTTTGGTTTCAGGTACCTCTTCATCCAAGGGGAAGGAGCCGGCAGCGTAGCATGGAATCACACACACTCGCATATGATTTCCGCACAGTGTTTTCTGGGATTGTACTATGATATGTCATTTGTTCGTGGTTGTGGGTTTCAAATATGATACTTGGTTTGAGATGATGTGTTTACACAAGTATTTTCTAATGAATGTTTTATGAATTAATTAATCAAAAATGAAATTTTTGGGCTAGAATTTTGGGATGTTACATGTCACGAATGCTAAACTGACACTTTGCGACCAAATATACCCCACGAGCTGCTCCACTCAACTGCCTAAAAAGTGTCACACAATATCCAATCATTTCCCCAAAGTCAGTCCTGGTCAACTACAACCAAGATCAAGTCAACAGTCCATGTTGACTCTAACTCGCCAAGTACAACTAGTGACTCGCCAAGTTTCCCGGGATAACGTATACTCGCCGAGTCATCGAGGTGACTCGTCGAGTTCACACGGTCTTGATTGATAATCTACGGTCATTCGTCGAGTTTCCTTGCTTGCCACTCGACACGTCTACGTACATCCAATAGCTGGGGGAATCTTACTCGACTCGCCGAGTTGTTCCTTCAACTCGTCGAGTTCTAGGTAATCTTCATCCGGCTCGCCGAGTTGTTCATTCAACTCGTCGAGTCTAAGACAATATTCATCGGGCTCGCCGAGTCGTTCATCCAACTCGTCGAGTCCATGTCTGCCTTCATATGACTCGCCGAGTCACCCCCTGCGACTCGCCGAGTCTTATCAGATCTCAGGCCATACAGACTCTTTTGAGCCATGCAATGCTTCCAAATTATATATCTAAGCTTCTGAGGCATGCTTTCCACGTAAAGTTGCAAACTTTACGTGCATGTAAGGCTTTAAGGCCCTAAAATAGCAAATCTAAGCTTCGAATGGAGTCATACTTTAGAGGGGAGGCATAAGCTAGGCACAACTGATAGCTTTATGCATCTAAAGGCCAAAAGGAGTCTAGATCTGAAGTTACCACTTCAGATCTTGGCTTAAACACAATAGCCCTTTCTTAGAATCCATGCACAAGAGGGTTTTGGGTGGAAATGAGCCAAGGAATAACTTAATACCTTCAGGAAGTGCTCCACAGAAGTAGATCTTGAATCCCCACGAGTCCTTTGCTTCCTCTAGCTTGTTTCCTCAAGTGTTTCCTTCACCAAATCCCTCCTTCAAGCTTAAAATCACCAAGAACACACACACACACACACACTCGAATCAGGGTCTTTGGGATGTAAAGGGCTGTCAAGGGGAGGCTAGGAGAGGCTAATGGCCCTTTAAATAGGGTGCAAGGCCCCGAAATCTAGGGTTTCATCTGCCAACATCTACTCGTCGAGTCCCATATTGGACTCGATGAGTAGGTCATTAAACTTCGCGGACAAACCCGCTACTACTCGACGAGTAGGAAGGCCAACTCGCCGAGTAGGTTCTTAAAAATCCAAACCAAAATATCATTATTAATACCTGAGGATCAGGGTGTTACATAGTTCGAAAATGTAATGTTTTATTTTTCAAACCATTTTAAAAATAAAATAAAAAGAGAATGTACAACATCCAAAGCCTTTTTTATTAAACCCAAGTACCTACTTGTGCGAAATCATAAAAATGTATAATAATCTAAATTAGAATAATAAACACCGCAAAAGTCAAAAGCATAGAACATCAAAGATGTGTGTGCGGTACAGTCAAACTGAGCTCTTCTACAATCAACGGAACTCCCTGATAAACGTGTAATCAACAAATGTAAGCATAAACCTTAGTGTGATTTCCAAAATACCACATATGAAAATACACGTAAAATGCATACAAGCAAGGCTCTCGGTTTTAGCATCGATCCACTTGAACAGACAATGACTAATTGATCCAATGCACATCTAGTCATACTGATGACTAGGAGCTATATTGCATCTTCAGTCATCCCAATTGTTAAAGGCTCTAGTGTACATCCAACCCTGACACCACCGATTAATGGCTCAGGTGCACGTCTAACATTGCCAAGAGTAATCTGGGCTCTTAGCTAAAATGTCGATCCATTATCAACTCCTTAAACATCGTATGTCGACATATCATATAATCAACTAATCACCATGCAATATACAATACTAGAATACTTGTCAAATCAACATAGTATAATACCACTATATCCTAACATACAAAGGATGTATATTGTTGTTAGGAGAACGATCCTAGAATCATATTCAGGATCTTTAACGTTGCTGAAATCTCAGGATCCTTAAAATATATCCTAGGATCCTGATTATTATTACTAATATTTCTTAACATCAATAACTGTTATGATTTTCTATATCATTTTCTCACATGTGCATAATTATTCAACGTGACACTTTTTCTCAACAGAGAGTCATCTCGACCAGGCAAAAGTCCCGAAATACCAAGTCAAATAATGTTCATATGTTGATTCATAAGAAGAAAAGAAAGATCCATAGAAAAGGATCAGGATCCTCATAAGACCCTAGAAAAACCAGGATCCCCTCTTGCGGATGCTAAGGTAATCAATGTAAACTCTGGAAGATCTGACATTTGTGGCACCTGTTACTCTGCAGTAAAAAGACATTTTAAAGTGTCAAAGATGGAGAAAAAAGAAAGGCCACAGAAGAACACATCGATCACAAAACGAGAAGGATATTACCTTCGATGAAACATATAAAACAGACATCCAGGATCCTCACCGTGATGGACTGGTGATCACTCTCACATTGCTAACCATTTTGTCAGGAGGATCCTTGTTGATGGAGGATCCTCCATCAACATCATACTCATGGACGCTTTAAAAAGGATGAACATCTATGAAGCTGAAAATAGTCAAAATATCATCGGTGCTGATTCAATTTAGTGGCGAAACAAAACATACAGTCGGCGAGATAGAGCTATCTATCTACATTTATGGGGTAAACTCTATGCAACACTTTTGTCTAATTAATACATTATCCTCTTATAATGTTATACTAAGTAGACCATGGTGATGGATTTTAGTATACTACAACATCCTATGGTGCACATACAACCCTAAATACCTTGGATCTATGTTTTCACAAATTATACATGCAAATGGTTTCCAAGGCATTAACCTATAACTAGCATGCAATTTGACATAAACAATACAAGATACTAGTTAGGATAACATACCTCTTTGTTGTAGCTTAATTCCATGGAGCTTAAGAGCCAAGTGCCCCAAGTGTGACACCTCAAATGGTTCACACAACACCACCAACAACTTGGAATAACTTGAGAGAAAAGTTCTTATGCTCAAAATCGGTTGGCCCTCTCATATGAATCCTTCGGGCCGATTTCTTAAGCTATGGGGTCTTTATATATTCTAGCTATTAGGGTTACACCATGTAACTCATGACTTTCCATATTCTTCATGCTCCATGGGTTAAAACCTCCATGGAGTATCCATGGGTTTAGCCCAACATGAAGAAGTATGGATCATAAGCCCACATATATATGAATGAACGATTTACAAAATCAATCCCCATATATTTAATTAGTCTCTTTTGATCACAAAAGTATTTCCAAATTAATTCTTGATCAATACTAATTAAATAATATGATTTCAGATTAATATATTAGAATTTATAATATATTAATAAATCATAAACATCCTTTTCTCACAAAAGTCTATCCAAATTTTTCCGATGTCATGCAACCCAAATGGACCATGTAAAGGAATTGGTTCAACCCTCACCGGATCAAATCTTAAATGGCTGCTAAACGTTCCTGCCTATTCTATTATGTCATTTGCACATTTAGTCAATATTTTCAATAACCATTTTTCTTTTAGCAGAACCTTCGAGAAGATTACTAATGATCTCAATCGGGTGGTTCAGGATCCTAAGGAACGACTTAGGGATTTTGTTAACAAGTTTGGCAGCTGTTTTGGTCAAAATTACACAAGTACTAATCAACCAAGTTGAATGAGAGGTTGTGATGTTCGAATTGTGCAATAGCAAATGATAAAGAGAGTGAGACAATGGTTTCCAAGGAAAGCCCTTGATCGTTGTTAGGATCTCCAACACAAAACCTTGGGAGGTGATAATAATCACCTGGCTTGATGATTTTACTAATGTGAAAATGATGATTATAAAGGGTATTCTCATAAGAACAAGTGAATAATTTCATAGAACAAACTTCTAGCCAAAAAATAGTGTGTTGTGTGCAAGATACAAGTGTTAATTTATATTCTAAACTAGCCACCAAGATGTCCGATATTTTCGGGGTCCTCGATGACCAGCTTCAGGAATGTTATTTGACCAAGTATTCCGAGTCTTTAGCATAGTTGATACGATTATTCGTTGTGAATTGGTCTTCCCTTGACTACTTCTGCATTTATAAATTATGAACAAAATATAATCGTTATAAATGTTAATAAAAATAATAACAGTGATTGTCGGGATCCTGAGGTAGCCGAGGATCCTGAATATTTCAAGCATCCTGGCCCTAACAATTGACCCCAAGTTATTCTTGAAAATATGAGAATCAGTTTCGTATGTATTAAAGGAATAAATTAAATTAAGGAAATAAGAAGAGAGGGAAAGTTAATTTCCGTAATTAACCCTTAACAACTATGTAACTTTTGAATTTCAATGGGTAGATAACTAGCCGTTAACAGTAAAATCAGACTTAATTCCTTAGTATAAATAGATATGATCGTTTTCTTTACCCCTTATTTATCATGTTCTTCCCTTTTTTTACCTGTACTACTTTTTGAGTATCGACGATTCACTAGAAGGTAATTATTTTTACGTTTCCATTTCTTTCAGTATGGTTAGAAAAATGGATGTTTCCCATAAAAGTATCTTAGCCCTCCCCGATGATGATTTTATTGATCAAGGGATCCTCTCTTAAGAATAGACGTGTTCTTTTGGGGACGATGATATTGAGTCTCTAAGACTCAATGGAGCCTTTCCTCCCGAAGTTATTTTCAGACCCTTTGATCCTCTCATTCAGCCTGGCTTCATCTCTCCTACTTGGGTTGCTTTCCTAAGTATCACTTTTCTTTGGGTTTGAGATATCCTTTCCCCGTGATTGTTTCTGAATTCTTTAGGTTGACTGGGATTTCTTATATCCATGCCATTCTAATTGTGTGGAGGATCCTATATTGGGTCGACCAGATAAATCAATCAAAAGGCTTTGACATAGGCCTTTATGAATTGGCCTGCGTATATGATCTCACAATCTTTAGGAACTCCCGTTTCCTCCTCAAGGTCAAAACCCACATATTTCCTCTAGTCCTGAAAACCAAGCATAATGATGGAGCTTGGAAAGAAAGATACCTCTTTGTGAAACGTGACTCTGTTCCCAATGGGGATCTTCTGTCGGATACCTGGGTCAAAAAGGGTAGGATTCTTTAATATTAATATAAGGATCCTGGAATTCACGTCTTTTTATTCATCTTGCTTTTTTTCATCTTTCAAATTCGAGGAGCTTGTTCCCATTGTTGAAGATTCTGAAGAGAAGATTTAGAAGTTCCTGGCTTTGTATGAAGTCGAGAGATTGTAGGGTTGAAAGTACTCCATGGATTATGTCAATGGGCCCCTTTCATGAAGTGTAGGTTAAAAGCCCAAGACTCGTCTTATTCCCTATAAATAGTCATGTATTGTTCATAATAAGGGTTAAGAGTGAGGCAAAATGTAGCCGTCAAAATTACGAGGTTTCTTATGTAGAGTTAGATTCCTTAGTCTATTCTGAAAGTGTAATTTATTCCTCATGTTCATGAATAAATCGATTGATCATTCGACATATCTTCATAATTGTGTTTGTTCTTATTTTCCGCATCTTATTCATAAAATCGTTATTAGGGTTTTAATCCCAACAAGCGGTATCAGAGCGGGTCTTTGAAGATCTATTGATTTTTGAACTATCGGTTCTTGATTTGATGATTTTCTGCACAAGTTATTGAAGATTTTCTGTGTTTTGGTGTCTTGGAATCAAGCTTTCTATTTAAGTAACTGTTCATGGAGACTTATGTTTTCTGTTACTATTCATATGATATTTCTTTTAATCCGATTCGTTTTTCTGTTAATATTTTTTATATTAGATCTGGTCATTAGTTTAATGTCGATAGTTCTATTCCCTTGTTTTAGCCCATTGATTCGTTCCTTGAAATGTTCTTAAGCCCAATTTCTTCCGACTATTGTTCATGTGTTTTGAGCCCACTTATATTGATCTAAGTTCATTGGATTATACCCATATGTCGTTCCTTAATGTCGCTTCCTCTGTATCACACCGTTGACACGTATTGAAATCATCATGATTTGTGAGTATGGTTTAATTTACTAATCAATTTGGTCGTTGAATACGATTTCTTATGTCTAACTAGTAGTGTCTTGTTCTTATCTAAGTTATCAAATTTGTTCATGTAAGTCCCCAAAAATCCTGTGTATCAATCAGATCCATTTGATGGTGCGGAATCCCAATCAAACGAATGATGTTAGATCAAATAGAAGAGAAGGAGAAGAAGAAGATGATGAATCTTGAATGATATGATTAGAATTAAGTTCCTTACAATAGATTCACAAACACAAAATGCTCTCTTCTTATCTCTAGATTCTCTCTTCTCACGTTCATCAATCTACTCCTAAACCCTAACATCTATATATACTAGGGAATATGGGCTTGGTGAACATGGGCCGTAAATGGGTTTACGTTCGTAAACCTGTTTACGGCCATAAACACTACCGTAAACACGTATACAGCTGTAAACACCAAGCTGTTTACGGTCCAAGACACAAAAATACATTTTCCTAAAAAAGTAAAGTATAAACCATATTTTTGACCCAACAATCTCCCCCTTGGTTTATAACTTTCTTTTCTAAATGACCCAACAAGCTCCCCCTAAAAAGTAGCTAGCTTTTCTTGTTAATCTTCATTGGGAGATTGGCTTCAACATTTATCTTCAAATTCTTCACAACTTCAAGATGAACTTGATGAATCTTCAATGAATGACTTCATCTTGAGCAGTTGGGCTTTTCTTCAAAATTTTGACTTTGAACGCACACTGGGTGAGGAGGCTTGATGTACTGATTCTTGAAAGATAGCGCTTTCAGCTTGAGAATCTTCAGAGAGAACATCAGAGAAAAATAATCTTCTGGATCACTTTAGCAGGTTCATAGATAGCAGCAGACTGATTGACGAGGCTTCAATGCAATCCATCACATAATCTTGAATTTTTGCTTCACCTTGCTTCTGGGGTTGAATGATTGAATGTCGAAAGAATAATCTTCATTTCTTGCTCCTTCGAATGAGAATTCTTCGATGATCACGGATGAAGCTTTGGCTCAGAAAATCTTCAATACAGTCTCCATGAGTCTTATCTATACCTAAAATCACTTTTAAAGACAAAACAAAAGTAAAAGAAAATTTACCACACAATATTTTTGGGTTTTACATACTTTCTAATGAAAATAAAACAAAAATAACACTATTTTTGATTTTGAATTTTCTGATTTTTTTTGAATATTTTTGTTTTTTTGAATTTTTTTTAATTCTCCCCCTAAATTTGTGCATAGAGGAAAACTATGAACAAATTTAACGAAAAAAAAATATTTGGGATCAAAGTTGTGAGATAGCCTAAACTTGTTTATCAGTACCTTCACTTTCATGAGTAGATCTGGTCAATTGCCGGTATTGTGGTCCACTTAAACACGGATGATATCGATAAAATTTTCTAAATAAATTATTTAACTGACGACGATCACGGGTATTGTTGTCCACTTAAATTAAGCAACGAGATCTACAGACAACATCTAAATGGTTCGATTTTAGTTGCACTAGAACGTGTTCCCCACTTCCTGATATACCCTGGTCATCGAGAACTTCCAAAGACCTCCTTACTTTATGTGAGTAAACAATTATTAAGGAGGAAGTCAGATTTAGAATTGGGTGCATATGTTGTGTCCCAGGTCGGATATATTTCAATCACGCAGAGGGGACAACATATGGCTAACTAGGATAGAGGGTTGAGAGGTAGAATATTGCATATGTTGTGTCCCAAGTCAGATCTTCCGATCACGCAGAGGGGACAGCATATGGCTAACAGATAGAAAGAATTTCATAGATAAAGAGATGCGTAGAAATAGAGTTGCATATGTTGTATTCCATGTCGGATCTTCCGATCACGCAGAGGAAGCAACATATGACTAACATACAGAAAGAAAGAAAATAATCTTCTACAGACCTACTTTATCAGAACCCCCCAGTCGCCCTATCAGAACCAAAATTAAGGACATAAGTCCGTACATCAAGGAAAATTCGAACCACTGTTCTAGATGCGTATTAATTTAGTGTATCCTGTAGGTTCCCATGTTTATCTCACTGCTCAATCTACCCGAGCGTCGTATGGTCAATCCAAACAATCCTATCTAAATCTACACTTTCAAATCCTTCGTGCCTACCAGCACATTGAACATAAAGTCTAGACAATTCAGATTCAGTCCTTTACACATGTTTTAGACTACCCGTTATCATTTTCTTGATATCACTTCTCAAACAATACCTACTAACGAAAAACTATAAGAAACTGAAAAATTGTCTTTGAAATGAAGCAATGTAAGATAAACTCAGGAGTATAGAGAAGAAAACCCAAACCGTAATTCACCGATTGAATTTGCATCCAGAAGGTCTGAGAACAGAACGCATAATCTCAGAACAAATCCGAAAATTCTTCATGTCGTTAAGCATAAACCCCATGTGATCCCTTCCTTTCCTCCTTTCCTACAAAAGGAAACATACTCTCAAACAAAATTCCGAGTGTTGTACAGTTGAAAGATGCCTCCTATCATGTGTCTCGAATAACCACTATCAACAAACTGAAAATTGATGATATGCCTCCATAGCTGCTCCGACACAGAGCAGGATCAATTTGTCTTTGGAACCCAGTCCATTTTGAAACTAGGTCGATCTTTGTCATCAATGCAGGGTACTCTCTCCCATGACATATCCTGCTTATAACAAACAAAAGATGTAGAAATATTAGAAGCATTAGGAGATCTGGGAGAGTGAGCCTTTGGAACCCATTTGTGGTTGGGTTTAACCCATTTCTTTTTCGATCTGATGGGTGGCTCAATACTTGCTTTTGATCTTGATGTCGGCCGTTGAGATGTCTTTGACCTAGCCGGTCTTGGTTTTGCTGGAGCATCTCTTGGATTGGACTTCTTGGCCGACATTCCCTTCTAAACCTTAGGATTTTTATTCTTGGTCTTGGGAGTTTGATTCTTGTCCTTGTTGGCATTCCATTCATCATTGTCTGAACGTGACCTTAAGGGGTTTCTTCTGAAGAATCTCCCTCTTGGTGCGTTCTGCCAACCTCGTGCATAGTAGGGAATGTATGTGCGATTAGGACAATTTCTGGCAATGTGTCCATGTGTTCCACAGAGAAAACAAGTCTTTTTCTTCATAGTGAAGTTATTTCTTCCTGCCCCTGGTGGCGTATCCTTGCCTTATCTCTTATTGTTCCCACATGCACACTTGCAACAAGCACTCTGTTGCGCTAGAATTGGTGGTCTGTATTTCTCAACAGCAGGTTTGTTAGGAGTAACATAATTCGAAGCAACATATTCTGAGTTCAAGTAGTCATTGGTTTGTTCAGTAGTGTTCTCCTTGTTCTCATCTTCAACTACTTTACTTGCACATGAAGTAGAAACATTAGTATTTTTAACATGAATACCTCCTGACACAAATCCAGCTGGTTTTCCATATTGAAGATGTGCCTCCCTGTCAATTTCTTCCTGTGTCATAGGGATGGATGTGTAGTTATGATTGAAAGGTGGAGGAACACTATCATACCCTAGACCCTTGTTTTGATTATCTTTGAATTTTAATTGGGTTTCAAAGAAGGACTCGACTGTCTGACTTGATGCAACATAATTTTTAAAAATAACATCTGTTTTTCCACACTTAATTTTCAAAGTGTCAAGTTCTTCAGTTACATCAGCAAGTTGTCTCTTAATATAGTCATAATTTTCACACTTGTTGCTATACTCTTCCTAAAGTTTCCTAAAGTCTTTGGTTTTTGCTTCTAATTCAGTCTTCAGGGGTTTCTGTCCTTTCCTGAGTTGATATCCTTCATATTTTAGGTCCTCGGCTTCCCTTTTTAGCAAATCATTATGTTCACGAAGAATTTTAATCGTATCTTCACAAGATGGAGTACATTGAACTCATCGTTTTTCCACATTTCAAAGCATCGAGCTCTTCAATTACATCAGCAATACTAAGACGATTCAGATCTTTTGTCTTCTTGATGACAGCTACGTTCATATCCCACGATTTCGGAAGTGAATTCAGTAGCTTTTTGTTTATCTCAGATTTGGTCAAGAAGATCCCAACTATATTCATCTCAGTAGTGAGTGTGGTGAATCGCTGCAGCTGAGCCTCCATGGTTTCTCCGGGAATGTAGTTGAACATGTTGAAATTTTATCTTAACATATCCTGACGATTCTCTTTCATGTATTCAATTCCCTTGTTGACCTCAAAAGCCATTAAAAGCACAACTCGAAGCTAAAATAAAACTTAAACGTCAAACTAAAATTTTAAAAAATGCCCTTTGACTATAAAACTCAAAAGTCAACCTTAAAAGTCAAATTTGAAAAGTCATACTCAAAAGTTAAATTTGAAAACTTAAAAGTCAAATGAGAAAGTCAAAGTTTAAAGTCAAAGGTCAAAATTGAAAGTCAAAGTCAATTTTTTTAGTAAAAAGTCAAAAAATTAAACACCAATTTTATTATTATTATTATTATTATTATTATTATTATTATTATTATTATTATTATTATTATTATGGTTAAAATTGGAATTTATAATGAAGGAAATTGAATTTTTTTTTGGGGCTAAAAGTGTCAATTTGCGAAATGGAACAAAAGACTTGATAGTCCAACTGGTAAGGCGTGTAGGAGCCGCAATCCACCAAGCCGTGCCATAAATCGCCGAGCCGCAAACCTCAGGCCGTGAACTCCGAGGCCGTAAACTCCGAAACCCTAGCCGCCGCCGCTGAGAAACCCTAGCTGCAAACTGTTTACGGCCGAGAACCCTTCAATGGCCGTAAACCCTTAAAAAAACGACGTTTTTCACCATTTTTTGCTCAAAAACTCGATCAAAAACTCGTTTTTATCAAAAATGCAAAGAAGAAACCCCTATTATTTTTCAGAGATCTATCCAAAAATGCAAATTTTTTTTTTAGAAAACAAGATCAAATAAGCTCCAGATCTGGCAAAAATTGATTGATACAACCTTGCTCTGATACCAATTGTAAGTCCCCAAAAAGCCTATGTATCAATCACATCCGTTTGATGGTGCGGAATCCCAATCAAACGGATGATGTCAGATCAAATAGAAGAGAAGGAGAAGAAGAAGATGATGAATCTTGAATGATATGATTAGAATTAAGTTCCTTACAATAGATTCACACACACAAAATGCTCTCTTCTTCTCTCTAGATTCTCTCTTCTCACGTTCATCAATCTACTCCACAACCCTAACACCTATATATATATATATATATATATATATATATATATATATATATATATATATATATATATATATATATATATATATATACACACGCACACTAGGGAATATGGGCTTGGTGAACATGGGCCGTAAATAGGTTTACGGCCGTAAACCTGTTTACGGCCATAAACACAACCGTAAACACGTATACGGCCGTAAACACCAAGTTGTTTACCGTCCAAGACATAAAAATATATTTTCCTAGATAAGTAAAGTATAAACCATATTTTTGACCCAACGGTTCAACATCGATTGTCATCGAAAATTGATGATGATTTCCTGTTATCATTGATTGTGATTTTCGGTCCAAAATTGTTCTTTGATGTTATTGAACATTATTCTTGATAAATCAGTATTTTTTTTCGAGAACCGGTGATGAACAATTGCGAGTCTATACAATACGAACCACATTTCAGATTTTAACTTTTAAATTGACAAGTAAAATTGAATCATATGCTCAAATCATTCTGATTGAGCCCCAATTCCGATTGCAAAACCCTTCATAATACTTGATAAACACCAAAATCGTCTTTTGTGAGTCTCTATAACCATACTATGACCAGAAATAACCTGCACAATGTTTTTCAGACGTTAAGATACTATGACTCTTGTCACCCGTAGACCTGCCGATCCCACTGTAGCTAGCAACAAGGTGTGGGGTGTCAAACCCAATATAGTTCTATATACAATTATTACGCTCTCCCTACAAGAGACTTTGGTTATAACTTACAGGAATTGCCTCACAACCTATGTTAACTAGTTTACACATAGTTTGATATTAAAACCTCTTCCGTGGAGGAAGTAAAATCACATTTTCTGAATAAAGTAGTGATTCGAATTCCTTAAACTATTACTTATTATAGTTTATCATGTAGGATATGAAAAACCCATTTGTTTTGAGGGTAAAACCTTTTTCATGTAGTAAAAATCCATAAACTCTGCTCATTGAAGTTTATTATATGTGTTCGAAATGAATGAGTAACCCTTATCATGAATGTCTAAATTTCAGTTTATAATGATAAACTAACAAGAAAATACATTCAATATTTGGATCTTATTGTTATACACTTTGCTCAACATAATACAATGTTATGAAAGTTATAAGCTGTTAACTACTTTTTAGCCTTTCAGCACTGTTTTAGAAAAAACATACGAAGTCGAAAATTGAATCCTAAAATTATGAGAGTTCATAAAATGTGTCTAGTTTAATCATAATTTTTATTATGATTTTTGGAAGTCTTTAACTTGTGTTAAAATATTCATATTCACAGACTGGTCCAAATTTGTTTTTGAAATGATAGGTTGTTTTGTAGAAATCACCATAAATCGTAGAAAAATTGTATGGAGATGTGCAAGTAGTAATTTTAAAGGTATGAACCTGAACTATTTGCACCTAATACAGTTTTGAAACCTAAAATGTTTAAGTTAACAAAAACATTCCGTGAATGGGGTTAAACTTTTCTGATGAAGGCTGTTAAGTGAGTTTAGTTATGTTCTTAGTGGTTTAACTTGTATTCCCCCCTTAAAACTTAAGAAAAGCATGAAAAGATAGGGGTATGAAATCAGCTTATGTGATTTTAGTGGATGAATGTTGGAGGAAATAAGTGTTCAACTCAAGAACACTTGGAGGATTGCTTGAAGATTCAAGAATCTAACACAAATATGATGGAGTTTGTGTAAGGAATCTATGATTTGAGTAAAAGAAAGTGTAATAATCATAAAGAGGATAATATCACTTACCACAAATGAGAGAAAACTTGATGATCAACCCTTGAATCTCGAATTTGAGGGAGGAAGAAGTGAGAGAGAAATGTGTTTGTTCTTTGGGTGGAAATGAGAGAAAGGTGAGGAGAGATAAGAGTTTTCAGCCTTTGACCAAGAGTGTGGCTGGTCAAATGGTTGGGAAAGTAATCTTGAATGACCAGGTGTGGTGGAAGGATAATGGATGGTCATGGAATGGGCATGGGGGGGGGGGGGGGTTTGCTTGTGTCATACACTAAGGCAAAGTCAACACTCCACCACAAGATCTTACTAAATAGATTTTATTCTTAAATAAGGATTTCCCTAAAAATATTCTGAATTTATGAATATATGGGGCCTTATATGTCAAAATATAAGTTTGGGTGAAAATCCCTTGTTAAAATAATTAAAAACGTGCTTAAAACGGAGTCGTGGTCGAAATCGGGTGAAAAAGGGGAAAATCCGAAGTTAGGGCGAGGGTTCGGTCTCAGCAGCCTTAGAACCGGAGTGATGTTTTGGGTCCGAGAGGAAGGGGACTGTGGTCCGAGGAGGTACCACAGGCGGCTCGTCAGGAGGTTCCGAAGCGAAGGTCGGGTGTGGTGCTCCAGCTGCGGGTGCGGATCAGCGTTGCGGTCTTCAGCAGCATCGGTCCTCAGCAGTTCCGGTCTTATGGCTGCAGTTCCTTAAGAGGCCTTCGGATTTGGTGGCTGCGGCTAGATGGCTGCGGCTACTCAAGGAGACTTCGGCCTTGCCTCTTGGGACCTCGGCTCAAGGAAGGTTTGGTCCCTATTGAGAGACTTCGGCCCTAAAAGGCTATTTTCCAAGGTAACGCCTAGTTTCGAATGGTTTTTCACCAAGTCAAGTGTCGGGATTCTCCAAATGATTAAAATAAATCAAAAGAGGTTTTGAGAGAGATTTGGGAGAGATTTGACATACTTGGAGAGATTTGGGATTTCACATTCTTGGAGAGATTTCTCATATGGAGAGAGATTTGGGAGATATTTCACATTCTTGGAGAGATTTCTCATATAGAGAGAGATTTGGGAGATATTTCACATTCTTGGAGAGATTTCTCATACAAAGAGATATTTGAGAGAGATTTCACATTATTGGAGGGACTTCTCATACAAAGAGAGATTTGGGAGAGATTTCACATTCTTGGAGAGATTTCTCATACAAAGAGAGATTTGAGAGAGATTTCACATTCTTGGAGATATTTCTCATACAGAGAGAGATTTGGGAGAGATTTCACATTCTTGGAGATATTTCTCACACAAAGAGAGATTTGAGAGAGATTTCACATTCTTGGAGAGATTTCTCAAACAAAGAGAGATTTAGGAGAGACTTCACATTCTTGGAGAGATTTCTTATACAAAGAGAGGTTTGAGAGAGATTTCACATTCTTGGAGAGATTTCTCATACAGAGATAGATTTGGGAGAGATAGAGTGAAAGAGATTGAGAGACTTCTTTTGTGCCCTTTTTGAGAGTTTGGCTTCGCAACGCAAGGTTCGTAAACCCCGTTAAGCCATGTTTAAGGACCTTACATGTAACATCCAAAATTTCAAAACAATTAAAACTTTTCAAAAACCACCCATTTTAATAATGTTGTTACAAAAAGGTTTTCAATACATTATTTAACAGAGTATTTCCCAGGTTCAATTCATTAAACACCAACGCGAGGAACGGTACGATCACGCCTTTGCCTTGCCACAGACTCTTGAGAACCTGAAACATAAAACCACAACTGTAAGCCCGAAAGCTTAGTGAGATACCCCCAGAATACCAACCACTTATACGCCTTTCCAGGCCCTGACCTTCCGGTCCATAACATATTGCCTTCCGGCCCATAACATATCGCCTTCCGGCCCTTAACATATTGCCTTCCGGCCCATAAGCATAAAATACATATATAACATAACAAACAATCATATAGCAGTTCATAGACAACCAATCGATCAACAGATCACATAACATAGCATTACTCTAACAAGATACCGGTCTAGCCGGTCACTATCATAACATTACTCTATGAATCAGTTAACATACTAAATGCATACATACGCCTTTCCAGGCCATGACCTTTCGGTCCACATAGTAATGCCTTCCAGCCTGTAACATATAATGACAACTACCCGGATTTCCATCCGGTAAAAAGGGTCGGCCTTGGTGCCATAAACCCTAACGATATAGTGAGGATAACTCACCTCGAAACTGCCGACTGAACAGATAGCTTAAGCTGCTCCGATCACTGATACGATCTCCACCTCTGGATAGCCACCGTTGCACTGAACTCAAACAATAACAACAATTACCAACATACCCCTGGAACCACTGGTCAATCCTTGGTCAAAGACAAGGTCAAAGTCAACCCCTGACTGACCCTACTCGCCGAGTCAACCCTATGACTCGCCGAGTCCCCATACTCAGAACTTCACTTAACCCGCGACCTAACTCGCCGAGTCACCCCAAGACTTGCCGAGTTCAACGACTCTGAGTCCACTCGCCCTTGACTCACCGATTCCTTAAGATTCCTTTTCTACACGTCGAGTATCCCCTTATTGCTCGACGAGTTCCTCCTGGAAGAATCGCGGGGCCACCCCGACTCAACTCGCCGAGTCTGAAGAACAACTCGACGAGTCCCAGTCAATCTCCAAGCTACTCGCCGAGTCTGTTCATCAGACTCGTCGAGTCCATGCCATGCAGTCGATCAAACTGCTTCCTGAGATAAGTATTGTCCCGAAATACACAAGCATGGGACCTTCTGGACCTCTAAGGTCCTAATACAGGGTTATAGTCGTTTGGGGGACTATGGTAACACTTAATCTAATCACAAAGGGGTTCCATAAACCCTAATTCCATAACACATCAACATAGCAGAGCATAATTCGAATTCTTACCTGAATAATGTGCCCTCTGTGTCCCCAAATCCTCAGAACGTGACTCCCTTGCTATTCCTTTAGCCAAGCCCTTCTCTTCCTTGCACCACAACCCTTCCAAGATCAACAATGGCCCTTAAACTTTGCTCCAGATGCACCCAATCGATTTAGGGTTCTTCCCAGAAGGCCAAAATGAACAATGACGGCCAATAAGTGTCTCTTATACGTTCCAACCTGAACGGTTAGGGTTTTCACCAAACAGCGCAGACTCGCCGAGTCCATATCTGGACTCGTCGAGTCCAGTCGCGAACCCGCGACCCGGTCTGCGATCCTACTCGGCGAGTCTAGGCTCCAACTCGCCGAGTCCCCTCTTAAAACACCCCCAAATCATAATTATATCAATATTTGAAATTCCGGGCTGTTACAACTCTCCCCCACTAGAACTAGACTTCGCCCTCGAAGTCTCATTCTGTAAATAGTCCCGGATGCTGTCCCCACATATCACATTCCAGATCACAGTTCATTTCCGATCCTTTCTGGTGCTGCCACTGAACTAACACCAGAGGTATCTCCTTATTCCTCAGAACCTCGATCTTCCGTTCTCTGATGACCACTGGCTTCTCGGCATAATTCAGGCTTGCATCCACCTGATTATCTCCTAATGGAACCACTGCCGACTCATCGGCTAAGCACTTCCTCAATTGCGACACATGAAAGGTGTCGTGGATCTGTCCCCACTCCGCTGGCAACTCCAATCGATAGGCTACCCGGCCTATCCTTGCAATCACCCGAAATGGCCCAATGTACCGGGGGCCCAACTTGCCCCTCTTCTTGAATCGAATCACTCCTCCCAAAGAGAGGCCTTCGGGAGTACGAAGTCACCGACCTGAAACTCAAGCTCGGACCGGCGTCTATCCGCATAACTTTCTTGTCGGCTCTGGGCGGTCAATAACCTCTGTCTCATCTGCTGAATCTGCTCTGTCGACTGAAGCCCGATCTCTGTACTGTCCATCGCTCACTGTAACCGAAAATTACCCAAGATGCAACTCTGCTCTAAATCTCAACAATCACTCGACCCATAAGGGTTAGGAACCATGAACCACCGGATCCCCGATTCAAAGCCCACTTTGTCCATTCCAGACCGACTGAGGGACCCATTCTCACTCTCAGAGCAACCCTCACGAGTCCTCCTCTTGCAATCACATACACTTGCTGAACTAGCCCCAACGCCCGCAGATTGGAAGACCCGATACACTGATGATATCCTCAAACATCTCCCAAGATGAACCATTACATCCATCCTACACTCTGATCAGAATCACACGGAGAATTTAAGACTCTCTCTCCCCCCTGCATCCCTTCTGAGCCTCAACAGACATCTCCAACCCGGATGGGTTCCTACTTCGCTGCCACGAACACGATGCTCAAAGCCATACTCGAAATACTCTAACCATAGCTCTGCTCTGCAGCTTTCATTCTTGTGAACTTGCACTCCCCTTCGGAGTTACACACCTTTCCCTTTTCCTTCCAAGGGACCCTCTTGGTCATAATGCCACTCCAACCAGTGTCACGGTGCTCGCTCCAAGCGACACCACCCTTTTTGCGTAACCGCTATCCACATACTCTGGTTGTCATCGCAGGGGCTCTCAATCCCATGCACTCTCTCCACTCATCAAGATCACTGCCTCAGCTAAACAAGGTCACTAACCCGGGGCCAGACCTTCCAATGCAATCACACTGCAACATACACAATCCGCAATCTCAAACTGATCCAGCGATACCACCAGAGTCTCCAGCATGACTGGACCGACTCTCATAACACATACTGGCCACTCGAGGCTATATCTCTGTGGGTCCGTACACCCAAACTCTGCGAACCCTCAGGTTCTAACTCTGGGAACCTTCCGGTTCCAGCTCTAGAACATGCACAACATAATCCCATGGGATTAATACAGTACAACCCATCGCGTACCTCAAACATACCAATACTCTGATCACATAACCTTGGTTACTTACTCAAGCTTGATCCCGACCTTCTCTCAGGTCTCCACAATCAAACACCCTAGGTCTGTATCCCGCCCCGCATACCCGACACTCGCTCTCGTCGGCCTATACTCTGAGCTGACAATCACTGCTGAATCCCAACAGCCAAGCACCCTCACATACTCATCGATCCCCCCTGAGAATTCTCCAATTCTCCGCCACTAAAGCACTGACTAACTGCCACCGATCGTCATTAACGACCTCTCAGAACAATCCTGCACAAAGAGAACATTTACACACTGACTGCTTCCCACAAGCATAAGCAACCCTCAGCAAAACACATCTCCTCCCTGATCAACCCACTCAAAAGAATCCCGTCTTTCAATCACCCACTCTACGACTGCAGATGCTACCCGACATTCAACCCAGTGCCGCATCTCCACTAATAACCCTCACGAATGATAACCCACGGAATTCCCAACAATAACCCGTAACCAAACCCACAGCCTGCCAAAGGATGAATACCGCATCGAAAACCACACTAGGCTACCAGTACCAAAACACCAACTATAACCATACCAAACCATCGGGGAACAACGAATGCCAAAGCGAAAACCTGAAGCACCAATCCATCACCATGCCCAACCCGCGAAACAACGAATACCGCATCGAAATCCTCACAAGATACCAGCACGAACAATACGCCACAATCAATGCAAGCTAACCAAGACATCAAGAAAGCATCATACCCGCAGCTGCCTCCGGCACTGCTCCGTCTCCCTCTGCCGCACGGTGATAAGCACGACTCTGAGCCCTTGGGGCTCCGCTCCATCCTGTCCTTCTCCTGAACTCCTCAAGGTGGCCGGTGCTAGAGCCTGCACCGGTCCTGCAGAAAGTTGTGGACAGTTGACCCTCAAATGTCCAACCTGCCGACACTGATAACAAATTCTCAAATCCCGAATTGGCACTGACTGCCGACAATCCCGTGCACCGTGCCCCTCCTTTCCGCACTTGCGGCATGCACCACCGGACCAACAAGCTCTGGTGACATCCCTCCCATACTTCCCACAAGTGTGGCCGCTCCGATCCCCCATTCTAACATCTACGGTCCTGGACCGTTTCGGCGCCGACTGCGACTGCATCGGGCCTGCCTCAGCTCACGCAACTGTAACTCAACCTCTAACTCACGCCGCATGGCGGCCTCCTGCAACACCAACAAGGTCTCACACCTCTGCGCAGACACGAACTGTCTGATATCCCCCTTGAGAATACTCAGATATCGGGACATCTGAGCCTGCTCCGAAACGAACTCAGGGCAAAACATCGCCCTCTTAATAAACATCCTGGTGATCTCAGTCACCGACTCCCAATCCTGCTTCAGCTCAAGGAACTCCCGAGCCAATCTCTCCCTCTCATTTCGCGGAACATAGTGAGTACTGAACATCTCTCTGAACTGATCCCATGAAACCGCAGCCCTCTGCGCATCGGAAAATGACCTCGTAGTCAATCTCCATCAATCCTTCGCTCCTAGCCTCAACAGGTTCAGAGCACACCTCACCCTCTGATCAGCAGGGCACAAAATCGTGGAGAAATACCCCTCCACGTCTGATAACCATCTCATAGCAACACTCGGGTCCTGAACCCTATCGGACGTGGGAGGCTTCTTATAATAGAAGTCCCGATACCGAAAACCCCGACTAGCTCCTCCCCTTGCCGCTGCTACAGCCGTTGTAACCGCCACGGCAACCGTCTCTGCGAGAGCCGCATATCGCTCATCGAAATACTCAATCATGGCGGTCTCGATTGACCCAACAACTCCGGCAACTCAGCCTGGAACAATGCAGCAACCCCATCACGTAGGATCTCATGAATCCTCGCATCCCGCTCGCTCGTGCTCGTCCGACCGATAACCTTCGACGACACTGATCCACCCGGAACTCGCTCTCCCGCTCCCGATCCTGATCCGGATCCACTATCATCATGCCTCGAAATCTCCATACTGAAGGCACCCTACCAATCTCAGACACTTCCCAAAATCCTGGGATCCAACTCTCGCAACCCCACCCTAGAGACCATGGTTTCCCTGATACGTGTATGGGTCCTGTGCTTTCAGTAGTACGGGCCCATACTACCTTCCACACCTACCCATATTTGTATGAAGTACTACCACAATACCCTAGGGAACATGCATAACAACTATCAACTCTCACCACTAGAGAAACACCGAGAACATCCCAAAAGGGACCCTAGGCTACAGGCATCACATATCAGGCAACATTATCATGAATTCCTGAAGATCCCTAGACTAACTCTAGCATGCTGTTCTATCAAGCTCAAATAAACAAATATCATGTATGGTATCTTGGGGTTACTTACCGGCTCCGGCTGATCGTACCTCCGCGTCCTCCTTTTACCAAATTTGAAAACCATTTTAATTTCTCATTTTAATTTCTTTTTTTTTTTTTTTAAATCCTCCTCGATTTGAGACTGGAGTCACACGAATGTTTCCCCAATTCACTCAAACCAAGGCTCTGATACCAACTTGTAACATCCAAAATTTCAAAACAATTAAAACTTTTCAAAAACCACCCATTTTAATAATGTTGATACAAAAAGGTTTTCAATACATTATTTAACAGAGTATTTCCCAGGTTCAATTCATTAAACACCAACGCGAGGAACGGTACGATCACGCCTTTGCCTTGCCACAGACTCTTGAGAACCTGAAACATAAAACCACAACTGTAAGCCCGAAAGCTTAGTGAGATACCCCCAGAATACCAACCACTTATACGCCTTTCCAGGCCCTGACCTTCCGGTCCATAACATATTGCCTTCCGGCCCATAACATATCGCCTTCCGGCCCTTAACATATTGCCTTCCGGCCCATAAGCATAAAATACATATATAACATAACAAACAATCATATAGCAGTTCATAGACAACCAATCGATCAACAGATCACATAACATAGCATTACTCTAACAAGATACCGGTCTAGCCGGTCACTATCATAACATTACTCTATGAATCAGTCAACATACTAAATGCATACATACGCCTTTCCAGGCCATGACCTTTCGGTCCATATAGTAATGCCTTCCAGCCTGTAACATATAATGACAACTACCCGGATTTCCATCTGGTAAAAAGGGTCGGCCTTGGTGCCATAAACCCTAACGATATAGTGAGGATAACTCACCTCGAAACTGCCGACTGAACAGATAATTTAAGCTGCTCCGATCACTGATACGATCTCCACCTCTGGATAGCCACCGATGCACTGAACTCAAACAATAACAACAATTACCAACATACCCCTGGAACCACTGGTCAATCCTTGGTCAAAGACAAGGTCAAAGTCAACCCCTGACTGACCCTACTCGCCGAGTCAACCCTATGACTCGCCGAGTCCCCATACTCAGAACTTCACTTAACCCGCGACCTAACTCGCCGAGTCACCCCAAGACTCGCCGAGTTCAACGACTCTGAGTCCACTCGCCCTTGACTCACCGATTCCTTAAGATTCCTTTTCTACACGTCGAGTATCCCCTTATTGCTCGACGAGTTCCTCCTCGAAGAATCGCGGGGCCACCCCGACTCAACTCGCCGAGTCTGAAGAACAACTCGACGAGTCCCAGTCAATCTCCAAGCTACTCGCCGAGTCTGTTCATCAGAATCGTCGAGTCCATGCCATGCAGTCGATCAAACTGCTTCCTGAGATAAGTATTGTCCCGAAATACACAAGCATGGGACCTTCTGGACCTCTAAGGTCCTAATACAGGGTTATAGTCGTTTGGGGGACTATGGTAACACTTAATCTAATCACAAAGGGGTTCCATAAACCCTAATTCCATAACACATCAACATAGCAGAGCATAATTCGAATTCTTACCTGAATAATGTGCCCTCTGTGTCCCCAAATCCTCAGAACGTGACTCCCTTGCTATTCCTTTAGCCAAGCCCTTCTCTTCCTTGCACCACAACCCTTCCAAGATCAACAATGGCCCTTAAACTTTGCTCCAGATGCACCCAATCGATTTAGGGTTCTTCCCAGAAGGCCAAAATGAACAATGACGGCCAATAAGTGTCTCTTATACGTTCCAACCTGAACGGTTAGGGTTTTCACCAAACAGCGCAGACTCGCCGAGTCCATATCTGGACTCGTCGAGTCCAGTCGCGAACCCGCGACCCGGTCTGCGATCCTACTCGGCGAGTCTAGGCTCCAACTCGCCGAGTCCCCTCTTAAAACACCCCCAAATCATAATTATATCAATATTTGAAATTCCGGGCTGTTACATTACACACTCCCGATGAGTATGCAACATTGTTTTATCAGTTTGGTTCATTACTTACCACAGTTTTAGGTTAAGGAAATCTAGATATACAAACTTTTCAATTGATGATTTCTGATTAGAATAGCGAGTTGTATAGTACTTACCTAACGTAAGCCCTAGTACACAAGGGTTATCTGTGTTGACCGGTTTGACTTGTTGACTTTAGTTGACTTTGACTTGACTGGAAATTGACGGTTGTCACATCATCCCCCTGTTAGAGGGAATTTCGTCCCGAAATTAGTGTTTTGACTGGGACTTCAAGAATTTGGAGGGAAAATGGGGGAACTTTTCGTAGTATAAGAAATTGATATGGTGGGGAACAACCCACCTGATGTTAATTGACGACCTTGGAGTTTCTTATTGTAACTCGAGCTGGGTCGATTTAAAGGAGTTATTGTATTGGAATGATAGTGTATTCTACGTGTGCTTTTATGCTCTCCGCTTTATACTTGGTATTACCACTATTAATATTTTATAATGTAATTTGTAAGTACTAGTATTACGAATGCTTTAACAAATTGTGATGAAATTCGCATAATAAGTTCTACCGGTTCTTTTATAATCGCTTGATGTAACTAGTCATATATCATTAAGCTTACAAGGGCATTCAGATGGGTGGCCCTGCCTTAAGCCCACAACCAAACAAGGAACTGGGAATGAGGCGAGATCACACATTCTAAATCCATAGAATCTTAATGATGCATGACCGTAATGTTTACACTAGCCATCGAAGATTCACTAGTAAAAACTCTGCGTTTTTATATAGACGATAAGACTTATTCGGGTTTTGTCGTGTGCTTGAGATGCTTTCAGCCTTTCTCGATTTTGTACTAAGTCATAAGTGATAACTTCTCCTCGGAGCGCTGCATAGGGTCTGCTTTAGCGTTTCTCAATTGATTAGATCGGTAGGGAAAATATGGGTTCGGTTTACACGATTAGACTTATCCAGATGGTAGGACGTTCACTCTCCCTCCTGGGTAGCCTGGTCCTGAAGTTCCTGGCAAGACTCGTACCTGGTCCATCTATCATTAACTAGCGCATATAGGTCGTATGTACGTAAGGTTGGCAAGACAGTTGGATAGGTGACTCTGCCCCAAGTCCACAACCAGACGAGGAACAGGAAATAGGGCAGAAGCACACATCCAATGTCCGTATAATCTTAATTATACATTATCCTCGCGTATACTCGTAGTAGTGATAGACTAACCGTATCCGTCCCAAGCTTCTGTGCTTGAACCTTATCTGCTGTATGCGTGACATTCCCGAAGGGTCTTCTGGAAATACTTGTGATAAGGTTTCGGAAGGTATAATACTCCTCTGGTGAGTGTTTTTGGGTTTCACAGCGAGAGATGACCTGGAGGTCCGTGCCGGATTTATGTTTATGAGAGACGAAGGTTCCGATATTTAGCAGGTTAGGTGAAGGGTCTTTTCGTAGCCGTTAAATTGGGAAGGTGAGGACTATACCGATCGAAATCTAATGATGACAACAGTATCTTTTTAGGTACAATATGTGTTAAGTTGTATTCGTAAGAAGTGCTCATTAGAGGGATAGAGTATCTTGTGTTTCTTTTCAGTGTGTTCCGTTTTGTTCGATGTTATTATTACCCCAGATGGTTCATACTACAGCAACTAGCACTGGTAATGAGTGGGTTTTGATAGCTAGCAATGATACTTGATCTCATGATCCCTGATAGGTCACTCTATGATTGAGCGGTATATGTAAGTCGCACATAAATATATATTGGTGAAATCGTCGAGTGGGTGGCTCCACCCTAATCCCACTATTAAACATGGAACAGGAGTCAGGATGGAATTATTTGCTTTAAGTCTTTAGTATTTTGATTATAATTAACCCCGATGTATGCACAAAGTTATCACATCTTACAGGTAATGATCCTAAGGTCATATATGAATGTTTTGTATTTGATTCGAACGAGAGAGTATTTTAATTACTTTTAGAAAGACGATAATTTTAGCAATCATACCAAATTCATTACAAACTCATGGTACTTAAACGTTTTTTGTCGTTGGATACATTACAAAAGTCCTAATAGACTTTCACTGGTTTAGCTATCACACTCCTCTTGCTCCTCCGTCATTCTTCTCAGTTGGACAGTCTCTCTTGAAGTGTCTCGTTTCACCACATAGGGAGCATACTGGACTTACACCATTATTTGTGGTTGAAGCGATGCGTTGGGTCGGGGTCTTGTAGAAGCAGACGGTATGCCTTTTCTTGTTGCAGTTGATACAACGTGGAATCCGGCAAGCTCCTATGTGATGGTAGTTACACTTGTTACACATTGGAATTGTTTCCATATATTGCATGTCTGGTGCTTGAGCAATAGATGTTGTGGCTGATGTCGAAGCATGTGTCGTGACTACTGTCGTAATTGTAGGGGTGGCCACGGGTTGTTGTCTTTTAGCGAATATTTGAGATTGGTTGCGCTCCTTTTTGTTCCAAAACTTTCGCTTCTTGTTCGTAGGTTTGTGGCCTGAGGCATTTTCGTTGGTAGACGCCCGTTGGTGTTCTTGATTGTTATTGCGGTTAGTATTTCTGAGACCATCTATGCGCCTGCTGGCATGGTTAGCATTGAGCTGCGCCATGATGGCTGTCACGACTGTTGTGACTGCAGCTTGAAAAGTAGCAGAGTCTATCTGCAGGGTTGGCGCCTTGCTAGTTGGTTGGTTGCCTCTTGGTGAAGACATAACTCTGTTTCACGATGAAAAACGACTTCGTGAGTGGGGATAATTATCTCAAGTGCATTCTTACGATTCATATTCACATATATAAATTTTTGCACATTGTTGTACTATTCTTAGTGTTTCTGCTAACGTTCCTGAGACGGAGTTATGGTAGTAGGTAGAAGTAGGTTTCGTATAGGCATTAAGCTTTACTCATCTTAGGATCATGTTTGTCCAAACACACTTAACTGGGGAGTTCTGATTGAATCTGGTGCATTAGTGCTGGTAAGATCGCGCCCTATAGGTCTACGAAGAAGGCACCTCTCAACCAAAATGTTTAAAGGTGAGATGGTAATGAGTCTTTAGAATGGTTATATGTCGCGAGTTTTCTAACTAAGTTTATCTTAGTTCAATTTGTAATGTATTTCGGCTGTTAATGGTGTTCTGAAAATAGTTCATAACGAGAGTCTATATATGATAAACTCGTGTATTTTAGTAGTTTTGTATCCAAGTAAAACCTTGTAATTTGATCCAAGCTAGGTCCTTTTTA
This sequence comes from Lactuca serriola, assembly GCF_051521515.1. NCBI lineage: Eukaryota > Viridiplantae > Streptophyta > Magnoliopsida > Asterales > Asteraceae > Lactuca > Lactuca serriola. The sequence goes on from NC_136411.1 coordinate 364,409,752, forward strand.
CAACTAATTGATGTATGCTTAGTTATATTATTAAGACTAAATAGACCTTCAAGTCTATAAGGTATGTCCTAAGCCCATCTTGATAATGTGATTCCAGTAATTATGGTTTCACAGAAAATTTTGACCTCGATGCAGGTCTACCTCACATCCATGTCACGAAAAGTTTTGATAGAAAATATATCTCTCGATTAGTATAACCATTTAAATCGCAGTGTTGAGCTTACACATAGAATAGGGTAGCACCAACGCATACTCATGAACCTAATCTACAAGGTCTTATGAACAGTATGCACTCTGTCACACCCCCGAACCAGACGACGGAAACGTCCGAGAGCTCTTGTGACTTAAATTTAATACCATTACAATGAATACACATGAATCATAACATGAATCATCACCATGCATTGAAATATTACAACTGATATTGTTTACATCCAGAACATTGTTTTAGACATTACAATTTCATACATAAACTGTCTGATAGATAATCTAAGCAAAACACCATGACATTACTTGGTACTTATTCTTCGGCTTACCTGTTACCTAAGAATACAAGTTCTTTTGAAAAACGTCAACATATGAAATGTTGGTGAGTTCATAAGTAATGTTGTGGTAAAATGATTTGGTGTAGTTTGTAAAGCCCAGACAATCCAATATTTTTGGAAAAGATCATTGTTTATATAAAGTGTGAAGATCCTTGAATATATGCTTGTTGATTTTCAAAACATGTATAATTGTTGAACTTTTGTATAAATCATGCAAGTGAAAATGTTGAACTTCCAAGGAAAACCCGATGTTTTCCCCAACACATAAAATACAGTGACTTGTCTATTGTTATACCAATACGTCGAATGATTTTGATTACTCGAGTGGCGTTGGATTAATTAGGGTTGTGAGTTGTTATAATCACGCATTAAAGAAAATGACTAGTTTATAACTACAGTTTACGAACGATCCTTAAAGGCGTCGGCCGTTACTACTCACTTAATCCACCCACCATGATTACTCTTGTTTATCGTCCTGAATCTGTTTACTTTGATTTCTCATAAGCCCAACAACCGAGGAGATACGAGAGTACGAAGTCCCTTTATTTCCATGAGTTATTCAAGGCTATCGGGAATGCGAAAGACACTTCGACCCACTCGCATTTGACTTCTCGACCTCACTAGCAGCACTAATGGGCCACTAGGGCCCAATAGCACATTAGAGCTATTGAAAGTCCTTTTACATGGAATTGGGTCATAGAAGGCCCAATAACACGTAAGCATATTCCCTTTAGGTCCAAAGATCATGTTAATGGGCTAGCAAGGCCCAACAAGCATGATTTGAAACTTCCAAGCCCAAAGTTTGTAAGTTAGCTCATCATAGTTATCGCATATTTATTGAAATGCTTTGGTTTACCGATTTTGTTTTGTTATTGATTCGAGACCGAATCAGTTCGTTTTGTAACGATATTTGTTGTTGAGAGTATATTTGTTTTTCCGTTTCGTCGGTAGTCGTGGGTCTTGTATTTTGTATTAATGAATTAATTTGTTTGAAAATGGAGTTTGACCCTTTTCATTACCCTTCTTTTATAAAAATAACACTTTTGGTCCTTTTATATAAAAGAATTTCATTTTTAGTCCATAAAATCCCTTTTCTTGACACTTTTGTATTACTTATTTGATGAAAACACGATTTTAACCCAAAATTTATTTTGTTGACAGTTTCAGCCCCTCCAAAATAGTGTTTCTCGGTTAGGAACTCATTTTCACAACTTTTATAGTTTTGACCCAAAAACCTAAAAAGTTTACATTTTTGGTACTTTTTGATAGTGAAAACCATTTTTGACCCTTATAAACATTTTGTTATGCGAATTACCCCCTGTTTTATAGAAAGTTACATTTCCAGCCCCTCAAACTTATCATTTTCGCATTTTGAGGCTTATTGCGCCAAGAAGCCCATAATTAGCCCATTAGGCTAAAAATTTACATTTTTAGTCTCTTGAAATTTCTAATGTTCAGAAAAATATTTATAGAAACTGTTTTGACCCTTTTAACCTTCAAGAAACCGAGAATTGTTGATTTTTACCCCAAGTTTGTATTTTTGACAATTTAAGCCCAAAAATGGGTTTTATGTTAGAGTATGTTCATCACAACCTTATAAACTATTTTTCTTTACTTGTTTAGTGTAAGATAGCTTAAGTTATGTTTATTTCCTTTCTCATGTCTTAGATCTCGGGTTTACACCCTTTTTGGTAACATATTCATCACAATACACATGAAATCACACACATACATGCATCAAATCACACATAACATACATATACACATAGATCTACACATTTTCTTGTATTATCCCCCATAAAACTCATAAAAACCGAAAAGAAAGGGGTATGAAGCTCACCTTAAGTTATGGTCTCGGTTTTGAAGAAGATTTTGAGATGTTTGGTGCTATTTTCGGCCCTAGCAAGTTCCTTGGATGGATCTCGAACTTAGTGGGTTCTAAGATGCAAGATCATGAACTTGAATGGATTAAGAGATGATTTTTGATGAAAGGAAGTGAGCTAAAGCATGGATCATACATCAACTTACCTTGGATGATGATTTTGTGGAAGAATCTCTTTGAAAGCCTCTTAGATCTCGAAAATTTTGAGAGAAATGAGAAGATGTTCTTGAAGAACTTACAGAGAGTTTTAAATGTTTTGTATGTGTGTGTCTTTCCTTGCTCTCGGCCGAAGATAGAATAGAGAGAGAAGTGAGAGTTTTGAAGTGACCTTGCATGGGAACATAAGAAAAATGCTTGGTTACCCCATGAACAATTGTGAGGTGGCATAGGAAAAAGTCAACTTTCTTTCCTTGTGGGATTGGGCCGAGATTTGGAGAGGGAAAAGGAAAGAATTGGGCCCTTAAATGCCTAAGTCCAAATTATAGCCAATTTAGATAACTTTTGGCCCAAAATAAATCAAGAAATGATTTTTATGGCCCATTAGGGCTAATTAGGTTAGTTATGGCCCAATGAGGTCCATTAAGGTATTTTATTTCATTCTAGGCCCAATATGGCCCAAAATGTTAAGATAAATGAAAGTGGGTCCAATTAGAGCCCATCCAAGAGTTTTAAGCCCAATATAGTCCAATTAGAAGCTTATTGGTCCATTGGACCCAATAAGGAAATCCTAGTCCAAAAGGGACTTAAACAAGGATTTCTAAGGTTTCCAGTTCTTTGTTGACTATTTGCAGTGCTTGTATGAAGTGTTTGATTAAAATTATGTTGTTATTGAATAACCACCCTACATGCTTTCACATTGTTGGTTCACATTTGTTGTCATTGTTAAATGTTTACAAGGCATCGAATTTCCTGTTTGTGACATCATCCCCCTGTTAAAGGGAATTTCATCCCGAAATTCTTTTGAAAGCTAGATTTGAGAATGCGAGAATAGATGAGGGTACTTCTGCTTCATTTGATCTTCGCGTTCCCACGTGAATTCTGGCCCACGCTTCGCGTTCCACCGTACCTTCATAATCGGAATGCGACTTTGCTTAGTACGCTTCACCTCCCTGTCTAGGATTTCGACTGGTTCTTCCACGAACAGGAGATTCTCGTTGATTTCAATTTCATCAAAGGGAATGACGAGAGTTTCATCGGATAAACACTTCTTTAGGTTGGAAACATGGAACACGGGGTGTACGTTGTTGAGCTCAGCGGGTAGCTGCAGTCTGGACGCTACTGGAACAATTCGGGCAAGAATCTCGAAAGGTCCAATGTATCGTGGATTCAATTTTCCCCTTTTTCCAAAACGAATAACCCCTTTCCAGGGAGAAACTTTTAACAGCACTCGATCCTCGACCTGAAACTCCAAGGGCTTTCGCCGTTTATCAGCGTAGCTCTTTTGTCGGTCGCGTGATGCTTGTAGTCGAGCTCTGATTTGAACTATCTTTTCTGTGGTTTCACGTATGATCTCCGATCCCGTTAACGTCTTGTCTGATGCTAGTTCCCTCGCTAGCTGGGTGTCGCCCACCTCAGCCCAACACAACGGTGATCTACACTTACGTCTATATAGTGCCTCGAAAAGGAGCAACTTTGATGCTCGAATGGTAAGTGTTGTTGTATGAGAATTCAACTAAGGGTAAGTGGGTATCCCAGGACTTCCCAAAGTCTATCACGCATGCGCGAAGCATGTCTTCAAGTGTCTGAATGGTTCGTTCGCTTTGACCATCCGTTTGTGGGTGATAAGCAGTGCTCATATCTAGATGGGTTCCTAGTGCTTTCTAAAGTGATTGCCAAAACGTGAAGTGAATCTACTATCTCTATCTGAGATGATTGACACTAGCACTCCATGAAGTCTCACGATTTCTCGAATGTATATTCTTGTCAATCTCTCCATCTTGTAGGATTCTTTTATTGGCAGGAAATGAGCGGATTTCGTCAGTCTGTCAACTATTACCCATATAGTGTCCAATCCATCTGACGTCTTGGGCAGCTTGGTCACAAAATCCATAGTAATCCTTTCCCATTTCCACTCGGGAATTACTGGTTGCTGTAATAACCCCGAGGGCTTCTGGTATTCCACCTTTACTTTGGCGCAAGTAAGGCATTTGCTAACATAGGTGGCAATCTTTGCCTTCATGTTAGGCCACCAATAATGTTGTTTAATATCCAAGTACATTTTTTCCGAACCCGGATGGATGGAGTATCACGTCTTGTGAGCTTCATTCATGACTACTTCCCTAAATCCTCCAAGTTTAGGGACCCAAATACGGTTCATGAAATAATATACTCCGCCTTCCCTCACCTTCAGATTCTTCTCCATTCCGCGTAACGCTTCGCTTGTTTTGTTTTCCGCCTTCATGGCATCTAACCGGGCTGCCCTGATCTGAGTGGTTAGGTGAGATTGGATGGTTATTTAGAGGGTTTTCACACGACGATTAGAGTACTCTTTCCAGCTCAAGGCATCAGCTACCACATTAGCCTTGCCTGGGTGGTACTTGATTTCACACTCATAATCGTTTAATAGTTCAACCCATCTTCGTTGCCTCATATTCAACTCTTTTTGATTCAAGATGTGCTGGAGACTCTTGTGGTCCGTGAAGATGGTGCACTTCGTACCATAAAGGTAGTGCCTCCAAATCTTCAGGGCGAAGACCACTGCTCCCAATTCCAGATTGTGGGTTGTATAATTCACTTCGTGTGTCTTTAGTTGCCAGGACGCATAAGCTATCACTTTTCCATGCTGCATGAGAATACAACCTAAACCCTGATTTGATGCGTCACAGTAGACTACGAAATCTTCCGTTCCCTCTGGTAGTGATAGTACCGGGACACTGCAGAGTGCTCGCTTCAGAGTTCGGAATGCAGCTTCTTGTTTGTCCATCCATTTGAATGGTACGCCCTTTTGTGTAACCGAGGTAAGTGGCTTGGCAATCATAGATAAGTTTTGAATGAACCTCATGTAGTAACCTGCTAGACCTAAGGATTGGCGAATTTCTGTGGGTATTATCGGGATTGCCCATCCTTCGATGGCTTTGACCTTAGAAGGATCCACATGTATTCCTTCCTGACTAACAACATGACCCAAAAAGTTCATGCTACGGAGCCAGAACTCACACTTGGAGAGTTTTGCGTATAGCTTCTCAGTTCGCAGGGTTTTCAGGAGTTCTCAGAGATGTTGGCCATGCTCTTCTTCGCTTCGAGAATAAACTAGAATGTCATCAATGAAAACAATAACAAAGTTGTCGAGGAATGGTCGGTAGATTCGATTCATTAGGTCCATGAATGCGGCAGGGGCATTCGTTAGACCGAAGGGCATTACGACAAATTCATAATGTCCGTAACGAGTTCGGAAAGCGGTTTTGGGAATATCCTCTTCCCGGACCTTGAGTTGATGGTACCCGGATCGTAGATCTATCTTAGAGAAGTAACTAGCTCCTTGGAGCTGGTCAAATAGATCGTCGATTCGTGGGAGTGGATAGCCATTTTTGACAATGAGCTTATTCAGTTCTCTGTAATCGATGCACATCCTAAAAGATCCGTCCTTCTTCTTGACAAAGAGGACTGGAGCTCCCCATGGCGAGAAGCTGGATCAGATGAATCCCTTGTCCAGGAGTTCACTGAGTTGGCTGGACAATTCTTGCATCTCAGCAGGAGCCAATCGGTAAGGCGATTTAGCGATGGGAGTAGCTCCTGGAACAAGATCAATTTGGAATTCAACTTGTCTTTCTGGGGGTACTCCAGGAAGATCTTCAGGAAATATGTCTGGGAATTCACATGCTACAGGAATGTCTTGAACGTTAACCTCTTCCTTGGTTTTATTCGCTATGTGCACCAGGAACGTCAAATCTTACTTTCGCAGATGCTTCTGTGCCTGGATGCACGAGATGAGACGAAGGTTCGTGCTGGGTTTGCCTCCGTAAATAACTAGGGTTTCATGATTTGGAAGGTGAAGGCGAACGACCTTCTCGTGACACATAATTTCAGCATGGTGTGGGCTTAACCAGTCCATGCCAATAATCACATCAAAACTCCTAATGGAAACAGGCATTAAATTTATTTGAAAGACGTGTTGATTTACGGTTAAGGTGCATCCGATATAGATTTCCCCAGTGGATTCTATTTTCCCATTGGCCATTTCCACCGTAAAGGTTTCATTGAGCTTCTGGGGTTGTTGTTTTAACAAATGTTTGAACTTATTGCTCACAAAACTTCGTTCTGCTCCGGTATCAAATAGAATGCATGCATAAGTGTGGTTTAGGAGGAACGTACTGGTAACGACAGCGGGATCCTGAACCGCTTCTCCCTGACCCATGGTCAGCACCCTTCCTGTTCCTCCATTTCCGGGATTGTTGTTGTTGGGGCAGTTTCGACGGAAATGCCCAGTCCTTCCACATCCATAGCAGGTGTGGCTGGGTCCTGCATTGTTGCCGCCATTGTTGGTGTTGTTGTTGTTGCGGTTATTGTTGTTGTTGTTGTTTCCCTATTGTTGGTTCTGAGGAGGGTAGGTCCTACAGTACTTCGCCGTGTGCCCCTTCCGATTGCAACTGGTGCACTGCTTCTCTCTGCATTCTCCATTGTGATGGAGACCGCACTTGTTGCACTTAGGAAGATTACCGGAATAAGGCCTAGGATCACTTGGAGCAGCTGAGGCTGGAGCATGTGGTGTGGATGGAACTTGAGTGGTTGCAGCATTAACTGCCACTGTTTGCTGCTTCTTGGATGATTCGGAGCCTTGACGTCCCTTTCTCTTGTTGTTCTTCCCCTTTTTGTTGTCATTTTCCTTCTTACCTTCAACCTCCACTGGCTTCTCACCCTTCTTGTTGTTGTGGTCATACAGCTTCTTGGCCAATCTCTTGGCACTGTCGAAAGTTTCGGGATTTGCAGCTATCACGTTCCCTTGGATCGGGGAGGTTAGTCCCCAGATGAATCGTTCGATCTTCTTTCCTTCTGAGGTGATCATGCTAGGGCATAGCAGAGACAGTTCGCTAAACCTTGATATGTATGCATCTATATCAGTGTTCCGGACAGTGAGATTCCACAGCTCTTGTTCCATTTTCTGAATTTCACCTCGCGGGCAGTACTCGGCCATCTACATTTCTTTCATCTCTGCCCATGGCATGGAATTGGCTACGGGGAGTGTCATGGCTTCCACGTGTCCGTTCCACCAAGTGAGCGCTTGGTCAACGAAAGTGCATGCGGCAAACTTCTCCTTCATCTCCTCAGGGCAATCACATATCTCGAACACCGATTCCACCTTCTCGGTCCATCGTTTCAGGGTGATCATTCCTCCAGTGTCGTTAAAGGTCCGTGGTTTGGCGTTGGTGAAGTCTTTGTAGGAACATGTTTTTGTAGGTCCTTGATTCATCCCGTTGTTTGAACTTCCAGCCCCTTGTCTGTTGACTCCTCCATTGTTCCCTTGGTGAATTTGTGCCATCGCTGCGGTGACCGCAGCAGATACAACTGCTTGGAATGCAGTTGAGTCGACTTTAGGTGGGGTTGGCGTAGGGTTTCTGTGGGTGGGTCGTTGAGGCATCTTTCTGTCATGGAATGGAAAGATTTTGAGTGTCTGTGGTTTTTATGAGGTTGTGATCCTATAAACTAGGTGTGTGGCACAAACTTAAGTAATTTCACAATTTAGCATACAATCATAGTTATGTAACACATAGCAGATTAAAACATCACAACAAACATATAATATTTTTCATTACTATTATCCGCACTTTGATACATGAAAATTTTGCTCGAAAGAGCATACATAAGCGGTACAAGTTCGACAACATAACGGCTCTATGAGTAGTGTAATTACTTAAACATAGAGTCGGGATACCTAGCATAGATCATAGTACTAGTAAGATAAGTCTATTCTTAACACTTTATGGAGCATCCTATGACAGTAGTGAGATCATATGCCGAAATGCTGAGCCAACAACTGAGCCATCTCAGTCATTTCTCCAATGACCTCATCCCTCTCATGCTTAGCTCGCACTGCACGTGCTTCCATGGCGAGCAGCTGTTGCCGCAAGGCGGAAATCTCAGCTTCGGGGGAGCGATTCTCCCTTGCGGGATTCACTGGTGGGGTGGGATGGTCTTGCTGCGCCTCGCTGTCAGGTGATGTGGCGGAGTCCTCACCTGAGTCATGTCCTTCCTCCATGTCATCCTCGGCCTCATCGAACTCGTAGTCAATGTCCGTGTACTCGTCAGGCCCACCGTCGTGTGCTCCCCCTTGGTCTTCTTCAGGCTCATCTTTAGTCATTCTGTGAGCCACTAAGACCTGATGAAACTGTATGCCCTGCTGCTCCCCTTCCATAAAGACTGAGAGGAGGTATACGAATAAACTATCATTACTCCTATGACTCTACAATTATTCTATAGATTGAGCTGATGTTCTCTTCTTGGTGATAAAAGGGTATGTTTTTGGGTTCCCTAGCCATCACGATTTCCTCAGGAAATGTGATAGTTGTACCTTGGAGGAAATGTAGTTGATCAGGCTACATCCACTCCTTGATACGACTATCAACAGTCCTGGTTTAACCGAGATGCTAGCATTATCTTGTTTGGTTCGATATTTTGTTCTTTTTCCTAATTCATACAAGCAAAGATGTTCTTATCGTTATGTTTTACTTGTTTTGTTTAGAGTTGTGTTAGTCCCTCTTTTTGGTTTATAGTTGCATATCAATGTGTGGTTAGATATGCTAGTACACTATAAATAGAGCTCTGATACCGACCTGTCACACACCAGAACCAGACGGCGGAAACGTCCGAGGGCTCTTGTGACTTAAATTGAATACCATCACAATGAATATACATGAATGATAACATGAATCATCACCATGCATTGAAATATTACAACTGATATTGTTTACATCCAGTACATTGTTTTAGACATTACAATTTCATACATAAACTGTCCGATAGATAATCTAAGCAAAACACCATGACATTACTTGGTACTTATTCTTCGGCTTACCTGTTACCTGAGAATACAAGTTATTTTGAAAAACTTCAACATATGAAATGTTGGTGAGTTCATAAGTAATGTTGTGGTAAAATGATTTGGTGTAGTTTGTAAAACCCAGAAAATCCAATATTTTCTGAAAAGATCATTGTTTATAAAAAGTGTGAAGATCCGTAAATATATGCTTGTTGATTTTCAAAACATGTATAGTTCTTGAACTTTTGTCTAAATCACGCAAGTGAAAATGTTGAACTTCCCAGGAAAACCCGATATTTTCCCCAACACATAAAATACAGTGACTTGTCTATTGTTATACCAAAACGTCGAATGATTTTGATTACCCGAGTGGCGTTGGATTAATTAGGGTTGTGAGTTGTTATAATCACGCATTAAAGAAAATGACTAGTTTATAACTAC